>NW_015622542.1:1995700-2595700 GCF_000835495.1 Cladophialophora immunda | reverse complement strand
ATCTCGCTTGCACTTGGTATTTACCAGACTGTCAATCCTGCGCCATCCGAAGAGCATGAAGCCCGAGTCGAATGGGTCGAAGGCGTGGCCATCATGGTTGCGATTTTTGTCGTGACTTTTGTGGGCGCGTTGAATGACTACCAGAAGGAGCGTCAATTCATCAAATTGAACCGCAAAAAGGAAGAACGCTTTGTGAAAGTCGTTCGATCCGGAAAGTCGCAGGAAATTTCAGTCTATGATGTGTTGGTCGGGGATGTGATGCATCTGGAGCCGGGCGATCTGATACCTGTGGATGGCATCTTCATTGAGGGTCATAACGTGCGATGCGACGAATCCTCGGCGACCGGCGAATCTGACATTATTCGCAAAACGCCGGCGGACGAGGTCTTTCACGCAATTGAAACGCATCAAAGCCTGAAGAAGATGGACCCGTTCATCCTGTCTGGCGGGAAAGTCTCCGAGGGCGTCGGCACATTCCTTGTCACTTCAACTGGTGTCAATTCGAGCTATGGCAAGACCTTGATGTCGTTACAGGATGAGACTCAGACCACCCCTCTACAAGTGAAATTGAATGTTCTCGCCGAGTACATTGCGAAACTCGGTCTGGCTGCCGGTCTATTGCTCTTTGTGGTGCTCTTCATCAAGTTTCTGGCAGAACTCAAGAATATCGATGGAGGTGCTCAGAGCAAGGGTCAACGGTTCCTTCAGATCTTCATCGTTGCAGTCACCATTATTGTGGTAGCGGTGCCAGAAGGCTTGCCATTGGCTGTCACGCTCGCCCTCGCCTTTGCGACGACGAGGATGTTGAAGGACAACAACTTAGTGCGACTCCTGCGAGCTTGTGAGACCATGGGCAATGCCACGACTGTATGCTCCGACAAGACTGGAACATTGACACAAAATAAGATGACGGTCGTCGCGGGTACGTTGTCTACTGCTTCTAGGTTCGGCGACAAACAACAGCCCATCGACTCTACGACTGCTGGTGGTACAAAGACTCAAGCTCCTGCTGTGGCTACTAACGACGTCTCTTCGGCCGAGTTCTTTGCGACACTTTCTCAGGATACAAAGGCACTCCTCAAGGATTCGATTATCCTCAATACCACTGCGTTTGAGGGTGAAGAAGAAGGCAAGAAGGTGTTTATCGGATCCAAGACTGAAACAGCCCTGCTTACATTCATCGTCGACCATCTCCCAATTCAATCAATTGGTGAAGAACGAGCAAATGCTGAGATTGTCCAGATGGTTCCGTTCGACTCCGGTCGCAAGTGTATGGCTGTTGTCATCAAATTGCCGAACGGCAAATACCGTATGATGGTGAAAGGGGCATCTGAGATCCTTATTTCTAAGTGCACTAGGATCGTCAGCGATCCGACAAAGGAACTCGTGGACACGCCAATGACCCTAGATCAAATGGAGGCATTGAACGGCATTGTCAGCAACTACGCGTCGCGATCTCTCCGTACCATTGCACTGCTCTACCGAGATTTCAATGAGTGGCCGCCGCGAGGTGCCGCTTCCGTGGACGACAAGAAACAGGCGGACTTTGATAAAGTCTTCAAGGATATGGTTTTCCTTGGAGTAGTGGGTATTCAGGACCCCCTTCGTCCGGGCGTTGAAAAGGCTGTTCGCGACTGTCAGGTTGCCGGTGTGTTTGTGCGCATGGTGACGGGTGATAACATTATGACCGCCAAGGCGATCGCGACTGAATGTGGCATCTTCACACCGGGTGGAATTGCTATGGAAGGACCTGTGTTTCGCAAACTGAGCTCGAAGCAGCTGACGCAGGTGATCCCGCGCCTGCAAGTGCTCGCCAGATCAAGTCCCGACGATAAAAAGCTGCTTGTAAGCCATCTGAAGAAGCTCGGAGAGACCGTCGCCGTCACGGGCGATGGTACCAATGATGCACCGGCGCTTAAAGCTGCGGATGTTGGCTTCTCTATGGGTATCGCTGGGACGGAGGTTGCGAAGGAAGCGTCGGCTATCATCCTCATGGACGATAACTTTGCGTCAATCGTCAAAGCCATTTCCTGGGGAAGAACTGTCAATGACGCTGTCAAGAAGTTCCTTCAGGTAAGCCCCTGGTGTCACACTTGTGTGCTAACGACATGCTGACAATGGGAAAGTTCCAAATCACAGTGAACATTACAGCGGTCTTTCTAACGTTCATTTCAGCGGTTGCTAATGATGACGAGAGCTCTGTCCTGACCGCCGTGCAACTTCTGTGGGTTAACTTGATCATGGACACTTTCGCCGCCCTTGCCCTTGCCACGGATCCGCCTACCCCGTCGGTACTGAAACGACGACCGGAGCCAAAATCTGCGCCATTGATCACAGTCACAATGTGGAAGATGATCATTGGGCAGTCAATCTATCAGCTGGTCGTG
Organism: Cladophialophora immunda; assembly: GCF_000835495.1. Lineage (NCBI taxonomy): Eukaryota > Fungi > Ascomycota > Eurotiomycetes > Chaetothyriales > Herpotrichiellaceae > Cladophialophora > Cladophialophora immunda. The sequence goes on along the minus strand of NW_015622542.1, from coordinate 2,593,313 downwards.
ACATTGGTCCTGTACTTCGCTGGAGACAGTATCCTATCCTATCAAACGCAACACGAGAAGGACCGACTTCAGAGTACAATCTTCAATACGTTTGTATGGATGCAAATCTTCAACCAATATAAGTGAGTGAATTTCTGGCCATATCTGATGTACACCGGACGCTGACCCTGTCCAGCTCGCGACGCCTGGATAACAAGTTCAATATCTTCGAAGGAATGCTTCGCAATTACTGGTTCATTGGGATCCAACTCATCATTATCGGAGGCCAGTGCCTGATCATGTTTGTTGGAGGACAGGCATTCTCGATCAATCGAATCAATGGGGCACAATGGGGTTATTCCATTGTGCTAGGTGCCCTTTCCGTACCAGTGGCGGTGATCATACGATTAATCCCCGACGAACTGTTTGCGAGATTGATTCCCCGTTTGCCACGAAGGAAGAAGCGTGGTCCAGATTTTGTGCTCGAAGACGACGAAAAGGTGCAATGGAACCCAGCATTGGAAGAGATTCGAGAAGAGTTACAATTCTTGAAGAGAATCCGTGGCGGTCGTATATCGGAGCTAGCTTACAAGCTGCAGCACCCACGAGACACGTTTTTGCCACGGTCACGAAGTCCTTCTCGTTCGCGATCGAACAGCGAATTACCGCAAACACCAGATGCGGAAAACGTTGTACCAGAGACATTGACAGGGTCCCCAGTCACCCCAGAAAAACTAAAACGACGGGCAAGATCCAGCTCGAACTCGGTTTTCGGACCTGCCACAGCAATGGCTGGGATCATTGCAGGAAGCGTCGCCGGAGGATGGTCACCGATCGAGAGGCGCCCTGAGGAACTAGAGACGGTGCGCTTCACAAGAGCTCGATCTCATTCGGGTGTTGAGGGTACAACTGGTATGGAAATCCATCCGGCAACACCAGCAGACGACCCTGTCTTTGCCCGCTCGGGCCCCCGGGCTGGCGTTCCTCCCAGCCAAGATCCTCAGTTGGCTCCACATTTCGACTATGCACCGCCGCACAGCCCTTCTGGGCGATCCAAAGCCTCACACTCGCGACATGGGTCGGCTGTGTGAAAGCCGAGAAAATGTCTATTGTTGGCATGCCTAGGAATGCTTCTGCTTCGACTGGAGGTACCGCCTATCGAGAACAGAGTCACTTTCAAATCGAGGGGGAAGACATAACCCGACAGCAATCTATCTGTTTGAGGGAAACAGCACTACGGTGTCCATAATATTGTCAAAAACCTCGAATGTGAACAAGACCGTTGATCGCATGAAGGGAATATCGGATTTGCAATGCAGCGAACCCGGCGGGCCTGATGAGTTCTGCGATTACAAGGCTGAGTGCAAGGAGGCTACAAATCTCTACGCTCTGATTTGCCTGGATTTGACCGGGCCGTCGTAAATATGGGTTGGGGAATGGATAGGGACTGGATTAGCGGGAAAAAGCAAATACGGGATACGAGAGCCTCGAGGAAGGAAAGGCTAGCTGAGATCAAGGACACGGTGTCGAGCACAGGGAGGATTGATCCGGCTCCTGTACAACACATAGGACATAGCACTTCTCACCGCATGTCGCTCTATCAATAATAGGATATGATGAGAATCAACAGCGCAGTCCTGAGCACAGCAGAGGGTGTATATTGTCCTACCACAAGTAATATTCTTTGTATGTTTGGTTGAAAAGTCAACAAACCAAAAGGGGGGTTGCCCCCGAGGCTGCGCCGTGAGGCTGTGAGCCGAGGCAATTAAAATTCCAACGCGCATTTCTAAGTCGGTTAGATCGCCGTTGCCAATCGAGGCCAGGCATTGTCGCTTCCACACTCCACATGCGCTTCGACATTATCTCATCGCACTGCTACGTCCGCGTCCGCTCTTCGCTTCGTCGTATTCCGCCGGTCACTGGCGGGCCGTTTATCGCTTTTTCCTCCTGGATACCTCGCAGTTGGGGAACAATGGCTCCTGGGCGGTCAACGTTAAATAGAATCGGGCTTTGCATCCCTCGCTCAACCTCTCTTCTCAACCAGCCACCCACCCGGAATCCCTTGTCCATCTGCATATATTGGTCTTCATCTGCACGCACGCTCTTCCCCCGGTCACTCGCTCACCGGCCGATCCACCTTGCCACTGGGTTTGGTTCCTCAGCGACATCGTCATCTGCTCGGGTAAAAGTCTTTCAATATCCCAGACCGACAAAAAGGACTGCGTGGCGTTCATATTCCACAGGTGAGTGACACTACACTCTGTCAGGATCGGCGGACCGCTGATACACGCGGCTGCAGTTGTCGTCCACAACAAGGGACAAGCACGTGTCCGGCGGACAATCAGCTTCCTCCTCATCAGCACCGTCTTCTTTGCAGTCGGGACCTATTTTGCCGTTACATACGCCTCCCCTATCCCCACGCCCTTGATCATGGGTTCCATGCCCTCGGACGCCGAAACCCTCTCCCTCTACTCTCCCGACAATGACTTTGCACGCGAAGTCGACGAACACATCAAGAACTGTGCTCTGGCGCAGTCCTTGCGAGCCAATCCAGATTTCGTCGAATCTAGACCCCATCTCAAAATTCCCGAAGAAATGAGACAACATAATCTCACGGCAGGGACATTGTCCGGCCCGGGAATGATCGTGGTGCCCCCATATTACTTCAACGAGAAAGATGGGAAATCAATGGTACAGATATTCTACGTGGGAACTGATGTTTCGGGACATCCGGGAATCGTGCATGGAGGGTTTTTGGCGACCATGTTGGACGAAGGACTTGCGCGGTGCGCATTCCCTGCCATGCCGAATAAGGTCGGAGTGACGGCCAATTTGAACATCAACTACCTCAAGCCGACGATGGCGGGACAGTTCCTGGTCCTGAGGGCCAAGACGACAAAAGTCGAAGGCCGGAAAGCGTGGGCTGAGGGGTGGATTGAGAGTCTTGAGGTTGCGGAAGGCGAGGAGGCCGTCAAGCTGGTCGAGGCCAGCGCGTTGTTCGTTGAACCAAAACACGCAAAGGTACGTTCGCTGTGATAAATGCTTCTTCGTCCACTGCTGGGTGTCTTGCAACTGACAATTCATGTTATAGGTGTTAAAATCCCTTTACAGGGTGACCCCATCATGAGGGATTCCGCCCGGTTGGAAATCGTCTTCCTTCTTTCCTCACGACCTAAGTGTCTTCAAAACGCTTCAAGAGATTCACAAAAAGCGGATAGAATTGTAGGATGGAGTACATACAGAGATCTTTACTTTGCTGGGTAGGAGATGGTTTGGGGATATACCACACTAAGCATGTGATTTTGAACAGGTTGCCGAGATGATCAACTTTCTTGTCAACAAGGCTGAGGGTGATTTGACGCATTTATAGCTGTTTCTGGTTTCTTTATACACATAGAGCGGTGCATAGATCATGTGGAGACCTTATAAACGGAGTGGGAAGAACGAGAATGAAAATCCAAACACACATGCCATAGCCTTTGCCGGCCACGAAATTTTCCAAAGTCGTCAAGATTGTACCCTGTCGTGATCGGATAGGCAGATGTCGCAAAAGAATCCAACAAGGTTCCACATGCTAAATGGTGGACCCTCCGCGAGATGACATGGACAACCTTCAGGGGCAGTGCGAGGCGAGACGGGTTGATGCAAAAGACAGTAGTTGATGACGGGTCGGATTCTACTGTCGAGTTGCCATATCCGGCAAAATCGCAGCAAAGCAAAAAACATAGGGTCCCCGCGAGACTCTTGCACCATTCCTACTCGTCCACATCCTTACACATGTATCCCCAATTCGAAACGCTTCCAGACTCCACCGATGGAGGAGGGGGGAACTTGTCGACGGACAGCATCATCAGTGGCATGACGAACCCGCATATGTCGTATGATAGATGGAATGCCGGCGATCTCCCAACCCCAATTGGAATCCAATGCGTTCTTGATGTCCCCCCCCTCTCCTGCCCGCCCTCGCCGCTTACTACCATGTTCTCTTGCGCCATATGACCATCTCCCTGTTGTTGGGGAGGGGCGGATTCCCCGTGTTCTTGTTTGGAGTGGATGGCCTCGTCCCCGTCGCTGATTGTGGAGTTCCTTGGGCCCTGTTGTTCCCACACTCTTGAGACTTTGCCTTGTGGTCTATAGGTAAAGGTACGTGATGTCGGACTGGAAGCTTCGATCGCTAATGGGGCTCTGGGGCTCATCTGGAACAAATGACGTTGCAGGTAGATAAGTCTAGAATCGACAATTGCTTGCGTCTTCACTCGGTTGGGCCGAGGGTGTTAGAGTTTCTCAAACCCTGCCATCCTACGATCCATGACAGTCAGGTGTCGGTGGGAGGAGGGGCCCTTTCGCTGGGCGTTACCCGAATCGCGCAAATCCATTCGCTGGGACTAGCTGCTCTAGGAAAGACGCCTGAAGCTCACGGCCACAAACTGGGTGACATGGACCAACCACAAGCGAGTTAATAAATCCCTGCGTGGCTAGACGCCGATTTCCGGCTCTCGATTATGCGCTAAGTAGCTTTGGGACATGGAGAGCGAGGAGGGGAAAGGTACCTGGTATTTGATTGTTTGAGGGGCACCTTTCACCTTGCTCTCTTTATAAAAGACGCGGGGTAGTTCTCTCCCTTCCCGCCATGTCCTTTGCTTTTTTCTCACCTTCACGTTCCTCGCTTCGACCGTCTTTTTCTCTCACTAGATTGACAAGAACATCTGCAGCCATGGCTTCGTCTAAATGCCCCATGAGAGAGGCCAATGTCGCCGGCGGCGGCACCCGCAACCGCGACTGGTGGCCAAATGATCTGAGACTCAACATCCTCCGCCAGCACACTCCTGTCTCCAACCCGATGGACAAGGACTTCAGCTATGCACAAGCCTTCAAGAGTTTGGACTATGAAGCAGTGAAGAAGGATCTCCATGCCTTGATGACAGATTCTCAGGACTGGTGGCCGGCCGACTTTGGTCACTATGGTGGTCTGTTCATTCGAATGGCCTGGCACAGTGCCGGTACCTACCGTGTCGCCGACGGTCGCGGTGGCGGCGGCCAAGGTCAACAACGCTTTGCTCCCCTCAACAGCTGGCCTGATAATGTCAGCTTGGACAAGGCCCGCCGCCTGCTCTGGCCCATCAAACAGAAGTATGGCAACAAGATCTCCTGGGCGGATCTGATGCTCCTCACTGGCAATGTCGCCCTCGAGTCCATGGGTTGCAAGACCTTTGGCTTCGCAGGCGGCCGCCCAGACACCTGGGAGGCTGACGAGTCCGCGTACTGGGGCGGCGAAACCACCTGGCTGGGCAATGACATTCGCTACTCACAAGGTCACTCGGGCCTTTCCGGCGATGGCGTCGTCGACTCCGATGAACATAAAAAAGATTTCAAGGACATCCACACCCGAGACTTGGAGAATCCGCTCGCAGCGGCGCACATGGGCTTGATCTACGTCAACCCAGAAGGCCCTGACGGCGTTCCCGACCCCGTCGCTGCCGCTAGAGACATCCGCACCACCTTTGGTCGCATGGCCATGAACGATGAAGAAACCGTTGCCCTGATCGCTGGTGGTCACTCCTTCGGTAAGACGCACGGTGCTGCTCCTTCCGACAACGTTGGCAAGGAGCCAGAAGACGCTCCCCTCGAGCAACAGGGTCTCGGATGGGCCAACAAACACGGTTCCGGCAAGGGTCCCGACACCATCACCAGCGGCATTGAAGTCACCTGGACCGGCACTCCCACAAAGTGGAGCAACAACTTCCTCACATATCTCTTCAAGTACGAATGGGAACTCACCAAGAGCCCTGCTGGCGCCAACCAGTGGGTTGCAAAGACCAACGACCTCATTATTCCCGATGCTTATGACGCCAACAAGAAGCACAAGCCAACCATGCTGACGACCGACCTTTCCCTCCGCTTCGATCCAGCGTATGAGAAGATCGCTCGTCGATTCCTCGAGAACCCAGATCAGTTCCACGATGCATTCTCCCGTGCCTGGTTCAAGCTGTTGCACCGTGATATGGGTCCACGATCCCGCTGGCTCGGTCCGGAGATCCCGTCTGAGGTGCTGATCTGGGAAGACCCCGTCCCACCCGCCAACCATCCCATCATCGACGAAAGTGACATCTCCAGCCTGAAGCAAAAGATTCTGGCCACCGGCATCAAGCCTTCCGAGCTGGTCACTGTTGCCTGGGCATCGGCTTCAACCTTCCGCGGCAGCGACAAGCGTGGTGGCGCCAACGGTGCTCGCATTCGTCTCGCTCCCCAGAACAAATGGAAGGCGAACAACCCTCAAGTGCTGGCCCAAGTGCTCGCCGCTTTGGAGAAGGTGCAGCAAGAGTTCAACAGCTCTGCTAGTGGCGGCAAGAAGGTTTCGCTGGCGGATCTCATCGTCCTGGCGGGCAGCGCAGCCGTAGAGAAAGCCGCCGGCATCCCTGTTCCCTTTACACCTGGTCGCACAGATGCTACCCAAGAGCAAACCGATGCCGAATCTTTCCAACACCTCGAGCCTTTGGTTGACGGATTCCGCAACTACGGCAAGGGAACACCCCGTGCTCGGACTGAACACTTCCTCGTCGATAAGGCACAACTACTGAATCTCTCTGCCCCTGAAATGACTGTGCTGGTGGGTGGTTTGCGTGTCTTGAATGCCAACTGGGATGGCTCCTCCCATGGTGTCTTCACCAAGCGCCCCGGTCAACTGACCCCTGACTTCTTCACCAATCTCCTCGACATGGGCACAACCTGGAAGGCGGCTAGCGCTGACGAGGAACTCTACGAGGGCTTCGACCGCAAGACCGGTGCGAAGAAATGGACAGGCACTCGCAGTGACCTTGTCATCGGCTCTCATGCCGAGTTGCGTGCCATCGCCGAGGTGTATGCCAGCGCTGGCAACGAGGAGAAATTTGTCAAAGACTTTGTCGCAGCTTGGGCTAAGGTTATGAATCTGGATCGATTTGATCTGGCCGCTGCTCAGGACCCCGCAAGGGCACGTCTGTAAGCGAGAAAGACATTCGATTTCAAGGAGAAGACGGGGACTTGCAAGTCACAGTGTGTAGTCGTCACCTCACCATGCGGTTCGGAGTTGGGCAGTCAAACAAATTCCATCGGTTAGCAAGCTCAATGAACTGCAGCCGCACTAAATAGCAATCAAAATGTATCATTTCACAAATGACTTCAATACTTTCGTTCCCTCTCCTTTTAAGTAAGAAAAGAGCAGTAATCATGAGCATGAACGGGTCAGAAAGGGCGCGGGCGTTCAAGGAGGGGACTGCTAAGTAGTTAACATGCTGCCTCCACCGCCGAAGTGGGCATGACGCAGCCTCTGGATGGGAGCTTCCAAACGCCAATCATCATATCGTAGTGAGGGAGCTCCATCTCTGCCTACTGCACCATCTAAATAGTTCACCCGGATCTCTGCATACAATCAATACCTAGCGCAGCCCTTCTCCCCTCATGCATCCAGACCTTTCAGAGCTGAGAGCTATTTCCTGAACTCGCTGCGCCCTTGATTCCCTTGAGCGGCCCGTCGTCCCTGAAAGCACCTCAGACCCCAGGCCACTCCCGCACAGCCACCATGTCTGCAAAGTATCTCTTCGTCTCGGTGCCGTCCAGCATAACGCCGTCGGGCCACAAAGACGACGCAATCGCATCCGTGCAGAAAGCGGCAAACCCGTCCAACGGCGACGTGCTCCCCTTCTCCATCCCAGAGTTCAAGATCGGCACGCTCGACGCCCTGTTACAGCAGTCCGAGGAACTGGCCAAGCTGGCGGCCGTGTGCCACGGGGTGGTGGGAAAAGTCGGGGACACGCTGAAGAACATATTGGACGGGGACGAGGAGAAGATCGCGATGCACAAGAACGTCAATGATAGTATGTTTTGCTTACACTCCGAACCTGCGACTGACGACTGCCTTGGGCGGCGGGATGGATCACGATCGAGAGCGCTGACCCGCGGGATCTCCAGAACCACTCGAACAATACCTACGGAGCTTCTCTTGGAACAAAGTCAAGTACCGCGCCGACAGGCCGCTGTCGGAGCTAATTGATCTCCTACAGAAGGTATGCTAGCGGGCACTGGGATCTTGCTCCGAAAGTGGTGAGCATGCATGCTGACCCCCGGGGACAGGAAGCCAACTCGATAGACAACGACGTCCGATCCAAGTACAACCAATACAACTCCCTCCGCACCTCCCTTCAATCCCTGGTCCGCAAACAGACGGGCAACCTCTCGACGAAATCTCTGGCCCCTCTGATCACCGACCCCAAAATCCTGGTTCAAAATCAACACTCCGAACACCTGGAGACGCACCTGATCGCCGTGCCGAATTCCAGCGTCAAGGAGTTCATGCGGACCTACGAAACGCTGGCCCCGATGGTCGTTCCGCGCTCGGCAACCTTCGTCGCGCAGGACCAGGAATTCAGCCTGTATGCGGTGACCATGTTCAGGAAGCACGCGCCAGAGTTCGTGCACAAGGCGCGCGAGAGGAAGTGGATACCGAGGGACTATAAGTACAAGGAAGGTGGCAGGGAAGAGGAGGAAAAGGAGGTGAAGAGGGTGGAGGCCGAGGAGAAGAGGGTTTGGGGAGAAACGCTGAGGTTGGGTAGGACCGGGTGGAGTGAGGCCGTCATGTGTCTTGTGCATGTGGTCGTGTTGAGGGTATTTGTCGAAACCGTCCTGAGATACGGCTTGCCGCTGGACTATGTGGCTGTTTTGATCAAGGTATGTGTCATCCCAATCCACACGCTAAACTGTTCTACACCCCGTGTCCCAAAATCTGTGAAGGCCAGGTCAGTGCTAACGACGAGGTGTGCACCCCGACAGACGGACTCGAAACGCGAAAAGAGGGTCCGCCAGGGCCTGGACAGCGAATACTCGTATCTGGCAGGCAATGCCTTTGGGAGAGACAAGAAGGGCAGACTGGTGAAAGACGAGGGAACGGGCCAGCAGGACATGGTGGCGGGTGGAGACCAAGGAGAGTATTCGGCCTATGTATGTTACGATGTCGACGTCGAATGATTTGCAAACTTGATGGGGTTGAAAGGAACCCGAGAAGGCAGAAGGGGAGGTCAATCTTTGGACTCAGCGGGAGGGAATACAGTGATTCGTTCCCTAGAAGGATCCCCCGGCAGAGCGCGATGTATAGAAGAAGCTTTGATTCAGTCCCATCCGGTCACGGTCGGAACGTAGATCGCTGACGGAGAACTCTGCGGTCGGGGTAAACGAGTAGCGAACAATTGCAAAGTGCTCCCACATTCCTTCGACCTTGCGGCGTTGGTTGGATGGAAGGTGGGAAGGGAAGGAAGGAAACGGAGGAGGACCAAGATCAATCGACGCCCCAACACGCCCTGTTCACACCCTCGAATACAATAGTCCTCCAATGTCCGGCCCATGAAATCGGGATGATATTAGTGCGTTCCCACAGCGTCTGTTCGTTCGTCTCGTCTCGGCCTTGCGCCTACTGCAGGAGAAAATCATCACGTCGGCCGCCCTCTCCATTGCTTTCCCTTGCCTTGTGTTGAGTGACGCCCGAATGTCCTGTCCCTTCTGCTATCCATCCTCCGTCGTCGTCCTCCTTTTGCCCACGGATTGGAGACTCCTGTTGATTTCCATACCAGCCGACCCCGGCGGACGTTTAGGGCGGCTCTTACATAGCCGTTTCCCGGCTCCAGGCCATGGTTTCGGTTCATGTCTAGGCATGTAGTTGAAGGGGATGGAATGATAGGACTTCCAATGCTGGTGTCGAACTGGGGCGAACAATGCTCGATCGCTCGCCTGGGTGAGGTTTGATGCGCCATGTCCACAACTTGAACACCCGCGTAGTAGAAGAGAAAACTGTCGGTCGAGCGTGTGATGTTTGCGGTCCGAGTGGGTGGGCATTCCCTCCGTGTCTAGCACTTTCTTGCTCATTGCTTGTGCCTATGGTCCTCAAGCTTTGGAACGTCGTCCACCATCCCGTGGTTGGACCGGGCGAATTCTTAGGAATCAAGTTGCTTTGTTCCTCTCTTGTTCCTCTTTGAATTCTTGGACCATTTCTTTGGAATCTGGATAGCTCGGAGGGGCTGCAGAATCTATGAAATGCTCAAAGGGCTGGCTGTGTGGCCCATTATCGAGACCTCATCTAGGTCAGTCGGACGAAGATAGCCCATCGACGACTTCTGGTGTGGCTGTCAGCGCTCCGTCATGATGATAGGGCGCCAACAAGAGCCCGGGCGACGTCTGAGTGTAGAGTTCATTGCTGGCCTAGTGAGGCTGCCTTGCCTGGTGACTGAGGCTTAGTTCCGTGCTGGGTATCACCCTGAGCCTGCACCTGAGCTTGCCGCTGACCATCATACAGCCCGGAGTAGTACCCCGCCCAGTAATAGGCCATCTTGATATTCTCGAGCGTTTGATCTTGCGAAAGGTTTGTTGCGGCTGTTGGCATTGGATAGGAGTTAGAGAAGCCAACACGACCACGAGAATTGTTGGGGAGGGAACAAGAGACATGCACAAAGGAAGAGGGACAGGAAGATGATGAGGCAATGGCCGGCTCTGTCTGCACAGCTAACAGGGAGGGAAGGAGACCATACCTTGTCCGTTGGTGAATGCCGTCGCTGCTGGGGGCAAGCTGGGTCCTATAGCTGGAGCAGCAGTTGTCGTTGTCGGCGGTTGTTCCGGTGCTGACTGAAGTGGACGTGCTGGCTGTCCTTCCGGCTCGCCTAACATGGATTTAACTAAAGGCGCAGAGTATCAGCGATGGCCTCCATCTCAGAGCGTTGATCGAGGGAGGAGACAGACATTGATCCATGGCAGCCTTTCGTTTCTGCTCAAGATCATGCGGCTCACCTCCGTGGGCATTCCCGTGCGCGCTCGCACCATCTTCGTCTTCTACCTCGCCGCTCTCAGATCGGGTATCACGAGCAGCATCGGCCGTTCCGGTTTTGTCGGGCGCTGAAGCTACAGCTGGTGCTTCTGGGTGAACAGGCCGCCACTCCGCGCTTGCTTGCCCTCCAATGTCGGCGTCGGCGTCGGCGCCGTTATCGTCGTCCAGCTCGCCCATCTCGGCCTTCCGGAGGATTTCTTCCACGTCTTCGCCACGCGCGTGTATGCTGTGGTAGTACTAGTGGTCCCACCCAGTCAGTCCAGGAAGGGGCGCAGAGGCAGGAGGGAAACAGGATTTGAGGTTGAAGAAAAGCAGGCTGCCTCCTCGCCAAGATGGCTTTCGCGGAGCTCATCCCCCGTGAAGTGTGAAGGGAGGTTGATCCAACTAGTGTATTCGTCCAACATACCTCGTATTCGGCAACAGCGTCGTTCCAAGACCGGATCAGCGCTGAATCGTCCCATATCTCAGCCTGACTGAGCTCTCCCCTCCCTGTCGAGTGCTTCATCTTTTGCTTTTTGTTCTTGGGCATTGTCGCGGCCGTTTGGGGAGAAAAAGGACAGGTACTACGATGACATATGTGAGACGCCAAGGTAGCGTGAGCAGGGAGTCTACCGGGTTACAAGGATACCTAAGGGCATCCACGAATCCATAATCGAACTCGAGGTGGAAGTCCCCAGGCCTGAACAAGATACTCGATGCCAAGACGAGTACGAGGTACCGCGTATTATTACCGGCGACTCGCGACTCAGCCTCCTTTCGGCCTAGGGTGATGCCGCCCTGTGCTCACCCTTTTGGGACTACTTAGCTCTCGCGCTTGGTGCAACAACACCATGGCTTGCTCTCATCACTCATCTCAGGGCTTCCTGAGCCCAAGGACTAGGGGAGGTTATTTACCTGAACAACGCTTAGCGATAAGTGTGATGCCCATCGAAGCATTGCCTGGATAGTAATTTGATAGCTTCCGGCAGTGCTATAGAGTATCACGGGGGGGAAACGGTCCCCTTGGCTTCCTAGCACCAGTCCTACTCACGGTACGTAGATGGTTGCTATATCGTATCATGTTACTCGGTCAAAAACCCACCGGCCCTCGCGCCTCGTCAATTGCACAAACGTCTCGCGTGCCATCTCTGCGTAATTGCCCATCCCGTCCTAGTCCACTGAATTCGACAAGGTTGTCGTTTGCAGCGCGTCACGCTCCTAGCTACTGGGGCCCTCCAAGGCAGTATCTAGACTTGTACATGGACCCAGCAGACTCAAATTCGTGTGAACGTGGCTACTATACCGGAGCCATACACCATGGGCGCAGGGACCTTGTCAGTAGTCACGTCCCTTTTGTCCATTTCGACATCTTATTCTTATCCTCCGTCGTCCATCTCGTCCGGCCTCTTTACGACGGATAGCCACCTATCCTCACTCAAGATGGACGGAATACCTCGACCTAGAACATCCGATTCATCAGTGCCATCGTCGTCCTCGCCGATGCTCTCGAGTGCCGCCAAAGCCGCACCGACGAGTCCCTCGTAATTCTCTGCTTCTTCCGCGACAATTAGCACTGTGTTGATTTGCGGGATGGATGGATATATGGATGGGTGGCGGGTAGGGGATTTCCAGCCAACGTGCCAACATACGTTTAGGCTAGTCCGGCCCGCCAAAACCGCAAAACAGCAAATCCACTTCGTACCTCGAACTCGATGATAAGAAACACAAATCTCTCCTCAACGACGACGACGACGACGAGTGCTTCTACATTCCTCACCTGCGAAATCAAAAGGTTGTTGGGCTTCTCACACACACGCACAAACTCTCTCAACTTGTCTCGAAAAGTCGACCGTCAGATATTCCTCTACCCTCGTCTCGTTATCGTCGCACGCTTCCAGCTTCTCGACAAGGCAACTGAGCACGGGCCCCCCCAATGGTCGCCTCTTCGTCGCCAGATCCCAACCGCTATCTCAGCCGTGCGTGGACGGCTCTCGACTCGGTGTATCTATGGACACTCCTGATCTTGCTCGTGCCGTTCATTTTCATCGACACGCATATACCTCGAAGCTGGGCCCAGAAGGCACGGAAAGTCCAAGAGTCTACCTGACTTCCCGCCTCATCCGCCTAGATTGTCCGTCCGCAACAAGATCTAGTCTGGTGCAATGGCATCCGGCGCGAGGCATTCAGCTTCTCCACAGTCCAATGCGAATTACTCCAGAATATCGGGCATTTCATGCTAAACCTCCATTGCGGACGTTAACGAGCACTTGTGATAAGTAGGCGTGAGAATATATTAACTGAATGGGGTATCTATATCCAAAGAAGATTAAAACGAGCCAAGCGCTCATCAACAAGTCCAAGCTTCCTAGCTTCAAGTACAATATGCCCGATACTCATACAATGGGGGTCCATGATATACCATCTTCAGCTCAGCTCAGCCTTGCGCGAAGGAAGAAGGGGAAAAGGGCGAAGATCGTCAATCAAAAAACTCAAATCTGAAATTTCTCGCTTTCGTCGCTCAAAAATTGCCAATCAGAACAAATGTGTAGATGCAAGTTGATGTACAAGCCAGCGCGATAGGAAGACATGGGTATCGAAGCGAGTGGTGATGCCGAATGCCAAAAGGATATGTTGCTGTATGCTTGTAGGATCGCTTCCTGTCTTCGACCGAAGTCGGTCGAGGAAGAAAAGTGCAGCTGCTGGACGAGCGAGCTGCGGCCAGATGATGCGGATGTCCATTCCAGCAGACATCCTCGCCCCACGACGTCGTGATTGGGGCGCAATATCTGGCCTCTCCTGCCCGTTCCCGACCCATGTATGCCGGGTTGAGCGCACAGGGTGGATCTTCAGCCTCAGAAAAGACCTCCGAGGAAGCTCTTTCTCTTGCTGTCATTCCTTCCACCCAGTGCTGGACGCCCGTCCCAAGTCTTGACGGGCGCCTCGTCATAGCCATAGCCGCGATTATCAGACTGATCGCGATCTCGGCGTCGACGTCGTTCTCTTCGTTCTCGCTCCTTGTCTCGCTCGTCACTGCCGCCACTGGCTGACTTGCCCTCCGCACGACGCGAGCTTTTCCTGCGAGCACGATACTCTTCGATTTCTGCATCCGTCATGCCTGCATATTTGTCACGATGGCGACTGCTGCGTTTAGCCCCGGCACTCTCGTCTGCTGCTCGTGGTCTCTCGCCACTCGGATCGAGAATGGTACCCTCAACCGGCGGGAGATCGGGTGGCTCGTCGGCTTGAGAGTTGACCCATGAGCTAGTCTTGTTGGCTGGGGGAGCGGTTCCTTTACCGCTGCCACTCCGAGATTCGTGATATTCTTCAACAAGGACACTGGATCTCTTGCGGCTCGATTTCTCTCTGTCTTTGTCTTTCTGCTTCCGCTTTCTTCTTTCCTCTTCCTCGGTGTAGTATGATCTGCGACGATCATCCTTTGCAACTTCACGATTGACCCCTTGCTCAGCTTCGAGCTGAGCACGAAGTCGCCTGCGCTCTTCCCGCCGGCGTTCCGCTTCTGCATTTGCCTCAGCTTCTTCTTGCGCGGCGCGTGCTTCTCTCGCCGCACGCCTAGCCCGCTTTTCCTCACGGCGCCTCTCTTCCTCCTCTTGTTCTCGTCTTTCACGCTCACGAGCTTTGCGTTGACGAGCTTCGAGGTCCGCTTTTTCGCGCTCTCTTCTTTCCTTACGTTTTAATTCACGCTCGACGCGATCGGCTTCTTCTGCGTGATCACGCGCTTCGCGTTTCGCTCGTCTTTCAGCACGCCGAGCTTCCACGTCGGCGTCTGTTTCACCAGGCGCGTCGGTGGTGAATTCATCCCCATCGATAGCTCGGGAACGCCTCTTTGACTTATCTTTGGTCCTGATGGGTAGGTCTTCCGCATCCGTCAGAGTGTGGCTCCGGTGTCGCTGTCTCTCCCCTTCAAAGGAACGAGAACTGCCAAAGAAGCTGCCAAAAAGTCCGGTCGATTTTCTGGGCGCAGTATTGCTTCTCTTTAGCGCAGGCGGATGATCCACAAAGGCCATATCGTCGGGTCCGCTTGTGACCAATGGGTCTGCATGGGTTGGGCTCTCCACCATTACAACGTCGTCGTCTTGAGAGATATTTTTGCTGTGTGACTTGATCTGCGTATACGAAACCCGTCCGTCAGCATGAATTTCTTTATTGAAATCCGGCGACCAGGACGGGCGGAGCATGTGGCCCAGACTATTTGAGGAGGGTTGTGCACCTACCTCTTTCTTTGGTTTTGAAGACCTAGACTTTGATTTTTCTGGCATAGATATGCTGTTGACGAGCGGAGCATCGTCATTGGTGTGGATCATTACCATGTCATCGTCGTCGATGGGATACGGATCCGGAACGACTGAGGAAGGTGGATTAGCTATTATCGGTCTGGGCGGGGCCAGAAGGTTAGGCTTACCTGAAGATTTTCTCTTCACCGACGGACGGCGTTCGACCTTGCTGGACTTGATTCCCATGAGCTTCGCTGCCTTGTCGGTAACTTGGGGTTCATCCTCGGGTGGTGGGGATGAGAAACCATCAATGGATTGACGCCGAGACGAAGGTCTTGAGCTGGCCGCACTGCTTGGTCTTCGACTGGTGGTCTTCGAGCGCGGCATAGCCGATGGCGGTGGCCCACCAAACATAAAGTTCGAAAACGAAGTACCGCGTGCAGCCTTCGGTCTCTCAGCTTTCTTGGGTTTAGTCTCTTTGTCTGATCCAGACGACTTGGAGAGCTTTTCAGCTTCCTTCCTGTCTTCCTGTTCCTTTTCTTTCGGACTTCGAGTAGATTTAGACCGACTCAGGCCGGTTGGCGATTTCTCCTTCTTTGGTGGCGGCGGCATGTCCTCGTCGTCCTTTGGTTTTTCTTTGGTCGACTTCTTTGGTGGGGGTGCTGCACCCCAAAATCCCCAAGACGTGGTTGCGGATCGTTCAACACGAGGGCGTTCTTTCTTTGTTGTTTTCTTATCTTCTGGGGGAGGCGTCGGCAGCTTGGTCACTGTTTCTCCCTCAGGCAGGCCGATGTCGTCTGTCGCTGACGCCTTGGGCGTGGTAGTCTTAGATTTGGTACTCTTTTTCCCGACGGTGGCCGCCTTCGCTTTGGGCTTTTCGGGCGATGTGGGCGTGTCGAGATCGAGAATGTCGTCGCCGTAGTAGTCGTCGCCAAACGCGCCGGGAAAGCTGCCAGGGATGGAGTCCTTTGACTTCTTCTCCTCTGCAACGGGAGACGCGTCTTTCTTGGATGTCTTGGTCGTCTTGCTGGTGGCGGCAGTCTTCGTCTTCGAGGCTGGTGCCTTGTCTATATGCGCCTTTTCCTCTTTTGGCGATGGCGCGTCGTCCAGTGGAGGCAAATCCTTAGTCAGCGCAGACTCGGCCTTGGACTTCTTCTTGCTCTCTTCTTTTTTGCCCTCCAGAGCCTTGATGCGATCGGCGACAGAAGAGCTTGTTTTGGTCTTTGTGGTGGTGATCATTGCCTTTGCGGCCTTTGAAGTAGAGGAGGGCTTCTCAAAGTCAAATCCGGAGTCGAGATCTCTCGAGAGGTCGGCTAGCGCGTCATCCTGATCGGGCCACCCCTGTTGGGTAATTTCCTTTTGCAAGTCCACGTCCTTCTTGCCAGCTGTCTTTTTCGAGGTTGACGCGCTACCCCAGAAGCCAAAATAGTCGTCCTCCTTCTTGTCTCCAGCCTTTTCCTCTTTGTTGGACGTGGTCTTTTTCAATTTGGAACCCTTGTCGGATTTGGATGGCTGTGTGGGCTCGCCAAACATATCAATGAGCTCGTCCGCATCCTTTGCTTTGCTGGCTTTGGCGTCGATCTTGGACGACTTGGTGGTTTTCTTCTTAGAGCTTTTTGCTGCCTCTTCAGCCTCGCGAGCCAGCCTCTCCTCTTCTTCCTTTCTGGCCTGTTCTTCCGCCTCTTGTTTAGCCTTCTCTTCCGCTTCCTTTTTCGCCTTGGCCTCCCTCTCCTTCTTGGTCAGTTTGGTAGTTGTAGTCGAGGCTCCGAAAGAACCCCACATGCTCTTTGTAAGGCTGGCTGGAGTCACTTCTGGCAATGGCTCCTCAGGCGGCGTAATGTCAAAGGACTCGTCAATTTCCTTGGTCTTCTTCGCCTTGTCCTTCCCTGTGGAGGTCTTGGAAATCGTGCTCTTTTTCGAGGATGCTTTGCTTTTCACTCTGGTCAGACCTGCCCAAGAGTCTCCAGCCAGGTCGTCATCCAACATCTCAGCCGGATCAGGTTCCGGAGTTAGACCTTGAGCTGGGGGACTCGGGGCCGGGGGAGGAAGGTCGTCCTTTGTCTTGGACTTCTTGCTGGTCTTCTTGTCCTTAGATCCCCAAGCGCTCCAGATGTCGTCCTCGGCGGGAGCCTCAGGTTTGTCAGACGAGTGAGGCTCCTCGAACTCGGCGATAACTTTCTTTTTAGAATCCTTAAGGCCTTTCTTTTTGTCTTTTGTCGAGGTGCCCCAGGTGCCCCAGGTATCATCGAGCTTTTCTTCCACTGGTTCTGGCTCTACAATGACCTCCGGCTCAGGGGGTGAAATTTCGGCGGAAGGCCCTTTCTTCTTGCTTGCTTTCTTCTTGTCCTTTGTCGAGGTCGCCCAAGAACCCCAGGCATCGTCGTTCTTTTCCTCCACGGGTTCTGGCTCTACAATCGGCTCGGGCTCAGGCTCTGGAACTTCGGTGATCACTCCTTTCTTCTTGGTGGTCTTCTTCTTATCCTTTGCCGTTCCCCAAGGAGCCCAGGCACTGTCGGTCTTCTCTTCCACCGGCTCTGGCTCGACGATAGGCTCGGGCTCGGGCTCGGGCTCTGGGATTGCGGCTGCACTTCCTTTCTTTTTGGCTTCCTTCTCCTTTTTCTTCCTCTCCTTAGCTGTGAGTCCGAAGAAACTATCTTCTTCTACCACGTTTGCCACCGGCACGGGTTCCGGCTCAGGCGGGGGTGCAGCAGGTTCCTCGTCCATATCGAGCCATCCTTTCTTCTTGGTGTCCTTGGGCTTTTTCTTCTTGTCGTTGGACGTAGTAGTGCCCCATTGACCCCAGACATCGCTGTCCTTGATCTCAGGCTCAGCTTGAGACACAGAGACAGCTGGCTCGTCGAGCACGTCGAGAAATCCGCTTTTCTTCGCTTCTTTCTCCTTCTTTTTCTTGTCCTTTGCAGAGGTGAACGCTCCCCAGGTATCATCTTCCTTGTCTTCTGGCTCTGGAGCTGGAGGGGGAGCTAGAGGCTCTTCAACCACGTCTGGAAGTCCCTTCTTCTTCCCTTTCTTCTTGTCCTTGCTCGAAAAGCTCCACACATCGGGCTCCTCCTTCGAAATCGGCTCTGGTTCCGGAGGCGGCGGCGGCGGAGGCTCATCATCCAAATCGAAGAAGCTCTTCTTTTTGTTTTTCTTATCTTTGGTGGATGTTCCCCAACCACCAAATCCCCAAGAGTCATCTCCTTTGGTGACTTCTATCTCAGGTTCCGGTTCCGGTAATGGTTCCGGAGCAGGTTCTGGCACTGGAGGCTCGTCGCCAGGGATAAGCAATCCCTTCTTCCTGGCCTCTTTTTCTTTCTTTTTTCGGTCCTTGGCGGAAAGATTTGCCCAACCGGTAGTGTCAGCATACTCTGCTTTAGCTGGTTCCTCTTGTGTTTCGACCTCAACAATAGGATCTGGGATTGAGGGCTCAGGGCTTATGACTTTGCCCTTCTTCCCCTTTTTATCTTTCTTGCCAAATGAGGACCAAAGGTCGTCTGATTCAGCAGGTGGCTCGACTACTGGGGGTGGTGGCGGCGGTAGCGGCTCCTCTTCTTCAGCGATCGTCCCTTTCTTGCTCTTTTTGTCCTTTTTGCCCTTTACTGTGACGGGCTCATCTGCGGCCAGAGCATCACTCGTTGACGTCTTACCATCAGCGGTATTGTTTAAGTCGACGGAAGCAGATAAATCTTCGATCCCTGCCTTCTTCCCTTTCTTGTCCTTCTTTTTCCCCCATGCTCCAGACATCCAGTCGTCCCCGTCATCAGCCGTAATGTTTAGCTCAGCGGCAGGGGCAGGAACGGCTAGAAGATCGTCATTGTCATTGAAGTCGCTGAATGCGCTCTTTTTCGCCTTCTTGTCCTTTTTGCCTGTCCCAAAGCCCCATTCGAAGGCATTGTCCACAGCCCCGACGTCAGCAGCAGGGTCTTTTGCATCAGCGAGAGGTTCCTCGATGACCCCCTTTTTCCCTTTCTTCTTGTCTTTCTTCGTTGTGAAAGCTGACCATTCATCCTCTGCGGCCGCAGGCTCTGGTTCTACCGGGGCGGGTGGTGGAGGGGGAGGGACAGGATCTTCATCAAAGAACCCTTTCTTTTTCTTATCTTTCTTCGAAGTTGTGGTCGCCCAAGTTCCGAGAAGATCATCATCTTTCGAACCTGGGTCAACCACAGTGGTGTCGCCCAGTCCATTGTCTTTTTTCTTCTTGTCCTTCTTATTGACGGTGGAAAATCCCCAAGCATCATCAGTGGGCTTGCTTTCGCCAACGTCTCCGTCGAGAGAAAATCCTTTGTCGCCGGAATCCAAGTCACCGAAATCGAAGCCGTAGGAGGTAGTTGTCTTCTTTTTTGACTTGTTGCCAAAAGACCAAGGGTTGGTGTCCCCAAAGCTGGCCGAGTCGTCCTTTTTGTCGTTATCCTTTTTAGAAGCCTTGTCGTCGGCTTTTCCCGTTCCAGTGTCGAGGGATCCGAAGTCCCATGTTTTACCCCAAGCACCAAAGCTTCCCGTATCCTTCTTGCTGTCTGTACCACCAAAGCTAAACTCAAGCTTCGGGGCAGTGTCATCCAGACTGATGTCTTGGAAGGCCATTCCCGAAGGAGGTTCTGGAGCAGAGGGGGGAGGGTCGTCGAGCCCCTACTGAAGTCAGTATCTTTAGGACGAGCTTGATAGATGAAAGTACCTTTTTGTTCTTTTTATTCTTTTTATCCTTTTTCGTGAAACCGGTGGTCCAGTCGTCCTCCGCGGCGGCGTTGTTCGCATCGTCGGCCCAACTCAGTGGATTCGCCGCTTCCTCCTCCTCTTTTTTCTTTTGTTCCTCCTCTTCCTGTTTTTTCCTTTCTTCCTCCTCTTGCTTCTTCTTGTTCTTCTTCTTGTTCTTCTTGCTGCCACCAAAATCCCAGTCGTCCTCATCGCCCCCTCCCCCATTGTTGTTGTCATCACCGCCGCCATTGCCACCGGCACTTCCACCTTGATCTCCACCTCCGGCAGCACCATCTTCACCCTCACCGGCAGCGTTACCATTTCCTTCGTTGTCTGAATCGAGCCATTTTGCCTGACTGGCAGCTTTCGCGGCTTTCTTCTTCTTGGCTCTAGTCTGTACGCCGTACGTGCCTCCAAAGTCTATACTTGCGTCCATTGTCGCAACTCGGGCTGTAGACTTTCTATCGCGGGCCAAGAATCGAGGTTGGTCCGGTGTGGTGAATACTTGAGCGTATGCCGCTGGCTCTTGCCAGTCTTGTAATGGTAACAAGCCTTCGCTGGTGGGCAATGAGGAGCAGTTTCCATAAGGCTGGGGACGATCTGCTATTTCCTGCAGTAAGGCTGCGACCAGCGCAGCCGCTCTTAGGTAGACATTGTAGTTTGGGGCGGAATACTACTGTCCGTGTCAGACATGATCCCAGTGTGAGAGGGGAGAAAGGAGGAGAGAAGGCGGGATCGCAAGCTTAGAAAGAGGAAGTAGGGGCAGGCAGTCGACGGATTCGCGTTAGGATGGAGTAGTGTTCTGCATACCCGTTGTACTGGCTTGTAGTCTTCAAGCATGGCGGTGTGCATGCGATGGCGCCAATCGGCAATCCGAAATGTTGGAGAAATACACCCAACCTCCCCCATCTCGTAAGAGTATAGTGACCCAGGGTCAGCCTTTGCCATCTTCCACCATCCCGGGATCCTTGGTCGAGATAACGCGTTTTCTCTGCCGGCGGGCGACGCGGCGACCAGAGCCGCCATGCTGTAGCTGTTGCTGTAGCTGGGCAAGACGATCGGACTGATTAAATTGGGAGAGCATTTGATGCGGCAGCGGCGACGCGAAGCAAGGGGATGGAAAAGCAGAGAAGAGAGTGAGGCTACGTCTACAAAGCCTCTGGTATTGAGCGACAGAAGAACAGAGAGCGGTGGTTGAGCTGGGATGTGCAGCGTCAGGAGGTCACAAGGTGTTTGACTTGCTCATTGGTGTGCAAGACCAAACCCAGTGCCAATGGGGCAACAGCGAAGACGAGCGGGCAAATGGCAGCGGGTGTGCCACAGTGCCCCCTTGCAGTCACGCTGCGCAGATCCCAGCAACTCAGCGACTCGCCTGGCTAGAAACAGTCAAGGGGGGAGCCAAAACCACACCCCAGGCCTATCTGCTAGTTATCACCCTCCCTATCGATACACAAACGGGGGGGGACGAAAAGGAGAAATGAGGTCACTTCATATACCCTCACCCGAGCCGACCAGAATTCCCACTCCCGTTGGAAATTTTCATCAATGCCCAAACGACTCCATTCAATGCATCAATTGCATCTTGGAGAATCTGGCGGTGTTGACCTGCAGGCCGAGCAACGAATGACGCGCCTGACAAGTCTCGGTGGCTATGCAGGCAAGCCATCGATGTGGCAACGAATCGCTCACCGCTACAACTACAGAGCAACCACCAGACAAATAGGAGAGGAGGAGATGGCAAGCTTGCTGGTGATGGGTTGGAATGCGCGAGACCAGCAAAATTAGCAGCATTCCAGCGAGACCGGGCGTGGGTGGTCTGTGGATGGTGTGTTGATGGGCTGTGGACCAAACGCCTGACACCACCCAGCAGTGATGGTGTGGGAGCCATCCCTGATAACTGGGATGGGTGCTGGACGCGCGCAATTGGCCCCTTGTTCAGTGAGAAAGGCAATCGACCCACCCATTCGTGCCGTTGAAATGTGCCCCCGATGTGATCCGAGCTGCCAATACCCGTAGGGGGCCGAGTTGAGGTCGTATAGTTGCCGGATAGGGGTGTCAATCTCATTGCAAGGGCAGGGTAGAAGACCCCTTTATATTACTCGTAATCCTTCTTCTGGGAGGGTCGCATTCGTGCAGTTGTAGCTTGATTGACCACTGTAGAGCCGCAACCGGTGTAGCAAAGAAGCCCGAACTCGGCAGGTCGATGAGTGATGGTACGCAGATGGTTTGAATGGGCAGACGCGATGCAGGGCAAACTGCAAAGCCAACGCAGTTCTTCGGCAGGACAGGGACGCCCCGTTCTCGCCGCTGCAGCCACTCGGCGATATTTCACAGGCGGACAGAGAGCTGCCACCATCCCACTTTAGGTGGGCGCGATCACCATTGCGTTTGGTGGGAAGCTGTTGTCGCGACACATCCAAAAACGCGCTGGAGGCCAAACAGTCTGCATAATTGGCGGGAGAGGCCGACCAACTACGAGTATTTCCTTCGTTCCCAGTCAAAACAAGCCAAGATTCTCGGTCCAATCTTTGGTCCAATCTTTCCAGCTCTGAGAGAAACATGGAAATCTGCGCAGACTGACGCAGGTGGGCGTCGAGCCGACCAGGAGGGATTTGTTCAGATCACACAGCTGTCGAAAAAGGGAGTCCTGCCCACATCGTGGTCAACTGGCTGCTCCGCCGGACTTACTCATCTTCGTCAGAGCTGTAGTCAACCAGACCAAGTCCAGCCGCTGGTTGGGGCGGCGTAGCTGTGGTAGGAGGTTCAATCTGGTCACTAATGCCAGGCTTTTTATCCGGCGCAGCGCGTTCTGCAGACTCGTTATGTTCGTCGTCAACCGCAGCGCCGGCAGCAAGAGCAGCAGTATCAGCAGTTGACAACTTTCTCAGCTTGGGATCAGCCTCGGACTCGCTCTCCTTTTCTCGACGTCTTTTCTTCTTTTTAATAGCCCATGAATCTTTGTCCGCAGCATCGCCAGCTTTCCCGGCGTCGTTACTCCCCATTCCCGCCTGTTCCGCGGCGGCGCGTTGTTTGCGGAAGGCCTCAAGTTGTTCGGCGGTCTCTTGCTTGACGGCGTTCTCCTTTGCCCGACTTGATTCGAGCACAGAGTCGAGAAACTCCACTTCGTCATCGTCAAGGGCACGGAATTGGTTTTTGAGCCGGATGGACTCCTCAAAAGCCTCCTGTTTAGCAGCTGGGTGCAACGAAGCAGAGCCGTGTCAGCAATAATCGGCTGCTGTCCCAGAGAGCCCTGGCTCCTATGTCTCACCCTTGTTCGCCTGCAGTACCTCATAAAGACTCTTGCCCGCTTCCTGCGTTCCTCCTTCCACCGTCTTGGGCTTCCTCGTAGACTCGACCTGTTGCTGCGCCTTCACCCAGGCATCGTCAGGTGCGTCGGCATCGGTCCCAGCTGATACGAATCGGGACATGGTCACGGATATATATCACGAGCGGCGTGGTGAGCTGCCGGTGCTGATCAGGATAAATTCTTCATCGGGCTAATTCGTCGAGGCCAAGGGCGCGGTTGTGGCAATGGTCACGGCCAAGTGAAATTATGCGGGCTCCCTCCGTCATGTAGAAGGTCAAATGGACAATGGCCAAAGGGTCCGGCAGCGGTTATTTACTAACTCACTTGGTTCGTTCCTTAGATCCCAAGTTGTGGAGGAAGCCCACCCCACGAGTTTCGCTCGAACACTGGCTTTGGTTCACACTCACATCTCCTTTTCTCTCCCCTCGCCTGGGCGCGGCAGCGGACATGGCCTTCGATCTGAAGATCTGACACCGTTTCTTTCGTTTGGCTCTACCGTCGCAAAAGTGCCCTTGCTCTTCTTTCCGAGCCTCAACCCTGGTAGTGGAGACTCCTCTTCCGTGCCTGGAAGAGATATGCCACGAGACTCGGACGCATGTGGGCATGAATTATCCTCTCGATATTTATCCCTTCCTTTGACCCAGTCGATCATTTCAGCCTAAATCACGGCAAACAATTTGATCTAGAATATTCCCAGTCCCCCAACTCACCTGCGCAGGGTGGCCAGGCCCCATTACCCGCCAATAACGCCTCGGGTGAATAGCTGCGACGATTGGAACGGGCGCGCTTGATTGATCCGTGCCCCTCGTGGACCTGGTTATTGCGTAGCTGTTGTTGCATTGCGAAAGTCACTGCCCCACCTCCAAATCTTTGAAGTGCCTGAGAACAGGGACCCCAATGTGAACATGCCCACCGGGATATAACTCCAACTATATATCATCCAAGTGATCCGCAAAGGAAATTTTTGGTTTTCTGCCTCCGAGTCGCATGTCATTGTTTCGCCTCTCTGCTTCTCCCTTTAAAGGATCCAGGGTTCCTTCTCTTGTCGCAAGCTTCCAATTTGCGTCAAACCACTTCTCAAAACCTACATTGTTGAACCCTCGATTACTCCGCACGATGGCGACTTCACAATCAGGAAAGGGCACAAAGTGAGAAAGCTGCCTCCCGTCACCTATGCATACCGTTGGAAAGTGGCGGCTGCTGACACCCGCCTTTCAGGACCGTGTTCACTTTGAACACTGGTGCTAAGATGCCCGGTGTTGGGCTTGGTACCTGGCAATCCAAACCCAACGAAGTCCGCGAGGCAGTCAAGAACGCTCTGCAAATCGGCTACCGTCACATCGATACGTAAGGACCCTTCTCCGCTTGATCGCGGGCAGTGTAAGATCCTGACTCGTTTCAGCGCTCTTGCATACGGCAATGAAGCAGAGGTTGGCCAGGGAATCATCGACTCGGGCGTTCCCCGCGAAGAGATCTGGATCACCACTAAGCTCGACAATCCCTGGCACAAGCGTGTCAACGAAGGCATCGAATCCTCCTTGAGAGACCTGAAGACGGACTATGTCGATCTCTACCTCATGCACTGGCCCAGCTCGTCGGTTCCTGAGGATTTGAAGAAACACTATGACGACTGGAACTTCATCGATACCTGGTAAGCAACTGGGTCGTTTTCTCACCTGAGTTGTCCGTTGCTAATTTCCTCGCACAGGCGTGAGATGCAGAAGCTCGTCGGCACCGGCAAAGTTCGAAATATCGGCGTGTCCAACTTTGTGATTTCCAACCTCGAGAAGCTTCTGAATGCGCCCTCAACGAAGATTGTACCGGCTGTGAATCAGATTGAACTTCACCCTAACATGCCTTCACCAAAGACTTTGGCATACTGCAAAGAGAAGGGAATCCACTGCACAGCGTACTCCTGCTTGGGCTCGACGGACTCACCTCTGGCCCACGACCAGACTCTCCAAAAGATTGCGGACGCACACGGCAAGACTCCTCAGCAGGTGCTGTTGATGTGGGGACTTCAGGTACGTAGGACTCGGTTAAAACATGTCCATGATGATCTCCCATCGTCATTCCAAGATAGGCTGTTTCGACGTACTGACATATTACTTTCGAAACAGAGAGGTACCAGCGTCATCCCGAAATCTGTCACCAAGTCGCGAATTGAGGCAAACTTCCAACTGGACGGTTGGGAACTGACACAAGAGGAGATGGATGCGCTTAGCAATATCAAGAGCCGCTTCAAGGTGTGCGGTGATTCTTGGTTGCCCATCAAAGTCTTCTTCAACGAGGAGGGAGATGGTGGTGACGTTCCTTCCCATTAGCTGTGTCACCGCTGGCAACCTTGGAGATAGCAACGAAGCATGGTGGCCGATGTTCTGCGGAAGACACCTTCTGCGGCGTTGGGAAAGTAACAAGCGATGATTTGAGTACGGGGTTTTGGCTGAAAGAGAGAAATGTCGCACAATATATCGTGAATCATAGAATCAGGTATAGAGAAGGAGAGACCCTCATCCTTCCTGCGGCAAGAGATTCTCTGCGCAGCCAGGCTCACATTACCCTCTGGAGATGGCTTTCTTTGCCATTCTGGTACAGGCGTGCATTTTCGGCTTGCTGCATTATTTATCAAGATTTCATCGGAGCTCGGTGCTCCGGCAACTCTCTTTATATGGTTGGTTGCGATTCGTCTAGAGTAGTACGGACGTAACTCGTCCTGTGCCTGGGTAGGTCTGTGACGCGGGGAATCAGCGCCTAAACCTGATTGACGCTTTTGGCAATAAACTCGTTAGATCACCTTAGGTAATCAGCTCACCAAACTACAAACAGTAATCTTACTGCCAGTAATACGTGCGGGCACCCCTTGCTTCGACGGCCCGTATTACTGTCGTATCTCGTTAAACCCTCAAGCCACGCCCCGTGGGCCTCGAAGAAACAGTTCTGCCTGGATGGTCTCGCCCTACCAAGCCTTCACCCCAGAGAGAGACGACATCCAACTCGCTGGCATTTCGCTTTCTGACAAATTGGGATTGGCACTTTTGACCTGATCATTACTTCCCATTCTGTATGCGGTCAGACACCCTGACTTTCTCCCTCTCAACTGTTGCCACTGTCTTGTGAATCTTGTTCCCGTCGGTTCAACGTCCTTCGATTGCCTGTTTCCCACTCCCCACGCCTGAACGACTCGTGGCGGAATATAATCCACCGTACCTCTGTTTCTCCCTCCGCACGTTTGTGGACGGGTATGCCCTCGCCCGCGGGGTCAGTACCAGTTGATCACTGAACGAGATCGCGCGTCTCCTCTTCAAAATCCAGTGCGCAAGCTTGTTTTCGCAGCTAGGGATGGCGTCTGGCAATATCGAAGACCCAGACATGGGTGGTACAAATGGAGAGAGCGAACAGTCGACAGGAGCAGCGAATGATAGCATTCCTCGACCGAAGAGGATTGCCTGCATATTGTGCCGCAAAAGAAAATTAAAATGTGATTCGAACAAACCCAGCTGCGGGACGTGTTCGCGTCTAAATCACCATTGTGAATACTCTGAAGAGCGGAAGAAGAGCGGTCCCAAGAGAGGATATGTCAAGCTTTTAGAGGCACGACTCAAGCAGGTTGAAAACTTGCTGGAGACAAGAGATGCGACAAGCGAGCTCACTACCCGTACGGCTCAACCCACAGAGGCAGTGGATTCATTTGCGCCTATGCCGGCTCTGGATGTCCCCGATGCTCTGGATACTTCCATGTCCGGAATGATGGCAGACAACAGGTTTACCGACCCAACTCTGACCGGCATGCCGGATTTCGGTATGAATTCCAACGACGATTTCTCCTGGGAGATGATAGGCCTCGGTCTTGAAGAAGCATTGCCAGCGAGGGAGGTGATAGATGAGATGTATGGCTGATCTCGACTCCGGACTCAAAAGTTTCCGCTGCTGACTGCTCCAGGAATGAGATATATTTCGAGAAAATCCATCCTTCCTTGCCCATGATTCACAAAGGCCGGTTTCTGGCTTCAATGGACCTCGCGCCTCATATGCGCCCAGCAGTGTGCCTAAGATATGCCATGTGGACCCACGCATGTGCCATTACTTCCAAGTATTCAGCTTACACCGAACACTTCTATGCGAGGGCTCGAAAGTACGCCGAGATGGACGAAATGAGAGGACACGGTGAAGGAATGATCACGATCGCCCATTCGCAATGCTGGACGTTGCTTGCCTGTTACGAGTTTCGAGTGATGTACTTCCCAAGAGCGTGGATGAGTATCGGAAGAGCTGCAAGACTGGCTCAAATGATGGGTCTACACCGACAGGATCGTGTTGGTCTTGACGTAAAACAAACATTACCACCTCCTCGAGACTGGACAGATCGCGAAGAACGGCGGCGGACATTCTGGATGGCATACTGTCAGGACCGATATGCCAGCATCGGGACTGGATGGCCAATGGTCATTGACGAGAGAGACGTATGTGTACCAACCACGTTGATATCAGGAAACTGATGAATGTTCCACAGATCCTGACAAATCTACCCGCTAGCGAGGAAGCCTTTAACAAGTGTCAACCAGAGCCCACACTGCAATTATCCGACATCTTGAACGGCGATGGAGCATCTTCCCTCTCTTCATTCGGCGGGGTCATCCTTTTGTCGACAATATTTGGGCGAAACCTTACCCATCTCCATCGACCGTCGGAACAAGATAATGATCACGACCTAAATGGCGCGTTCTGGAAACGTCATCGATCTCTGGACAATATCCTCCTCAACACATCTTTGTCGCTACCCCCGCCTCTCCGCCTCCCAGCAGGTCTCAATGATCCGAACACTGTGTTTCTCAATATGAATATCCATACAGCTACAATATGTCTGCACCAAGCAGCCATATTCAAAGCCGACAAAAACCGACTTCCGGCTCAGATCAGTGCTGAATCCAAACGTCGATGTATTGTTGCAGCGGACCAAATCACCAACATTATGAAAATGATCAGCCATATGGACATGTCGATGGTACGTTAGAGAGCTTCTCGACGGTGCTTAACTGCTAACTTTGTTCAGATGAATCCTTTCCTGGCATTCTGTCTCTATGTGGCTTCACGAGTGTTCGTGCAATATCTCAAATCGAGACGAGAAGATGCTGCGGTCAAATCCTCCCTGCATTTCCTACTTGCTGCGATGCAAGTCCTGAAAACCAAGAATCCGCTCACAGAGTCATTCTTGGTACAGCTAGATGTTGACCTCGAAGGTAGCGGCTTGGATATTCCAACCAGTTATTCACGATGGAAATTCGGGCACCGTCCACCAGTCAGTCTGCCCATGTTTCTTGGTAAGGTGGTAAAAGCGCTGACTTGAATATAGGGTGAAAGTCCTGCTAACACAGATGCTTTGAAATGTTCTCCACTCTTTGAAATCAGAGAGACTCAAGGTCGGGAAACAATCGGCGCCGTCCAAGGGACCAATACCAAGGGCATAATTCCCCCCTGGCCCGCGGATGGCAATGCCCCTGCCGCCAGTAGCAGCTATCCAAGTTTGTATGCGGCGGAGGGGTTGGGCACCAGCGCACAGATGGCCCAGACGATCCCATCTACAAGCGATGGGTTGGAGAATGGCTATGGCTTTCCAATCCAGTCTGTTGGAACAGACACTTCACCAGACACTTCGCATCACGACGGAACTGGCTCACGGTCGCACTCTAATCACCCAACGCCTTCGACCCTGTCGAATCCAAACTCGTCACATACATCTTACACTTCGCCTCCGAACCAATCCAGCAGCGGAAACACTGCGAGCAGTGGGCAGGGGCAACCGTCGCCGGGCTATGCGTTTCCAGCTGGCGCCCAGACTTCCTGGAACATGAATATATCAACCCAGACTGGTCAGGATATCTCACCACAGCAAACTGGTATGAACTTCGGCTCTACTGGGATGACACCTGGTCCAACTGGCCTGACCCCTGGACCAGACTCCCTTTGGTCGACGGAAGGAATACCTGATGGGAATGAATGGATGTTTGCTTGGGCTGGTTCGACTCCACAGCCATAATGACCTTGACTTTGTGAGTATTGGATGCCCAGCTCCATTTTGAAATCGACGATTTATGGTAGGAAAACTTGTGGTCGATGAAAATGTGATACCCAGGATTCAGTAGGCGAAATCCCAACTCCTATCTACTTGGTATAGTTAAATAGATACAACATCGTTGAAGCTCCCAGAGGCCTAACGTTGTCGGGGTGGGAGCTGCGGAAGGTTAGTACGTCCCTTTTCTCGTTGATCTCTAGTACCGGCCGTATATTTCGCGTGCTAGCTCTTGAAGTCGTGGCAGTTGGTAGGCTATAAAACAACAGCGAGGTCTGAAGTCTCCTCGTGACATCCATTTCGGGAAAGGAAGCAACCCCACAAAATGCCCGATAAACTGCGCCGCAAGACTCTGGTCGTCTCCGAGTTATGTTTCCGCCCAATGTTTGACTGTGCGACCAACACCTCTTTATAGATATACTGAGATTTGGGCGGTATGGCGCCCGTGAGCCAGCGCAAGCACCTCGGCCGCGACAAGTTCGGGGCTCAGTTCAGCTTGCTCAAGACCCAACAATACACCGACCCTGCCACTCGAACAGCCATCCCGATCATGTATGTACCCGCCGTCTGCATGAACAGTGCATTCGACCCAGTCCTGCCATCATGAACCGAAAAAAAAACCTTTCCCTCCGCAACATATCGGCTGATGAACCATTCCCTTTTGTCCAAGCCACCGCACTATTTCATGGAACGCCT
The DNA here is from genome assembly GCF_000835495.1 of Cladophialophora immunda. Taxonomy (NCBI): domain Eukaryota; kingdom Fungi; phylum Ascomycota; class Eurotiomycetes; order Chaetothyriales; family Herpotrichiellaceae; genus Cladophialophora; species Cladophialophora immunda. Next base: position 2,563,518 of record NW_015622542.1, on the reverse strand, counting down.
CGGGCGGGTTGATCGCAACCGGGGCCAACGACAAGACCGTTCGAATATGGAACCCCGAGCGCACCAGTCCGCGAAGCCAGATCGAGCTGAGAGGCCACGGGCATGCCGTCGAAAAGGTCCTGTTCAACCCTGTCAGAGAATTCGAGCTGGCCAGCTGTTCCTCGGACGGCACGGTGCGGTTCTGGGACACACGGACGAAAGTCTGTGTGAATAAACTCGAGGTCGGCGGCGAGCCCTTTACGTTGACCTGGAGTGCTGATGGAAGCGTGCTCCTGGCAGGGACGAAGGTGCGGGAAACTCTCAGGCACTGTTTATGGAAAAGCCGAAAACTGAAGCCATCCTACTTCACAGGGCGACGTCCTCATTCCCATCTCAACCGCGATGCCCTCCTCTCCACAAGTCCTATCGCGCCACAAGCAGAACCAACAGACCAACCAAACAACCTTCTCGAATGCATATCCGCCCTCTGATCTGCTGATCACCCAAGGTGACGGCTCTGTCAAGATACTCGATTACCCCTCCTTCACGGTCCTGCACACCATTTCCGCACACACTTCCTCCTGCACCGCCATCTCCTACTGCCCCAATGGGAAATACGTCGCCGTCGGCGGCTCAGATGCCATGATCTCTCTGTGGGACACCACGGACTGGGTGTGCCGACGGACCGTGTCCAACGCCAGTTCCGGCGCCATCAAGGGCCTGAGTTGGTCATGGGACGGCCGATACCTGGTCGGCGCGAGTGAAGAGATGGGATCTGGTGGCGGTGAGGGCCTGAGCTCAGGCTTTGACATCTATCATGCCGAGACGGGCGACGTCGTGCACACGATTGCCACTGGCACAAGCGGAATCCCGGCGGTCGAGTGGCATCCTAACCGCTACTGGTTGGCATACACCCAGATCGAGGAGACCAGGCAAGGGAAGTCGAGTTTGAAAATAGTCGGAGCAGCTGGAGGGCCGTCGATTTGACAGAGCGCCTCGACAGACGGGATTGGGACCGTTCTTGCTCAAGCGGAGATTACGACACGGAGCCTCATGCAGGCAAGCTTTACATCTTGTCAGCTCAGAAAAGCGTACCGGACCAAGATCCAGAGGACCGTTGCGTGGTGACACTCGTCCCCTGATCGCGCAGCACGAAAACCTCCTTTCTCGACGTCCAGACATTCCTATCCGTTCGACACAGCCACACAGAAGAATCAGCACCACTTTAAGATGAATTGTGAGACAGATGGCACAAGTGCGCTTCTCAGGCATATGGACCTCAGCTAAGCCGCCGAGGCCCTCACAGTCTCTTCTTCTGTACAGCCTACAGTGCAGACCATTGTCATGATTACAATGTCCCGGGAAGCTGTATGAAAGACATCCTGTCGGGTGTCCGCCTTGACCGAGTTGTCTGGGTTTAGGGGCTGTGACTTCCTTGTCAATGGCTCTCCGACATCGCTCTCGTTCTAGCGATTTCTGCTTTTCCTGTTCCTCACAGATCTGATCGGGTTGGATAACCCCACCACCAGGAGCTTTCTTTTCCGGCTCAAGTTCTGTCCGATACGGAACGAAATCGCGCCGCAGAAGAGAAACTATACCGGGGCCTGCTCCATGGCAGGCCACTCTCTGGTGGCATCTTTCGTGCCTCCTCTGGCAATCTGTGCTGCATTATTACGAGGGTTACTTACTACCTAGGTAGCTGAATGACCAAAAAAATGTTTTGAAAACCTCGAATCCACCTCCGACACTCCTTCGCTTCCTAGGTAGGGGCCAGGTAGCAGCGGGAGATCCTCCGCTCATGATTTCCTTCCCAATCACGCCTTTGCCGAGACGCAGACGCGGCCTTTGAATGAGGTGAGCCATAGCCACACGACAAACGCCCTCAATCCGGACCTTGACCTTGACAACAATCAAAGGCCCCGACCAGTCCAGAAGCGCTGGATTGTGCCCGTGATCATCAGAAGATGCCCTCTCCTTTACCACAATTTGACTCACCGACCGTGGAAAGGAGGCAACGTTGCAATGCCCCCCTGAGGCAAATCTCGAGGCAACACTGACCAACTTGAAATGGCATCTCGATAGCTTGCCATATTAAGAGATCCAGGAATCACCGTGAATGTTGTGACGAAGCCAAAACTCAGGAGAAGGACCAGAGAGGGCCTTGCAATCAACGAGCTAATAATACAGAACAATTTAGATACTAGTCATAGCTGAGAATAGAAGAGGGGTCGACATGGTCCCAAACCTTCATGCGTCGCACGGTCAGCTCCAGCAGGTATGATCATGCCGCTTCGGTAGGATCAAAGTCTCTTTTCCAAGATCGGTGTGGTTGCTTTAATGACAGAGACCTGGCGTATCCAGTCTACATATCCTGAAATGCGCCGTCCTTTCATCGGTCTGTGCAATATCCCGTCCTTGACATTACCCGTTACCTCAAGTCCATGCCGCCATATTGGTCCCATAGTAATTGGGTGTCTGTGGCCCTTCACTTCCGATCAGATATCCCAAGGCGCACTTTTCAAACCCCACTTTTGGTTGACCCGCATAGAATGCATCATAATCGGCATCCAACGCATCAACAAGGTTATTGACGTTGCCGTCAGGATGAAGAACCTTCCATGGCTGTGTACATTGGTCGGCCTTGCAGGATTTTAGGACCATGAGCATAGCATCGAGACGAGGTTGGACTTGAATAAGGGGTCGATTTAAGGGCCACGCCAGAGGAGTAGCGTTGACTGAAGCAGTTGGGCCCAGCAGGTTATTCATTTGCGACGGATCGCGCTGCATCACTGTCAGTTGGTATCTACTCCACATGGACGAATTGATAGGAAGATGTACCGTCATGTCGTACAACTCGTGTTCATTTGTGCACCAGACTGTGTATTGCAGGTTGTACTTGTCGGTGACAATGCGCATGGATTTGTAGGTGTTATTGAGAAATTGAGCTGAATGTCCACGTCAGCGGTGCTCTCTCGACAATATTGTGTAGAACCACACTTACTGAAACTTCCATTCACACCCTGCAATCCGAAGGCTCCCTCAAACCCACCTGTTCCCCAATACTCAACCATGGTATGATCATGGGTTGGAGCATCACGACGCTGCTGCTGCGCATTGTCAGTGACAGGCATGGGAGACCCGTCGAAATCACTCCGGAGCGGAATCCCGGCCAACTGAAACAAAGTGGGAGCAATATCCGTATGAGTTGTCACAAAATCAACAGTCTTCCCTCTCGGCACACCTGGTCCACGGATGTAAAAAGGAATATTGACATCCTCCTCGTATGCGCAATACTTCCCTGGCTGCATGCGGTGATTGCCCATGTGATAGCCATTGTCAGTGGTGTAGATAATGTAGGTATTATCGAGGAGACCGTACTGTCTCAGGCGGTTGATGATGGTCGGTATCATCTCATCGACAGCTTGCAACGCCTGCAAGCGCAAGCGATAGAAGTTGTCAAAATAGTCAATCTCTGTGGTGTTGAGTTGGGGCAAGTGCGTGATCCAGCTTGCTCCGCTGGGTACATTGGGGTTGAAGTTGGGACTTCGGGGGATCTTGGCACCGGGGAATAAGTTCTGATGGCGAGTTGCTGGGATAGGTGGAAGAAAGCCCGGGATGGGTGTGGTCGGATTGAAGATGGTCTGGCAATGCGGTGCAATTGGGGCGACACCGAGGAAGAAAGGCACTCCGGCAGCGTGAGCTTGGTCAAGCATATTCAGAGCATTCTGCGCGACTTGGTCTGTGTTATATTGATCGGGAGTGCTCACAGGAGGGTCTCTGTTGCTCTGGAATGTGGCGTTGTAGTAGTTGTAAGTTCCTGGGTCGATCAAGACTATAAGAAGTCAACAACAGCTCCCAGGGCAGACAATATTTAACCCCACAAGCAGTGCCGTTCCAACCTGCAGGGAACGGGTTATTCCAGTTGGCGGTGGAGTGGGCATTCATGAGTTTGCCCGTATAGTAAGTGTTGTATCCTGCCTGCTGCAGCCATACCGGCAGGTAGTTGTTGTTGAGGCCTTGTTGAACGAACTTGGGATAGCCGCCTGAAACAATCAGTACCATAACATAACCAGTGCAAAAGCCCACAAACCGTATGGAGGGACAATATCCGTGACATTGGTATTGTGAGCAAGCTTGCCAGTCAACAATGAGACTCTCGAAGGGCAGCATTGGGAGACCGTGCAGAAGTGGTTTTGGTAGGTAGTCCCCTCTTTTGCAATCAGATCCAGAACATTTGGCATGTATTGCATGGAATTGAGCTGAAGATCTTGGTCGTCGGTCATGATGAAGACAAAGTTAGGCTTCTGCGTTGGGCCTGGCTTGGTGCCGTTGCTCTGGGTGTCGTTGACCCCGGCATAGCTGCTGGACACAAAGGTTAGGGCGAGCACGAAGAGGAAGAGGCGGCGGCACATCGGTGCTATGAGGTTGCGCAGCTGTAAGGATGCTTGCAATATGGATAGAAAAGACGACTCGAGCCAAAAACTGAATATCCCATATGAATGCTGAGGCGGAGAGGGTCAAAAAAGTGAGGCTGTTGCACAACCAAATCTGTCAGCAGCTGGAGAAGAGGATCGGCTGTCATTACCTGGAGGCAGGTGCCAGCATATGTTATCGCATGAGGCAGTGACGCAGTGGTCACCATGGCCAATGCACTGGCCATGAGCTGTTCCATGGCTCCAGCCAGCCACCATCTTAGCATGCATGATCTGTCGGTCAGTGAAGGTGCGTCCGATTCAGCAAGCCACGAAAGTAACTTGGACACCGAAGAGCCCGCCACATCTCTCCTGATTGTGAAGTGGACTTTAATTTCCCCTGTCGGGAGGCATCATGATATCCTTGGGGAGTTGCTCGTCGAGTCCTAGTTGGAGTGACGGATGTGAAAAGATTAAGAAGCGTGACAGACAGTGAGCCGCCGTGACGTCGAACACTTTTGGTAGGGACTAGTGTGCAGTTGTGGTCCCTGGCGGGCGGGGGCTCACTAGGCCTCGTCACTAACCGAGCCCGGGCCCGAAACAAGCTCTTGGGTGATTTGCGAGCTCCCGGGTGTAACTAAATTGCGGGGGAGGCTCCCCCGGAGGATCGCCTCAGTGGCCCGCTAACTGGCTGGCGGGCCTCGCCGCGGCCCTACCGAGCTACCTGCACCACTAAACTTATTCGAATCAGAATTCCACCATTGTGCCATCAGCTCCTCTCCTCTTCCTCATCAATCCCAATATTTTGGTTCGGCCTGGAACAAGCAATCACCAAGCTGTCATCACGACTGAGGCGTGCTCCGTACTACCCGATATATGCCAGGTATTGCCGGCTGCGTCCAGAAGCGGAAATCAGAGAGACTACACTCTACAAAAGGGGCATGTCTTCCACGTTCGACACTTCCTGCAGGCGACGTAAACTGGATTCAGCCGTCACCACCGGGGTTTATTACGCGCTACTATCTGTGGTAGGGATATGGCTGCACTTCGTTAACTCACAATAGTGCGGGAACTGACATTTTCTGCAGCGTGATAAAGAATGAGAGCGCAGTCTCAGGCCGTCCCAAACATGTCACCAAATACAGTACGTTTATCTTCGCCCGCGTTCCTGAGCATATCATCTTGTGCTTCCATCATGCCCTCCCTGACCCTGTGCGGATCCTGCGTCATCCTGGAACCAATATAAGCACACAACCGGTTCTCTGCTACGTTTGTCCATCCACGAGCCATATGGCGATCTGCAACCAAACAACGTGGCGTTGCTGTACAACAGGATGTGGACCAGCCACCCTCCACTTCTTAGGCTGGGCCAGGGCATGTCTTGAAGCCAACAGGGCGGCATGGACACCGAAACTCAGATGTCTCCGTGAAGACCCCTTACCAGTCCCCTCAAGCTCTACGCCCCAAGTTACCTGCTTCGACATGCGACCATGACGACGCTCAGACAACATCATCATCGACCACAGATTCGAATCTTCAGCAGCCCTTGGACGACTCCACCACACACTCTCAGACTGGAACGAGCGTACGTCTTCGGGGTGGTTGGGACGAGCAAGACTGCTGCGCCTGCTCGATATGCTACTGTCTAATCTTTTGTGGATGCTGCGACTAATCTCAATGACCAGGGGCCCGCACGCCAAAGTTGCCTCTCACCAATATCCGCATATGCTTCTTGCTGTGAACTGCAGCAGAAAAAATGCCAGAGGACAAGTGGTCGACCATGCAGATGGCTGAGCATCTAGACGCCGGGACAGTGCTCTCACATACGAGTATTGGTTTCGGGGAAGAATATACCTGCATACTGAGCAGCATGACTCTTTGCTTCATTGTTTCCCCCCTACCCTTCGGATACAGGCCATCACTGGTACTTCAGGGAGGGCAGCAAGAGTAAACACGCCTTGAGATGGTCTCAGGTAGTGAGTGCGATGATAACACGAAATGCTTGCTGCCGCTGTCATTCCTCTTACCCTTCTTACCATCGTCTCCACCATCGAAGAGTGAGGCGTGAAGATGATCAAGACCGAGAATGCCAATGCTACTTTGATTGCCCCATCGGGAATTACCTCAACAGGCAGGCAAGACCTGGCCCGATGATTGGTTTCGATGGTGAGAACCGAGGCGGAGATCCGCACGATAACTCCCCCGTATAAAGACCAGGCTGGTTGCCCCTCTCCCTTTGTTGATAGAAAGAGATCAGAACTCTTTGCCCTCAAAACAAACCGTCCCGAAATCCCAGTAACAGCGAAGGCGAGCAGCATATCCACCATCCAAAATGACGTCGATGCACAAAGTCTTCGCTGCCTACGAGGCCCGCAAGGCCGTGCTAGAGAAGTCGACCAACCCGCTCGCCCAGGGCGTGGCGTGGGTCGAAGGCCAGCTGTACCCGATCCACGAGGCGCGCATCCCATTGCTGGACCAGGGCTTCCTGCACAGCGACCTGACGTACGACGTGCCGTCCGTGTGGGACGGGCGCTTCTTCCGCCTCGACGACCACCTGTCGCGGCTGGAGAAGAGCTGCGCGAAGATGCGGTTGACGCTGCCGGTCCCGCGCGACGAGATCAAACGCATCCTGTGCGACATGGTCGCCAAGTCCGGCATGCGCGACGCCTTTGTCGAGCTGATCGTCACGCGCGGCCTGAAGGGCGTGCGCGGCGCGCAGAGGCCCCAAGACCTGACGAACAGCCTGTACCTCTTCATCCTGCCGTACATCTGGGTCATGGAGCCCGAGATGCAGCTCGAGGGGTCGGGCAAGGCCATCATCGCGCGGACAGTTCGCCGGACGCCGCCCGGCTGCATGGACCCAACGGTCAAGAATCTGCAGTGGGGGGATCTGACGAGGGGTATGCTCGAGGCCAGCGACCGCGGCGCCAACTACCCCTTCCTGACCGACGGCGACGGCAACATCACCGAGGGCTCGGGCTTCAACATTGTCCTGATCAAGGACGGCGTGCTGCACACCCCCGCGCGGGGCGTCCTCGAGGGCGTGACGCGTAAGAGCGTCTTCGACGTCGCCCAGAAGCTTGGCCTCGACGTCCGCCTCGACTTCGTCCCCGTCGAGCTGGCCTACCACTGCGACGAGATGTTCATGTGCACCACCGCCGGCGGCATCATGCCCATCACCTCCCTCGACGGCGTGCCCGTCCGCGACGGCAAGGTCGGCCCCCTCACCGCCAAGATCTGGGATCTGTACTGGGACATGCACTACGACCCGACCTACAGCTTTGCCATCGACTATGACGGGGCGAAGACCAATGGGGTGAATGGCGCGGCTCATTAATTGACCTTTTTTTTTTGAGCGTGAGACGATCCAACGTATAGGATAAATGCCAAACAAAATAATGGTTACTGTTACTATTTCCACTTCGAGATATGTAGGCAGCGGATCAGAGATTGTACACACTGCAATTTGCGATTAATGTACTGCGATAAGAGTAGATATTCTGAAACTTCTAACCAGTCTGTTACCGGTCCGCGCGATAGCTGCTGGGAAGTCAAGCAATGATAATGATGCAAGGATGGCACCCGATGCGTTACTCCAAGACGCCCGCTTCATTACCCTCAGTCGTAAAGCCTCCCCGCCTTGGGCGGCTCTGTATACTCGATCAAGCCCACTCCGAGGATATTGGGGCCAACTTCCCCATACCGCACTTTCCTGGCCCCCAGGACCTTGACCAGTTCGTCGGCGGACAGATTGGAGCCGGACTGCGGCACCCGGTCCGGCCCTGCGACCACGTCGAGGACGCTGTAGGGCTGTCTCTCGCCGGTTCGCTTGTCGATCACGACGGTCGAGTAGTGCAGCGCCTTGGCGACCTCGAAGGGCGACAGGCTGACCTTCCTGCCGAGCAGCCAGTAGCCGTCGTAGAGGGGCAGGATGGCCAGGATGGCGACCAGCATCAGCGCGACCGCGACGCCGAGGACGGTCCGGTTCGTCTTGTAGACGGTGTGGTAGACCCGGTACTCGCCCTGGGCGGTGACGTTGTGGGCCGGGACGGTCGCCGTCTGCACGTCCAGCGCCGACGAGTTCGGGAACATGTAGTCGCCCACCCTCTGCGTCGCGATCGCCACCGTGGTGCGGAACATGATGTCTCGGATGTTCGAGAGCAAGGCGTTCATCGGAGATGCGTAGGTGTTGTTGAGCGCCGCGTCGATGTCGCCAGTGCCGTGTTCGAAGACGGCGTAGGGCGCCGCGAAGGACCCCGTCACCGCCACGTCGGAGCCGAAGTTGGTGACGTCGCTCTTGAGGACGATGCTCGAGCCGAAAAGGCTGGAGAATGCGAGCGCGACACCTCCCAGCGTGCTGTGTTGCCCGGAATTGGGGTCGCTCTCTTCAATCCAGACGCGGTACAGTGTCTTGTCGTGCTCTGGGATAGGAAGCAGGTTCAGTACTTTATCGACCAGAAGAGCTTCATCGTCCGGATTGCTGGGAGAAGTTGTCCATTCTACCTGAGACGTGGGTGCTTGTAAAGTTGCCACCCCCTGCGTAACATTGACCGGATACTCTACCAAAGCCGGCAGGAGAGTGCAATGTCGGTTCGTGACGGTTTTGCCCTGGTAGCCTCTCTCGTCCTGCCAGAGGACGCTGAGGCCAATCTCCCAATCAATCCCAGTGGTGACATTCACCTGAAAAACCGAGTTGGGAGGTTGGAGAGCAGAACCAGATGGATCCGTGGACAGTGGATCCAGCAGCGCACTCCGAGTCGCGTTGCAGGTATATTGGAAGCCCACTCCGGGCAGTCGCGTGGTGCAGGAGACGTTAGAAGTAGAGTCACACCCTTTCAAGTCGAGGGAGACAGGCGACTGGATCTTGTAGTCTTGAAGGACTTGAATAAAGGGTGGCGTGAAATAAACCACGCCGAAAGTGTCGTGTGCAACTGCTGCGACGACGCCGGAAAACCCAGCAGGAAGAGCGCTAGCAAGCTCTGAGGTCATGTTTCGAGGGATCAGCGACAAGACTGTAGTTGAAGAACTGGCTTGTTGTAGTACCACTATATTGATCGTCAGCTAATCACCCGGGACGAGCATGCCTGCTTTGGGCGTTGGGAAGATAATCGGCCCACAAGAGGGGGTGATCCTTACCTTCCAGCCCGGCAAATATGGTAAATGCTAGACTTCCAACGCATATCCAGCCCCATAGCCTCCAATGCAATGCCACTGTCTGTATGGAATTGCCGACTGCCCATCGGAAATGGAGCCTTTTCAAGGTCTGGCCACGGATGGCGTCCACCCACCAGGAAACGGCAACAGCCTCCGCAAACATAACAGCGAGGGTCTTTGAGAGGAGGAAGTTTGCCAGGGCAAGCCAGGCACTGACGCTAACCTGCCAATAGTGGGAATGACCGCCAATGTTCATGGTTGCGGCGCCCCAGGATTCCACATCTTGGCCATCAGAAACGAGCAGGATTACGATCATGGCGGCGAGAATTGCAAACATGATGAGCAGGCAGCACAGGCTGAGGAGCGGGATCCGAGCTTTATTGCCTGCTCGCCACGCGTTGGATACCTTGTGCGTTTCCCTTCCGGTGTTCTTCAAGAGGCTGTAGCTGTCGAGGGGAGTTCGCTTTGAGTTTCCTTCCTTCACAGAGTCTCGTTCGGCTAACAGGGTTGACGTTAACAATTTGTCGGCAGGACGGCCACAGGCCAAGATACTATGCTCCACAAACTCACCTTCATTCTCTGAGAAAGAGATTTTTGGTCCATTATTGTCTGGAAGATCAAACAGTGGACCTTCGGTTTGTTGAAGTTCGAGCCGTGGCGGCCCTTCCTGAGACAATGTCACATACCCTTGGTGGCTCTCCATCTAAGCAGTGGGCCAGATGTGAAAGCTCTCATAAGTCGACCGTGCTTGGTAAGGGGAGAATAAAAAGCAGAGATGTGAAGCGAAAAAGGTCCGACACCTATGCGTCGGCTCATGTGAGGCATGTATATGTTATACCTAGCTTCGAGGGACTGGCGAGCCTTCCAGGCTCTCATGATTATACACTAGTTGGCCAGACAGCACAACGTCGGCAGACTGAGGAAGGAGACCTTGTAGTGCACATTGGCGGACATGACCAAGATCAAGCGAGACTCCCTGTTGCTGCCGGGACAATTGCGCGAATAGCGGTTTATCTCTGTCGAGAGGGGTTGCTTTGTATAGCGCGAGAAATGAGCACTTGAGGTAACAGTTGGCAGAGGCGAAGACGGCATCTATGCCTGAAACCATCCCATGCATGATTTTAGACCACAAATGAGGCTCAGGACTTTCGAGCGTGAAGGCTAGTCGACTAGTTTGCCTCGTCCCCAGGGCGCATCCTCCCGAACCTTGCGAATCAAGTGGGCATCTAGCCCTGGTCGTGGTGCAAGGTCATCTGCGGAGGCGGGCGAGGCACACTGGGGTGGTGTGAGGGGCCAGCACATGCGTCGAGACAGACAGCAAGCTCAGTAAGTTTTTGATGAGACGATTCAGGACTGATGTTGCTGGAGTGGTGCGCATTGGCTTCTGAGAGAACGATTTGAATACCTCAAGACACTGCCTTCCTCGAGGTGTAAAGTCGCATTGTCCATATTCGAGAATGCTTGACCGAGCTTTCTGCTTCTGTGCGACACCCTTGTTGTTTCGCCCCCACCTAAGGCCGCCAGCGTCGAGGCGAGCAAGGTCTACCCCAGAGCCTGCTTCTGGCGGTCCAGCAGACAACCACTCCTACTCGTAATGTTCCAGCACCATCCAGGGTTGCCCTTCCGAGACCTAGCTCTGAAGGCCGCTGCCGCCTTTGTGATATCTCCTTATGTTGACGACGAGGAATAGCTCGAGAGGGAACGAATGGCGTTGGATTTATGTACCTCCTACACCAATGCCTTAAGCGCGTGTTTTGGCCAAGGGCGGATTGACGTTCTTTCGCAAATCAGCCACTTGAGCTCCTTCATTATTCACCTGCGGTGATAGTGATTCTCGGTTGTACAAAGCTGGTCATCACGTCTTCCCGGACTTCCTCGTCCCGCCATAGCTCTGTCCATATTCGCGCAGAAAGCTGGAGATCTTGTTGGTCTTGTCTGCTTGGCCCGGGTACTTTGTGGATTCGTCCCTTGCGCCTCGCTGGCCCCCAGACTTGTTGCGGCCATGCCTGAAGCTGTCTATCATGACATAGATTGGTACGATGACGATGCTGGTGATGAGGGTGAAGACCAGGTAGAAGAGCGGAGCGAGGATGCGATTGATCAGTCTATTGAGGAAATTGGTCGGCGGCAATGGCTCGAACTTGGGCAACGACGGTTTGTGATCGCGGTCTGACGAGGCAGACATTGGGCCGATTATTTGTGGATGGTCTTTTGAGTCTTCGGAAGAGTGGCAGGGGTGTTCGTTGATGAAGTTATTCGGAGGAATTGTTGTAGAAACCCTTCCATTGCTCCCAAGGCATTCACGGAATAGCTAAAGGCTCTTTGTAATACGTGTTGAAAGCATAAACTGCGCTGACGTCTTGGTGATGAAATCATCGCAGTGCCATATTGAAATACGAAGATTCCGAGTGTGCATCCACTCAGCACCAACTTTCGGTTTGACTTTCTGACGCGTTCACGTCCTCAACTGCCCGAAACTCTCAACCTCTCTCATCCGACAGTCCTTGAAGACCTCTTCACATTGTTCAGCTCGGCCTTGTGCTTGAGACGGCTTAAGTCTTCCAAAGCAGCTGACGGCTCTCGCCCTCGGAATGTTCCTCGATCGTGCCAAACTTTGTCAAATGCGTGTTTGGGAATGCCCCAGCTGCGATTTCATTAAAGATGCTCCTCTAGTGCGAAAGCAATTGTGATTCAGTCTTCATCCTAGTTTCCCTAAACTCTGTTTGCCACAACTGTCTCTGTTGCATCCTGCTGATCAGGTAGACCAGCCGCTGTGACCTGTTGACCAGCTTCTAGACCTCGATTGTGCGCTGTCAAGTTCGCAGCCTCCCAGCCTTCATCGCCCACGTATCCCGCACGGCCTAAGCCCAGCCAGAAGGCTCGATCACGACTCCTTGCTCCCCAGGCCCACCCGCTTCCTCCCTGTATCGGTAGATGATACCATCGAAACCCCAACCAGGCGGTGAAAATGCCGAGGACCGAGCCCGAAATGATGTCGAACCCGGCGTGGTGATCGTCGAAATACCGCGACACTGAGATGAACATGGCGACTGCGATGGGAATGAATGCAATAATCAGCAGATATATGGGAGGAGCTGCCGCTTGGTTTCGAGGAGGGTGGTGCCGCTGGTGAGAAGAGGTGGTAATCATTGATTCCTTCCCAAGCTGATCCTCCTCCTCGTCAAACGCGGACGTCTGTCGTCCACTTTCCGAGCTTGGCGACAAGAAAGGGATCTGAACTGCGAATTTGGAGCAGATGAACAAAGTGAGATAGAACAAGCCCGCCCAGCTGAAGCTCGAATGCCCCGACGGCCAGCTCGCGAATGCATCGCGCAATTTGCTCTGGTCGGTGGTGCGACAGATATGCCAATCGACGACAATCGGCGTAGCCGAGTCTATGGATGTCCCCAGTCCACCTACTTGGTGTCTGCGGATGGCTTCAGGACTCAAGTCCGGGTCGCACACGGCGAGCAGAAAGGGTCGGGGTTTCCCAGCGAGATCTTTCAGTCCCTCAGTGATGACGAACGCACCTGCCACGGCGACACCAAGACCCATCCATGCTGCGTTCCACTCCCAGAGCTTTCTGCGCCAGATCAATGCCTTGGGAGTTGATCGATGGGCGGTCGGGCCGGGGACAAAAAGCAGGGAGATGGCCGCAGTGATCACCCCTGGTGCGACAACGGCAACCACGATCAGGACTGGGACCGTGACAGTATCATCGTGGTAAGGATAGGAAATATTTGGATCTTGGAGGGAGAACGAATGTTTGTTTCCGTGGATCTGCGAGAAGGCGGCGCCAACTGCCACCGTCGCCCTGAGAGATAGTCAACTTGTGTGCTGAATTGTGCGTCTCGGCCCTCCAGTTCTTACCATATCAGAATCCAGTCGAGCACATACGAAGCAATAAGCCGCTTGGAGACACGGCCTATGCCTGAGGTAAAGCTGTTGAGCGTCCTCGCAGCGGCAGCCATTTGTGGTAATTGAGCACGCGACCCGCAGCGCAGGTTGATTGGAGAAATTAATCACCCGTTTGGCTGGTCACAGTGAAGAGAAGTTTGTATCAAGGTGTGGTAAGGTTTAGGTTGAGCAGACGGCAAGGACATTTATTGTAAGATCCATTGACCCAACAAGCCTGAAACAAAGCCCGCTCAGATTTTCAGCTGGTCGTCGCATGGGCGGAGGAGGCGCGTGAACAGATGCCATAAAAAGGACAGTTGGGAGAAGGCGCTGCAAAGGGTCACACCGCAGGTGCTCAGCTCCCGCAAGACGTCATCAAATAGGTGATGACAAAGAGCTGCGAGCCCCTACAGAGCCCAGAGCCCAGAGCCACCCAGAGCAAGCCAAAGGCCACTCTCCCTCCTGATGTGCTGCAGTGCGGCTCGGAATGCCCAAATGACACTGGCCCATATCATTCTCACTCGTAATCTACTCTACTTGGGCTTAGCCATGTACGCACCACTGCGAGGCTGTGTAGCCCTTCCACAGCCAGATTGTTTGGAATCATGACAGACACCATGCTTCTGATTTGCTGCCCTCCTGCGAGGGACCGATCGAGTGGCAAACAAGACACGCAGAACACGCAACCAACAAACCCTTCCTTCTCAGCCTTTTGTTGTCAGCCATAATCCTCCCAATCTTACACGGACTCTCTCTCGGCCGCATGTTCCCAGCGTTCTTGGACTGCCATGGATGACTTTTTTCCGTTATTTGTTCTTTCCGTCGAGATCGGCGTAGAAGTTCCACCCAAACGACTCCGACGGGTCGTTGAACCTCATCTTCTTGTCCAGCCCATCGACCTTCTTGACGTCCTCGGCCTCGAGCTTGAAGTCGCCCTCGAAGTTCGCCTTGATGCGCGACGGTGTCTTGGACTTGGGTATCACGGAATGACCCTTCGCTATCCCCCATGCCAGAGCCACCTGCGCCCCGTTCTTGCCGTACTTCCTCCCGATCTCTTTCAGCACCGGGTCGTCGATCAGTTTGCCCATGTTCTTGCCTTTGTCGTAGATCTCGTTCTGATTCCCAAACGGCGAGTATTGCGTGATGTGGATGCCCTTTGACTTGTGCCATGTCGAGAAATCGGCCTGGACCAGATACGGATGCAGTTCCATTTGATGCGCGGCCGGGACGATCGAGGTTTCTCTCAGCAGCCTTTCCATTTCTGCGAGGGAGAAGTTGCTCACGCCGATGGCGCGGCATTTGCCCTGGGCGACCAGTTTCTCCATGGCACGGTAGGTTTCGACGTAGTCAGTGTCACCAGGGACAATCTTGTTGTCTTTCATGGGCCTCATTTTGTCGCCGCGCGCCCATGGGGATGGCCAATGCATCAGATAGAGGTCGACATAGTCGGTCTGAAGGTCTTTCAGAGAGGCGTCGCACGCCTTTTCCACGTCGTCGGGATGGTGCGAGTTGTTCCACAGCTTTGTCGTCAAAAAAATGTCACTGCGAGGAATGCCGGACTTTTTGATGCCTTTGGCGACACCCGGCTCCGTGCCATATCTGCGACGACTTAGCCTCCAGAAGTAGGTCAACTAACTTATGGGTCTCTTACATCCGTGCAGTATCGATATGCCGATAGCCCACCTTCAATGCCTCGGCCACTGCGTCTTCCTGTGCTTCTTTGTCCTATGCAGGTCAGACGCTGGTTAATCACTCACAATGGCCCGCGACGCCTCTGATTGGGCTGGTGTAGTCTGCTGGAGCGAGACTGGAGCTTACCTGCCACGTTCCGAACCCTATAGCTGGGATCTCGGCGCCTGTGTTCAGCGGAAACTGTGTTTTCGTGTATCCTACTATTGTTCTGGTTTGGTTGCTGATTTGCCGCGATATTTGACCAATCCTCGATAGGGAGCGTCTGCTACATTGGGAAAGCATGGTTCAAGAGCGCGTTGTGTCAAGGTCAGGACGAAAGAGGTCTCTAATGCCGAGGGGTGGTGTTCGTCGTGATACTCTTCTATGGGGGATACAGAGGGCCTCCACCTGAAATGCCTGTAGCAAACGCAGACCGTGTGAGAAGCTGGGGAAATGAACAAAATACTCTGTATTCAGAATGCCCAAAACTGGGAGATCAATTGTGGTGTGATGGACTCGATGGAGAGGCTGGTTTAATGCTGATGTCACTACTGTGGACGAAGAAGCTCCCCTGCGCCACGGCATATAAACCCCGGCCGGGCTGTGACCATCATCCCCAACGTATCCAGAGTCACAGCTTCAATCATCGATTCTCCATTCTCCTCGCCTGGCTTTGGTATTTTCGAGACGAATCATCATTTGAACATGCTTTGACAGAGTTCGCCATGTAGAAAAGCATGTCGCACCCAAGATCCCGTCGTTGTTACGCTACCGTTTCCATCCTGCGTGTTCTTTTGTGGTCTCGCTGTGTGGGACAATGCGCCCAAACCATGCAACGGCTTCTGTCTGATCTCCCGCTGGAAATCAACTGAACGCGGCCGAGCAGACAAAGGCTTTGTCTTCTCGTCCCCCATCCACGAACTGTGTTCAAACGCCCAAGCGCATTCTTCGTCGCCGGACCCAATCAGAAAGCATTGAACATGGTCCATGCTGGGCGAGGCTCTTCGACAGCGCCGATTGCAAGTCTTCATTCTTTGTACGTTGTCGGGCGAACGCTTGCAGCCACCACTGCCCAGGTCACAAGCCCTCAGAAGGTAATAAAGGCGTGGTGCTAGACCTCTACCTGCGTCCCCTCGAAGCCTTGACTTTCTTCTCGTAGTTATCCATTGATCCTGTCCTTGGAGTGATTGCTCAAGCAGATGGTTGACCGAAGCGCTGAAGAGGCACCAATTCAGCCAGTTTCACGGTTTTCGACCTCGACATCCCTCAGAATGTCCAACGCTTCTCACGTTCACCCGTCCGTCGTGCCGATGCCACGGTGGTCAAACGCAATTGGCTGCGCGAGAGCGGTGATCGCGATTCTGGTGCTGGCTTTTACTGCCGCAAGCACCGGCATTTGGGGCGGGTTTCCTGCCTTTGGTATTGCGTTGTTCACTGTAAGCCGGCCCATCACTTCTTACTGCAGAGGGCGAAAGCTGACATGGCTCAAGGCATCAGCAACGTTGATCGTCTTCGCATACTATTTCGTGGCCCTTTCTCGCAAGCCAGCACTCTACAACCGCTGGGCCATTCTCGCTCTCGAGGTCTGTGGTACCCTGTTTTGGCTGGTCAGCTTTGCCCTGTTAGCAAGGTGGACGAGCTTCTACCATCGTTTCTGGTATGGCCACGGACCAAGTTACGGCTTCTGGCACGCTCCGTTCAGGCCTTCGGACATGGGACTTATCCCAAGGAGCATTGTCAAGAGAGCTTCCAGCAGCAGACGAGCAGGCGTGGCCCTCGCAGGAACTGCTGCTGGGCTCGGCGGTCTGGAGTTGTGAGTTACCCTGTCCTAAACTGCCGAGATCATGGAGACTGGCTAATGTCCTGTTGTCAGCATTCTCTTTTGCGTTACCTTGACGGTTTTCGGAATGGCTCTTCATCGCCAGAGAGTGGCCGAAGCCGGTCAAGCGGGAACAACGACTGCGACGACTGCAGCCCCAGTAACTGCACCTATCCCCACGACAGAAGAGGAAAAGGGGGGAGAGGCGAAACTAGACAAGCCCGAGCCGGTTGTTGTTTGAGTATAGATACTTAAATCCGGAGGGAAAAGACTAGAAGCTCCGTCGGGAGTTATTTGGGAGAGACGAGCGTGGAGATGGGTCTGGTTGGTAATTTGGTAGCTCACGAGAAAATCCAGGTGGAAGACAGTGATATGCCCTTGGTAGCAAATGCATTTCAATCCCCAGACGGTGCCACATTTGTTGCGTAGTCAATCGCGGATCGGACATGGCGGACATGACGGAGACAACCGGACGACGGCGACTTGCCAAAGTCGATTACATCTTTCAACGGATTTCAAATGGCGACTTTCCTCGACTTTCCCTTACCACATGGGCTCCCCGGGGCATTATATGCTCTATGCTTCAGCCGTGTTTCGACAGCAATGGATACTGTTACGGCGATGAGAGCATCTTCCTCCATTCTAGATCTTACTGCTGGATTGTGTCATCTCGCTTGCGGCCGGGGGTATATTCACTTCTTCGACCGTGCTTGCTTACCCGTCCCTACCCCGGTCTTTTCTGCTCCGCTGGCATTTATCAGGTTCTATTGATATGCGCGTATAGATGAAGCTGTGGTTTGAAATGGAGCTGGCAAGAACATCCATTATATACCGGACCATGTGCTCATTGTGCTCTCTTGCTCACATCGATCCTTCGCTCCTTGATATTTGTACCTGGATTTCCTTCCCGGCATGGAAGTGATGAGCTTTCCGAATGTCGATAGAAAGACGAGCAACAATCCCAGCCCCGAATCCGAAACCATGGAGCTTTCGCTGGCCCCAAAGATTCACGCCCAACCTGATGTTGAAGAATCGATGGATGCACGGATCGAGAGACTCGGACGTGAACGACCCCCTGCATTCGGGTCCATGTGGTCTGAAATGGCCTTCGTGTTCAGCATAATAATGTCCCAGATTATAACGGAGTATTTTGTTTCGGGATTCAATGTCCTGCTCCCGACACTCATCGAAGAACTCGGCATTCCTCAGTCATCCAGCGTGTGGCCAGCCACGGCGTTCTCCCTGGTCATTGCGAGCATGCTCCTGGTTTTCGGCAGGCTCGGCGACATGTTCGGGGGCTACCCTGTCTATGTCGCCGGTTTGGTATGGCTTCTAATCTGGAGCATTGTCTGTGGCTTCAGTACTTCTCCTCTCATGCTGGACTTCTGCCGAGCACTGCAAGGTCTTGGAGCCGCCGCTTACCTGCCCACTGGGGTTATGTTGATGGGGAGCGCCTACAGACCTGGGCCGCGCAAGAACCTGGCCTTCGCATTGTACGGCACCTTTGCTGTTGTCGGGTTCTTTGTGGGGATATTCTGTGCTGGAATCGTCGGTCAATTCCTGGCCTGGGGCTGGTTCTTCTGGATTGGAGCCATCCTTACCGCCATCACCGCCACGACGTCGATGCTATCTATTCCCAATGATTGGAAAGAACGGCGGAAGAACAAGATTCCCATGGATTGGCTGGGTACCATGACGATAGTGCCGGGGTTGGTCCTTGTCGTCTTCGCAATCACCGAATCCGCACATGCTCAACGGCGGTGGCAGACTCCTTACATTCCGACCCTGTTTTGCCTTGGATTGATACTGCTTCTGATCGCCGTATATGTGGAAGGCTGGAAAGCACGAGTCCCACTCTTACCGGGTGATATCTTTACCGTCCCGTGCATGGTACAACTCGTTATCGCGATGCTATTCCTCTATGGAAACTTCGGCGTCCTTTTACTTTACGGAACCTTGTACTTCCAGAATATCATGGGCGCCACCCCTATTCAGGTCGTCGCGTGGTGGACGCCAACGGTGGTCGGCGGAGTGATCTTGAGTACCATAGAAGGGTTCATCCTCCATCTGGTGTCGGGCCGCCTGCTCTTGATTATTTCATGCCTTGGCGCCATTGGGTCTCAGCTGCTTCTGGCTCGAATTCCTGAGGGTGGAAACTATTGGGCTTGGATTTTCCCGGCGTGCATTCTGGGTACTGTTGGCATTGATCTCTCGTACAACCTGATCGCCGTCTTCATCACCACACAGATGCCCAAGGCGCGACAGGGGCTGGCGGGGGGACTTATCAACTCGGTCTTGCAGCTGGGCTTTGCTCTGCTTCTGGGCTTCACCGACATTGTTCAGTCATACACGGTGGACGAGTCTGGGCTGAGACAGAGCTACAAGAACACGTTTTGGTTCGGCGTGGCTGCTGGTATTGCGGCCTTGTTACTGGTCACAATCTGGGGAAAGGTCCCGAAGGCGAAGAGCGACCTCACTGCAGACGAGAAGCTGGAGCTACAGCGGGAGGCTACAAGGCTGTCAGAAGCCTCACGCACAAGGTCTGGTGGGATCGAGTAGCCATTCCACTGCTGTGACCTGCGACGTAGATGTTATGTACGAAGATGGTCCTATGACATAACAGAGGTGTAGCCTCTTGGGCTATGAGCACAAACCGCCATATCTGGTCTCTCCAATTGTCTTTATCGTTCGAGTCCTCCCGTCAACGCGGCTTCAGCCTTGTGACGTATGTCGGCGAGACATAGCCTTTACCGCATTAGGATTAGCCCGGGATACCAGGCTACCCAATCAGGGATCACATTCTGTGAGTGGCAGGGCACTTGGAACCAACTTGTCGGTTCAGCTCATGGCTGTGCAATTAATATCTAGGCTGCAACACCCTTCATCCTCCATCTTCCTCCGGACTCAACCCATTCGCGATCCATTTCTGCCTCCCCAATGCCTTAGTCGACAATTGTACGAGATAGCATTGACATGCGCATCAGCCACCTGTGGGGTGGTAATTCCAAAGGCCCGGCCGCCGATAAGATCCAGCGGCCGTTTCAGCCACAATCCGTGCTATAGTCCCTTAATCCCTGAAGTCAGCACAGCCGCTCTCACGACGCGCGCAAACGAGGAAGTGAGCATTACGGTCCCTTCCATACCACTTTCGGACTCTGTTGCTTCAGATAGTCCATCTACCAAAGAGCCTGGGCTACCCCGGCTTGATTCTCCGGCCAGGCCACTCAATCCAAGGCAGCTCTTTCTCCACGAGACCTTCCCTGCTCGTCCACAGTTCCTTGTGAGCAGATAAAGCCGCCTGGATACGCTGAGTCCGCCATGAGAGGCTGTCTCTTTGTGACCTCCCTCGCGAAAGGACGAACTCACAAGTGTGACAATGGATGACGGCGCCGAGGACGGCAGCCAGGAACACCGCACTCTACTCACCCGGATTCTCACAGCATGTACTCGTATGTTCCGACCATCTGACCGAAGACCGGCTTCAGCCTCGCAGTTGAAGACTGATTCCCCTATTCGAGACGCACCTCTAACACACCGCCAAGAAAAATCTAGCACCCATCCTGATCGACAGGACGAAATGCAAACTGAATTGCCAGGAAGGGATGGATTCCTGGAACAAACCATCAAAGATGGCACATTCTGGCAGATGCCGGACATGAAGCTCCTCCAACTGATAAAATCTGAGTTCCCGTGGGAACTCGAACGGCTTAAGAGGGCCACGTTTCTCTGCAACCCGAAGGCACCTCGTCCGGAAGGACCTTCGATTTCCGAATCATTATACGGGCAAGATTATGCCGAGATCAATCGCACGCTTGTTGGTGTGTTGGCTCTCCGTTGGCTTCACCATGATGACTACGCGACTTTTGTAGGCACACAGAGCCCGCCGCCCATTGTGTTGAAACGCGAATCCTTCAACTGGCTCCGCGGTCTCTTCGAAAAGGGCCTCAGATCTGCCGACGACACCTACGCGCTCATAATCTCGATGGTCATCAACGATCTGGGCAAAGATCCCACTCTTGCGAAAGATTACGCTACACTAGTCGGGAATGATATCTCCAAAGTTAACCATGACATGATTCTCTACCATGCAGTCGACGCCGGAATGGTCCCCGCACTGGATCGTCTGAGCGAACAAGACAAGGGTTATCTCCTCCAAGGAATCAGACTGGGTTCAGACTTCAATTTTGGGCAGCTCGCTCAGGCCGAGAACGCACCGGCTTCGCTCGCAGGACTTGTTGAAATGCGAGGTCAAGATCGAGCGTTTGAGATGCGATTTATGGAACAGATCCTGGACCTTGCGGGAGCCTCAGGACACGAAGACTGGACATGTGCCAAGAAGATGATTGAGCCGATCTTCCAGTCGTACAACAACGTATATGACGTTGCGCACGGCATAATTCAGGCCAAGATGGATGTCAGACATGGCTACGATATCATCCTGATACGCAAGCTGGATTTGCTCCACAAAGCTGGCTATTCGCGACAATTCAAGATCGAAAACCAAGCAGATCGTGCCCTGATGCGACTGTTCTGTCTGGGCAACACATCAGATCCAGAGAATGCGGATGTCTTCTACTTTGCCTTTACGGAGCGTATCTCAGATGAAGTGCGAGAGAGGTTGGTACAGGGCCTAAATGTGGACGGGTCAGTTGAAGCACCCGCCGTGCAACCAACATATATTCCTGCGATGCTGACAAAGGCGCTGGGAAACACTCCGAGCGGCTCCCAGGAAGAGAGGATCAGAGCTGTTACGGCAATGCTGCGATATCTTACGCGGTGTATGACTGTGGATGCCTCAAACTTGAAGAAACTGCCAAAAGGCGTGACGGTCGTGGAGAGGGACGTGAGAAATATCAGTCCTGTGCTGGACAGCGAGGAGTTCAAACACAATCCAGATATTCTGGACCGGGAAGATATTCCGGAGGACCAAGTCGCAAACATGGCTCGAGCATCTTGATGAAGTTTGCGGGAGTATGGATGCTTCTTTCGGGCGGGCAATGCAACAGGCGCATCGGCGTTGGGCTTTTCAGCAGCAGCATCAACATTATCAACCACCACTGGGATGGGCGACGGTATACTTGTTCGATCGATACGTCAGAGCCATATGGCTCACTGGGCTGAGCACGGTGCGCCACCAGGCATTTAGCAGAGAGATTTTGGATCGACGGGGGACCTCGGCTGCCGAATTCTTGGGCAATGGGCACGCATGACACAGCATGGCCCTTGGCCCCATTTTCTTCAGGCTAATCATGATGCTTTGATCCACGATCAGCGATGCGAGATTTTGCCGACCTCCGATGGCCGGCGACGGTTATTGCTACGGAGCGAGCGCTATTATTACCACGATTGGCCATATCACGCAAGCGGCAGCCTTGCCCACTTTTTTCCTTATCGGCTTCTCAGCCTTCCGCCTGCCAGTAGCAACCTATCTCAATCTCTCTTTTTTTCTGCTCTTCTGCCATGTGCTCTTGTCGAGGCGCCTATTGTTCAGACCCACTGACTACTAGGGGCCTTCCTCGTGTCAGATATCATCATTCATGGAAGCATGACAGAAGGTGGGATACCGAGGCAGATGTTGGTGCTTGCAGTGGTCCGTATCCTTTTGCTCAGTCCTCCCTTTCTGCTCGTTTCCTTCAAATCCCGTTTCATTCCTCGCCACCAGCTGTTGTGTCCTTTTATTGCCCTTTCTCGTTGTGGTTGTATTTCATTCTCTCGGACTTCCACTGTCAAGGCGAAAGCATCGTTACTGCTTAAGAGGTTTCTTCAGCTTTCCTCCAGTTTTCTTCTCCCGCCACACTCTCCTTGAGAGCAGCTGACACTAGCTGCTTGATCCGATACATCTAATCCAGTTGATCTGCGAAAAATCAATATGTCAACAACCCCTGCGCCATCGTCCGGGAGACCTGACACCCATCAGGAGCCTCACCCCCCATCCCCCTCGGCCAACCAACTCGCCCAAGTCAAACAAGCCATCGTCTCCCTCCTTGACCAACCGGGCTATGACGACGGCAGCGCCGGCCCCGTCCTGGTGCGCCTCGCGTGGCACAGCGCGGGGACATACTGCGCGCAGACCGACACGGGGGGCTCCAACGGCGCGGGCATGCGCTACGAGAAGGAGGGCGGCGACCCGGCCAACGCGGGGCTGCAGCACGCGCGGGCCTTTCTGGAGCCCGTGAAGCGGCAGTTCCCCTGGATCACGTACGCGGACCTGTGGACGCTGGCCGGCGCGGTGGCCATCCGCGCGATGGGCGGGCCCGAGATCGCCTGGATGGGCGGCCGCACCGACTTCGCCGACGACGCCCAGGTGCCGCCGCGCGGCCGCCTGCCGGACGGGGCCCAGGGCGCCGACCACCTGCGCGCCGTCTTCTACCGCATGGGCTTCACCGACCGCGAGATCGTCTGCCTCAGCGGCGCACACACCCTGGGCCGCTGCCACGCCGACCGCTCGGGCTTCGAGGGCAAATGGGTCAACAACCCCACGCGCTTCAGCAACACGTACTTCAAGCTGCTGCGCATGCACGACTGGAAGAGGAAGACCCTGCGGAACGGCCTGGTGCAGTACGTCTACGTGGAGGAGGAGGAGGATCACGACGGCGATGACCACGCCGCAGAGGAGGTGGAAGAGGAAGAAGAAGGGCTGATGATGCTCCCCTCGGACATGGCCCTGCTCGAGGACACGCGCTTCCGCGTCTGGGTCGACCGCTACGCCGACGACAAGGACCTCTTCTTCGCCGACTTCGCCGCCGTCTTCGCCAAGCTGCTCGAGCTGGGCCTCCGCCGCGACCCCGTCTCCGGCGCCGTGCTCAACCGCGAGAACCGCCAGGCCGGCTACCGCAGCGCCCCGAAGAAGAGCGATGCCCCCACTGCTGCTGCTGCAGCAGCAGCACCGGCACCGGCGCAGGTGTCAACTAGTAGGACCAATGGGTCGGCGAGGACGTCCAAGCTGTAACATCCCCCATACGAGAAAATCCGCAGTGTTTGCTGGGGAGTTTTGAGAGGCGTGGAATTTCTCGTCCTTTTGTGCTTTTAGGACTCTGTTGTCGCGTACAAAATGCTGTGGTTTTCCCGGCCGCGATGGTTTTTTCCCCTCTCTCTGGCGTTTAGCCTCTTCTGCGAATGCTTTCCCTTCAACAAGGCTGTTTTTTGTCTCTCGAGAGCGGTAAATGCAGTGGTGTTTCGACGGGGATGGGGCATAGATGCTAGACAGATACCCGACATAGAATTAGAGCTAGAGCTAGATCTAGACTTATTACACCATGCGAAGATAGATATCAACGTCGACAGAAGGATGGAACTTTCGGCAGGCGAGGTCAACCTCCTCCATCCCCTGCAATTACACGATCCCACTCCCTCACAGGGACATTTCTGTCTCGCTTGAATACGAGCATGTGGTCCTCTGCCCGTTTCCCGCTCCTCATTCCATTGTCACAACGAAAGTGACCCCGGTCGAAAACGACCCTACCAATGTCGAATGGTAACTAGCACCCTCTTATTCTCCCCCTTCTCGTCCTCCACACTGCCCTCGAAATCCAAACCCACCTTCTCCAGCATGTCCCATACGACCTTCCTCTTCAGCCCTTCCCTGACGGGGATCCTCTCGAGAGGTTCCGACCCGCTGAAATATTTCACAAACACGGGCCAGTAGTGACGCAGCTCTGCGGTTTCGGCCTCGGAATACGATGAAGCCAGCGAGGGGGACAAGTCTGCCCGGGACGGGCTGCGGGAAGAGCTGATGGTGGATGCAATGTAATCGAGCCATCGAGACTCTTCGGGCGAGGCGCGCTGAGGGGAGATGATCAGACTGGCGGCTTTTGGATTGTGCTTGAATTGGTGCCCGCTACCGCGCACGCTGGTGCGGTCGGTGGATATGGATTGTCGCCCGTCGCTGGATGGCCGACTTGTCATGCTGGGACGCTGTTTGAAAGACGAAAGTGCTCCGCTTGCGGGGGTGTTTGGCGTGCCGCTCCCAAAACTCCTCGCCGCATCGCGGTCGCGGTCGCTTGCTTCTCGCTCGACAATGGGAGTTTTGGAGCCTTTGGACTCTTCGCGCTCCTTTTCCCGGACTGCTTTCTTCACTTCCGGATCCACTCGAACAAACGCAAATGTACGCAGCTGTGTGACCCAGCCGTCGCGCATGAGCCAGGCAAGCACTCGGTAGTACTCTTCCTTATGGTCTCTGCTGGGGATGAGAGTACCATACGGTGCAGGAGTTCCGCCCAAAGCGTTCAACATTTTTGGCAGAGACGGCATCATAGGAAATGTCGCCTCGTATGTCTTGCAAGCCGACACCAGCCTGCTCATATTGGCGTTTGGAGAGACGATGTATGTATCGCGCTGATGCAGAGGTGGAATTGCTATCGCCCTGCGCCAATACACAAGATGACGAGCCAGATGTTGGATGTCACCCAAGGCAATGTGGGAAGCAAGCGATATCTTGTAGAAGGATTTGGTCGGCTTCAAATATCCGATGAAGTTGGTCAATGGCATTGCTAATGACCCTCCCGCAGCTTGGATATCTTTGAGAATCTTCTGGGGGCTGGCTTTGAGCAGGAGTGTGAAGTTCTTGGATAGCTGCAATGGACCTGTAGAGGAAGTTGCGTCCAGATCTGAAGCGGTAGATATGGGATCCGTGGCCGTAGTGAGCCATAATCCTGGTTGCAGTGGTGGTTCAGACAGGGAAGGAAGATAAGACGTCGACGTAATAGGAGGAATCTGGAGAGACACGGACAGTTTGGGACTGAGAGTGATTGCAGCTATTTTGGAGGCAGAGATGTTATCGAACACTTTGGCAATGGCAGCAGCCAAAGCCGAACGCTGTTTCATTTCGGTATAGAGCACCTTTGTAGACGACCGTTGGTGAAAATGTGTCGACCTGATGGACTGCAGCAGCTCCGACTGTTCCCAAACGTAATCATGGTGTGACTGAGCCCATTTTAACACCTTGGAGAGCTTCTTCACGACATGATCGTACATCTCCTTGAGCCGAGCTGTATGCTCCAACGGTGGAGGATCCATGACAAACACAACATGAAACATGGTCAACTGGCTCTTTGCACGTTCCTTTGGAGGGGAATTCTTCTTGCTGTTGTGGTCAGTTGGCGCAGCTGCGTCGCCATTGGCCTCATCATCCGGGGCACTGTCACTGATCGTAACCTCCGAGGAGAGGCCCTCATCTTCGACTTCCTTTGACCTTCTCACCTTCGGTTTTCGCCAGAATCCATCCTCACGAGCATAGACTGGTCGGCCCAGAAAGGTCAGGTCGTTAATGCCCAGCTCAAACCTCCGTTTGTGCCAGGATCGTCCTGGAGCTAGCAAGCTGACCAGACCATCTTCTCCGAGGCCAAGCAGGGGCTCCCATGAGGGCTTCCACTGCGAGTTGTCCTGTGTCCCCCTCTTGCTCAGATAATTGCTGTCCTCGTCATCAGAATGCTGTGATTGGGTTTCTTGGTTCTGCGTTGCCGTCACCGCGTTCCCAAACCGTCTCGTGAACAAGTTAAAGTCCTCCTCAGAAGACGACTCTTCCGAATCACTGCTCGAGCTTTCTGCGTCGTCGTCTTCTGTGGATTCCGAAGCATAGGAAGGTCGCTCCGCTGACAGAGGGTCTGGAGGGTAGTGGAAGACAATTTCAGCGCCCGAGCCGGTTCGGCCTTGGACGACGAGGAGAATTGCAAGCAGTGAAGGGTTGAGCGATGTTGCGGACGTAGACATAGATACTCTCTTTCTTTAAGATGGATACCTTGTCACCATTAGGCACGTCGAAACCACGCGTTTACGGACCGCTGACCCGTTCTCACGGGCGCACAGAGGTTAAGAGTCACAGCATGACACGTCCAATGAGCCTCAAACTCCAAGAGCGGGCACCCCCCTTTTGGTGTGGTGTCAATTAGCGTAGGTGTGCCTTATTGTGAACAAGCGATCCAGCCGTTATGCCCATGACCAGCTCATGACTCCGTTGACGCTGACCACGCTCACACAGTACTTCAGGTGTGGGAGGTCGTATTGGTGACTGTGCTAGCGGTCGTGGCAGGGGAGGAGGGGGAGAGGATATCAAGCCAAGTCGGGTTGATCCTACACTTCCAATGGGCCGCAGTCGGGATTGGGGTCGAACGGGCAGTGTGTGAGGAGGAACCGCAGGCAAACGCAGCAAGCCGTCAGTCTTGAGGCGCAACAGCTATTGGCAGAGAGCGGGACTGAAGTGAACTAGCAGTGGTGGCAGTGAGAATAATCGGGGGACGAAATGCCAGCAAGCAACAGCACCAGCAACGAGCCCCTCACTTCTGCTCGGTTGTTTGCGGTGATTCCAATACCTAGCCTCCTCTGTGCTGCTTTTCACAGTGAAGATTGAGAGTCTCATGAGTCGGTCGGAAGCACCTCTTTCAAGCCCCGTCACTGGCCCGACTCGCAAAATGCCGCGCTAGGAAAATCGAAATTCAGTTCACTCACACCTTAGCTTGACTCTCCACGAAAAAGACTTCTCTTCAATACCCACACACACACATTTCTCCCTCCATCTCCTCTCCATCTCGTCGTCCCTTCAACCCTTCATCCTCGCTCCTTTGTTCTTGTTCAGCGTTCTCGCCTCCCCTCGCGCTCCAGGCGCTGGAAAATCAGGGAACACCGACTCCGCTTTGACTCCCACTCAAAAGTTTTTTGGCCGCATCAGCTCATCCCCCAGACGACCTGCAACCGCCGCGGTCGACATTTGAACCTCTGACGCCGTGCTCCCTCGCTCTCACGTCAACCGGATCCTCCACGATTTCCTCCTGTCGACAAGAGAATTTCGTTCGAGACGCACTGTGTCATTCTGCCGGCACCGTCTAGAGTTGACGTTTCCAGGCTTGCCTCGGTTTCTCTCCCAAGTCATCATAACTTGGCCGACAGAATAGCCGCGACATCGTCCTGAAGGACTCGGCCAGTGCAGTTGTGAAACTGCAGAATTTACAAGCCAGAAGGCGGCAGAGGATATACTCGTGGCATTCTGCAGCAGGTCAGCTGCGGAGTCTAAGAGAGGCAGAGTGACGGCGAGACAGGTGGGCTTAGGGCTCATACTGTAGGGTCATCCCTCAGAGGACAGAAGATATCCTCTTCAGCGTTCCTACAATTTGCTGTCGCGATCTTGGTTGGAAACATTCCTATTGGATTTCCACCTTGACCTCACCTATCCATCACTGGTCATTGTGCGGACTAGGACCAGCTGAAGGAAAGGACAGACTTGTGCAGAAGGAAAATATCACTACCACAACTGGCACCAAGCTAATACTGGACGTTCTATTCTTTGGCCAGCTTGTTGCTGGTGAGGGGTTTTGTACTGTGGTAGTGGAACAGGAGGTGTAGTGTGGGTTTGATCAGCTTTGTCTGTGAGAATGTCGTCCTCCTCGGGCGCAGGAGCGCCAGTTTTTTCATATGCACAGGCCGCAAAGGGCCTCACATCATCAGCTTCAACACAGTCCGCCTCGAGGAATGAAAGCCCCGCGGCATCTGACAAGGGTGTTAAAGATCGGACCGTGAGTGAAACGACTAGTGCGAATTCCGCGCTCAAGTCTCCCCGGCCAAGATCCGAACCTGACGACAAACCGAACGGGGAGGGCGCCGCGTCTAAGTCTCCAACACCGGCAGAGGGTGCTGCGGCAAAGTCATCTCATGAGGATGCGGACAAAGAAGGCGCCACGCAAATTCAGCATGTTGCGACACACAATGGCGCCGAGACCTCATCAGGCTCACATGTCGGAACCCCCGATCTCGCACCAGCCCAGGATCAACAGAAAGGCGACGCCGTACCACAACTTCCAAATGGAAGATCACCGTCTTCTGAAGAGCTACCTGGCTCTACCTCGAGTGACAAGTCTACTCAATCCGTCGTTGAGAAGAAATCTAAGGATGGCGAAGATGACTGGGAAAAGGTCTCAGTGCCTTCAGTGAGTGCGGAGACACAATACAAGGCTGCCCCCATTCCGACTGTCAATGTTTGGCAAGTACGCAGAGAAGCTCAAGCGGCAAAGATGAAGGGCCTGGAACAGCAGCGCGGTGTAGCTTCCAGCAATCCTAGCCAACCACCAAAGCCTAGGTCTGGCAGTGAAGATCCTAAACGGAAGTCTCTCAGCAAAGAAATTGGCGGGTCCGAAAAAGAAGGCAAGAATGTCGACACCACGAGGTCTGTCAACCGAAAAGATATGCCGTCAGCTCGATCCTCTCGACCTACGTCTCAGCATGGTGAAAAAGGCGATGTGGAAGCGCCACCGCCGGTAGATGATGCACAGTCATGGCCAACTCCTGAAAATTCCAATGTCGACGAACGACGCAAATCAGCTTCTTTGGAAAAGACGGATAAGCTGGACGGAAGGCCGGGCCCTCAGAAAACTCACAGCAACAAATGGGTTGCAGTTCCGTTCGTTCCTACCGCAAAGTTTGAAACACAACTTCCACCAGCTGCAGCGCGACGAGGCGGTAGAGGAGTCGGAAGAGGACGAGATGCCGGCGGTCGCGGGGGTGGCCATGTTGGTTCTGCTGCAGAAAAGCAAGATGGAACGACATCAATGGGCCCGCCTCCTGTACCAAGACAGTCTGGCGAACAAGATCGGGGCCGTAGATCTGAAGGGGAACGTGGTGCACGCGGTGCGTCCGTTCCTACTACTAGCACTCGACCTACAAGCGGCGAGGACGTGAATCCCGCGTTCTGGAAGCCTTCTGCACCTTACGCCAAAGACCAAGCATCTGAAAATGTCCCAACCAACTCGACGGCACCTCAGCAAAATGTTGAAGAGCAGACTCTAAGAACTGATCACAGTTCCAGATCTTCATCAAGACACGCTGGGAACGTTGGTGGTCGGATGACCAACGGAGAAGGGAATACCTCGATCGAACAGCCCACTGGCAGCCACACTCAGGCTAATGAGCCCGTCGCTCGCTATTCGTTTACCTTTGACCGGTACAAAGGTTCTGGTACGGGTGGATCTCGAGGCGCAGGCGAATTTGGCAGAGATCGAGGCTCTGGTAGGAACCGAGACTGGTCCAGGGACAAGCCTGACTCGGCTCGCGAGAAGGTTGAATCGTGGAGAGACCGAGAACCCTCAGGTGATCAGAGCAATCGACGTGAGCCTCGATCTGAGCGTGGACGTGGCTATCGCGGCAGGGGTAACAGCAGCTATAATCCGCCATTTGCCTCCTCCCACGCTTACACGTCGCCGCTTCCGCAAAATGGATTTGAACCACCGTCCAGAGCTAATTCGCACACTGAGACTCGCTCCAGGCAAGCTTCGCAGCCGTTTGTACCAACTCAGGCCTCAAACAGCACTCGCACAAACCCACGTTCGCAGTCGATTCCAGTCGGCATGATGTTCCCGGGTTTTTACAATGGCATGCCGGCCATGCCACAGGGTCTCCCGTCGATTCAGACCGACATGTCAATCTATGGTTATCCCTCCCAAATGCAGATGCAGCCGAGCATCATGAGTGCAATGCCGTACAATGATCCGCTGAACTCGTACGCCTTGCTGTCAATGGTCATGACTCAGATGTAAGTGTCCACAAACAATCAAACTACCTAGATGTGCCGTTCGCTAATATAGCCTCCAGCGAGTACTACTTCTCAATTGACAACCTTTGCAAGGATTTGTTTCTGAGGAAGCATATGGACGGTCAAGGTTACGTCCCGCTAAGCGTTATCGCTAATTTCAAACGTATCAAGACTCTTACTGAGGATAATATGACCATGGACAACCTTCGCTATGTCTGCCAACAGGTGAAGAGTGTGGAGTTCTTGCCAGGAACTGATGGGGATGATCGACTCCGTCGCCGCGAAGGCTGGCGAGATTTTGTACTTCCCGTGGAGGAGAGATTTGAATCGGCCCGCAACGAAGGACCCTTGCATAACCCGGAAGCTTACAATCACCCGGCGCAAACAGACCAGGTTGGTCTTAATGATCCATCCTTTGCCTTCGGTCAATTGCGCAGTCCGCAACTGACCGTTGGTTCCAGTAATGGAACGTTCCACGCAAATTCGCCAATGTCTTATGTTCCCGGGCTGCCATCGGAGAACCAGATTTCTGGGGAGCCACTCGTCCGTCCATTCGAAGATGGCTCTAGTGATGGAACAGAGAGACCGTCGATTCTGTCCTTCCAGCACGTTGCTCCGGCTGCTGTCCGATCTCCCCCACAACACGCCTCGGAGCCCCTGAGCAACATTGTGAATGGTCATCATCGACAGAGCTCCCGCGTCGACATTGAGGACAACATTTTCCCAGATGAACAGATCCCGAATGTCAACATCCGAATGCAACCAACCACTCTCAGTGGCGCAGCCCCGTCTTTTCCCGGTATCGCTCGCATCCCTTCGGCCGGATCTTCCAGTGGACAGAATGAAGGCAACAATGTGCCTTTGGACCTAAATCAAGCCCGTCTCCCTAATTTGCGCGGCGGAGCGAGCAGTCCACAGCAGTAAGTCATTTCGATCGCCGTCACGACCGTAACACTAACGGCCGGATAAGGCTCGAGCAATTCCGCAGCTTGTCATTTGGTGCCCCATACACAATTCCTACCAGCGATGAAAACATTATCTATTTCACCAAGGATGGCCAAGAGACGCAACTGCCGCCTCCACAACCCGGACAGTTCGATCAAACGTACTTGTCACTCCATGACATGGCCTTCCAGCAGCGCCAAATGGGAGTCGAAGGTGCTCTAGAGCCTCTTTACAATTTCTGGACCGATTTCCTTGTCGACAAGTTCAATGTCGGCATGTACCAGGAATTCAAAACGACTGCTGTCAGTGATTTACATGAAGGCAATGACGGTGGCATGTCGCACCTTGTCCGCTATTTTGGCAAGCTCTTATCCGCACCTGTTCCGATCAGTGAACGTCTTGCTTCCGACATGATCGACCTTTATCGAGACGAAAAGCCCGATCAGCGTCCTATCTTCCACACCATGCGAGCTGCCTGGCGAAACGGAGCGACAAACATGAAGACTATCAAACGACTCGGCGACTTCCTCACTGCCGAGGAAAAGGCCGAACTGGACACGAGCGGCTAAAAGAAAGCATATGCCTGCTCTCTTTCGCAGCCTATCCGATGCGCTATGATGCCGTTGTAATCAAAAAACATGTCACTGCTCATTTTTGCCATACCACAAAACGTACTAAGAAAGCCACCTTGGCCATTGAACGAATCTTCCGAAGTTCGCAATGGTATTTGTCAGATTAACGCCACCTGAGATCATCGTTGCCATGATCTTTTACCGTTCGAAAATGATTCATTTCATTTACTCGAGCTGCCGGTACCCACCAAGTTCACCGCAATTGATTCGAGATTCTTGTACAATGCACATGGACTTTGGTCCATCAAATCACATTATTCGATGTGCGACATGTGCGACACCGAAAAAGAGCGAGTTTTGTCATCGACTATCTATTTTCAGCACAACATTTCCACAAAAACACACAAGGAGTCAATCCGAATGAATGGGAGAGAGAAAAACATGCAGCTTTCGGCAGGATTCAATGGCATATGCAAGGGTGACAAGCGGCGCATTGAATTAGGCTCGAGAATTGCCATTGGGACAAAGCACGACCAATTATGATTGAGATACCACACCGCGGTTGATCAGCACATTTTCTTCGATTGTTTCAGAGTAATGGCTCACCTTTTTTTTTCACTTGAAGGCATAGTTATGTCTCTTGCATAGACCTCACAATGTTGCACAGGACGGGCAGGGAAGGCTGAGCTATGGGAATGGAGAGACTGGGACACGGTCATGCGAGCACTGGTTGAGTTGTAAAGGTCGAAGGGAGGAGGATCGGGCTGGAAAGGAACCCCCCCCCTTTTTGACCTGGCGAGACCTGGCGAGAAAATTCGTGCTCGAACAAGCCTGACACTGGAATTCAGACACTGCAGGGACACACTCATTCAGACTGGAAGGAGGACACCTCGTCGAGCTCAGCATTGGATTGAGGCCGCTTACCGATCCGGAAGCAAAGGATCACCCGCCAAACGTTTGCTTGTGCATGCCAGAAAGGCAGAGTAGTCTTGTGGTCAAGGATGCGCTGTGTTACGAGGCCCCCCTCCCCTCCGAGCTTTCACACAATACCCACAGTCTCACTGTTTTCAATGAGCAGGGGCAAGACAAAAGTTTGTACACAGGATCACGAGACCAGGAAATCAATAGTGAATGAAATGGTTTATTGTGAAACCACCAACTCATTGTGTCAACCTAGATTGCCCCTTTGTATCTTAAGCAACTAGCTTGAGTGCTGCAGCAATGTACATTATATGGTCAGGTCGTGAGCGGTAGTAGCCAGTATGGGCATTTGCCAGAAGATTTACAGTATCCAGGTGTTTCGCTCCGTCATCATCATGGGTGTACATCAGGTTGCGCCCCCGCGTGGTCTCAATCATCGGGCTTCAAGCCGACGGCTTTGCGCCCGCATGATATCTTCCCGTCGCTGCGGCCCCTACCCTTCAGTACGATGGGGCTTGCTTCTGCATCTGCGGCGGCGGGCGCAGCATGCCCCTTCGAATACATCCGACGAGCGTTCGCATTGCAGGGTTTTACCATCGTTCCTTGAAGTGCCTTGAAGTGTCCACTCATGTCTGTCCTCGAGTGGCATTGACCCCAACAAGTCTAGCAATTTTGGGACATCGGATCCCCCTCCTCAAATCTTTTGTACTGTTCCAGTAATTGCTCAACTCAAGTCCAACTTCCACAGCCCGTCTCCCAGGTAGTGTCCCGCACTCATGGCCACTCCCTTTTTCTTGGCCTTCATTTCCTCGGACCCTACCTCCAAGATTCCGATCATGCATACTTCTTCCTTTCCTTCTGCCGTGATGGTAACAATTTCCCCCGCCTTCACTTCTTGGTCCTTGTCGGGTAGCCAACCGCCTGCGGAAGTGAGGCCGGGAACCATCAACGTGGCACCGGACAGGACGAAGCGGATTGCGCCACGATCGATGCGTAAGTGTTTGAAGCATTGCGGGTACTGGTGGACTAGTTTTAGGTGGGGGATGAGAGGGTCATCCATGTGTTGGTAGAAGAGAGGGTGATCGTCGAGGACATAGAGGGAGACGCGGTCGGGTCTGGAAGGAGTGGTGAGCGATCCGGGGGGATAAAAAGGAAGAAACGTCCAAGATCTTCTGCTTTGTGCGCACAGGACAGAGGCTCGTGGAGAGGGGGGATCTCTTGTGTTAGGAGTAGATCGAAAATGGTTACGGGCCCTCTAATGAAACGCGGGAGGGAATGATACAGCGAGAGAGAGGATTCCTCACAGTTTGACCAGGTCCAGTTGACTCTTCTTGGGCATAATGTCGTCAATGCACGGCTCGAGTTTCGGGTAGGTCTCGAGCACTTTGGCTCTGATGCCCCGCTGAACCGAGGACTTGACTTTGGACTTTGCGCCCGCCGACAAGCTGCGTGTTTACGTGTTAGTGATGCGTCGCTGGTTTGTAGACAGAGGATAGATATGCCTACTCCTTCTTGAACATGATGCAGAACTGTGTCGCGCACGGGGCGTAAGTGGATGGTTGTGGCACGAAGCACAGAGGTCGAGGGCGAGTCTTTTGCGCTGCGTTTCTTCGCAGTCTGTCGTCCTTTCATGCGCTGGAGGGGAAGACGTCGGCCAAGACTTTGCGTTCCCGCGAGGCTGCCCAGGGGCTCACGTGCCACTCAGCCTCGTGCCACTTTGTATCAGCAACTTGTTCTTCGCTTCACCCTCTTCGTCATGGCCTGCTCCTCCGCGTTGTCAGGCCGACGGGGGTCCAAAATTTGGAAGACCACTCTCTTGTTGTTTTCAACAGGATGGAGCAGAATCCAGCGTATGAATCTCAACCTTCCAGCTACTTCACCATCATATGACTGAGTGTGGGCGTCCCGAATGATCACGCTTTACGCACCCATCTTGAAGAGGAACAAAGTCTCTTGCGACCATGAATTTCAGGCACGCTTCCGCACAGGTAATCGCCGAAATCAGATTGATACCCGGGACCAGTTGGATGTGACTGCTCGGGGGCGTCATCCAGCCTCTTCTCGAAAGACAGTTAAATGCTTAATGCTTGGCTGTGACTTTCTTGATCATCATCTCGAGAGGGTTCACGAAAGGATCAATCTGTTCTCATTCCTCCTATGGGAATCCTAGTACTACAGCTACCATTGGCTTTCCAAGCTTGCACAGATCAGAGCTTTGTGTTGTACTTGGGTCTATCCGCTGTCCCAGTTGGCTGGTCAGACTTTCCACTATTCAGAGCATTCCAGGGTTGTTCTTTGGGAGTTTCGCCTAGCATCCTCTCGAGCGCGTCGTACTTCTGTTGGTGCGTTCCGGCTATCTCAATGGCGTGTTGGATTGCTGCCATACTGGCGAGTCGTCAGCAGTGGGAAAGATTGCACCGAGAACAAAACCTGAAGCTTACGATGGTTTGATCCCCGAGGCGTCGTTATGCTTGTTCATCTTGCTGCAGTGGAGATTGGTGTTGTGTCTGTTCCAAGTATGCTAAATATCTTCAGATGTATTTCCAAGTTTCAGCATGCTCTCGGACTCAATTTGAAGGATGGGAAAAGTGTGGTTGTGCTTGAATGGTGTGAAAAGCCTTAAAGACCTCACCTGGCCCACGACCCTTTTTATATACGTGTGTTGGCAGCCCGTCCTCGGCCGCTTTGGCCTTTCTACATTCTGAAAGGAGTTCCATGTCTCTTCAATCGCACCCTGGACAGCGCGAACCAGCTCTGCGATTGGCCTCGTGGCGCACAATCACCAGTTTTGGTGCTGAGAAATACACCACAGCGGAGAGGCAGGCATCCAAATGGATCTGGTTGACTACATCAGGGGTGTCTGGATAGAGCAGGAACAAAGTGGTGACATCCAAGATGGAATAATGCACTTCTGCCATGGCACGAGATTGGGCAACCCCAGTGGCAACATGAGGACGTTGATTGCATTTTGGACACGCCGTAACAAGTGATCATCCGCCGTCTCAGCTGGACACCATTGGGAAATGTGTCCGTCAGGCTATGCAAGCACAACGGATCAAAAGAAAGTCACCAAGCCGTCAGCCCCTTCTTTACGGAGCCAGCCTGGCAGCTTGAACATATTATTGCACCTTTGTCACCGGATTCTCATTGGCGGCGAAGGGTCAACGGGGGGCTGCGAACCTCTCACCGCCACCCAACCGGTCGACGATGCGTCTTATTGCACTCTGGACATGGCGCGTCTATTGGTGCGGGGTTCCTTGTTGGCTCGTTGGTGGCGCCTTCAATACGAGAGCCGAAGATGTCAAGATGCGGGTTTCACTCGGTGCGCCTTATTTGGGTGGCCCAGAGAATGCGGTGCCTGTTGCAAATACCTGGCGGCAATTCCAAACATGTCTCCTCCAGAACGCAGCCGGCGATAGCTCATATGCGGGCGTTTCCCTCCATTTCTCTTCTGGTTCAAGGCCGTGGCCCCAAGCAGTTTTTGCTTCTTTGATACGGCTGAATTCACCATGGACGTCTCTTTCACTCCAAACAACCCGGACTGGGTTTATCTAGGCCTGACAGCGGATGATCTGGACATGATGATGCCGAAATATCCCTTGAAAGATTCTATTCCACATATCCACTACTTAGACCCCGACGTCGGGGCGGCACCTACAGTTCAGACCTTTTATGAGGGGCCGCCCAAATGCCGTTGCTGTTCGAATTGGATCGAAAAGGCACCAGTCCAGGTGCCCGAGGCTGCCAAAGAACGATATGACGAAGCTTGCATTCGAGTTTTTAAGACAAAGGACCACGATACGCACTCGGCAAGGATCGGTGGTCTTGCCGCGGTGAAGAATGATATTATCGAGGTGCAAGGCAAAGTGTTGGTCAACTTTCTACGACCGATTCTGGCTGAGGTCGGATTCATCCCACCACTCAAGACCAAGATCACCTTCACAGCACCGTTTCGTGAGCTTTACTTTGCGCATCGGAAAATTGTGCAGGCCGCTGCTGCGCTGGACGCGATCAGCGATGTCAGCCGCCATGTTGGAGTGC
Organism: Cladophialophora immunda; assembly: GCF_000835495.1. Lineage (NCBI taxonomy): Eukaryota > Fungi > Ascomycota > Eurotiomycetes > Chaetothyriales > Herpotrichiellaceae > Cladophialophora > Cladophialophora immunda. The sequence continues at coordinate 2,526,594 of NW_015622542.1, read as the reverse complement.
TTGTGGCAACCATCGAGGAGATCTTCGCCGACACCGTGAAACAAGTCACGGATCTACTCAGCAGACAGTCCATCACGTTCGAATATCTGTGGACGTTGTTTGCAATGCACTCGACGGTGTACTTGAAGGAAAGCCTAGGCAACCGCGTATACGAAGTCACTCGGACCGAGTATATCGATACCAAAGTCCTCTACGGGGAGAGAGACGTAAGTGAACGTACGTCCAAGCCCGACGTGTTCGAGGTCGAGTTCAGAAATTTCATGTTCGACGGCACAAACTTCGGAGTCACACACGACTCGCAGTATATACCCAAGTTCAAGGGCGTTCGGCGGATCACTTCCCTCGAAGTGTATCCGCTGGCGTATCACTCCAATCCAAACATCGCGCACGACTGCTATTTTCGCGGCGAGAAAATCCTGGACCTGCAGGACATGGTCTATTGCAGCTACAACGGACCCGCGACGACGATATCTGTCGGAGAAAGCAGCACGAGACACGTAAGTAACTTGTTGAAAAGTGAAGCTATCCTTCTGACGGCTGCCTTACGCAGGTTAATGAAAGAGTCATCGTCGACCCGTACGGGGCCCGGAAATTCATGAGTGAAGGAGGAGCCGATCACGCCGACGCAGAAGAGCCGGAGGAGATGTTGCAGACTGAAGGCTCTCAGGGCAACAGAGAGCAGACCAAAGCATCATTGCCCCGACTGCATCGTCGATCACGACGTCCAAACAAAGCAGAACAAGCCAGGAATCGTGACTTTCTCCAGGCGAAGCCTGAACACTTGGTCACCATGAATCCCAACATCGAGGCATACTTGTTGTCCACCAACGAATGGAGTGAGTTCCTGGCACTCAAAGTATATTCAGTGATCATCCTAACGGGCCGCAGTCAAGTGCAACCTGGAATACTTCGAGCCCATTGAATGGAACGCACGCGCCTTCGATTACCTGGTTCTAGACAAGGACGTTAAGGACATGCTGAAAACGTCCGTCGACTTGCACAACGAAGGCAGTCGCAGGGACGACGGCCTCATTGCCGGCAAAGGTGAGTCGTCCGCGCCAGCCAGAAACACTTACTCAAAAGTGATTCCTCAGGAGATGGTCTGATTGTGCTCTTGAGCGGGTTGACCGGGACCGGGAAGACCTTGACGGTCGAAGCAGGTATGCTATGCTACGGCACAGTTCGGCTTTTGGTCTTGGATCTGCCGCGCTAATCTCGAGGAATATTAACAACAAGTGGCCGACAAGCTCAAGAAGCCACTCTTCAGGCTGCGGCCGGACCGTCTTGGGTCGTCTCCCCAGTCGATGGGCAAACGGCTCCACGACGCGTGCGAGCTTGCTCTTCATTGGCGAGCTATACTGCTGCTCGATGGTATGTTGTGTCATGCATCTCCCCGTCTTCGGTCTGCAGGGCGACTGAGCCGTCGCTGTAGGGGCTGACAGCCTCCTCTCGAAACGAACTCGACATGGAGGCGTCCGCGACGAAATGGCCGCCGTCCTGCTCCACCACCTCGAATACTACCGAGGGATCATGTTCATGACGACCAACCTGGTCGACGACGTTGACCACGCGGTCAGCTCTCGGGTCCGCATCCACATTCGCCACAAGCCTCTCACGGCCCCGCAACGCTTGATGCTGTGGGAGACGTTCCTGGCTCTGTCGAAACCGGCCTCCCAACCCTTCCTTGTAGGTCACGATGGGGATGTTTTGGTGATTCTTTCGCAGCAGGAGTGGGAGCAGCTTGCCGCCTGGAAGCTCAATGGCCGGGAAATCGCAAACGTTGCAAAGAATACCGTCGTGTGGTGCCGAGCAAGAAACTATGTCATCACATTGGATAGCCTGGAGAAAATGATCCCACTCACGACTCCGCTCGCGGAGAAGGAGACTGATGACCCGGAGTCGGCGTCTGACTTGAATTCGCAAAGTCGGCCCAGAAAACGAGCTCGGACTACCCAGGTCTGAGATGGGGAAGTGGCCATTGTATTAATCAGAAAGCAATTTGTACTTGTCTAGCGAAGCACTAAGATTGTTCTTCAGTAAACTTTGAATTTCACCGCCTTGATGTCGCGCACGCAGTCATGTTCAGCCTCTGGGTGAGGGTCAAACTCTTCCTCTGACTCTTCGTCCCCGCAGGGATCCCATGTCTCCTTAGAGGTGGCTACTCCTTTGCTCCCGTACAGGAGAACTGTGTTGTGCTCGGGTGGGCACGGCTCAAAAGGCACCTCCAGATAGGATGACGCTGTAGGGTCAAACTCTTCTTGTCCGACCGCCTGCTCGTCGAAGGCGTTGACATAGTGTTCTGATCCGAGATGCTTGTGAGTCTTGCTCTCGCAAGGACACCTTCGCAGGAGCGGGGCGTAGTACCACCCTTGGAACAGCCGCCCAATCTCGCTCCAGCTGGCGTAGACGGTTTCCCGGGCCTCGGCGAAAGCGGCGCGGAACGAGTCGAATGTCGAGAACGGCTGGAATATGTTGGTCGAGTTGCTGGCGGAGTGGTGTAGCTTGACGGCACCGCCTGGCCCCATGAAATCCACCGTCTGCAACTTGTCGTCGCAGTAGAGGCATAGGTTGTGCTCTTCGCGTGGGTCCCAGCCGGCAGCAGCGCGTAGCAAAATCGGCTCCCGACGTGGAGCAGTAGTATGGAGGTAGACAAGAACTTCCAGGATGTGCATGTCGGGATACGAACTTGCGAGTCCCCCAAAGAGATGGTCTGCAGTCTGCAAGATCAACCATGCGTCTCCTTCGACGGTTTCGTGCCAAGGCTGGAGCCAGCGCATCCTGTCCTGTTTGGTCAGGCCCAGGAGACCCTGTATCTGGCTGTTCCGTTGGCAGAAATGGATCAGGCACTGCCGTTTCTCTCGCATCCCGGCACCATTGCCACGAATACGAACGATGTATGAGACGCAGTCGGCTGTGGGTGTCGGTGCGCCAGGCAAGCCAGCCTCTGCAGAGATACTTGCCTGGGACAATGCATTTTCCAAGTCATGGCATAGCGTCTTCATCTGCCACAACAGCTGCAAAGGCTTTTCTTTCTTCGCAAAGCGGCCGCGGCCTGCGATTGCAACACATCCTCCTTGGTGTAGGTCGTGAATCGGGCACTGGGGTACCTGTGACCCTGTGTTCGCGATCTCGTTCAATCCTGGTGTCGTTCGAACTCTCACTCTTTTCAAGTGGCGTCTCAACGAAGGGGTGGTTTGTTCTGGCGTTGTTCCAAGTGATCCAATCTCGTGCTCAACCGAGGTCTTGGTTTCTTCAGGCTCAAGAGGTCGAAGCACTACTGCTGGCTGCGTCGTTCGATCTAGTACCAGAAGCCTTTTGCAGAAATCCTTCTGCTCTTCGTTATCTGACACGGCGTCGGATGAACTTGCAGGACTAGGAGCTCGCCTCAAAGCCGCAGGGGTCGGTAGGGCATTTGGGGTTCGGCCATCATCGATAGGAGTAAAGTACTCGATGCTCTGTGGGGTTGCTGGCCGCGGTGGTTAGACGAACGTCAATGATGCGTGAGGTAGTTATACATACCTGCCGAAGGGGAATCCTTGGGTTTGGCCCTCCTGTGGAACAGATCAAGCCGCTCCGTTGCTAGCTGCTCCCCCCTCGCTATGACGATGGTTTCTTTGTTTTCTTCACGTTTTCGTTTCTCCCTTTTCGCCACGATGACGCCTAGGTCTTCCGCGTTCTGGTTCTGTTTTAGGCCCCATTCCACGATTTTAAACCTGTAAGCCCGAATTCTGATGACTTGGTCAGCAGAAGGACAGTTCGCCATCAGTGCGGCAGTTTCTACCCCGCTTCAAAATTGTGCGTTTCTTTGATTTTTATTACAGCATCCTCCAGACCCTGGCTCAAGAGCATCTCGGTCAGGTCAGGCCTAATGGCTTCCCATTCCGCGTCAGTGTGGCGGTGTCGAGTCTTTCGCTTCGGTCGTAAAGGCTCCTCTGAATCTGCTTCCTCGACTGCTGTGGCCTGCGCGAGCGGATGATTTTGACCCTTTTTCTGCTGGGACATGGGACGAGGCTGGATCGTACGCCACGGGCCCATTGCTTCCAGTTTTCACCAAGAAGAGTTGTATATTAACCTAGACATTAGGAACAGCAGAGGCTTAACAGGCAAACATGACATCGAGTTCGGGATAATGAAGGGGTGGAAGGCTGCCTCGGGAAGCGCTGGTGGCGAGGTATGAAACGGTTGCCTACCAGACGCCTTGCAGTTCTTGCTCGTGTGACATCCACGCCCCCGTAGCGTTTGCATCTTCGCAGCCGCAGCTCATTGTCAATTTTGCATCTTACATAGAAAGCCGTGACATCTGGAGGTCTACAGAGGATATGCAACATCTCTCCACTGGTGCGCGGGGAGCAACAACCGAGAGATGTGTTGAATGTGGGAGAAGTTCCAGTTCCAATCCCAATGCCAAGACTGGCCAATGCGCATGCCAGCTCGACAGTAGTCAGTCCTGCGCCATGTCCCATCACTCACTCTCTCTCTCTCTCCTTTCACGACACAAGTGAACCAGACACAGCAAACGCTACTCCGTACCTGGGTATGAGTTCCTCTACTCAAGAACGCCCACGTCTCCCATGCAGGCTCTAGCTTGCGACCCCATGATGATACCATGCTCTATGTTTCTCATTGCCAATGCCCTCGAGCCCCGTTTGACCAGCTAAAGCTCCCCCTGTGAACATCTCGTCCACTAACAGCCTACAGATTAAGTCGTCGAAGCACCCAACGCATGTCTCAGTTCTTTTGTCTATTCCCCGTCTGTATCATCCGCTGCCCTCCTGACGGAAATCACCACTCCAAGGTTTGAGTCAAGCTGGATATCCGGGAGCACGTCTCCAAAGAAGGCGAGTTGGCTACTCCCTCGAGGGCATCGCACAAAGCCTCCGCTTCCGTGTCGATATCAGCTGTGCCTGTCACCCTGATCGCAGGCTGCAGCTTTCTCTTGGCCATCTTCTCGTTCCGTTGGTGCTGAGCAAGGATCGCAAACAAGTCGATGGTGCGGCCTGTCTCATTGATCAGCACGTGTTGAGGATGTCCTTGGGAACCGCCACTCACCTCCACATTGGTATGCAAAATATGAAGATCTCGTTGCGCTCTTTGTTTCGTCTGGTCTGGATAAATTGAGGAGTTCTTGCTCTAGCATCCACTTCGACTTCTCTACGACCTTTGCGGGAGCTGCGTGTCCCTCTTTAACATAAAAGTCGAATCGAACCACGACTTCCGAGCTTGATCGTGGTAGAAGGACCAGCGTGCACCACAGATCGTTGTCGAGTTCCTTGATAATACTCAATGGACCGAGGAGTCTGACAACTTTGGACTTGCGAAATGCAGAAAGCCATTCAAACGGATTCTGCCCCCATTGAGCTTGATTGGAGAACTCATTTGCTGACTTCAGTCAGAGTCTGGACGCTGATAGGCCCCAAATCAACTTACCAATGTCTTTCCAGTTCGTGGCACAGGTGACCTCCTTCCCATCGACCCAAGAGCAGCTCCCAAGATCCACGTGAGACTTGACATTATTGAAAGGGAGATGCAGTGTGCTTGCGTCAAAGTTGACAAACACCAAACCCTCCCTTGTCGTTATCAACTTGATCTCGAATAAGCCGTTGTCGCCGGGTACGAAGCCGGGTGATTCGTCAAACTTGGGAGCCTTGACTAATGCACCCTTGTCATCATACTGCCAACCATGGTACTTGCACGAAAACCGCGTCGAGGTGCCACACGATTTGCGGACCACGGTGTATGCGCGATGTCGACAGACGTTGTGAAAAGCTCGCAGTTTCATGTCTTTGCCCAAGACAACGAAGAATGAGATACCAGCAACGTCAAAAGCATGGTAGTCACCAGGCTTGTCAAACCTGCTGTGGTGACAAACGAAGAGCCACGTCTTGGAACCAGTCAGCTCCGACATGATTTACACCCTCGTCACAATGGAATCAAATAGATTACCTTGCTGAAGAATGCTCTTTTCTCCAATTGAAAGATCTCATCATCTGTCATACCCTCCTGCTTCTTCAGGCTGCCTTTCTCGGCCTGGTCAAGACTTGAACCAGGTGCAAAGGGTTTGCGGTCATCATAAACGAGGTTCACTAAGAGACGCCCAACAAGATAAACAATAAACCCAACGATTGAAAGATAAATGGGAAAGGGAGAGAACAATGAGCCCAGAGGGCCATGGATTAGGTTCACGGCCATGCTATCAGGGTCTGGGCCAAGGTGATATTGATATCAACATCGGTTGCAGCAAGAAGGGCATCATCACTTATGAATACGAACGAGACCGTGGGCCCGGATTGCCCGTTTGGCCTAGAAAAGCATTTCAGCAAGGAGGATGCAGTGCCCGAAAGCTACTGGAAAGGCGGCCAATGGCCTTGATCGACGCAGGTGATTGTACCCCATACATCCTCGGATCCGACCCCCATTCTATTCTGAGTCGTCAATTACTCGCCATGATATCAAAGCTGACGCACTCTTTGGTCACAGGGAAAAGCGCCATGGCTCAACTGGGCAATACGATCCCGCAAGAATCAACCCACCTCCCTCCCCTCTCCAGTTTTGACTTCTGCGGAAGTATCCCTTGAACCGCACGGCGAACGTCAACCCAGTGAGGAATTAGCACATGGGAATCATTCACCCAGCGATGAATAATGGCGACCCTTTTATGGGTACCCATTTTCACGATGTGCGCGAATAGGAACGCCGGTGGACCATACGCTACAATCCATCATTCGGTCGGTATTCGAATGCCTCTTTTGGAATTCAATTTCAACGTCGGCATGATGCGGATTCTATATCCTTTCGATGGTTGGACTTGATAATGATACATCTCGCCTGGAAAACCTCACGCCACCGACAGACGCCCTTGCTTATCAGCTTTTAAGGCATTGAGGTCAAGCAGAGGTCATCACTCAGCAATGGATGCAACCAAAACACTGCCGGCGTCATGGTACATTTCACAAAATCTCTACTCGCTCGAACAACGAGCAATCTTCTACAAAGCCTGGTACATCGTTGGAGCTGTCCCTCGGTTTGCAGTGGAACGGGAAGTCGAGTATGAGTTCGCCGGTGTTTCCATCGTTGTCCAACACGACGGGAATGAGAACTTTGAGGTGAAAAGGAAATCGGATGTATGCTCGCGATCATGTCTTTCCCCTTTTTATTTCTTTTCATAACCATGTCTCTCATCTTCCAGGGTGTCCTACTCGCACATCACTTGACCCCGACGGGTCTCTTGTTCACCACCATCGACCATTCCGCGCCGCCATTCGAGCAATGGTTCCCACCGTCGCTGCTCGAGCTCCTTTCCCGATACAACTTCCGCCGTCTACCACATCGTCGCTCCATCAAATACCCCGGTCGCTTCAACTGGAAAACCATGGTTGACGGATATCAAGAATGCTTGCACTGTCAATACACGCACCGCAGCTTCAGTGTCAAATACCCGCCTACCTTCTACGAAGTACACAACCACGACACATATAGCCGGCACATTGCCGACCCGCAGAAACCCAATGACGGTCTTTTCCTCTATTTCTTTCCCGTATGCACTCTCAATCTGTACGGGGGTGGTATGAGCAGTTTCCGTGTTTGCCCCAGTGAAAAGGTTGGCGAAACTCGCATGGAGTTTGATTACTACTTCGACGATGGGAAGGGCGGCACGGAAGGATTTGAAGACTACTTTAAGTTTGTGAGGAAGGTGGCGCTGGAGGACTTTGAGTTGTGCGAGGTCGCTCAAAGCAATTTGGAGAGAGGCGTTTATTCCCAAGGAGTGCTGAACCAGGCCAAGGAGAGTGGTGTTTTGCGTGAGTCCTCATCTTTTGTCCCTGCACATCTCTTCACTCTTGTGCCACTGCATACCTCTCATATACCTCTTCGTGAACATGCCATGTCGGAATGTCTCGACTGACATCATATGACTGCAGATTACCAACAACTGGCCCGGAAGATGGTAGTTGAGAAATTCAAGGAAGAGGAAGCGGAGAAAAACGCTCTCACGCCTGCCAGCAGCCGCGCCAGTGGTGTTGGCTATGCTGGCGGCCAGGAGGATGTGTCTGTCTCGGCTTAATCCATGCGCTGGGATCGAGCGACATACTGGCCCTATACCCGAACAAATGGGACTTGTTCAAAGTCCGAACAGTGTAGCTCTGTGTCCCACCGAACAATTCTTGTCCTTTGGGCGGCCCTTTCTTCATGCTGTTTGACTAGCCAAACACATCCGATGCTGTGCTTCATGTCTCTCGGTCACCACCCTCGATAGCCTGCTCACCCAGCCTCGCATCGTTGTTCCCATCAACACCAGTGCTTCGCTTTTCTTGCTTCTGGCCGTCCTTTGCTTTCGCCATCTCTTCTTCCTCAAGCTTGTCCAACTGCCTCAAGATAAAGGCAATCGTAGCATCCCGCGCTTTTTCGAGCTGCCTCAACCTCGCGAGCGGCATCTCGCTGTAATCAACCTTCTTGGCTGGCGAAGAAGACTGTGAAGACTGTTGTTGATGATGAGTTTGCGACGGCTCTGATTTCTTTTCGTCCTCGGTCGTGATAGATGGTGATGCGGCTTTGGTCTTGTCCGCCAACAGCCCTCTTAGCACGACGATACTGCGGTCCCGCTCGGCAAGCTGTTCGGCGAGACGGGATCGGAGGCCAGCTTCTTCATCTCCAGCATCGTCACCATTACCAGGGACTCCGCCCGCTCCCGCTCTGGGGCCGTCAGAATCAAGCAGTCTCTGCCTCTTGGGGCCTGCACCGCCGGACCAGGCGCCGACGCTCTCTCTCCATTTGCGAACCGCCTCCCGCGCCACGTCCTCGATGTGCGCGAACCTCACGGGCCCCAATAACACGCCGCCGTACCACCTCGCCACGACGACGACGCCCTCCGCGTCCAGATCGCCCAGCAGGCGCTCGAGCCGCTTGCCGGCGTATTTCTCGCCGTCGTCCTCCGAGCCCGTCGCGTAGATGGCCCTTCCTGCCGCCGCCGTGGCGCCACCGGCGCCGGACGTGGGCGTGGTGAAGAGCGTCTGCTGGCTCGATCGCCGCCGCCACGCGACGATGCGGTGGCTCGCGGAGGCGAAGGCCGGATGGGCTTGAAGCCGCTTGACGGTCGCTGTCAACGACAGAGATGGCGGCTTCGACCCGGTCCCAGTCCCAGTCCCAGTCCCAGTCCCAGTCCCAGACCCAGGCGTCCCGGACTGCTGCGGTTTCGCGAACACGCCCGGCGCGGGGTGGAAGTGAGCCACGAACGTGGACTGGCGGTCGTGGATTGGCGCGGAGATGAAGATCTGGTCATTCTTGCCTTCGGCGCCGCTGCGGATGGCAGCTTCGCCGGCTGCGACGGAGGCGATGGTGTCGTCTTCTTCTTCTTGATCAGCTTCAGCGGGGGAGGCAGGTCTCTTCTTCGTCTGCTCTGGCATCGACCTGGACATGGCAGGGGGTTGCAAGCTACATGATTATGATCTCGTCAATCTGGGTGGCGGTGGTGGTGTGTCGTTGGCGAGCACGTGAAGTGGTAAGCTCGGTTGGTCAGGTGTGCACTCTGAAGCCCAGAGAAAAAGCGGCCAGGGGGCGCAATAATGGTCCCCACGCTAAAACCTTGGCCCTTCTTGTCCTCATGAATGAGTCGTAGAGCCAGCTTGGTACTACTGTGCAACGGAGATATTCATGGGAAAGGAGGACAAACGTCTTGACAAGCGTGTGATAGCGCTACAATATGAAGCCGGGAATCATGGACTTCAATGCGTGGACTGTATTTATTGTTGATCGCGAAGGCTATCAGAAACTATCAACATAGTCCTTCCTTGTTAACGACAATGCAGCACCCGAGAAAGAATTATACTGGTTATAGTCTTATAGTGAAACCTGAAAGCAATTCCGTGCGAGTCGAACGAATCCCATTGTTGCAGAACCCTTCCGATAACATTAACCCAAGCAATGAATTCCTAAACTCCTGAACTCCCGAATCCCTGGACTCGCACAGCAATAACCATTGATCATCTTGTTCTTTTTGAAAGTGGATTGAGAAATTCGTTATAGACGGGGCGTATAATTCGTGATGCCGTTGATTCGTTCGTCGTAGCCCAAGAAAATTAAAGGGTTGGTTGATTCAATGGAATAATTAGTGGCGGTTGTCCACCAAGTGAACTCGGCGCACAGTGTTGGATCTCTGTCTCTTTGTGCGTGGGCGATTCAATGCGGGTTTGATGTGTGACATAGCACGAGATGATGATGTTCGGTCAAGTCGTTTGGTGAGGTTGCTGATGTTGGCTCCGCCAACTTCAAGCATGTCTTCCCACTCGAGTTCTTCGTCTTCGTCGGACGCAAGTGCACTCTCAGTGTTTCCATTTGCGTCAAACACGCAGGGTTTCTCGATCTTGCGAGGGAGGTTGGTGAATGGTTCTTGGATTTCACTGATGGCGGTCAAATGATGCATTGATGTAATGCTAGCATGGTATGAAGAAGTCCGGCTTGGTCTTCGACTGCCCTTCACGTCGACGTCGGAGAGTGGGCTAGTCATGCTTGATTTGGAGAAGCTGGAATCGCGGCGGAAGGTGATTGAGCCTTCTTTGAAAGAGCTTGCTGCGCTCGAGGTGGTCGAAGCAGAAAATCCGCGAGTGATTTTGGTACCGGTGACCGGGTCCAGATATTCTGAGGCGATAGCAGATTCGAGGCCGGTCGTGGAGCTTCGGGAGCTTGCAAAGCTGGTGGTTCGTGCGTATTGAGTTCTGTACTGGTTCCAGGTCTCTGGATCCAAGCCAACAGGAGGCTGCGAGCCCAAATGACCGACAATGATGTCGCTCATGTCGTAAAGGTGTTTGTGAAGGTGTTCCAATTGCCACTCTGGAGAGGCATTGACGGCTCGGCGATATTTTCCGAAGCCGGTCATTTCAGGCATAGGAGGAAGTGGGTGAATTTTGGTATCCCAGAAGTTTTCAGAACTGTAGTTCCGCTTCAATTCCTCTTGGCTGAGAGATCGAGCAGTGATGTCTGGTGGGCCTGATGGCGACCTGCGAGGTGTGACATGGGTCACTGCAGGAGTTGAGGAAGAACGCTCGTAGTTTGGTCTTTGTGCCGTGCGCAGGACTCCTTCACGCGGCTTGCGTGAATCCTCAGAGATGGCTGCACTCCAAAGTGACGAAGGTCCTAGAATCATGGTCAGACACGAAGAACGTAGGAAGACGGTAGAAGAGCAAGATTGGACTTACGACTGAGACATTGTGGGAGCGGCTCAGGGGCAACCTCAGTGACGAGTTTGAGAGCTGCTTCAGCTTCCTTGTACTTCTTTTCGAGCTTCTTGTGCTCGCTTCTCTCAGCGACGGCTAATTGACGCAAAGGTCAGCGCAGGTCCAGTCACGCTGGAGACTTGGTGAGAAGAAGCCTACCACGCCCGACAATCAATCGGGTGATTTTCTCCCAGGCAATCATTTTTGCAGCTTTGTGTGAATTGGTCGCGTGAAGTGAATTTGAGAGGTATGAGCTGAAGATGAAAGGTGTAATTGTGCTTGTTTGTTTGTTTGTGTCGAAAGGTCTGGGTTTCAGAGGAGGCGTATCTTGAAGGATTTGATGCTGAGAATCAGATGGGTGGTGAGAGGTTTGAGATGACAACCTCGACAGAGGGAGGGCGGCTGGGCCAAGTTATAGCAGGTGAAGAGGAGGTGGACTCGACGAAAAACTTTGACGGTGAATTTGATATCGCAGGTGACTTGCCACTTGATTGTCGTCGACGGCTCGTATTGCGGTGTCAATGGTACAGTGCAGGGACATTACCCGGTACGTGAAATCCAAAGTGATGCAAAAGTCAAAAGTGTCGCGTCTATTCATGCCAAACCTAGGGACCGTGGGTGTTGATGTGAAAAGTGAAGTGAGCGTCAAAGGGACCGGCAGACAGAATCCACCTGCGCCCATTGATTGTTGCTGTACCAGACGCAGTCGCAGCCGCAGTTGCAGTCTGTCGTGAAGATACTGGAGTGCAGCCTTTTTTCCTCCTCCAAACCTCTGTTCTTCACCTTGTTCCAGCTGATGATGCTCCTCTCGCGCCTCCAGTATTTGTGTTTCCTCTGCCTCGCTGTTCTTTGGCACTGCCTCCCACCGATGTCGACGCAGTCGACCCAATCTTGCCTCTGATGGACTCAGACAAGTCTTGCCTACCCACACGCGACAACCATCATCATCACACTGTTGCAGAGCATCACAATGTTCAGTGGCTGTCCGCTGACTGTCAACAGTCCCAAGCATTTATCAGAGTCTTTCAAACAACAGGGGGAAACAATCAAGCTCAAAATCCCAACACTGCCAGTTTGATTGGTGCAGAAGCCACAAGAGATGAAGAGAACAAGAACAAAGAAAGCAGTCCGGGGAAGGATACATGCCCTTCAAGTACTGGACAAACCATCGTATGGCTAGGGCATGCCTGTCCTTCACAAACGGCGCGACATGTCGCACAAGTTGCATTCAAGGGGGATGTGACGGCTCGTATGTCTTGTCTGCCATCAGCTTTCTTTGTCTGAAAGAACGTGTAGAGATTCGCGTACGTACCAGCCACACCCACCTCGCTAACACAGTCGGGATTCCAATGCTGCTCTAGCTCACAGACGGGGGCAGTAACATCCGGCCGGCTCTCAATGATGGCCATCAGAAATCACACCGACTTCTCGAGGAAAGCTTGCCATGTCCTCCTGAAAAGGTGCAAGGGTGCATCGTATGCGACATCAACCCCCAAATCCTCCAGGGCCGACATCGGGAACACGAATAGTGTACTGGGAGAATCCAGATGGTGGCTGACTGACCTCGCTTATCCTTTTGGGTTGTTTGTATCACCTAGCCAACTCAAACAGAAGATCATCCCCTTGAATGGCCAGGGCACCTGATGCTCGCAAGATAGGACGGAAGCAGGCAGCCTCTCAGATCGATCTGGGATCCAGCCGATCGTCGACAGGCCAGGAAGCCAAGTCATTCCCACGAGATCCGATCTTGCCCCAATCCAGATCAGACATTCTAAGACAGAACCGTCATGTTTGCTGAAGAGGCATCGTTTTCAAGTCAACCACCTCAAGGCCGCCTGTGACCAAGGTGATACATCACCAAACGAGGATCAAGCAAGTTCAAAACATGCTGGGGCAAAGAACACGGAATCGGCCTCCACACAGGAAATCCCAGATCCAGAAGTTCCCCAGCCGTGACGGATGCAGAGATTCATGGTTGGGCTGACTGCACATATCCGTCGGGCGTCCCTCCCGCTGCTCCTTGCACGACCATGACCATGTATAGCTTGCTAGTGGTTGTCGACATGCTTAGGCTGGCAAACGAGACGTTGACAAGTATGACGGCTGTTGAAGAATGTCAGTCTGCCCGCAAATCGTGGAGCCCCCACCCACCACACACAACGCCCAGCTGCTCCGGAAGGCGGAAGCGCTGGAATGGCACGCACTGGCGACACGAAGCAAACACACTTATTATTATCAGCAGACACTCAACGGACATAGGTGCATCCCCTACAGAGCAATGGATTCAAGCCTCCGTGTGTCTGGAGCACAGCACCGTCGATGGCCTTTGCGCCTAGCCTCCCGAGGACTCTGAAAGGGCGTCAGAAGAGAAGCTTGGGGAGATGCCTTTCCGCCCCCATGCAGCCACCGTCTCCTTTTATCGGCAACTTAGACTTCGGGGGCACAGACCAGCAGGACCTTGGCGCTCCGACTCCCGATATCAACAGAAAAAAATGCACCAAAATGGAAGGTAGGGCAACGCCTCGCGAGCTGACGGCGGTGAAGGAGATTGAGATATAACAACATACTGCCTCCTGAATCAGCGGACTCAACTCCAGTTTGCAACAAAGTTATAGCATCAAGGTGCCGTCCTGTTCGAGGAACGAGATCCACAACTTCTGTCCTTTGCGCAAGAACACGTTACGAACCATGGCAACGTAGGTCCCTCCTCCTTGGGTTCTGTTCAGTTCGCACAACATAATAGCACGACATCTTGTGTGTCCTTGTCTTGTACTGCAATCCGAGTCTCTTGGGATACTTTTCCTTGTTATGTATATTATTGTCATCCTAACCATACTTTTCCCCATCAAATTCAAGACCTGATACCCCTATTGCTTTGTATTGCCCGCCATTTGCTGGGGAGGAGAAATTCTGGATGACCCAACAAAGATTCGCACACACCTTCCCTGAGAAGACAGAGAGATAAAATGTTGGATACAATACTTACACCTTTGAATAGCAATATTCACTACCACCCTACGCCCCTGACACCTTCCATCCGGGCAGGGCTACTCAAGCAAACCGGCCTGACGATCTGGCTCACCGGCCTCTCCGCTTCTGGAAAGTCCACTATCGCCGTTGCCCTCGAACAAGCTCTCATCCGCAAACCCTACACCAAGAACGCCTATCGGCTGGATGGTGACAACATCCGCTTCGGCCTCAACAAGGACCTGGGCTTCTCCCCGAAAGACCGCGAGGAGAACATCCGCCGCATCGCCGAAGTCGCCAAACTTTTCGCCGACTCGTGCACCGTCGCCATCACCAGCTTCATCTCTCCCTACCGCGCGGACCGCGACCTCGCCCGCAAGCTCCACGAGGCCGAGCGTCCCGGCGGCGAGCCGGGCGTGCCCTTTGTCGAAGTCTGGATCGATGTCCCCGTTGAGGTGGCCGAACAGCGTGACCCCAAGGGCCTGTACAAGAAGGCGCGCGAGGGCAAGATCCCCGAGTTCACCGGCGTCACGGCCCCGTACGAAGAGCCCTTGAAACCCGAGGTGCACATTCGAAGCGACAAGACCTCGGTCGAGGACAGCGTCAAGATCATCATCAAGTACCTTGAGGACAAGGGGTATTTGAGCACCCCGCCAGCCGTTGACGACGAGGAATAGGCTGAACTATTCGGTGGACTACTACCTCTCCTTTCCTTTGTATGGAGGCAGTGGGTCAGAATCCAGCAGCTCGGGTCTATAGCTAGAAACGAAATGGGAAAACAAGACGACAGGGATGGGTGCTAGGGTGGGAAGTGGGCTGGTTTGACGATACAGGAGGATTTGGGATCAAGGGCCTTGAAGATTGGACGGTAGGGATGAAGAATCCCTTTCCCTTTCGTTCCTACATTTGTCTTCCTTTCACAGACAGACATAGAGTCAAAACTTTCGCGCATCTTTGGCAGACGGCTGGCTTATCGTGTAGATTTCCACTTATGAGCCGCTGCCACGCTCTACCTTGCCCTGCTTTACTTGTCCGGCTAGCTGGCTGGCTGGCTGGGCGACCGACCTTTTGCGCCTCTTCCAAAAATTCATTCCGTCTCATTTCTGACGAGACCCAGCAGGGGCAGCAGCAGCAGGGGCTTCATCGTCACCGTGCTTTCGCGCCCTCTTCCCCTCGACGCCCTTGCCCCATTCCCCGGCTTTCTTCCCCCACCGCACCATGCCCCAAGCATGCTGCCATCCGAACTTGGGCGGCGGGTCCGCGTGCCTGCGGTACGGCGAAGCGTCGTGTCTGAACATCGCGTCGCACTTGGGGTCGGTGCGGACGACAGGGCCCGCTTGGGTTGTGTCGACGGATGTGCTCGCTGCCGAGGACGCAGGCGGGTTTCGGAACGGCGGCGTAGAGGAGTGGTCTCTGTTGGGGTTTTTGGAGGATGTTGTTGTTGTAGTTGTTGTTCCCGCCGATCGCTGTGCAGAGGCCGTCTCATTTGACGACCTGCCGGCAGCGGCGGCGACGGTGGGTTCCCAGAAACGGCCGGCTCGGTGGACGGGGCGCCACCACGCAGGCGCTGCGTCCTCGTCTCCTCCAGCATCAATGGAGATTTTGTCATTTCTGCCGTTGTCGTCATGGTCATGACCATCCGCCCGCCGAGTGACGGGCAGCCGCTCCTCCCACCATCTGCGCCCGCACATCTCCCACAGCCGGCTCCTCGCGCGCTTGTACGCGAACCGCTCGTCCTCGCCGGTCAGCGCAGAGGTGCTGGTGAAGTCCGGCCCCGGAGGCCCCACGTCCCAGCGCGAGGGGCCCGAGTCCGACACCCCGTGGCCCCTCCCGTTGCCGTACGTGGGACCGAAGTCGGCGTCCTCGTCCGCGAGGACCGTCCGGGCGCTGGGGTTGTGCAGGGACGGCGTGAACGACGGGGGCGGAAAAAACGGCGTGGCAGCGTGCGTGTTGGCCGCGGTGTACGACGAGATGTTGGGCCGGAAGGGCGCCGTCGAGTCCTGGTACATCTCGGAGAAGGACTCGGACGTGATGGACTCGCTGCTGTCGAACCCTTCTTCGCCGTGAGTCGCGGCGGCCGTCGCCCTCCCTGCTCTTCTGATCCTGGTCTCCGGGAAGAACAGCTTGTCCGGCGGGGCGGCCGCCTGGATCAACAGCCGGCATCTGGCTTCGTACAGCGCGTCGAGCAGCGTGATGAATCGGCGCGCTTCGTTCTTTTGCGCTAGCGTCAGCACGGGGACGTCGGTGAGGATGATCGTGTGGAACGCGGAGCAGAGAGAGACGTAGTCGGCCGGACCCAGGTACGTGGCACAGAGGGCCGGGAAGGTGGATTTGAGGACTCCATCGCGAGTGCAGGGCAGCTCGAGGCGACGACCGTAGACGGTGAGTGTGATGGGGTTCCACGCTGAAGAAGGGTTGAGGAGGTGGAGGTCCTTTTCGAAGGATGCCTCAGACGGCGAGGTGGAAGGCAGATCGATGTGATAGTGTGGCGGTGTGTCGGACGACAAGGTCGTGGGCTCTGTCAGGGCGTTGACGCTTGAAATAGAGGTGCTCTCGCTGGCGGCGACGGAAGGATTTGCGTTGCTTGCGTCTTCGACCACGACCTCGCCTCCGTCCTCATGAACTTCCGAGCCCAGAGCAGCCTCGCCCACGGCTAGATCATCATCATCCCCTTCCCTCCTATAGTCCTTCTCTCCCTCCATCTCCCAGACCTCACACCTCGCCCGCAGCACCTCCAGGAACAGGCCAAAATCCGTCTTAGCGGCCCTCTCCCCTGCGCTCTCTCGACTCATACCCCATCCCAGCCCGAAGAATCCTCCGGCTACACCACCCGCAGAGGCATTGGTCCCGCGCAGGTCTCCAAACTCGATGCCCGCGGCCTTGCTCAGCTCCTCGGGCATGCGGTTCGAGCTGGCGACCAGGACGCCGCCGAGGTGGAAGAAGGCGGTGAAGAAGCCGTTGATCAGCTTCGAGGCCGCGCGGTCCGGCATCTGGAACTCGTCCAGGAACAGGATCGGCGAGTCGCTGACCGTGTCCTTGGCCAGGCTGAGGATGACGTGTTCGTGGTCCGAGACGGCGGCGGGCCCGAAGAGGCCTTTCGTCGTTGTCGACGATGTCGAAGAGGGTCGGAGGGCCTCGAGTCGCTCGATCCGCGCCAGTTCAATGCGCCGGAACATGTCGAGCATGAACGTGTTGAAGTGCCAGCGGCGCTTCTTCCTCGATGGGAGGGCCTCGTAGAGCAGATCGAGGAGCATGGATTTGCCCCGGCCGACCTCGCCGTACAGGAGCATGCCCATTGGGGAATCTATGGATAGTGCCGAGTGGTGAAGCGGGGTGGTCGGGGTCAACGCCAGCGTGGTGGAAGGGAGTGACCTGAGCGACAAGAGGGAAGAGAATATCCTCCCCTTCGCCCAGCGGGTTCCGCCTTCATTACCGTCCTCATCGTCGTCGCGGTCGCGGTCGCCATCCTTCTCGGACGTTCGTCTCCTCTGCTGGGCGCCATCTCGTCCCCGGTGCTGTGTCTCAGTGGGTGATACCGTCGAGCTCCTCCCCGTCGGCACACGCCGCCCAATCTTCTCCAGCCGATACCGGTACTCGATTTCCGGAGCGTAGTCCTTCAGGCGGAAATACAGCTTCTGAAGCTGGAGCGCAAGGCGATGCTGCGCCGGATCCGGCTTGATCTTCTTGGTTGCGACCAGAGTGCGATAGAGGATCAAAGGGTTGGTGATGCTGAGACATAAATGTGGAGGGGTTGCAGGCATAAGGGGGATCGTTCTCGCTCTGGTGGTGGGGACGCAAGGAGGAGGGGATTTGAGAGAGACGAAAGAATCAAGGCATGCAAAAACAGAGACCCAGAAGACTCTATGCTCTACAGATGGAAACGAGGTGCGGAAGAAACTTATCGAGGAATATCAAGTTCCTGGTCGTTGACGTCGTTGGACATACCCAGGTCGGGGGATATTTTCCAATCAACGCCATTGGTCTGTCTGCATCACCCAAATCTCAGCACTGGAGTGAGAACTCAGCAGTCGAGCTGGACGTGCCTTTCGATATGCCTTGTATTTAGGCAACTAGATAATACATATCCTTTTTACCAGGTCCTAGCCATTTTGTAGGGTGTTGTCACAAAAAGAGGAGCAGAATGCTCGACTGTCGAACATGATGCCGCCAACTGTTGATTGCGCGCAGGCACTGAGAGCCTGTTCAATCCACCAGGGCCAAGCTCTCGACGCTCTGTTCCGTTGCCGTCATTTCAGTCTCTCGTAGACTCGAAGCAGTGCTGCCCATCTTTCTCAATTTCCCTATGGCTCCAGACTTCTTTTTCGACCGACCGGCCCCATCAGTTGAGCTAAGAGGAGGTGCGTGGAAGATCCACTGCACGATAGCGTCCGCCCGTTCGGTGCTGCCTTGGGGCCGTTCGTCCTCCGGAGGCCAATGCTCTGGTATCTTGGAGGGACTTTCATGTCTTCCATCGTAGCTGCGCTCTGACTCGGAACCCAAAGGGTTTATGCGGTTGTGCTGCTTCTTCGTCTGCTCTTCGCCTTTGTGCTCCGCCTTGGAAGATTCTTCCCGCATCAAGCCGTCCTCGGCCAACGCTTGCATATGTGGTGTGTGCTTTATTCGTAACCTCTTTGCTGCGGCCGCTTCTTTCACGTCCTTGGGTGCGGACTTTTTGAGATACGCGCCATAACGTAGGGGTGTACACAAATCCCTCCATGGTTGTGCCAGCCCAATCCAATTGTCTGTGCGGAATAGAATCTCCAACCAATCTGCCCGAGCCGGAGATCGAGGTGCTAGGAAAGCGGGATACCCGTCAGCGACACTTGCGACACGTGCAGCCATATAAGCATGTCGCTGAAGTTCCTTGCTCGATGTTTGAAGGATACAGTGACAAAGAAGCAGAGAGTGGAGGACTTCTATCAGGAGCGGATGGTAGCTGACTGCTTCAGCGAAATCTGGTAAGGAGAAGATGGGATGATTTGGATCAACCTCCTTTTGTCGCTCGTGAGCGTAAGGCGGCACATCTGCAGGCGGTACAGCCGCAAACAACTCGTTCACCTTATAAATCGGTGGTTCGGGCAACGATAGATTTCCTAAGGCATCCAGGCGATCCTTCACGCTTTCGTCCTTCACCAAGGCTTGCGACATTCCGGCGCGTGCGTGGGAGTCGGTATCAGGCGATCTCTCTCCGCGGGAACGACGTGCAGGCGGTGAACAATTCACTTTGGCAACGAATTGTGCCACATACTCGAAGGGAAGTCCTGGCGTGTACTCGAGGTGTGATAGATACGAGAGGTAATCACGAAGCGCCCTTTTGGCGTAGGTTCGGACCAATTTCCGTGCTTCTACACGTTGTCTGTTGTCCTTCTCCCCTCTGTCCATTGCTGGGGCATTCATATCATCATCTGCCTGATGAGTGCCACGTTTGGGAAGTCCGTGCAAAGCTGGTCTGAGATTCTCACACGCAAGTGTTAGATTTGCTGCGGCTCGAAGGCATAACAGCTGGGGCTCCATGCTGCTAGGTTGATCCTTGTCAGCTACGCGACCCTTTGTCTGAAATTCCCGGCCGAGCGCTGCAGTATCATTTGGTAAAACCAGGTCTTGTGGGTCTTTCTGGTGTTGTGAGTGGTATAGCTTGTGCACAGCAAGACCATCCGTGCAGTCTCGCACCACGCCTTCGAAGTCGTCCTTGAACATACGAGTGACTGCCCTCGTCCTATATGGCGACGATTCCGTGGGCTTTTGATCGATCACATCGTTCAAAGGTTCCAGTGAAGTGTGTTCAGCCATGGCCATGCACGGGATCTTTTCGTGGAAGAAGTGAACATATTGAGCATATGGATTGTGATCCTCGCGCTCCAGGACGAGTTTTGCAACATCTTCCAGGGCTGACGCCGACTGCATCATAACAACGCTTGCGGCGATTTCGTCCAAGGAATAAGCTTGGTATAACTTCTGACATGCTTGATCCCGCATTCGGTGTTTCCGCTCACGACTTAACTTCGTGTAGCCAATCCCTTTCGGGGATGATAGCCCTAGCATCTCTGCATCGTTTCCATAATACATGCTCTTGTTCAACGGGGATTGCATGGCCGAGGTGCTGGTGCCATTTGCAGCACGGACAGCGAGACCGGTTGCCTCATCGACCAGTCTTCTGATCTTGGCTAGGTCGAAGAGCACGGCAGGGTGGACTGGTAGAGGACGGGGAGAGGAGTAATTGGTATAAGCAAGGCTCTCGAGGACTTCGGTCGGAGCACTAAGCCATGGTCCGTGATAGCAAGATATATGTTTCCAGTGTCTGTGTCATGGTTAGCGCAGGCCACGCAGAGGCGTCCAATCGAGAGGAGCGCCTCATATTGGTGGAAAAGATCCCAATTACTTGTTGCGACAGATGATTAAAGCGGACGGCACCGTCAAGTCTGGGATGCGCTGTCCTCCACCGTGCACGAGTTTCAGTGAACTTGGAGGCGGTATTCGACCTGGACTCGGTGTCTCTTGTTTCGCTGGGCCAAGTGCGGAGTCGCCTTCAGTGGTGGATAGATTCGTGGACTGCGCAGAAGAAGAGGCGGGCTTACGCTTCTTCTTTGTCATGATCTGCTCTCGTGTCTGCAGCTGGTGGGCTCCTTCCAGGACAGGACGGGTGGCAGAGCAAAGATTTGACAGAGATTTGGTAATAGGATCGTGGTCAACGGGCGCAACCAGAGGGTGAGGCTGGATGTGCGCAAGCGCGTCTTGGTGGACTCTTTCCGAGATCTAACGGCGGGCGCGAGGGCTCGTGGCTCGGTAGCTAGGGTATGTAGGTAATCGCTAAGGGGGCCTTTTGCTTGTTTAAGTAAGGGATGAGGGAGCTCGCGAACGGGGATGGCCAGTCAAAGTTTTGAACGATGGATGAACTATGGACCTGGCGGGTGCGGAGGTTGTGACTGGTCAGGGGCGCTCACCCATTATTTACGATTTCTCCCCACTGCACACTGCGATTAGCTTTACCATTTTCCTCCACGTTTCGATTTACCAGCAATTCTCGCTCCGCAGTCGCTTGGGTCAAGACAGTGCCAATGGTGAAAGGACAGATTGATTAATGGTTCTACTTCAGGATCTGACTATTTGCCGCAGGAACCGGATCTGTCCAATCGATTCACCCTCCATCGATCCCCTGATCTCATTCACTTGCGGGTGGGAGTTGTACTTGGTGGAAAGATGACCTGATACCCTGTGTCGAGACCCCAAGCGATAGAATTGAACTCTAGATTGGCCTGGCCAATCTGCAGCGACGGCGTGATGGTGAATAGATTGAAGCCCTTGACCTCATACTGACCGCTCCCAACACCCAAGAAGTTCCAATACCAGAGGACCTTGGTGCAGCCGGCGACCAGGATCTCGAGGGTGGTAATACCGTTCAAACCCGGCGAATTGAGCACTCCGTTGATGTACACGTCCTTGCCGACAAAGGTTGCGGTTCCGAGCTGTTTGGACAGAATGGTTATTGGGCTGCCTCCCCAAGCCGACAAATACCTATGGACTTACGGGCTGTCCTTCAAGCGACAAGATCGAGTCGCTGGTCTCGGTGTAGTTTTCATCGAGAAGGCTTTGTGCGGTTGCATTGGCTGCGGCCACGTCGGTATGTTCAAGAATGGTGATGTACTGGTTGACAATCGACTCGGCTTCAGACTGCGAAAGACAGTCTTGCCAGCTGCTGTCACGTTTGGGGGTGGCGACTGCCATGACACCGACCACGAGCGATAAAGGAGTCAAAAGGAGGAGCTTCATGGTTGCAAGAGATGATAAGCGAGTGACTATCTGAGAGAATCTTACTGACGGGAGGGAGCTGGCTGGCGAACACCGGTCTGCAGGATGGGCCGACCACGAACAAAAAGAAGTCTCTCTCACCGATGGCCCTCTTCAAGCATTTATAGGTAGGCAATGGACGCTGGAGAGGAAGGACGCCTTACCTAGGAGTTCTAGGACTTAGGATGCAAGAGTTCCCCTTCTGGCAGGTGAAAAGTGTATACGAGGCAACATGCAGGTCTAGATGCTAACTGTCCCGGTAGCGGACAGTTGACAGTGTGGGAGACGACAACGAGATTGGTCGACAGAAGATGCACTTGTCGATAATTCCACCAGGGACCGAATCAGGCCGAATCAGTGGTGACCTCACCACCTCGGAAGGGTGAAGGGGGGGGGTTCATTCGCTGCGGTACGAGTGAGCCTATTTCCCCAGACGATGTCTGTCTTGAACCTGGAAGATTCAGCATGGCATCTGACGGATAGCCGACAGAAGCGCAACGCTGCATCAAGCCGACCGACGTCTGGGCGGTGTCAGTCTGAAATAAAAGAGACACTCCTCCTTCACTGAGATACGAGACGTATACAGAATCGTGATGGTCAGTTCCGAGGCAGCGCCAGGAGCCACGATTTGCTTCCATGGTGAAAGCTTGACGAGCTACCTGATCCGTCGCGGACGGTTCGGTGGTTGGTGTCGGTACCAAAGTCTTGATGTCATTGACTCTGAAGGAGCAAGGCGCAATCGACAGGGGTCGAGATGGAGATGGAGATGCAAGTGGAGGTGGAGGAGGTCGAGATGGAAATGCAGGGACCCGCCAGCAGAGGATGGAGTCGAAGTCTAGTTATGTAGGGATGCACCGTGAAGAGGACCATGTAGATGATGCCTTGTCGTAGGTATTCAGCCTGGACCTTGACACACTCGTCCTTGACTCTCTTCGCCGTCCCGCGTGAAGTCAGTAAGCTTTGCTTCTAAGGAGAGACCCAAGCATCTGGTGCCTGTGGCTCTCTCTCCCGCACACCACCATCAGCGCACCATCCCGCGTGTTGTCTCACTCTGCCCGAAGCCCAGCATTCGCCTGGGAAGAAAGTTTCATCCTTGAGCAGACTAACGGAGGAAAGAGAATGGCAACTTGAGTCGCTGTGCAGGAATGCCCTTCAGCCCCACGGGTGACCAGCGAGCCTGCCAGGCATGGAACAAGCAAGAGCTTGGGGATGTGGGCGTGAATGAGCAAATACTCAGGCGTGGATGTGACTTTACGGCCTGGTAAGACATGAGATATGACAGCACCCATTACCTCGGGGATATGGAAAGATTTTTGCTTAGGATCCCTATCAAGATATACTATTGCTCCAATACCTAGATTTCCCATACGTCTTTCACACATCTTTCCCCCTTACCTGCATGGCCGGGTGCTCATCACCCGACGGCTGAAGCATACCTCGTCCTGAAACTCGGGACTCCAAACTCCTTAGAGCGACAAGATCGATCTCAAGACTTGCTCGAGCTTTTCTTCGCACGATGTGGCCACCGCCGCCGCCGCCGTCGTCGTCGACAACCCCCGCTTGGCCCGCCACGCAACGTACCGGTCAGGTCGCACGAGCACGCACCCGTCCTCCTCGACCTCCCTCCTCTTGGTCCAGTCGCGGTATTTGTCAGCGTAGTCGAGGCCAAAGCCGATGGCGAACGCGTTGACGGGGATCCCCAGCTTGTCTCCCACGGCCTGGGCTGCGGCTTTCCACGCGCCCCCGCCGTGCCCGGTAAACAGCGCAAAGGCACTCTTCCCGGCCAGGTCGAGGGTGGAAATCTCCTTGCTGGGCACGTCCTTGCTGAGCCATGCGTGCGGAAGCCGGTTTCCTGGGTAGGTACTGACGCGGGCCTGGGTGAGGTAGTCGCCGGCGAAGGGGGCTTGAGGACCCTCCTCGTCCGCAATATAGACGGCGCTGGATGTGTACCACTGGTTCATCATCATGCCCACGCTGTCGCCTTCGCCGCGGTGTCGTTCGAGAGCATCAAAGAGTTGCTGTCGCCGGACCTTGCCGGCCTCTGAAGCCTCCGACAGTTCCTGGTTGGCCTTGATTCGCTCCTCCTTCGTCTCCCCAAACATCCCGATCGCTCCCCACACAGTCGCGTGGTTGCGGAGGAGCTCGTTGGACCACTTGACCAGATCTTGGCCCACGGGTTGCCGCTCCACGTTGTACGTGTCCAGCAAGGCTGGGGACGCCTTCCCCTGCAACACCAGCGCCGCTTTCCAAGCCAAGTTGTAGGCGTCCTGTATACAGGTGTTGCTCCCAAGACCAAAAATAGGAGGATGTCGGTGGACTGCATCGCCAAGGCAGAACCTGATCACCGTCAGCGCCGCCTTCTACCCAACGGGCTGAGATGACGGTGAGACAACTTACACATTCTGCTTGGAATAGGACTCGGCAGCTGTCTCGTTGATTCTCCAACTAGATATGTCCACCACCTCAAAGGGGATTTTGTCGTCGCCTATCACGGCCTTGATCAGATCGTTGACCTGGTTAGTAGCTTCTTGAGAGGAGCCAAAGGCTTTGATGTCCACTCCTGGCTTGGGAAAGACCACCAGGATCCATTGATGCCACGGCTTGACCATCCGCAACACAGGGGCAATTCCGTGCTCGAGTTCCGTGTCTGGCTGCATTATCCAATGCAGGTGTCCCGTCTGATGTTTCATGATGTCGCTCAGATCAGCGTTAAACAGGATGTTGTATGCGACACCTCCAGACGGCTGGACGTTATATGAGAGCCCGATCTGAGCGGCCACGGGACTCCTTGCTCCATCGCAACCAAAAACATAGCGGGAGCGGATCTTGAATTTCTGGCCGAGGACTTTGTTCACAGCGGTGGTCACGCATCCTCGGGCATCTTGGTCAACCTCTGCGAAACACGTGTTGAAGAGGCATTTGACGCCATGAGTGGTTGCATAGCGGACCAGTATCGGCTCCAGGTAGGTCTGTGGGAGATCCAGCGACGCACAGGGACTAACATCTGCCACCTCGCCCTGTGATACCGATCAGCAGCCCGTGTCAGCCAGGCATTCCAAGGCGCACCATCTTTGCCGGTCCAGCACCCCAGGCGTGAATTCGTCCATACTCCACCCCCGTGATGGAATAGCACCAGCGGATCGAATCGAGGGCGTCTCCTCGGTTTCCAAGGCGTAGACATTCCTCTTCGAGGCCAAGATCGCGCATGCACTCTTGTTGTCCGTCAGCTATGATTCCAGACCAGCGTAGGCGTGTTTCTACCCAGGCCTGCCATGTTGATCAGATGGGCTCTGGGAGTCGCCGTCGTTCCCGGCGCGTCCGAGATGACCATCACCCTCAGTCCTAGATACCCGAGTGTCAGCCCTTGTTCGACAAGACCATCAGCTCGACCATACCATAATTGATCAGGAAACATGCCAGCGAGGCGCCAGCAGGGCCAGCTCCGACAATCAAGCAATCTGTTTCAACACCGGTGTCGACAATCGGAATGTTCCGCGACATGTTGTCCGAGCAGCAGGACCACCAGGCCCTTGTTGAAGATATATTCGATCTGTTCGTGAGCTCTGCCAGAGGTATGATCCTCTCAAGGGAAGTAATTCAGAGACGAACTCGAGAAGACAGCACGACAACAGAAGCGAAAGGCGATGGATCTTATATGTCTTCGACCCTCCATCCCGCCAACAACGACTAATCCCTTCCTCCAAGGGGTCAGGTAAGGTGAGCAGCTTTGTCAAAGATGCATCGTCCAGCAGACTAGCGGACAGTTCCCATTTCGCACGGCTTACCTACCGTCCAGGATCCAGGCCTTTTGTCGTTGCCGGCCTCATCTCGACCGCGTAAGAGCAACAACCTCATCGCTCTGGAATACAGTGACTCGTTTGGGCTAAGCACCGTTCAGAACCGTGCTAGTATGCGAACTATGACTCTATGAGTCCCGTTTCCGATAGGTCAGACAAGGGGGTGGGATCTGATTCACTACTGCGCCCACATATCGAGGATGGGGATGGGGATGTGGATGGAAGGCCATTGAAGCTGACAATAAGCCCCGAAATCGACCCGGCTGGCGTACACAACAGCAAACGTTGCAAAGCGGCTGGATTTCCGGGGCATTTTGCACCGTCCCCTATGCCACGATCACACCGTGTAGAACACGGAACTGAGGCGCAACTATTTTCTTAGATGAGAACTCTCTCCCATCCTGGAGAATGAGGGAAGGATTGCGTAGAGCACAACAAGAGAAATTGGAGGGAATGGCAGACGGAGAGTCCATACCCCCCCTGGAGGAACAGGCATGCTTAATTACCTCGTAGCCTGACATTGAACGGAAAGATCCGTCGTCACTGGCATGCTCTGATATTTGTGTCCTCCGTACTTGGATTCTTTCGGCCATGCTCCATACATAGCAGGCAGTTCCTCTGGTACTGTTCAACTATTATCCAACAGCTGCTATGGTTATTGTCCAGATTCTCTCCCCAAGATGTGCCAATTTGCTTGCGCCAACCGGGTCCAGCGCCATATACGCAAAGAGATCCCGAGCAACTGGCATTGCCGATGTCTTAATCTGGTGTGATGATGGAAAGAAAGCCCGCGAGCTCTCCGGCCTGACGGGGCTGATATCCAGGTCCTGTCCTCTTAAACAAACGCTTTGTAATTCCAATGTACAAGTCGTCTCGTCGTCATATGTCCATTAACTAGTTTCAACACATCCAACAAACTCCTCGAGATGCGGCAGAATGGATTTTCGAAGAGACGGTTCGCGCGTTTTCATATAATTCCGCGCATGGCCCCAATTGCTGCCCCAGCGCCGGCTGCATAAAGCATTCCCGGACAGGCTGTCCGCCGAGGACCGTTGTTCCCGACCTGGATGATACCACTTGTCCCCGCCGTTGTGGTTGGCACAACTCCAGAGCCGCTCCCGAATATGGTACACTGGCTCACTTGCTGTAGACCAGAACATCCCACCGAGCTCAGGGAACTGCAGATGGAGCTTGCCGAGCTGAGGATTGTGCCCGAGACTCCCTGCACCGTGATGCCTCCTCCGAGACCACCGATCGTGACTCCATTGGCCCCTGCCAGTGACGTGAAGCAAGCCGTCGAGGCGGACTGGCAGCTTGTGTATGCGCTGGAGCACAAGTCGGCATTGGGGAAGGAGGTCGGTGCGTAGACAAAAGGATAGTACGGGTTGGTGACTGTTGAGCCGCCTCCCACCACTCCTGTAAACGTCACGACCCCGGTACTCGTCGTTGTACCGATCCCTGACTCCGACCCTGATCCTGTCGCCGATCCAGTTATAGATCCCGCAATTGTACCCGTACAGACTGCGTTGGACGGACAGCACGCAACATGTCCAGCTTGGTCCAAAGCACAGGTTGTGTCCGACGGACAACAGACATTGTCTGCCCCGAGACCGGAGCAGGAGTTGAGGCCCGCTTCGCAACCCTGCCTTTTCACCAGAAGTGCATCGTCCGACAGGCCGAAGAGAGGGTTGGAATAGGGCGAGTATTCGTCGTCCGTGGCAGCCGCAATGCGCAGGATTGAGATCAATATCCAGGGCACTCGGGGACGCATTTCCGGTGACCGTTGTACTCGTAGAGTCTGAGGGGGAACTTATTTAATGGCGAGGCATCGAGGGGTCCTTCGTGGGTTGGACTGCGCACCTTCGAGTAGGGGCACTCGAAGTTGCAGTGAGCCTTGCGGAGAGGAGAACGTAGGTATGTACGGTGTGTATCGTGCAAAGGGCAGGGTTTCGAGTTCGATGGAAACAAAATCAATATTGACAATCCCAGGCGAAGATATATTTGCTCATACCGATCAAATGAAGACGCAGCACTCGTACAGACTGGGAAATGAGAGGTCGAGGGATCGCTGGGCACCATCGGGCGACTCTTGGATCGCAGCCCAGCTTTGTGGACTTTCTGGGTGGCCACAGCAACGACGCCACTTGGCACGATCCGGTCACGGGCCAATCACCCCGCGCCGTGCCGCTTTACATCCATTCAGCCTCGTCGCCTTCTTTACTGACCTTCCACACTCAC
The DNA here is from genome assembly GCF_000835495.1 of Cladophialophora immunda. Lineage (NCBI taxonomy): Eukaryota > Fungi > Ascomycota > Eurotiomycetes > Chaetothyriales > Herpotrichiellaceae > Cladophialophora > Cladophialophora immunda. The sequence continues at coordinate 2,498,603 of NW_015622542.1, read as the reverse complement.
CTTCACGCTCACCCTCCAGTCGTAGCACAATCTAACTCGGAGGTTTGGAGTCCTGCGAGCAGGAAACATTACATCAGTCACCACCATATCGTTTCTATCCGAGATCAAGATGGCAAAGACAACTCTCCACTGATAAGCCTCCTTTTATGAGGTGGGTGCATTAGGATCAATTCGAACTTCAGATCCACCAAACCCCGTACAAAGAGTCTTAATCCACCCGAAAAGGCCCGTCGAAAGAGGACCTTAAGGAGACTACTTATCAAGGTTGAGGGGATGGTTTACTCCGTGGCTGGTGCTTGTAGTTTTACCTAGTAGTACCTAGATTACTCGAGAACGAAAAACCTCATTGCCATTCACAGTTTGATCCTAGAGGGTGTGCGAAGGCCGCTTTAACCTGAGCTTTAACTGAGCCTTCAGCTAAACATCTCTGAGCGCTCCCTGAGTGGTCCCTAAGTAGTCCCTGAGCGACACACAGTCGGCCTAATGTGGCCCTTCTGGAAATCGGCTATACTTGCGCCTTGGCTAGGCCAATATTTCAGACAGGTGTCTAGGAACCTGGTAGATTCCTAAATGTAGTGATCTCTATCGCTTTCTGCACGCTCAGTATCCTCTCTGCCTGGAGTTCCTTAGTGAGCTGGCTCATCCCGTTTCGCATCTGGTCCAGCTGATCCTCCTGCTCTCTCAGAAGACGAGCTTTGTGCCATTCTTATTCATCTTATGGCGCTTCTGTCCTGATGCGGACCGCGAGACTGGTTCTATAGGCAGGTAGTATCACTCGGAGAACTTAAAGGACGTCGACAGAACCTCCCCGGGCTCCTCGATTGAGGAATGGTAAGAAACCGATGAGGTTGGGCGAGGAACACGACCCCCGTCACACATTTGCGTCCCTCGAGGCTTTGCCGCCTACTCGCAAGTTGAAATGAAGAGGATTCGCTGATGTTGATTCAATAGACCTGAGTGTGAAAACATCAATGTGACGGTCTGTTGGGGGACGATTTTGTCCTCTTGCTGCGCGAATTTCACGGCCTGTGGCTCTGCACGCTGTCAAAGAGCGCCGCATTTGTGTATTGGTTTTCTTATCCAACATCCTGTTGTCCTCGTTGGCAAGATCGCGGTCAACGCCGCTCAGAAGCTGGTTCGAGTTGATTCAGATTCTCGTCAGAGGTTCTTCGACCGATGCTGCGCCCAGGCGGTCAGTCGATCATCACCTTCGTCGTAGTCGCGCAGGTCCCTTTGGAGCCCGACAACTGTGTGTTGTAACATAACCGAAAGGTGAAAGTGAACTAAGCTAAAAATGAGGGCATAGCCTCCAGCCGCTTTTGTCTGAGCTACTGGCGCCTTGGCACGTGTTACCCCCTTTTCACAGCGTCAAGGCGATATCTCCTCTTTGGCGGTGGCGGTGCAAGAACGACGCTGCTTGGTCAAAACCTAGTAATTGACTGGTGCCTGAATCACGCTCTGTCTTAAACATTCGCATCGGGGTAGGCCACATGAGAGCTCACTACCGATCTTACACGAGGTTGGGGATTCGTCATGGCAACCAAGCGCCCCCATAACAAATCGCGTAACGGATGTATGCAATGCAAGAAACGGCACGTCAAGTGCGACGAAGTTGGACCCCCTTGTGCCAATTGTTCCGTTCGACAGATTCCGTGCCAATATGCAAAGTCGGCGGCTCACAGTGAGCGAATGATTCGCAAATGCAACTCGAGTGAGGTAGTCGCCGAGGTACCGCCATCGAGTATCGATCGACCCTGGCCAGCTGCACGGGACCTCGCCGTCGAGGCGTCTGACCAGTCCCGGAGGCTCAAGGAGTTGGAGTTGATGCAGCAATGGTGCACAAGGACATGTTACAGCTTCACGCCCAAAAACGCGGATGTATTCCGGGAGAGTGTTGTCAAAGAAGCAGTGAAGCACGTATATTTGATGGAGGCTATTCTGGCCTTCACCTCGGTACAGATGGCGAGCGAAACAAGTGATCCGGTATCCATGGCATCTTATGTCCGGGGCGCCCTTCAACACCACAGCAAGGCAATCTCTGCGTTACGCCACCGTCTGCGACACTTGCCTCCTTCAGAGACTGGAGCTATCTTTGCTTGCTCGATCCTCACCATGGCCTGCACTATCACCTTTCCGTTGCTGCCAGATGGAGCGCAGGACCCAACAGCCGCCGCCACGGAGAGCGTCCTACAACTGTTCAACTATATCAAGGGAATCGCATCGATCGTGGAGATTAATCATCGAGGGCTCCAGGACGGGCCCTTTCACACGATCTTCGAAGCACCGTGGGATCCTTGTCCTGTGACCGGGGCCGACAGAGACCTTCTGGTTCAGCATTTACACCGCGCGAATGATTGTTTCCATTGCGGTCCCAACTCGGATCAACATCAAATCTACCAGCGGGCGATCGTAGAGTTTGAGAAGATCTTCACAACCAATCGATATAGGGTGATCAAATGGTTGTACGATGCGGGAGACAGTGTTCTGGACGGACTGCGCACCAGGGATCCTGTGGCCACGGTGATATTCATCCAATGGGGCACGCTCCTTGGTCAGTTGGAAGGGCTCTGGTGGGCCCAACGGTTAGGCCAAATGCTGGTCACCGAGTTGTCGAGCCATCTTTCTTCAGAGAGAACGGTTTGCGATGAGCCGGCCCCCGCTCGCAAGGCGGAGATATGTTGTCCCCCTGAATGCTTCGACTTGCCATGCAAGGCCGGGTGATGGGGCTATGTCAATGTCGCTGGTCGCCGACGCTTCCTGGGGCGCGTTTGACTTTTGAAACAGCAGCCTCTTACCGCCGTGTACGGTAAAAAGCCACTGTCGGCCAAATTGATGGGTTCCAAATGGCGTGGGGCTACGAGGCCGTGCTTCGCGGGCACTAGCGTTTTCTGCACGTCGCACTCGCTTTTCGCACTCGCACTCGCTTAACATGCCCAGATAGGTGCCAGACTATTCTTGATCCTAGATTCTGGATTCAAGTCTTTCCCCCTGGCGATCTATCCTCTCAAATCGTGTGGGTTGAACTCCGTTCGAGTGTTCCAAGCCGGAGGCTGTGCTGTTGAAATTGGTCTTGCTTGTACATCAAGTGCTCTGCTTGGCTGAAACGGGCGTTAATCTCTGCCTGTCCAACCAGTACCATAATGCTGTACATATATATATTGAAAGCGCTCTTTCCCCCCGACCCAAGTCTGGGAATGATATTGATATTCCTCCAGCTCCCATTATCTAGGCCTTTTCTTCCGGAATGGCAAACGACAAGGTTGGGTACTACAACTACAACCCTTCTGTGGCAGCAGCGGCGATCTTTGTCATTGTCTTTGCCGCCCTCTCGAGCATCCACGTCTTCCGCCTCGTAACTAATCGAACTTGGTTCTGTCTTCCGTTTCTGGTGGGAGGTCTCTGTAAGCAACTCTTGTTTTGTGTTCTCTTGCTGTATTTGGCCAAGTCTACTGACTCCTTGCTCCAGTCGAGGTTATTGGATATGCGGCACGACTAGTCGGACACTATAACCCAGACTCCCTACCTCCTTACGTCGTCCAGGCCCTTCTGATACTCCTTGCTCCGATCCTGTTCGCAGCCTCGATCTACATGATCCTCGGCCGAATTATTCGCACCACTGGTGCCCAGGCTTATTCGCTTGTTCGTGTCACATGGATGACGAAGATCTTTGTGGGCGGCGATGTCTTGTGCTTCTTGATCCAAGCCTTGGGCGGTGCCATGTTAGCGAACGCTGATACTCCGAGTCAAGTCTCGAGAGGTCAGCATATCATTTTGGCCGGGTTGATCCTCCAAATCCTGATATTCGCATTCTTCCTCACGGTGGCGGGAGTGTTTCAACAACGACTTCGGCGCAAGCCAACTGAAAGCTCGTGCAGCGGAGCCGCGATCGGGTGGCAAGGGTTGATGGTCATGTTGTACACCGTCAGTATCTTCATTACGGTCCGCAATGTGTTCCGTGTCATCGAGTACGCCGCTGGTGGTAAGTCAGCCATTCACCGTTGGGAAGAACCAAGAAGGGTGAGGAGTATTTTTTGGGCTGACTGCGCCTTAGATGACGGGTACCTTCTCCAGAATGAATGGCCAATCTACGTCTTTGATGCATTCCTGATGTCAATCGTCCTTCTCATCTGTATCAAGTGGTACGATCGCCGCATTAGCTCACGGTTCGAAACTATCAATCTGGAAAGAGTGTGAGATGGACAACCTCGTCAGCGTCTGCCTCGTCGCGATCATAAGTAGGGCAAGATAGAATAATTTCAGGTGGTTTCATTGATACAATGGCGAGGTCGCCGTTGGGGTGGGAGTTTCGTCGTCAGGGGCACGGTCGACTCTCAAGTTGTCTCTGTGGTCGCTGGTTTGCCATAGCTATACCTCAGGCTTCGAATTCTGTCCTTTTCGTTTGTTTCCGACCATATGAGATGCTGTATTGTACCAAGAGAGCCATTGGGTCCAACACCAGACACCATGGGGCCGTCGATGAATGTTCCTCCGTAGATTGATTGATTTCAGGCAGAGCATTGCGTGAGGCCGGTATCACGCCAGTTTGACGCTGTTTACTGAGTTCGATGGTCGTTACAAGCGCAATCTACCACCAATGGCCAGCCCGTCCAAGGAACACAAATGATCACAAGAGATATCTGGCGGCAGTTGCGGCGGCGACGACAGTTTTGACATTGACGATGATGTACCCACGTAGACAAGCGAAGAGGCTACTCGGTGACGGGAATCGCGAAGAGGTCTCGACCATGGTCAAAGCAATGTGCACGCTCCACCACCTTTCACCAGATTACTCCCAGGGCAAGTAAAAAGTCCACGCCCTGGAGGCATCTGACACAAGCTACGACACGCGTAAGCCTGCTACAACGTCCGCAAATCCTAGCACGCGCCGCCCGTAATCCACCCTCCGTACAGATGCCACACACTCCATGTTGTCACCTATTGCCTTCCATTCGAGAAGAAAAAGGGGTCAAGACCCCCAGACCGAGTGAAACCCACTCTAAGTCGAGTCGGCGGGACTGCGCTATCAACCGACCCACGGACCGAACGAAGCGAATGCGAGCTCTCACTTACGACGTCCACATCCTTCCTCGAACCCTGTGCTTGATTGCGCCGTGTAGTTCACGAATAGGAAATAAGCAATACCTCGGAATTATGGATACCTGACATGTGCAGCCAGACACAATACTTATAAACACATTCTAGAGACACAAAAGAATCAATCTCTCCCCCAAAGCTTACCTGGCTTCTAGTAACAAACATTGTCAAACCTTGGTCATGGTGTATAAAGGTCCTAGCAAAGGGTGCTACAAGTGTCGGCAACGCCGAGTCAAGGTCAGGCTTACCCATCTCGTCGTCAAGTGCCTATATTGAATGATCCGAATAGTGTGATGAGCAACAGCCCCAATGCGGCAATTGTATCAAACGAAAGCAGCAATGCCCCGGCTATCGTGACAGGTTCGATGCTTTCCATAAGGACGAAACTTTGATGGTCTCCCACAAGCATGGCTCGAAACGACCAAGACAGTGGGACGAAGTGAGTGACGTCGGTTGCAAGGCACCCACGGCCAGACCGACAACGCGTCCACCATTGCCACGGCCCAAGAAAGCGAAGGATGGCTGTCCTGACCTCTCCATCCTGATCCAGCCTTCTCCCAATACCGAGACGGAATGTCTTTGTTACTTCTTCAACAACTATGTCACATTACCTCGCGATCCCAGTACCAACATCTTTATCGAACATATTTTGCCCGTCTACCTTATGGCCGCACCGGGTTCCGCGCTGGGGGAAGCCGTCACTGCCGTCGCTATCAACGTGACGCAGACGTGTATGATCGGGTACTGCGACTTTCATCTATCTCGTGAAGCCTATGGACGCGCGGTGACTCTGCTCAAGGCCTTGCTGCGAGATCCCGTTGAAAGCAAAAAGGATGAGACTCTGGCAACAGTGTTCATCCTCGATTTCTGCGACTCTCTCAACCAGCGAGATGTGCATTTCACCGACTCGGGTACACATCAGCAAGGAGCCATCGCGCTATTAAAGCACCGAGGGGCGGATAACTTTAAAAGTCCCATCGCTCAGCGCCTGTTCAACGCCATGAGGAGTCGACACATCAGCTACTCTTTACAGTCGGGCAAAAAGGTCGATTTGGACCCGGCTCTCCTCGAGGACGACACCGCCATCCTACCTTCGGCCAAACTCGACCTGATCAATGTCGAGCTGGCCGACCTCCACGTCCTCGCGCGTGAAGGACCTGAAGCGCGACATCAATCGCCGGCAGCCTTCTACCAGGAGGTATTGGAGAAAGCACTCGTCCTTGAGAATAAATTGCAGACGTGGAGAACATCTTTGCCCGAATCATGGCAGCCCGTGGCTGTTCCCGTATCAGAGCTGCACCACTCCATCCTTGATGCCGGTGTATACGAGAACATGTGCGATGTCTACTCCTCTCTTGCGGTCTCTCACGTGAACAACAGCCAGCGGATTTCTCATGTTAGCGCCCTTCGGCTCATCGAGCTCTGTTCACAGAGCCTGAGGGATCTGCGAGAGCCCTTCGACCCGAGCATTGAGCGCAACGTCGGGGTACGGACGCAAGAGATTGTCGATCGATTCTGTGCATCAATTCCATACCACCTGGGGAATCGAACAACACCTACTTACCCGCACGAGCATCGAGAATATCCGCATGTCCCACTCTCGCTCCGTAGGCTGGCCAAGTATGTCGATGCCTTTGGCGCTGAAGTCGGAATGACCATGGAGGACCATATCCGCGGGGCGGCCGCCATTGGCCGCTGGTTGACACCACTCGCGGGTTTTCAGGAACCTCCGGCTTTGCGGTCTTCCAGTGTGAGACCTCGCTCCTTGACGGCCATGCTACGAAAGGGGCAGCTACAGTGGATCCGTGTCCAGATGGCGCGAATACAGAGGACGTACTACTTCTCACAAAATCACAGGGCCGGTGAATTGTGACTGGAGGCTCGCCCTCGAACAGGAACGGTTCCGTGTCTCGAACGGGTCAGAAGGTGCATGCATTCAACCAACGTACCTGACCCGCTTGAACTGGAGTTCAGTCGGCATTGCGACAGCAATCTACCCAACTTCCCGGAGATTAGCTATCCTAGGAAGCGCCAAGCCAGACCTAAAACTTATTGTTCCTCCTACTAGCCTACTATAGCTTCGAAGGGCTCTATATTATATCAGGGGTAAGGGGCTAGAGGTAGTAGTATGGGGACAGGAGTTGACTAGGTTCAACTGACACTGAGCTAAAACATCTTATCTAGTTGGGATACAGCTTTAACCGATTAACGGAAGAGCCGGATTAGGGCTCCGTTCAGGATCATAATCAGGCTCCGGAGTGTCAATTAACCACCTCCAAAAACGGAGGTGCAACCCTCAGGATTCTGAGGTTTTTCATTACGGTTCGATAGGAATATATGCATACTAGGACGGACTCGGAACGCGCTCACCAAGTCGACTTGATAGATGGACGGCCGGGCTGGGCTCCCGGAGGCCCGATTTGCGATGTGACAACTAAAGTTGTTCCTATTGTGCAATGATTTTGCTAGGAAATTGCGATGTCACACCGGCTGTCTGGGAGGCTCAGAGGTAACGACGGCCTAAAGAAAGGCTGGGTGGCACCCAAAAGTTGTGCTCATACTGTGAAGAACCAACAACTTGCTGAGATGGTAATAGCGCTCCCGACAGTGTCGGCCGCAAGGGTTCTTCAGGCTTCACATTAACCTAGTTGGCATGAAGTGCGTGACTACCTCGTACTCTGTAATTAGCGCTCCCCGCTCCCCAGACAAGTCCAGACCAACCTCCCCGCTCCAAGCGACGCTTCATAAACGAGCGCTTCGCTCGAATCCAAGAATTCTTCTGTCAATTGCGTCCGACAATGTGCATTTCGGTTCTTCGGAATTTATCACCCAGTGACTCAAGTCTTACTCTCCTTTCGACATTCAATGAACTCAAAGAGACTTGCGCCGACAACAAAAGCATGCGACGGGTGTCGCCACAGAAAGCTAAGAGTAAGTTCTATACAATCACCAGCCCTCTTCAGATCCTAACAAATCTGTCTCTGGCAGTGTGTACAAGAAGACTCAAACCCGTCGGAATCAGGCAGTTCGAGTTGCGTCCATTGCATACGGATCAATATCCCTTGTACCTTCAATCTAAGCCGTCGGAAAGGGGGGCCCAAAACCGGAAAGTGAGAATTTCGTCGATTGTGTACCAATTCCTGCAATGGTGGCTGACAAGTCGGGCAGACGAATACGTGCTCTTCAAGCTGAACAGCAGCTTTCGACTTCTCTGGTTGACTTGTGTTCAGTGGTCGCAGATAACTCTGACTACAATGGCGCTTTTCTCTCAAATCTCAACTTGAACAGCATGAATTTTTCGCTTTCGCTTCAGGATGAACCCTCATCCGGCGACTCGACGATGTCACGGGCCTTCGGAGCTACTGGAGGATACACAGATGCAGGCTTCCGCGGTGACGATTTCGCCCGAATACAATTTGAGGATTGTCAAGCATTAACGCTGCCATCTGTTCCAGGGCTCTTTCCCGGGAATGTGTATAGCAAAACACTGCTTCGGACGCCTGAGTGTGCATATTCAGATGAGCACTATCGTACGTTACCAGATGATGACTCTTTCCTTTCTACGGAAGAGCTCCTGGACGAGATAGCGTTCTTCTCTGACGAAGCATATGAATGCTATCCTATTCTGCACCCGCACAGCCTGATCAAAAATATTGAGGAAGGAAAACATCTTTCCGACGCCGAGTTTCGTATACTTGCCCTTTCAGTCGTCACGCTAAACGAAGCTCGCAGGTTTCGCCGCAATCCACAATATGGTACTGCCCGTCTGGACTCTCTTCTTGGGACGGTCCATAATCTCAGGCAGAATTCCAATCACGATTATCTTGCCGATCCACCATCGCTCGACACGGTAACGGTGTCTTGGTGTCTTTTCATGGCGCACATCTTTCGAGGAAATATCTACAAAGCCTTCGCATATCTGACCGAGGCGATAGGCCTTCTAGACCTTATCGACTACCCATCAGATCATCTTCAGACTGTCAGGCTACGACGAATCGAATATATGCTGTACATCACGGAGTCGGGCGCCGTATCTCTCTATGGCCCTCCCAGAAAGCGACGGATTGCAAGACTGCCATCGAATTTCCCCGGTTGCGTTGATGATCTAATATTTCAAGATCACTGGGAAAGCGATGTGTGCAGCCTAGCACAAAACATGGCACAGAAAAAGATGCAGATTTCGGACAGGCGGGCAGTGGAGCTGCTGCTCTTGATGGCCCGCATTCACGCTGCCTCTGGACCTGACGAAGTGGCAAAGGTCACAGTCGACGAAGGATTGATGGCAACAATGGCAGGATTGCTCGGAACGCATGCGAGGACGGGCACTGCCATATCGGAACAGACCGCAGATGTCGCGATAACTCGCCAGTGGAAGCTTGGCTGGCACTGGTGGACAACGTTGGCAGACTTCAGTCCTTTGACCGAGCATAGGACTAGTCTCAATTACACCACGCAGATCCTGGGAATGACAGCGCTGCAATGGGGCAAAACTATCTCACCGCCACTGCTGAGACTCATTGGCATAGGCAAGATCGTTGCTCTAGCGGAGGCAATCCTTCACATTTCATCGACGATTGGGGAGCGTAAAAGCTGCACAAATATCATCGGAGACCTGATCCGGATGGTCTCCGAAGCCGACTACGAACGGAATTATGCTGTCCAGCTCTATTTTTTGCACGGCTCTGTTTTGGCAATCCCGCCGATGATCAACTTGAATGACAGTCAAAGTACTGAGGTCCATCGTGATCCAGAGGTTGGACAGACCTAGCTATCTCAATATGGAACTCTCATACAACAGAAGAAACAGACGACGGAGAAGAATCTCTTCTCCGCTTTAAGTGAAACGTGCGCTTATGAACAGCCGACCGTGGCTGCTCCAGTTTCGATTCTTATTGTATCAAATAGCAGTATGCGGTCAACAAACTGGTACGGAATTGTGGCTCAAAAGTCAGTATTCAATGCATAATTCAACACTCTCACTTGATTCATCATGTATTGCCTTGATGCGTGTGCTCTGGGGAAAAGGTCAATCTCGTGTGGGACCCCAGGAATGATTTCCAACTGCGTGTCTATTCCGTGATTTCGGAGGCGAAGAGCGTATGCGATACCCTCATCTCGCAAGGTGTCGCAGCCGGCTACGGTGATGTGGACGGAGGGGTGGTGCTCTGGGGGAATAGTATGGAGCACAGAGGCATAAGCATGCGAAGGATGAGAGAGAACGTAGGTTTCTACTTGCGAACTTTAGTGGCGGAATGGTTTGCCTCTTGCATGTATTTCTGTGAACTCACCCCAAAGCTTTACCATGGCAGCAAGAGGCAGTTGTGCCTCTTTGCCTGTGCCAAATCTGATCGACGAAGCTCCATTCGAACTGACGATTGGCGGATAAAGTGCCGGGTGGCATGTCACGGGGACGACCAGGTTAACATGCTTGATGCGAGGGGTGGTGTTTTCCATGGAATCCTTCAACGCCACTGCGGCGGCGAGGTTCCCTCCAGACGAGAAACCCCAGATTGCAATGCGCTTAAGGTTGATCCTGTATGTGGCTGCGTTGTCCACAGTCCAGTTGAGCGCACTGTAACAGTCGTTCACTGGGTGTGGGAAGGGGTGCTCGGGAGCGAGTCGGTAATCGACGTTGACAACAACCGCGCGCAATTCGGACGCGAAGAACTTGGCCAATTCTACTGCCACGTTAGAGATGGTCGGCTATTCATGGCGTGAATCTCACTCACCTTCGTCCATCTCGGGCAGACCGTGAGTCCACCCACCTCCATGATACATGATCAATGCAGGCCTCAGACCAGAACGACTGTACGTGTTGTCCACAGCTGGATTGTATACACGGACTGAAAATTCCATGTCGTTTTGGACTATGACTGGGATACTTTGTATCGAAATCGAAGCCGTTGGAAAGATGCGCTTCGACACGGGTTCCCTGGGCAGACGCAGATGGACATCTCGGACTTTTTGACGCATTTCGTTATGGTCAGCAATATCACGAGGCGCGCCCATGTCTATCAGTGGGCTCCTCATCAACTCCTGTCTGTGATTAATATCGAGATCACAACCCATGGTACTGTCGGCTCTCACCTCGAGGAAGTTTGCATCTCTGTGCTCAATAATGTTAGGATGTGTGCCTCCGAACTGTGAACCCTGCTCACTCTCCGAGCTCTCCTCACCGCCATTCATAAAGAGCTCTGTTGACTTTGGCTGCGACAACGTGGAGGCAGTCATCTTGCGGACGCAAATATACAGCGATGGAGTTTAAAACCCGATTTTCACAAACAAAACATCGAAATGCGCCCGTGGAGATACGAACGCCGTCGACTGGGAATCTTCGCAACAACTACCAAGGGTACCTACGTATGCTAAGACACTCCAGAAGAAGTCTGCACCATTCTATTCAGAGCGACTTTGTACCTTCCCGAGCCTTCTGTCATCCGAGCAAAATTTCAGATATATGCTTGCCACGCTAATAATGCATCGGAGACATTCTCGGAAGCAAACCCGGTAGGAATCGTTGTTCTCACCAATCTGAGATTCCAGCCGCAAATTCGATCCACGTCGAGCACTCGCGTCCTTTCTTAGCTTTCTCTGAGATCGTTGCTTCAAGCGTAGCATTGCTTTGACCGGATACAGCTCGGAATCTGCAAACAGAACGACATCTTCCTCAACCACTGAAATAACGAGAACCTTTTACAAGTCTTTCTGGTCAGTGGTAACCTGTGAACTCCACCAGAATCGTAAACTATCTTACGGGTTAATTACAGAATAACTTGCGCAATTTTCCAAGCTCACAAGGTACATGCCAGAAAATCGAACAGCCGAGACCCTTCTGTATTATATGCAAGAAGCCAATTCTGTATCACGGGTGCATTCTCGGTTCCCAGACGGACTATCGTCGAATTGCCTCTGCTTCGCATAGGATCCCTGTGTAGGTAGGTACAGCCAAATCTGAAAGAGGACTTACCATTCAAAGCTCAAATCTTGGCAATCTCCTTTGTTAGGGCGTCGCATCTGAGACTTATAAGAAGATATGTGTATTGGACAAGCGTCTCCGTTTCATCAAACTAAAGGAACTTCTTCTGATAGTAGATACTCTTGCCAAACTCAGCCGAAAATGCTTTCTCGTACTTGTATCAGATCCGGTAGCCGTAATCATTCTATTCCTCCATGGATTTCGTGACAAAGAACAACATCTCTGTTCTCCTGCTTTTCTCCAGGTACGCACGATTCGGCAAGCCCTACCATAATCTCTCCCGGAATAGTCGCGACAGGCTGTGACGGTTGGGTGGTCAATGGCGCTATCTTGCTAGGAGCGGTTTGAATGCATGCGAATCGCCTCGAAACTGTTATATACTACAATAGTATTCTCTTCTTCTCGTCAAGGTGGAGCTAATGTTAGATCTTGAACGTCCATTTGGCCAAAAACAATATAGGAGTAGTGGAAAGAGGTCGGAAGGAATGTAAGAGGCTGCACCGTGGAATGATGTTGAAAACGGTGTTAGACTCAAAGAAGAAATTTTGAAGTGTCGTAATGCATAGCACTAGGATTTGTTGGCAGACCGTGCGAGCTGTACGGTGAGTCCAGCATGTGAGAGAGCGAGAGGAAGAGGAAGGAGAGTATAGTATATCGTCACCTAGAAACTCTCAACCGTGGGATACAAACAACTGCCAGTTGGAAAGGTGGCTTTTCTCGTGCTCTTGCTTTTGGATTGAAGTATTTTTTATCGAAGGATATTCAAGAGAATTTCAATCTATACGTATGCGGAGAATTTCGACTTAGTTGTCAACACCTGCACATGTGTATGTGAGGCTTCATTGACCGTCCAATCACCAACATCAGCTATAGTTTGGGGTTCAATATCCAGGGGGCTCGTCACAATCTTCCGCTCTGCGTCACAAAAAGTCTCGTTCGATAGAGTCAACATGGACAAACACCTAGCTAGCACTCAGATTGGTTTGCATCCTTTTCCGATGCCTCAGGTGCTACAACCCTTGGCCCTATGGTCCTGTAGTCTGCACCATTCCGTTAGTATCTTCATATCATGAGTTTCTTCTTCCGAGTAACTCACTTTTCCACTTGCGTTTTGGCAGCCCAGAAGCATACAACTCATCGATTTCCCCGAGAGTTCTACTAGCCGTCTCAGGACTGTACGAACTAGTTAGACTCCAATATTTTGAAAGACAAACGATGACTTGCTTACTAGTAAAAGTAGGTCCAGATGATCGTTAGCAACATGAAACCGGCAAAGATCAAGAATGCCTTCGCGCCCAAGTTACCCCTAGATCATATCAACGGACTGTCTCAAATGTTATTGTGTCAACGGTGGGGAAACTCACGCGTCCGGACTTGTTATTTGCGGCGCAGCGAACGAGCTTATGACCGCAGTGCTGTAAGCCCATATCAGCGACCAACTCTGTGCCGGTTCACGTAGAGCCGCTGTAGGAATCTCGGTCGGGGCTAAATAGCAGCTACTACGGGGTCAGCATCTCACGTCCGGAATAGTAGAGGTTCTCGGCTTACAGCGATTGAAAAGAGAGTGCATCAACGAAAAAGAAGATAATACAGAGTGAGGCCAAGGCCAGACGCCGAGGATTAGTGGTTAGACCGGCACATGCTATTCCGCCCAAAGCGACGTCGAGAAGAAAGAGGATGGTGAAGCAGTAGAGTGCAACCGGACGCCGACCGACTTTGTCGACCAAGGGAGGGCCGATAACGGTGCCAATTAGTTGTGCCATGTAGATAATGACGGTAATCTTAAATGGATCGGCGACTCCAGCTTGGACGAGGATCACAGTAGAATAGGTGGATACGAGGATCTGACCACTCGATTGAGACGTACAGTAAAGTGCTCCAGAGGATAAAGTTCTTTCGAGATGTGGTGGTCTCAGGATATCCCAGACGCTTCTCGTCGCTCGTTCGTCTTGTTCGGTTTTTAGAGCATCCGAGGCAGCTGTGACCTCGGCCTCCACCAATGTCATGTTTTCCGCACGTAAAGATGTCAGAACAGCTCTTGCCTCATCGATGCGCCCTTTACTGATCAGCCATATTGGGGATTCGGGGATGAAAAAAGTCAAAACGAATAACAGTGCAGGGACAGCCGCTTGAATCGCCAGCGGAATGACATATTGGCGGTGATCGTCGATCTTTGCGGTCGCCCATACAAACACCGTAGCAAGGAGAGCGGATGCAGCAAAACCTGCAACAGTGAATCCAACGGCTCGGGCTCTAACATGAGCAGGGACGAGATCCGATTGATATATGGTGGTGACGTTGGTCAGTATGCCCATACCGAGGTCTGGCACAAAATCAGAATTCTTTTCATTCGTCACGTAGAATTGAGGTCTCACAATTCCAGAACCTCCCGAGAACAAACGCGGCGAGATTGGGGGCGAAAAGCTGTAAAATGGAGCCGGGAATGGAGAGTATAGCGTAAGCTAGGAGAAGACTCCTCTTTCGTCCGATTCGTCTCTGTAGAGGAGTGGCAACAAACGCGCCGATAGCACCTCCGCATACGGGAAGCGCCACGAGTAAATCCAAGTTTCTCGCCTTGCATATAAGTCAGTAATGTAATTCAAAAGCGGAAGGGGTCTTTTTCTTACGGAAAAGACGTATGCTCCATCAAATCCAGGACCTTGATATTTGGCTACGAAATGTGGGAGCGATATGAGAGGAGAGATCAAAGCTCCATCATAGCCCCAAAGACCCTCCGCAAGGCCGATAATGATCACTGGACACTCATATCAGCTCATCAGTGAAGATAACAGAGATTTGGGCTTATACTTACAATTTCTGAGCACCAGCCAGTTCAACCATTTGTGATGGGGAGTCGGGGAGACTGGGGAATCAATGTTCGAATCTATGGTCTCTCGAACTTCAGCAGAAGCCTTGGTCGTCGCCATTTTGCTTTCCAGGGACGAAGTCAAGTGTGTGCATAGTTGCTCTCGGGATTGTATTGGCCATTTGCAGATACTTATCCTCTAGCAATACCTTGGTCTGGCTGGGTTATCCATATCAAGAACCGGATCCCAAACATACGAGTGATGAAGAGGAATTCCCCCGCCGACTTTGCCTGCTTTTAGTTAGCCTTCAATTAGCCTCCCGAGCATGCCTCCGAGCATGCCTCCGAGTGCCCTTCGATCATGAGGCTAACGTTTCTCTCTGACGTCCTGCATAGAGCGCAGAATGAGGAGAATGAATTGGCTAACCCAAAGAATAGGCAGGAGTTCTACGGATAGCGGAAAGAATGGCGTCTGAAGGGCGAGGGGTGCCAGGGGACTTAATGCTTCATGATCTAATGTGCCAAGTCAGCCGATTATCGACCCCTCGATTCCCACCTTAGAAACATGAACTTCGACAGGCTCTCATTGAAGGGTCAGTTCTCTTCTCGAACATCTGGAAAAGGCAAGAACGTGTACATCAGAAACGCTACTGCGTTCAAGGAATCAGGAAAATCAACATAGCGATTCCTGAAGGATAAAGCCGCTCATTCTCACCCCCCAAGATCTGGGTCGTGCGGTTAACAACCCCGTCATTCGCTGCCGATCCCCAATATCATCCTTCAGTGGCGTCAATATCAGTTTTTATTCTCCTACGGCACTGCAAGCATGGAGCCGCGCTTTTACCCCAGAGACTCAACGCCTCGCAGTACGAAGAATGAAGTTATCATCGGCGGACTGAAAGTCTACGTCTACGGACTAACCGAAGTGAAGCAGCAGGGTCACTCCGAACTTGCGATTCTGTATGTAGCTCATGGCCGAACTGGCACTTATCTCGATGTGGAAGACGTCGCGCATGAAATCCTTCACCAATACCGAATAAACGGGCGAAATAAGAGGGCCGGCCTGATTGCCGTGGCTTTCAATATGAGAAATCACGGAGATCGCATCGTGCGTTAGCATCTCTTCTGCGATCTTCCTGGAACCTAACAAGCATTCAGATTAACCACAAGGCGAATCTGACTTGGAGTGACGGTAACGATATGCATGCGTATGAACGAGACCCTACTGTCGTGCTTTCGGAGAATTCGGCAGTTAGACTGACAAATGGGCATTGAATGCAGACAAGATATGCTCTCTTCCATTGCTGGCTGCGCTCACGATCTTGAGCTCTTGATCGACTATCTTCCGCTCTATCTCCCTAGTCACTTTGAAAACTTTTACAACGTCGTGTCTGGTATCTCCCTCGGCGCACATATTTCGTGGAGGATGGCGACATCGAGCGCCGCAGCACGAGGCAAAATTCAGGGTCTAGCAATCGTTGCGGGCTGTCCCAATCTCACCGCACTCTTTCTTTCGCGTCTCGGTGTCAACATCGCCGAGCTGGCAGTTCCTTCGAACGAACTGTGTGGACTTCAATATGACCAGCTCTCTGCCTGTCTGACCGATGAACAGCGCCAGCGATGGCCACGTGCTGTGAGTGAAATACTGGGCGAGTTGGATCGAGTGACGTACAAGGCTTTCCCTTGTAACAATCCTACCCTCGTTCTTCATGGTATGCTAGACCAATTGGTGCCAAACATAATCACCGAGACCTGGCTCACGAAGAAAAGGGCGGAAGGGGATGCTAGCATCGAATATTTTGTGTATTCTAATGCTGGGCATACATGTACGACGGAGATGGTCGATAGAATTGCGGAGTGGCTGACCGTGTTATTTGGATGCAGCAGCGAAGGAGCATGAATTGCCAAATTCACAGAGGTTTAGTTGAAACAGATGTTATAGTTGGGACGACAGGTTTAATCGATCGCTGGAGGAGCCAGATCAAACCCGCTTCATGCACGCTATCGGGCTCCTGATTGTAAATTAACCCCCTTATAAAACGGAGGTGTAAGCCTCAGAATTCCGAGGCGTTTCATTGTAGTACGACAGGAATAGATGCATACGCAATGAACTTGACGAGTGAATTTTCCAAGTCGAGTCGATGACAGGCTCTTAACCCCCTGTTGGCTAGGACACCAGTCATGCCAACCCCACTATTCAGCCTTGCATAGCCTGATGATAGATCGGGGGACAAGCTGCTCTTCGTGCTGTGAGTTTAGAACCAACCTTTGCTGAGGAAAACGTCAACATCGAATATATGTCATCCGACCCCCGAACAACTGTGATACGAGGTTATTGGGGCGCCTCAGCAATCAGTATGTACCGGCCGCTGATTTCAACACTGTTCGGGGCTGCGTTGTTCTCGCCTGGCGCAGCTTTGCAGTACTTCAACGGGACGAGTTCCAACTCCAGTGTTGCCAATATTATCGATCGTCTGGGCGGCACTGAATCGGCGATTATACGGTCTACAACTGACTCTTGGGGAAATGTTCGAATCCCGGCATTCCACTTGCTTCCAAAGTTTAATCCAGCGGATTCCGAAGGATGGATCGATGTGCCGACTGATGAGATTCCCCCATACGAATCGATCATCGGAGTTCCACTTCGCCAACTCCCTTCTAGTGGCGTTGGAAATTTAAGCTTCACGATAGAAACGGACTATCGTGCACTTCAGGTAAGGTTCCTCTGCTTGGGGATTATATACACTGAGGGAAGACTGACGCTTCAATTCCATGACAGTGCTCTGATTGGATTGTACTCACGGGAGACAACCAAACAGCTTGGCTTGAGCAATTTGGGCCTACTTTTCAACTGAACATATCTGAGAGTCCGTTCTCTTTGGGAGCTACCGGGTTCTTTCTGGCGACTCCTGAAAAGACCTCAGGTCGGTCACAAATCATCCAGGAGAATGATACAACTTCGACCGCAGACGTCAGGCAAATCCTTTTTGGATCACGCGGATATGATTCGACACCGGAAATGAATGTCGTTGCTTCTCTGACGGTTTGCAACGTCACGATGGAATATATCGAAGTTCAAATCAATTGCTCCCGACAGACAGAGAACGGCCAATTGGCCTGTATGGCAACGGCACTTCGGCCATCACAGCTACCTCACATATCGTCCAACTTGACAGAAGTTGATTAAACTCCCAGTTATGTGTACGCCCAACTGAAGTACATTGCAATCATATTTGGAAGTCAACATCAAACGACGTCCTCACCTCAAGAAGTCTTCATGCATGACCCAACCACAGCCTTCACCAGCGAAGCGCTACTTGCGTATGCCGTTATGATGCACGAAGTCCCCATTCAGGTCTTTCAAAGCAGACTGGCCTTGATTTACAACACCCTTTGGCGAGCGACAGTGGCCCCCGCCATCGTCACTGGAGGGGATATCAGTAATACGAGCGCATCCAAGAACGCGCCCGCCATCATGACCGAAACGAGTGCAAGTTGGCAATACCTTATGCCGCGAGTATACCGGCTTCATGTCGGCTGGATCGTACCGTACCTTGTGGCCGTCGCCGTACTCTGCGCCTGCGCAATCGTCACGGTCGCGGTCCGATTTCAACTGCGAGTCCCAGAAATATTGGGCAACGTTTCAACCTTGACCAGAGATTCTCCCTTTATAAGGATTGAAAGCCATGCAAGCGTGCTTGACGGGGACGAAAGAGGAAGATTGATTAAGAATTATTGGATTCGACTTCAGGATATTCAACCTGAATCTCCGGTCGGAAGAATTGCGGTCAGCTCAAACAAATTGCTTTCCAATGTTCGTCTTCAAAGGGGGAGGCTATACTCATAGCGTGGTGTCGAACCGTCCTACGCAAATGGGCTTGAAGTCGTCCTTACAGGGTGGGTCGGAAGTGGGCAGGTCGTCCAGCGTGTGGACCTGACTCCGGGATCAAAGAGCGGCAGTCGTCGATTAGATGTTTATACTAGAAAATGAAGTATGCGTTAGGCTATCGTTCATAGTTTCGACCTAGCCTTGGGCAAGGGCGGGTGGTACAGCGAGGCGAAGACTCGACTCCTCCAACTCCGACTCCGGCTCTTCGGCCACTATACCCCAGAGTCGAGGAGACTAGAGCCTAAATAGGAGTCTCGCTAGTATATGAGAGAGTAGAGCTGCGCCGGGGAGAGAGATGAGGGAGTACGGTAGTAGTGGGCTAGAGCTGTAAGGGAGTAGAAGAGAGTAGAAGGGGAGGTAATAGAGGTAAAGGTGTCAGGAACTCTAAAAGTGTTCAGCCCAATTCATTACACGCGAGAGACAGAGATAATCTTCTAGCAAAGAGACAGAGAAGAGTCTATACCTTGGGAGGAACTGGAACTCAAGCGCCCAGCATGCATGCTCTAAGCGAGTCTGCTACTGTTCGGGTTGGGAGTGGCCTTTATCACATTTCTGTCTCACTCAAAAAGGGAAAGGTGGAACGCAGATCTCTCGATGTAGAAGTGTTGAGTTTGGTTTTTGCTGTCATTCGAAATCACTGTCCTCTCATGGAATAAGAAGCGTATTGTTGGATTGTGCGCGCTTCTGCGGTGTCTGACGTCCTCAACACCACAGACCTCGCTGTCGCCCTATATAAGTTCAGCCTTGCGCAGCCTCGTAACCTACCGAGTTCGGCATGGGCACATTCCACGGCTTGGATATTGTCTCAGTTACCCTTGTTGTGGCGTCTTTGATGGAATATTGTCATGAATGCCCTTGGAAGGACACAGAACCTTCGGTACGCTCCTTTTGGCAGTCTGTACGTATATAAATAGTCCTTTCGAGGCCCGTCTGTCAGACAGGACAACACCTTCAAGTCAGTCAATTCGGACAACACTAGGCTGCACCAGCTATGAACGAGTCAACGCAAACCTCAGCTTCGGTAGGTAGAATAGTATGGAGTGGAAGATTGTAGGGAGAGCTGCTGATGCAACAGGAATGACCAGAGACTGAAAAATCCTCGTTGGGGATTTTAATAAGGTTTTAGGACATCCAGACCAGGGCTAGGTAGACTTACTATGACCCTAAACGGGCCCCTCTAGGAAATCCAAATTGAATGATTTTCAGTTGATCAAATGAGACCCCTGAAAACCGCTCGCATGGAACCCGGGGTTCCAAGCCCACGGTGAGCGTGGCGGAGCAAACTCCTGAGCCATCTGAGCCGAGTGAAACGATCAGAGCGAGCAGTTTGTCGAGTCGCAGTACGAAGGGTTATATAACCGTTGGTGGGTTGGCGTGGCGCAAGGACAGGCCAGCGGCAGGCAGGTATTCTGGCGGGAGACATGTGCCAAGGCTACACGTGATAGCATCGTGGGCGCGACCTGACTCCTTTTACCTGGGTACCAAAGTAGTTGCGGAGTTGGGCTCGAGAGCCTCCCCTTTGGCTACCTTAGAGAGGCCCCGGGGTGATAGCTCACTAGTCGTAGGCTCACTAGGCTCACCCAGCTGCCAGGCACCGGGGTAGTTATTAGGTAGGTATGTACGGACTAGTAAGGGGTGAGTTCCGGGCGGTATCCCCTTAGCCGAATAATAATCATGCAAGGTTGAGCGGGAGCAAGTTTTGACGCATCTTGGCCGAATCCTCTCCGCACACGCACCCTATTTTCTTTTCTTCAAGCATTCTTCACACTGATGATGGTGTTGATGAGTACCACAGATGCTTTGAGGCACAACAAGTGTTTCTAATCCTTGTATCAAATTCCCTAACCCCAGAGTAAGTCCCCAGCGAGCATATCCTCAGCTTCGACTCCTCCGCCTGATGATTTCCAAAGTGAATTCTGCAATTCTGAAAGATGCTCAAAGTCTTGATGCGGAACTTCCTATCTACACTTGATCTGATCCAACCACACAGCCCTTCCGTGATTCTTGCAGCAGTTGAGATGTCTTTTGGCTGACTGTCACTTCGATAGGTGCCGTCGGGCGTGGATGGCCACTTGACGCTGCGTGCACTCGATAACACAGAAATCCTGGGCACAATAATGCCCAGTCCTCGTATGATTCACTGGAATGCCTGCCGAAGTGCAGCATCATCACATCGTCATGTTCCGCTCGAATTGCGAGCCAGATTCCTGCGCCGAATTTTACCTTCACCTCAGCTTCTAGAAGTTATCTCGAACACTGCCTATCTCACAACTTGGCAAGTTGGTTCGCCGCGCGGGCTCTCTTGTCGCTATGCTTCCCTATTCTTACGTACAACTCGCGATGCCCAGAAGACGTGCCATGCACACTGGTCACACCACGAGGAAATGTCGGTGAGTAAAATGTGGCTTTGAGGCTTCAAGCACCACGTGAAAGACAGCTGGCCCTGGGCGGAATGTGCCCAGCAGCGTGTAGCTCAAGATCCTTTGCGATGCTGCATTGTTATTTACAAAAGACCACCCTGCTTCCATATAGAGCATATCCGACATGATTCTCGCGACGTGCACTGGCAGTTTGGGTAGAGATAGGTGAACAGACATATACGATATGCGGGACAAAGTACACACTGAGCACCTAACCTCAGCATCCTTCCTTTCCACTCGGAGACTTGCCGAAGTTCTCCAGATCCTCCCGCAACTCAATGTGCTTGACTAGTCCAGCCTGAAGATCATGGGCTTTTGAACCTTTTCCCTCGTCTGGAAACCCTGGGACACATAAAATGCAGCATAGTGGCATGTGTACTCCGTACTGGTACCACGGAACAGATAGGACGAAAGGACGCTACTTTGCCTGTTCTTCTGGCACTTCTCCTGCCTCGGCGCCGTTGGTCCAGCTAAATTGATTCCCCAATCATCAGCAGCAAGCCAGCCTCGTTTCTTCTTCTCAGCTCCACTACGGAGGAAATATGCATCGGGCAGAGCTTCCGAGCAGCCATCTCCCCTCTCTCTCGTGCTCCCCAACGGCCTTGCAAGCATCCTCCTTTACTCTTTACTCCATTTGGGCATTCGAGCAGGGGTGGTCAGCCAGCCATGTGCCCCTCCGCAGCGCCAGATACCGTTGACGGCTGGTGAAAAACACCAGGGACCACGGCGGGTCTGTCAAAGCTTTACGTGGATTTGGCGGGCTTTCATTTTCGCGAAGGAATCACACATCTCGCGCTCCCCGACGATGCTGGGTCCTGCAGGCCATCGTCACTCGTCACTGTCTCAAATTGTGCCTTCTGCAGACCGACCAAACGTGCAGATTGGACAGGAGATTGGGCCTTTCGAATACCAAGACTCTCAGCCGCAAGCAGCATCTTGATTTGGACCTGCCAGCCTGTCCACTGTCTCCCTCCCCGTGCTACAGGCATCCATCGTTGCCAGGACAGTCATCGCCTTGCCTCGCGCGCTTGTGAGACGCAGACGCTCTCCGGGACCCCGCAAGCTCTCTTGTGGGAGGCGCTTGAACTTTCTTCGAGCCTTTGAGTTCTTCACTGAGTACGGGGAGGCGAGGAAAGGGGCGATCCTCCTGAGCCTTTGACCTGGGGTAGCATCGAGAAAGATTGCGTTCCTGTCATCGGCGCTTTACCCATCCAAGATTAACAAGGTACCCAGGCTGCTTCCACGCGAGCAGAGAATTCTCTCGATGCAACTGCCATTGGTAGAGGCACACCCCCCACTCACACTCACAGCTCGACCCCTTTCGCTTTGACTCCTACGCTAAAATTGACGAAGAGATAGCCTCCTCCAGGACAGCATGGAGCTCCATCTTCACGTACTCGTACGGAGGAGGGTGCTCCACTGGCATGGTGCTACGGCGCCGTTCCAACAATCTAGCAATCCCTGCACGGCGTGAAACGTGCCCTTGCAGACAATGACAGTTCACGGGCCTGGACGCCAGGCCAGGCATGATTCCTTTCCACGCTCTCGTCAGCCTGCCATCTATTCGGCGTTTGCACCTTCCCTTTCCATTGCGGAATCCCGGTGGTGCTTGTGACGGTTGAGGTGCAACTGGCTTTAGGTGCTAGGGTACCGTGTCCATGCTCGGTTGGTATACATCTAATGGGTGCCTCCCTCGTATTGCTCTGTAAGTTGATTCCGCTGTCAATCTGTCGCCCAAACGGCCACAATGGCCGCAAGCTCGTCGGTCTCTCTGAACACCACGTTGGATCCTTTACCTTCAGTCTTGCGGCATGGGCTGGTAGCTGTGGCATTCTTTGGACTTCTTTCACTCATCTCCAGTGTCGCTCTCTTCACCTTCCTGACGTATCGACTCTGTGTATGGTATCACCGAGGGCAACTCAAGGATGGCGCCAATCAGTTCCTGCTCCTCATCTACAACTTGGTGCTGGCAGACATCCAGCAAGCCATGGCTTTCGCGCTGACGTCGGTATACCTTTCCCAAGATAAGATCCAAGTAGGAACCACGACATGCTGGGCCAACGGGTGGTTCGTCTCGACCGGTGACCTTGCTTCGGGAGTCTTCATCCTCGCCATCGCCTTGCACACATACTATGCCGTGGTGAAGGGCAGGCGGGTGGGAAACAAGCTCTTCTATGGCGGTATTATTTGCCTGTGGATATTTGTCTATCTAATGGCTATCGTTGGTGTTGGTATAAATCCCAGAATATACGTCCGAGCGGGAGCATGGGTATGTGCCTAGGCCCTTCTGCCGCTCAACCAAGCTGACGATCACAAAGTGCTGGATTGACAAAAGATACGATAAAGAACGACTGTGGCTCCACTACTTCTGGATCTTCATGTGCATGTTTGGGACAGTTGTCACGTATATCCTCATTTTTGCTTTTATCACAGCCAAGTCACGGAGCCGCTCGAATCCGAACTTTCCCAACGATGATGGCACCGACCCTGCCGCCACAAAGCGTGCTGCGAAATACATGATCATCTATCCTGTGGTGTATGTCGTTTGCACATTACCACTCGCAGGGGGCCGAATGGCCGCAATGACAGGGATTTCGGTACCATATTGTAAGTCTTCTTGTCGCTGCTGCGGGTTGCCACATGACTGATTGTAGCAGGGTGGTTCTGCTTAGCCGGGGCGGCCATCAGCTCCTGCGGATGGTTAGACGTTGTACTGTACGCGGTGACCCGACACGTCTTGATATTTGGCCGGGCTCCTCCACCTCCTCAAGACCTGGGTCTCGACACCTTTGGTTGGAAGGACGTCGGCGACAGTTTCTGGGGAATGAGGACTACCATTAGTGGCCCTCTAGGAGACCCGAACGCTCGAAGGCGTGACAAACGCGACTTCCTGGGGCGAAGTACGTCACGTCCGCTTCGCTCGCGGCAGTCGGATGAATACCACTTTGCCAGCCAGCCGGAGGGAATCATCACGGCAAAGACCACGATCGAGGTTCGATCAGGCCCCATCATTCATTATGCCGACTCAGATATGAGTGCGATTGAGATGGAAGACAAATCAGAGCGAACGCATTCGCATTCTCACAATGAGTAATGCGACGGGACTGGGACATGCGACCACGATCATAGCAATGAAAAAGAGGAATGCTCTGCGAGATATTACGGCCGGTTGCTGCAAAGAGAAGGGGCCACAAACGATTGGGACTGTTCAATATGTCTGTAAATGTGTGACAATTACCTGTGCATAAAGATCGAGTGAGGTTCGGATGCGGTTGGTGAATCCTCATTTGTATACTGAGTAGAAGATGTTGTATGTGGCGGGCGTAAACGCAGCGCGGAATTTATTTGTTCCAGCCCGCCGAGCCCTGGAAGCCTCACTGGCCCAATCTCCCCCGGCTGGAGCCCCAACAACCTAGCTTGAGAGCAGACGGTGCTCGCTTGCTCGGACTCACGGAACTGCGTCAACAACCCTCGAACTGGACGCTTTTTCGTTCCCATCGTCCAGACTCGCCAACGGCCCTGATACTGAGGTATAGCTCAAGAGCCGTCTGTCTGCACTAACCGCCAGTCTATCATAATGTGGTCGAAACACCCTGGCCTCTCGTGAAAAGCGACTTCCTGCACACCCAAACCCCGCAGCCATGTATCGACCTCCTCAAATAGCCCTCTTGGGGGTCAAACGAAGCCTGCGCGCTTTCCGGACCTCTAGATCCTATGTCTCAACTTCGGAACCTGTTCTTCGAACAGCCCTCTTCTTTCCCGGTCATGGCGTCCAACGAAAGGGCATGACGAGACCGTGGATCGAAGCTTTTCCCCGAACGTGCAAACCGTTCTTAGAAGAGATGGATGACATAGTGCATTGCAAGCTGTCCACTCTCATCGACGAAGGCCCCATCCTGCAGCTGGACAAGACGGAAAATGCCCAACCTGCAATAATGGCCGTATCCATCATGATCTTGAAGGTTCTCGAGCAGGAGTTTGGCTTCAAGACGGAGCAAGCGATCGACGTCACGTTGGGACACAGCCTGGGGGAATATGCAGCACTGGTCGCTGCCGGGAACCTGGAGTATGCATATGCTCTCGATCTGGTCCGGAGACGCGGCGACGTCATGGGAGAATGCACAAGAAAGGCAAAAGAGGAATCAGGCGAGGAATTCGGCATGATTGCCCTGGTCTGTGAGCCGGGCCAACTGGACCCGCTGATTGCGGCCGTCAGAGAATTCCTGAGCCAGGGCTCCGAAGGCGCAAAGGACGACTCTAGTGCTCTACCGGCATTCCAACAGATCTCCATTGCCAACGTCAACTCGAAGAACCAAATCGTGCTCAGCGGCAGCTTCCAGCGGATACGGAATCTGCTGGTCCACATCCGAGAATTTGGCGGACATGACCCCCGAGCTGTCGAGTTGAAGTCGCGCTCAGCCTTCCACAGTCCGATCATGATGCCGGCTTTTGAATTCATGAAAAAGGCCCTCACCCCGGATAAGGTGACATTTCCCGGCCGGGTCCCTTGCATCAGCAATGTCACCGCTAGGCCGTTCAGGTCGAAAGACGACCTCATGCAAAATCTTGCCAGGCAAGCTGTCGACACGATCCTCTGGTGGGATTCGATCAAGTATCTGGATCAGCAGGCTGGTTGCCGCCGGTGGCTCGGTGTAGGCCCTGGCAAGGTCGGACGGAATCTTGTATCAAAAGAGGTTGGCCGTTCGTCGGCGAAAGGGGGAGGTGTCTGGTCCATTACGGAACCGCATGAGATCGAAGAGGCCCTGCGCGCTCTGGAAGCCACTGCGAAAGAAGAAGACAAATAAGGGTATCACTGAGGGATTCAGGGAGCAGCTGGGAGCAGTCTTTTTCGCACTGGAGATCCATGCTGCCATGGTCCGGTAACGCCAACGACGCGAAGCGATGGTTGAGACGTGGTAACGGTCACGCCATCGAGGACAGGTGAAGGGAAGGTCGAGTGGCCTTGGCGAGGCAGAAGTGTTAGCAGGTCTGAAGCATTGTACAATGGCTGTCGATATGTCTGGCAGGAAAATTATGGGGCACATGTGATCCCAAAAAATTCAAAGGATATATATTTAATCCAGAGATTTTGTTCACAACACCAAGACCCCTACTGGGAATACTGGACAAATCACTTCGGCGATCCATTCAACAAAGTGAGATGCACAGCTCCTAGTAGGCGATCCCTCGATTCCTCCTCCTTCGATCGACCGAGTCAGAGAGAGTCCCAGGCATGTCTGGATACCTTCAAGGTATTATCAAACTAGCAACCGGGCTAGCAGGCACCATGTCTCGATTCTCCCTGCGACCGAGCGACCGAATGAACGAGCGAGCGACCGATCAATCGAACGAACGAACGAGCGGCCGACCGACCGATCAATCGAACGAACGAGCGAGCGACCGATCGAACGAACGAACGAGCGACCGACCGACCGACCGAGCGGAAAAACCTGCTGCGATTCAGCGGGTTTCACTTCCCATCACCCCCATTCGACGGGGCTGATGGAAAAAGTTTTTGTCAAATGGGAGAGTGGTGGTGGTGGTGGGGGGTTCGAATCCCCTTTTTTTCTATTGTTTTTGTTCTCACTGTGTATATTTTTCTTCATGGGGATCGTGATGTGTGTGTGTGTGTGTGTGAATTTGTGTGGGTGTGGCAGACTGTTGTACTTCTGCAAGGGCTGGTCAGATCGGTGGAGTCAGTGACCATCTTGTACAGCGCAACCCGTACAAGTGACTGGAATTCTGTCTGTCTGGGTCCAAGTGGAAGGATAGTGTACAAGGGAAATAATCAGCAGGGCCTTCTCCCATTGCCAGAGTGTGTTTGTATTCGGTTGGTGCCAGTATGTTCCTCCTCCGATTCTCAGCCTTGCGCTCGCGTGGAGTAAGTGGCTGACGAGGCTGTGATATGTTGACGCACGTGCCACAACACCGGAGAGTCTCACATGTCAACCTCCGACTGAACCGCAGCATCTCTGTGCCAGTCATCCTCCCACGACGTCAGGCCGGCTTCGTCTGGCACCAATGACCCCCTTTCCCCGTATTTCCATTGCTCTTTGCCTCCTACAGTAATTCTGGGCCTCGAATCTGGTCGTCTGCCCTTCCTATTTGTCTGGGTCGAGACACAGACACTCCAGTTTGCCAAATTCAAATCCATACTGTAGCATGCTTATCTCTCGGCTTCAATGAGTGAATATCTCCCCTCGTTCATTGTCGAACCTGTCCTGCGCCAAGCGAGGCGATTCTCCCGCCTCAGCGGCACCACTGAAGAGTCGCCCGGTTTCTTCCCTGCCGTGCCCGACCTGCAACGCTGGAGCCCTTCTCGCCTTTGGAACACCTCCCCTCCGCCTTCGCTCGAAGACCCTGCCGTCGAGCCAGAGTCAGAGCACAGAGAGACCACTGTGCAATCCATAGCTAGGACCATCCAGCTATGGGCCAATCAGCTGAACAGCTTCGACTCCATTCCCTCCCCTCCTTTAGAGTCCGAGGACGATTCGAGACGACCATCATCCGAGCCCTCTCTTCGACAAGAGCCCTCGACCACCGAGTTTCCTCCTCTCGAGCTCGACGCTTCACAGCCGCAGCGCCCCGTCTCTCTCCAAAATCTTCGCACGGACAGCGAAACCTCTCTGAATCCTGCCAATGAGCTGCCGTATCGATCCCGCGTCCACGAAGACAGTGCGCGGCCTCATGCAGCATCTGATCCGCTGAGGGATTTGTCAAGAATCGCAGACGTGGCGGGCACGCAAGACGTACAAGAGAATGGCGGCGGCCGGAGGAGGGATGGGTCAGGAACTCTACCAGAAGACGATGGAATGGGCGCTCTCCGACAGAAGATCAACGCTGTGTGGTCAGGCCCTGGCACGGCTGCGGAGAAATCAAAGCTCGTCCATACGTTGATGATGGAGCGGTATCAGAAGGGTCTCGCTGGCAAAGGCATGTTGTCCAGATCGCTGGACCCGTCTCAAAGACCGGCATCACCCAGTTCGACCATGTCAGGGGCTGGCCAGGAGATCAACTATAACCTCACTCCAGAAGCCCTCCTGCCGACCTATGCACCTCTTGATCCTGATGACATGGACTCGTCGGGTGAAATCTCTCAACCCGTGCTTGGCTGTGTCCATTACAAGCGAAATGTCAAGATGCAATGCAACGTGTGCGAAAGATGGTATACCTGCCGACTCTGCCACGACGAGGCCGAAAATCATACTCTGCCGCGTCGAGAAACCAAAAATATGCTGTGCATGCTTTGCAACACCCCACAAGCCGTTGGCCAGTTCTGCAAAACGTGTCAGGTTCAAACGGCGTGCTATTACTGCCCCATCTGCATATTGTGGAACAATGATCCCGAAAAGTCCATCTACCATTGTGACGACTGTGGTATTTGTCGACTCGGTGAGGGTTTGGGCAAGGACTTCTTCCACTGCAAGACATGTGCGGCTTGCATGTCCATCCAGGCCGAAAGCACCCACAAGTGCATTGAAAAGAGCACCAAGTGTGACTGCCCCATCTGTGGTGAGTATATGTTTACGTCGAATAAACCAGTCGCGTTCATGCGCTGCGGTCACAGCATCCACGAGTCTTGTTTCTCCGAGTGGTGTAATACTAGCTACAAATGCCCGATCTGTTCCAAGAGCATTGCCAACATGGAGAGCCAATTTCGGCGCCTGGACCGGCACATTGAAGAGCAACCGATGCCGGAAGAGTATCGAGACAATCGAGCCTATATCTTTTGCAACGATTGCAATAGCCGCAGCGTGACCAAATATCACTGGCTGGGACTGAAATGCACAATCTGCGAATCGTATAATACAACTCAGCTGGAGCTCCTGGGGGCTGAAGAAACCCCACAACTACAGGAGCAACAGGAACGAGCGCAGCAAGCAGGAACCTCTGAAGCAGCCTTGACAGCCAGTCAGAGCCACACTCCGACAGAGCAAGCGACTCAGCCTGTGGATATAGTAAGAGCGTCAAACCAAGCCGTCCCTCATCCTATCGACATAGGAACAGCGTCCAATACTCCCAGAAGCCGGTCCTCTTGGCTTCTGCCTCACTCACCCACAGCTCGCTCGGCACGATCTGTTTCCCCGGTGGTCGGGAGTTATTTTGGTACCGGGCAACGAGCACCAGGTACACCCGAAACACCTAACCGCCGAACAACATCTATGGATAACGATGACGATGACCTCGATTTCTGGGGTCGGCCCAACTCACCCCGGCAACACGACGCGGCGGAGGTTGAATCAGAGTCCGAGTCCGAGAGTGAGCGTGACGAGCCAATGGAGGAGGATGGAGAGGAAGAGGAAGATGCAATGGACTTAATCGGACACAGATGATGAGCTGGCGGGGGGCATAATGGAGTCCGAGCTACACCACTGGCCAAAGCAGAGAAAAAGAATGAGACATGACCGAAGAAATGATGCGTCGACCCAGGCTTGTCATGGTATGGAGTTTTTGCATATGGATCGGGTTGAAGAGGCAGGCTACGAGTGTAAGCGCTGACTTGGGTGTTGTGATCGTGGTTGGGGTTTGTTTTGGGAAAACGAAGAAAAAGGAGTTTTCGCATCTCCGTCTATACCTACGCACCTGTATCATTAGGGCACGTATTGATGATTTGGTATTGCGAGCAGTTTATGTGATGATCTGGGGATTTCCATGGGCTGGAGGGAGCATGTGACGAGGGCGTCCAAGGCTGTGCTTCGTAATGCTATATCTTGTCCTTCTTTCTTCTCCAACCACGACATCTGCCTCTGTGACTACAGCGCCATCATTGGACGGTAGATTCCGTCCACCCAGCCCATCACCCATCGAACCATGAATTACACCTTACACCTTGGCCCTGACGGGCTGAACGAGCCGGTGACGGTGACGGTTGACGGTGAGCAGATGGATTTTATCTCGACCTAAGTCCGCTAATACCGAATCAGGGCGCCACACCCTCTGCGTCCTTCTCGCAGCCCGTCCATCCTCTGCAGCTCTCTCACTTCTCACTGGACCGCAGCCAGTCCCCCTTGCTCCCTCGCGCACCTTTCTCCAATGGCCCAAACCCTCCCCGACCGAACCGGTAGCACGCACTTGGCATAGCCGAGAGCGCTGCGGGGAACCAGGGAGCTCGAGGAATGGGCACAATCCCAACACCCTGGACGCGAGACTACGAACGAACTGGTCCTCACACGGCAATTGCGACGTCGATGCCCGTGCCCGTTGGCCAGCCAGTGTGTGAGGGATAGGGATCCGCCCTGCAATTTTCCACTCGATATTATCCTGAATTCATCGCGACCGACCGGCCTCCCACCGGTGACGAGACGAGGTAACAAGGTATATATTCGTGGGCTCTGCTCCCAAACACACCTCGTGGGAAAAAAGACGCAAGAAGAGATCCGACACTTTTGTCCCCTCCCCTCCCACCAAGCGCAAGTTCCCCCGCCCCCCTTCGACGAACCGAGTCTTAGACAGTAGTGTTCTGATCCTTTGCTGTGCACGCCATCTCCATTACAAATCACCTTTCCCCCTCGATACAACAGCCTAGTCTATCCAATCCCCTGAAACGCTTCGACAAACGTAAAGATGGGTGACGCCGGTATGCCTCGATCGCTCCGGGAGAGCTTGGACAACACAAAGGTCAGCTATGTCCAACTCGGCGCTTCTGGCCTGAGAGTTTCCATCCCCATCCTAGGCGCCATGTCCTTTGGTGAGTCCAGAGTCTCTGCTTCTCTTCTGGCGAGCCTAAATAGTGTCATCACCCTGCTGTGAACTGAAGGTCACATCCATTCAAGAGCCAGCAGACGTAGTCAGTGAAAAGAGCGATTGAAAAGCTCCAAGGGAACCCTGCACTGCTGTCCCTTCCGCAAATCTTTCATCTACGCACGCTTCCGAGTGAAGAGAGAGAAACCAAACCACTAACTCATTTTTCTCCCCCTTTCGAAAACCACAGGTCACAAAGACTGGCAACCATGGGTCATCGACGATGAGGCAGAGGTGGAAAAGCTGCTCAAGGGCGCCTACGACCGAGGCCTCAACAGCTGGGACACCGCCAACGTGTATTCGAATGGCAAGTCAGAGCGCATGATCGGCCGGGTCATCAAGAAGCACAACATCCCCCGTCATAAACTGGTCCTTCTCAGCAAATGCTTCGGCACCGTCGGCGAGGAGCCTGCCGTTGTGCACATCAAGTACCCCGATCAGATCAAGAAGAGCAAAGACTACGTCAACCAGGGCGGTCTGAGCCGTGCGGCCATCTTCAATGCCGTGGAGGCGAGCTTGGAGAGGCTGGGCACGAGCTATCTTGACGTACTCCAGATCCACCGCTTTGATCGGACTGTGCCGGTCGAGGAAACCATGAAGGCTTTGCACGACCTCGTGCAGGCGGGCAAGGTTCGATACATTGGTGCGCAATCCCACCACATCCCCTTTACTCCACGTCCTCTTCCCCCTCCTCCCCACTTTCGTCCCCTGGACTAATCTTTTTCTCTCGCTCTGCAGGTGCAAGCAGCATGTGGGCGTACCAATTCGCCAAGATGCAGAACTGCGCCGACGTGCACGGGTGGACCAAGTTCGTGTCGATGCAGAACCACTACTCGCTGTGCTACCGCGAGGAGGAGCGCGAGATGAACCCCTACTGCCACGAGACGGGCGTGGGCCTGATCCCCTGGGCGCCGCTGTACCGCGGCCTGCTGGCGCGGCCGCTGGGCTCCGAGGCCACGGTGCGCGAGGAGAGCATGAAGGGCAACCCGATGTTCGGCGGCCTGGACCCGGCGGACCGCGAGATCATCAAGCGCGTCATGGAGCTGGCGGACAAGAAGGGCTGGAAGATGTCGCACGTCGCCCTGGCCTGGATCATCCAGAAGGGCACCATCCCCATCGTCGGCTTCAGCAACCTGGCCCGCCTCGACGAGGCCGTCGCCGTCCGCGGCAAGGTCCTGACCGAGGACGAGATGAAGTACCTCGAGGAACCCTACAAGCCCAAGCCCATTGTTGGCCATTCGTAAACACTCCCCCCCTGCCTCTTTCTTTTCCTGCACGAGCCGTTCTCCCCGGGAGTGAGGGATTGAGATTGGAGAGTAGCGTGTCCATTGGACGAGAGAGAGTGTGTGTGTGAGAGCAGAGACCTTCTCTACGTCTGTCTCGTCAGGGGAAAAGAGTAAACAGGGCAAGAGGAACACCAATGGTCAAACTCCGCCAGTTTTGAGGGATGAGATGGATGGACCAACCAAAGACTCGATGGGGGCCAATGGATGGCAGCACTCCAAAACCAGAGCAAGTAGGGCAAGTCAAGGACACAAACAACCACACAGAAACATCTAGAATGGAAGGTATCAGGGTAGACAATCATCAATGGCCAGAACAAAGTCTCAATCTGAGAACTCCATTCGAACCGAGTATATATTCTTCTTCAACGCGCATCCTGTATTGCTCCGAGGGATTGTGGATATCATTGATACCTGGATGGGGGCGAGGCTGAGTTCTGCGCCGTATTGCAGGGAGATGCTATACTAGCTAGTATCTCACCTAGGTAGGCTTTGCTTTGCTGTGCTGTGCTGAGCTGCGCCATGGCATGATATGCTACATCGCTAGAGCTATGTCCTTCCACCATTGTGGACCTTTGCACATATACGGTGGTGCATGGAACGCTTGAGGATGATAGTGATGGAGGTGCTTCTCTGGTAATTAGGTGGTCGGTCGTGAGTCCCTTTTCATTCCTATCAACACAACAACCCCTCAAAAGTATAGTTGTGCTTGTGATTTCTGATCCTTGGTGGACGGACCATCCTCCTTCTGCGATTACAGCTCCCCTCCTCGGTGCGTGGCCGCCTCCCCTTTTTGGACCGTTGTTACTTCCCATCGCCCTTCTCCTTCCTAAGAAGAAGGAAAAGTAGCCGCGTCGTTCGCCCGGGCGATGCGCCCGCTTCCACACGCGCCAACACGCAGTGTCCGCACAGGGTGCTGTTCAAACACCCACTGCGCGCCGTTCTGCAGGACGTACTGGTACGCGACGGTCTGGCCGGCCTTCAACCACAAATCGACGTACCACTGTGGCGTGGTGGAGGTGTAGTTGCCCGGGTTCAGCGGCAGGATGATGTCGTCGGCGTTGTTCAGTGCGCCCCCCAGCTTCGTGACGTTGCCCAGGATGAAGATGTTCTGGCCAAATGCTGTCGTGGCGTTGACGCTGAAGATCACCTCCGATTCACAGTCTTTCGTGACGTTCGGGGCGCCAGCCGCGAGGGCCGGGGTATAGTTCCCCGTGGCGTTGAAGCTCGTTCCGCGACATTGGGAGCTTGTGAGGTTCGTGTTGGCCAATGGATTCGAGGCGCCCCAGCTCAAGGGGAATTGACCTGCCCGACGGCGTGACATGGTGACGAAGGAGGCGAATGACCACGTCAACTTGGATGCCGAGGTGGAAAAGCCGGTGGTGCGGTCGAATTGTTCCGAGATGCTGCCGTTGGGGGGCAGATGTGGCTGGACCGCAGAGACAAAGCCGTCCGCATAAGTTGTCATGTTGACCAAGATTTGGTTCAGTACGTCTCCCGTATAGCTTCCGACGCTGATGGTGGGAGAGAGATCTTTGAAGAAGGGAAGGCTGTACTTGTCGACTGTGAGTTGCCCGACAGTTCTGATCTGGTGGACTGCATCGTACAGCATTTCTGCGGCGCCCAGTGTGCACAGTGCCCAAGGGTTTCCGCCATAATAGGTGTCCTCGGGGTATCTGCCGATCAGGACCGCGTTAGGAGGCTGCGCGTTGTTGTTAATCGGGTAGAGACTGCGGAAGCTGTCGACCAGGACTTTGTGTGTGGCAAGCATCTTTGAGTTGCACGGCTGGAAGTCTAAAGAGGGATTGGTCAGAAGAAAGAAACAGAACCTGTAAATACCAGGAATTGCTTACCGCTAGCATTGCAAGTAGCGTTCGCATCAAAAACCGAAATGCTCGCCAGGATGGGATCCGAGTTGATACCACTTCGGACAACGTTGTTGACATTCACATCGGCCGTAAGGTATCCTCCTGTGGCATTCCAGAAATTGTTTTGCAAAAAGCAGAGGATTTGAGGGGCCTGCGCGCATGGTTGACAGGTCGTGTTGAGCTGTCTCGCCAAGAGAGCTCCTTGGACAAGAGCGCGGTGCTGATTGGCGAGGGTGAAGAAAGACGAGCCGTGGACTTCTTCCCAGAGATCGTAGCCAGTCTGAAGCGATTGAGAACTTAGCTGAACGGAGCAGTTGGTTGACAGAATGCCGAATGACTTACCTGGTTCCAATACTGACCCACGTATCTGAGGTCGTTGAGGACCAGTGGCCAATAGATCTGTTTGTATAGAGCTGTTTCGTTCAAGTTGAATAAGACAGGGGCCAGTTCCATAAATGTAATGGCTCTCAAGGCGGGACCATCACGCTGTGGCCTACCCCAAGTACCGTCGAATCTGGTCAGATTGGTGTAGAACTTGGCCTCCCCGAGGCCGTCACCTGCTGGCCATAGCGAGCCCGAGGGGTTGGTGACAGTCTGCACAATGGCCTGGGCAGCGGTATAGTCCTCGATGGTTTTTCTGAGGGTCAAGTTACCGAAGATCAGTTCCTCAATGAGCATTCTGTAGGTCAAGGCCGAGTCACGGGTCCAGGTGTAGAAGTAATCTGCGCGCACATATCAGCGTGTCCGCACTCTTCCCGTTGGACTACAAAGAGGCAGTGAAACCCACTTGGATTGACTGTGGAGGGAGACGCGACGACAACCCCAGGGCTGGCACCTGGAACCAGACTGGAGTTGAGGCCTCCGATATTGGCTAGGACACCTTGGATGGCGATGGCTTGCTCCTGGGAAACAAATGTGGACAAGGAAGCTTGTCGTCTGTCCAGGGAAGGAGATGATGCGGTGAGAGTCAAGAGACTCGCCAGCAGCAGTGAGGAACACAGCATTGTGACGAGGGCGAAGGCAGATGAGCAATGTAGCACCAGCTGTTCTAGTACAGGGAGGAAGATAGAGAAGGAGAAAGAGAACGGCAGCAGGCTGTGACTTGGGGCTATGATGATGACGGCTTCATTGTCAAGCTGCAAGGCGTCTTCGACCTGCGTAGGACGGAGCTTATGCAGGTGCGTATTGGGGACAATTTTAGACGGTGAAGCATGCAACAGAGGAAGTTTTCGAGCTGTACGAATAGGCCAGATCTGGGGAAGTAACGGAGCTCCGATGCGAGAATGAGTAAGAAAGCGAGAGGGCATTGGGCATTGGGCATTGGCCCACCAGGGGCGACATTCACAGATTAATTGTACGTAGAAGACGGTGGCCAGCAGCGGGCATTGGCTGCAGGTTGATGGCGGTTGCTGATGGTGGAGGAAATTAATTGCCAGCAGCAGCAGAGCGAGTGGTGAGTCTGGTGGGTGGAAGGCACTGTTGACGTCACAGGCAGACACGGGCAGGCACTACCAGGCACTAGGCACCGGCCCACGGCATGTTGGCGCCAAGTCTTTTCACTTTCATCTCACTTCCGTCTCACTCACTGGGCCTCAATTATGTATATCGTATTCTCTGAGAAAACAGGTGTGTTGAGCTCTGTATCCTCCTGGCTTCTTGGATTACTCTTCTAGCTGCCCCTTGTTGCGATGCTCAGATCTATTCTGTTGGAGAGAGGGGGGAGTCGCCCGAGATGCGCAGCGTCGCAGCCAGCACTTGCATCTGCACCTACAGTACACCGGCATCTGCCCCTGCAAGCACCATCCCAGAACCCCGGATCGCTCGGTGTGCTTCTCGTCCGTCCTCTCCTCCAGGCCTCCAGTCACCCATTGGATACATTGTATAAAATGCCCCTTGCCATGTCATCAGCCCCTCTCCTCTCTTTCTCTCTCTCTATACTGTGCATTGGGTGTCCGTGAAAATGCCTGCAGACTCAACCACTCCTCCTCCCGGTCGCCGTCTCTTCCCCGACGCCATAGATGAAATCGCGGAAAACGACCCGACCAGACCGTGGGCTTCGATTCCTTTATCATCCAATCTATCCCATGGTTATAGAGATGTCTCGTTTCGCAGTTTTGCCAATGCCATCAACCGCGCTGCATGGTTCATCGAGTCGACCTTTGGCCACTCGGCCGATTCTCCAACTCTGGCTTATGTCGGCAAGTCTGACATGAGATATCACATCTTGGCCATGGCAGCCGCCAAAACTGGCTATCAGGTAAGGTGAGAGCGACTGTTGCTTCAGCCATTTCTAGGTCAAACCGTCGCTCACCGATGCTTTTGCCGCCAGGTTCTGTTTTCCTCCCACATCAACAGCCTTGCAGCCCACTTGAATCTGCTCCAACTATGCAAATGCCATCTTTTCTTGTCTGCAGAAGGCGTGGACGTCTCGGACATATTAGCTGCTCGCTCCATGAACCATGCCGTCTGCCCGGAGTTGGATGAGCTCCTTGACCCTTCTCCCGCAGACAAGTACCCGATGCCCAAAACTTTCGACCAAGCTGCCCGAGATACTTTCTTGATCTTGCACAGTTCAGGTACCACCGGCCTCCCAAAGCCCATTCGCATCACACATGCTCAGATGGCGGCCAATGACCAAATTACCCAGCTGCCTGAGGAGTGTCAGTGTGGAGGCCCTGGTTTCCGCAGGCTCAACCCCATCAACGTTACAGCGGGGCGACTGATTGTACCATTTGCCCCCTTTCATGTCATCAGCGTCATAATCCTTATGTGTTTTACTGTCTTTGGCAAGACCGTTTACGTCTTTGGACCTTCGGACCGGAGCATGAATGCATCGGACTTGCTCGACGCTGTTGAGTATGGTAACGGAGACTGCATCTTCTGTGCTCCAGCGCTGCTAGAGAAGTATGCGTCCTCGGAACAAGATCTTGCCAGGCTAAGCCCATTATCCAGCATCACATATGGCGGTGGTAAGATCGAGCAATTACGATTCGAATTTCCTATATAGCTAATTGTGCCCCCAGGCGTACTGTCACCTCGAGCCGCAACCATCCTTACAACCCGCCTCAAGAACACTACCTTTACTCAATTCTTTGGCGCGACCGAGAGCGGGTGGTGGGCTCTGTATCAAGTAGGCACGGAGGATATGGAGTATGTATCGGTAGATGCATGCCATATGGGCATTGAATGGCGGCCCGTAGCGGCCGACAGCGACAATCAACCACCGATCGACAGTGACTCGAAGTTACAGCCGGCCGCCAACACGCTGTACGAACCGGTTATAGTCCGTTTTGAGGATCCTACAGCCGCATCTCGGCAGACCATCTTCCAAACATTCCCGGACTTGAATGAATACGCGACAGGCGATCTCTTCGCGCCTCATCCGCGTCGACCCAATACATGGAAATTCGCAGGTCGAGTCGACGACCTGATCCTCTTTGGCCACGGCATCAAATTTCACCCTGCGGGCATCGAGGCCAGGATTCAGCACAGCCATGACCGGATCCAGGAGGTGCTGTTGTGGGGAGACAGGCACCAACAAGCAATCACATTGATTGAGCTGACGGACGAGGGTCTAAGGGATATGGAGCGCGGAGGGCAAGACGCGGCGCGGCTGCGCAGTGAAATAGACCTCCTGATCGACAAGGTCAACGTTGAGGCACCCCTAATTGCAAAGCTCGCCAAGACGCATGTTATCTACGTCACGCGAGAGAAGCCTCTTCCTCGCACGTCAAAGGGCAGTTTGCGCCGCAAGGGGGCGGCGCGAGTCTACCAGGCCGAGATTGATCAGGTATACCGCGACCATGGAGACCAGATGATGGGTAGCATGATGTCGAGGGTGCACAATTAACCAATCTAGGTCGTTCCTAAACGGGCTCTCTAGTTCTAGAAATGATGATGTAGAGAACTTGACAACCGGCCAACACTACCTGCCTTCTTCAAAACATCGTTGCCTCACAAGAGCCCACGCCCCGCTTCTGGAACAGCACTCACTCCAAACCTCAGTACTGCATGCGCGCCCTCATGGCGGCGTACTCGCGCTGCGTGATGGGCTCGTACTTGGGGGGATGGTCGGCGTCGACGCGGAGACACTCGATGACGGTGTCGGGGTCGGTGGTGAGGAAGTAGGGGATCGAGTAGCGCGCGCGGGTCAGCCTCTCGTCGCCGGTGAACCGGTCCTGGCGGGGCGGGAGCTGGACGCGGTGGGCCGTCGAGGTGAGGAAGTCGTTGCTCCAGCGCATGAGCAGGTCGCCGACGTTGACGACGCAGGTGCCGGGCAGCGGGGCCACGTCGACGAACCTCCCCGACCGGGCCGGGTGCTCGACCTGCAGCCCGCCGCAGTCGTCCTGGAACAGCATCGTCACGCTGCTCCAGTCCGTGTGGGCGGGCATGCGCGCCACGCGCCCGCCGGCCACCTCGCCCGCCGCCACGGGCGGGTAGTGCAGCAGGCGCAGCTGGTTGTGGTGCCCGTCGTGGAAGCGCAGCAGGTGGTCCGCGTCCGCGAGCCCGATGCCCAGCGCCAGCGCGCGCAGGATCTGCCGCGCCGCCGCCCAGCACGTCCAGTAGAACCCGCTCATGAAGGGCCGCCACTCCGGCAGCACGTCGGGAGGCGGCCACACGTTGGGCTGGTCCGGGTTGGTCTCGGAGCCGACTTCGTAGCTTTCCTGTTTGTCCGTCCAAAGGAGAGGGGAGGGGAGAAATTATTGTATTATTCGTAGGGGGGGAAAAGGAGGGGGGAGGGGATGTTCTTTTGGCACGAAAATCTTAATTCAAGATGTGGGAAAGGATGGGAAGGGAAGGGAAGGGAAGGGAAGTGAAGGGGGAGGAGGGGATCTTGACAGAATGCATCCCACCACCAAACAACCCCTTGGTCCTTCCCTCCATAGGCAAAGGATGAAGACAACAGAAAAGAGGCAGGCATGGAACAGAGGAGTAGAATGTACAAACAAAGGACGCGAATGGGTAGTAGGTACTGTAGGAGGATAGGACACACATACCTTGAAATCCTGCACCTCCCTCAACTTCCGGACCGCGGCCTCGTCGTCCTCGGCCGCCATCGCGCTCGACACCTTCTCCAGCCCCGGCCACGAGTAGCCCCGGTGCACGCCCCAGCCGGGCGGGTGCGGCGCCCTCATCTTGTCCTCCCGCGGGAGAGCGAAGAAGCGCTTGGAGAGGGCGAACGCCCGGTCCAGCTCGGCCTGCGGCACGCCGTGGTTCCTGACGTAGACGAAGCCGACCTCGCGGAACGCGCGGACGAGGTCGTGCGCCGCCTTCTGCCGCGCGGAGGGGGAGCAGTCTGTCGAAGGCGCAGAGGAGGTGAATGGGGAGAGGTCGACGATGGGGATGTTGGCGTCCGCACCGGCCTCGCGGGTGGCGCTGGTGTCTTCTGATTGGGAGATGGACCCCATGGTTGCGCGAAGGTTGGGTGGGGGGGTTTCGGATTCAAGCCTGGCACAGTGTCGATGTGACCTCCAGGAGGATGATAGAGAATAGAAAGAATGGTAGACGTCTTTTAAAGGAGAAAACCACCCTTTAGTGATCTCACCAGCTTGTACCACGCTGTGCCACGATCGACACAGGCTCAATAGCGAATGGAATTGCAACTCGCTTCGTCCATGCAAGGCGTTCCACGAAAGCCAAATATGAGCAACAATGCCTAATTCCGGCAAAAATGCTTTTCTTTCTGGCACAAACTAGACCGTAGCTAAAAGGTCTCAATTGGGAAGGTTCGCATTTATTCGTGGCCGGGTTTGCGGCTTTATCACAGGCGATCAAGGTCGACCCATACGTGCTTGTGAGAGGAAATCCACCCAAATCAGTTCAAGGTAATGTCATTGCTGGTCTAAGCTAGCAGATTGAGAGCCATCTGGGTATCCACCACCACAGGGTTGAGCAAACGTCGCCAGAATGAGTGAGAAAGAGAGCCCGCAAAGCACCTTGCCATGCACACCAAGCTGATTTTCTTTTGGAATAGCATATATGATCGTAGTGGATCAGTGATTGTGTAGTGGTACGAAGAGCCGGTCTTGCCGCTCAGCCAGGAGCGGCCTGGTCGTGCACATTGGAGTTATGGTCAACAGGTTTACTCATCGCCACCCTTCTTCTTGGATTTCTTGCCGACTGGGAGCCCTTCTTTCTGAGTGTGGACCTTGAGTCTCGTCCATGACTCTTCGGGGTCCCATTCGAAGCCTTTGAGGTATGGCTCTTCCATCTCGTCATCAGCCTGCAAATCAAAAATGTCAGCATGCATTTCGACCAATAACCGACTTCCATTGGCGACGACGGAGTAGATCTACCTTCTTCTTGAATTGCTTATGAATGGCATCCAGTGCATCCTTTATTGTGACACCTTTCAGGTTCCTTGCAGTGACCTCGAGACCCAAGGGGAAATGCAGATCGATCTTCTTGACAGGGGGAGTAGTGAGCAGCTTCTTCAGGATTGAGGGATCTTCGACCGTGGAAGGCGAGGTGTTGATTTTCCTGACTGCGTCAGCTCCAAGGCGTCAATAGACATGAGGAATGCCACTCTTACCATCCGGTCTTTTGCGTCTCAGCAGCAACGGCGATCTTTGTTCCCTCCTTCTCTGGTCTATTGTGAGCAAGAGTGATTGGAGGTTCCAAGGCATGAAGCTTACCAAGATCATTGATGTTCATGACACCGGGAGCGCTGGATGTTGTTCTTCGCTTGGTCTCCTTGGCTGCCTCCTTGTGCGCGGCATCATCGACACCGATGGCAGAATCGACCTTTGTGAGATCTGATGTGTCGGCAGACATGTTGGCTGTGAATGGAAGGAGGTTGGGTGATGGGTGAGTGAGTCTGAGTAGGGGCTATTGTCAGAGTCAAGAGCAATGAGAGGCGGGAGAGGAGGTTGCCAATGTAAGGTTCAAGTGATACTTACCAGGAACCAATAGGTGAGGTGGGAGGACAGATACCCGATGGAGGGTAGATGGTAATTGATGGGACGAAAGAGTTGGCTACACGCGGGATAGCAGGATGGTTGGGATGAAGAAGGGGGAAGTGAGCGAGACAAGAGGAGAGAGGTGGCCAAGCCAGAGCAATTGAGGGGTAGGACGCAGGACAGAGAGGTACGAGGCATCCCATGTTCCACTGAGAGTCAAGTGACCCGAGCAGCAGCCTTGACGTAGCTGGGTGGTGAGAGCTTCCCACGGCATCTAAACCTCACGCGACAAGCACCTCACCCTCCTCCACTCAGCGCCCAAGTTGCCCCTCCCGGGCCCCATCCAGGCGGCGCCATCCCCGCACTTCCAGGTAAAGGACGCCTAAGCTGCCTGGTGAGACCCACCCACCTACCACCGCAAAGCGTCACAGGCTGCTCGGAGAATCCAAAAATCCGGGGTAATTCCCTCACCCCTTTTGGCAGGCCTTGGCATCAGCATAAGTTTCTAATGTGCGTTTCAGACCATCACCAGCCTGCGCGATATCTAAAAGCCCGCTCGTCTCTTTTGTCCCTTCTTTCCCTTTTTCTCTGCTTGTCTGGTTCCATAAGCACCCCTCTCTGGCTGCGTCATGCTGAATCCCGGGATTGCCCCTTGACCTGGGCCGGTCGTCTGACTCGAACTCGGTGCGGCTGGCTGACTGCTTTGGACTTCTCGCAGTGGCAGGGCGGCGGCCTTTGGTCCACTGCTGATGTCAGGTAGCAGGTTTCGTCGCATCACGACTTCTTGACTGATGAGTTGAGTTCTTTCCAATTTCCGTTGGAGGCGCACCGCAGATCTCAGAGCCTTCTTTCTCTCTTTGGGATTCAACGACTCAGCTGCCATCTCCTCCTGCGCCAGCTTCATCATTTGATTCGTCTGCTGGTAGGAATAATCTTCTGGGTTCTGTTCAATGGATTCTGGAAGATGGACCAAGATGTTGGAGATAGTAGCTTGATGGTCCAGCAATAAAGGTGGCACGTCGTGACGAAATAATGCATAATTG
This sequence comes from Cladophialophora immunda, assembly GCF_000835495.1. Lineage (NCBI taxonomy): Eukaryota > Fungi > Ascomycota > Eurotiomycetes > Chaetothyriales > Herpotrichiellaceae > Cladophialophora > Cladophialophora immunda. Next base: position 2,456,584 of record NW_015622542.1, on the reverse strand, counting down.
CGCAGACGGGTAACTGCCCGTTCCTCTGTATCTGGGAGAGCCTCGGGCGTCGGTGCCTGTGATGCTGTTGGATCATCTGAGTCCAGACCCAGGGATGGGGATGGACCTTCGCTGTCCTGGGTCGGTGTCCAGTATGGTCCTGGAGAAGCGGGCGGAAGTGCAGCTATCCCAGAGGTCAACACGAATGCGCCGAAGAATGCATCTCCCACTATTTGGCGGACCAGCCTTTCGCGATTGACCCGACCTCGATCTGTGACCTGGTTGGACAGTGGTTCGAGATATTCTCTGACTAAACCCTCATAAATGTCAAGAAGTGTATGTCTGCGTGAAGAACTTGGTACACCTCCTATGACCTGCGCAGTCGGTTCGACCGTGATACCAGCCTGAAGAGCAAGAGTATCAAGCCATTCATCTGAGACTTGAGAATCGTGTTCCACGTCCGTGATTCGACAGCTATCGGTAATATCTGACAATAGATGGATGGGTGTTATCTTTTTCTCAACTTTGAGGTGTTCCAGATATTCAATGACCCGCTGCAGGGCCAATTCGAAAGACATTCTGTCGTCGACATTCTCCTTCAGCACTTCGTACTGCAGAAGACGTTGCCAATCTCGAAAATTGAGAGAAATACGTTGCGCATCTTGCGGAGTTGTTCGTGCAGAGCTGGCGTTCCCGGCAAAATCGTCTGTTCCTCCGCTATCCGGCACCACAAAATCATCTAGATCCTCGTCCATGACATATTTAGCACTGATTGGATAGTTGTCCAGCGACCGTGGCAATGGTAAATGCGAAATCGTCTCTGGCAGGTGATTCGACAGACCAAACTGGCCGAGTTCATTCTTGTACAATGCTTCAATGATCTCTCCTGTACCTAAGCTGGCGACAAGCTTGATAAGGCCAAATCCAACGGCGCCGGCATGCTGATTTTGGTCTGAGAAGGCGACTGGACACATCGTGATGTCAATGACATCCTTCATGCGTCCTTTGAGCTGCTGCGAGAACTGGAAGGTTGAGGGGTCTTGCATGGAGACAGTCGTTGAAGCCACCCCCTCTTGCCCGAAGACGTACAGGATAGCCAAATGGCTGGTGGCTGAATAGAGCAGTACCCACGAATCTAAGGCTGTGTTAGACGCCGCTTGTACATGACAAGAAACACACGTACCTTTTGAGGATTCAAGCACGCTCATGCGGAGACCCAGATCATTCCGGTCTCGGTAATGGTTCCAGGAACACACCAATTCCAGCACTTCGCCTGAGTCTCTGTCATTACCACTGCTCTGAGGTGAACTGAATATCAAGAAGCGCGATGTGGTCAGGACAAATACGTGGTCGCTCCGACGGCCACTATTTTTGACCTCGAGAATCAGGTTCCGATCGAGCTGAGAGCCCAGACGCATGTCGACCTCACCCAAGAACGATCCTGTCCGATCAAAAGCTGCAGCAAAGCGTCGATTGCACACTAAGAGTCTGTCCATAAATCCCTCGGGGTCCGCCAACCAGCAGACTCGGTGCCATGTGTCCTTGTATGTTGAGACTTTTGAGGACAGAGATTGTTGTCCAATGCTCCGTATATTGTTTGAGGCTTTCAGAGATACCTGGTGTAGGATGCGGGCCGACCTTGAATTTCTTCCCGTGACTTTCCAGATGCTCCATTGCCCACTGGTGTCTACAAGTGCCACGAGACTCTGATCATGGGGATTGAAGGCGGCATGTGCATGAGGTTGGGCTCCTGTCCTCGAATGCGGAATAGTGACTACTGGACGTGGGTCTAGAAGCCCTTCTGACGCTTTCGACGTTGACAACATCGGCCGCAAAATGGTCGTGCTGCTCGCCTTGACAACAAGAAACTGTGTGCCCCTGGAATGGCTCGACGACGCCACCTGAAGTATCTCGTCTGTCGAGTCGGTCCAGCATCCTGACACTTTGCTTGCGATGGAAGGTACTATGCACAAATCTGACAGACCAGCCTCGTTGGGGATTGCAACTTGACGCGCCTCGATGACCAAGAGCTGCAGAGTTTCGCGCCTTGAGCAGGATCGAATGGCGACAATAGGAGTGTAGGGTGCGTTATTGTGCAAGGTAGAGTCAAACGGACGTCGAGCATGCCCAAAAGCAAGCGCATTTTCTGATAGTTGATGTCTCCTCGATGCGACGGTGTTTGGCGAAGCGGGTAACTCGACGGCCACGAAGGCAGCATCGGGAACTCGCTTCAGGAAGAAATTTTGTAGTCCACGACCAAGTCTGGCGTCTTGCACTGTTCGAGATGCTTGCGCAGATTCTGGCGCGGGAATCCAAGTTCTTTCGTCTGCCAACAGGAAGTGAGATGAGCCGTTCCAGCTATGCCGCGCTCCTCCTAAGCCATCTGCTTCTCGAAATTGACCCTGGCGCAAGAACCTCCATTCGTGGTGTCGTTCATCGTAAGTAGCAGTACCAAGGTGTCCATAGCTCAGCACCCTTGTTTCGTGAACATGGTGACCGCTGCGCCGGGCATCAGTCATTGGAACGAACTTTTACCAGTTGTGAATAAAGTTGGGCGTGTGAGAAAGACATCGTCGGTCTCGACGCGCTGCTTCAATTTGTAATCGAGATGGAGCGGATTATTCCAAACCAGCCACGATGATAGCCGTGTTGAAAATGAGAATTGAGGCAGAAATTCTGACTAGGGTGGATTTGCCTCTATGGCAATAGGTTAGTGTAGGCTGGACGTACCAAGTCCTCTGCTCGTACCTCCGCTGACCGGATTGTCTACAAGTAGATGAAGACTTTTACTGGCCAAACTCTGATGTCTTGGCAGCCTTGTGCTTCTCCGCACGCATTCCCCGCACGCACTTGCACAATGCGAAATGTGCCTCGCAAAACGTCTCGGGCATCTAACGACTCTTGGATGACTCAACGGGATCAAAAATAAAGCCAATATTTTTTTTTATGGATCAAAAATGGTAGCCATAGGGCTTAAAAAATAGCAACGCTTGGTTTCGATCCAAGGTCCTCCGGGTTATGAGCCCGGCGCGCTTCCGCTGCGCCACGTTGCTTTGTGTGACGATTTGTGAAAGACTTTTGGCGTTACAAGAATATATAGCACCTTTTTCTGCTAGTGGGTCTGTGGCCTGCCAAGGCTTTTTTTACCTCTAGTGGCTGTCGGCATCTTAGTTCTTCCGTCGGGCTTGGCAACTCCCTCCATCCCTCACGTTCTCTTACCCATCACCCGATGTTCGATGATGTGCTTTGTCAGTCTTTACCACTAAGGTTGGTCTTATGATCCAGAATGGGATCGTATCCGTCCTCCAGACCGGCAATTCCCCGTCTCTACAAAAGGACCCTCAGCATACAGCTCGTCCGCTTCGGCCGATTTATGGCAAATACGATGGAGTGTCGAGCTCTGCAAACTCCTAAATCGGATCGTGGATGCTTATTCTGATCCAGACAGATGTATCTCCGTGCTACTAAGAAGTCACTGAATGTTCTCCACCTCCCTATCTGGGTGTGTACATGGAGGCGGTTTGGAGACAAATGGTGCCAATGGATATTTGCCCCTTGTGCAGAGTCCTGCTGCGCCTGGCTCAATGTACATGACCACTCTATACGAGGTGGTTGTACGATTGTGGTGAGGTGATGTTTTGGGGAACATTGTACTTAGGGCGACAAATATAAATGTGGGCGAATCATGAAGAACGGTATGTTGGCTTTCATCTGCTGTCTATTTACTCGAGTAACCACGAAGGCTGCACTACAACAATGTCGACCAACTTCCACGCCCTCGTCTTCGGAGCATCTGGTATATCGGGATGGGCCCTGGTGAAAGAAGCTCTGAGCTATCCCAGTCCCGCCACTTTCAGTCAGGTTACCGCCTTGTCCAATCGACCCCTGTCGATCTCAGATGCCCAGTGGCCTAACGATCCACGACTTCACCTGGCCAGCGGCATTGATCTCACTGCCACGGTCGACACTGTTGTTGAGGCGCTGAAGGAAAAGGTCTCGAACGTCGCCACTGTTACCCATGTCTTCTTGTTTGTCTACCTTGACCCAGGGAAGGACAAAAAGACGCTCAAGGAAGTCAATACCAACCTTATCAAAACCGCGGTGGAGGCTGTGCAGAAGGTCTCGCCTAACATCAAGAGCTTCATCCTACAAACGGGAGGAAAGGCGTATGGAGTGGGTATGTTTGATTTGCGCTGCTCCTGGGACTTGACTAATCATCATTGCAGAACGCCCGGATGTCGTCAAAATCGTGCCTCCGCTCAAAGAAACGTATCCTCGCGTCCCGAAGCCGATTGCGGACGACATCTTCTACTACTCACAATATGATGTTCTTGATTCTCTGTCCAAGGGAGCCTCTTGGACCTTCACTGAAATCCGGCCAGATGCCATGATTGGGTTTGTGCCAGGGACTAACGTCATGAATATGGCACAAGGCCTGGCCTTCTACCTCAGCCTGTATCGCGAGGTCCATGGAGCTGAGGCCAAGGTCCCATATCCCGGTGCCGAGCATGGCTATCGTCACAAACACACCGACACATTTCAGGACATTGCAGCAAAGATGGAAATCTATGCGGCGTTGAACCCAGAGAAGTGCGGGTCTGGAAAGGCTTTCAATGTGGCAAACGGCGACGTGGTGACCTGGGCTGATGTATGGCCTGGGATTTGCGCTTACTTTGGCCTTGAAGGAATTGGTCCTCAGGGCACTTTCGAACCACCAGCGGAGTTTGTGAAGAAGCACTCTGAAGCCTGGACCAACATGGTCAAGAGAGAAGGCCTCAAAGCCAGTCGATTGGACTTGTATTACTGGCCTTTCATGGACTTTTTGATGGACAAGGCGTTCTTTGATCGCCAATACGACCTGAGCGCCGCCCGAGCCGTCGGATTCAAGGAAACGATTGATACCGTCAAAGCCTATGCGATTGCTTTTGACAGAATGAGAGCGGCCAAGATCATCCCATAGGTAGGCAGAAGGACGATATGATGGTATGAAGCTGCTGGGGGCGGCTGACCGGCATGTGTGCCTCAGCTTCCACGTCGGTCTTTCTCAACCGGCTAGCACTGTGAAAGTCACTCATTCTACTCCGAAACAAGCACTCTCTTTGTGAAGGAATAAATCAATCCATCGGCCCGTTGTGGAAAGCAACAAGTTCAAGCTTCGCTGTTGGGGGCTCACCTCTAACTATTCAAAAGACCATGATTTTGTCATTACATTTTATTTCTCAATGTGTTGATATGCTGTGACGTCACAGCCACTTTGTGCTGCTCGTCGTCCGTCACCGTCTTCATTGTTGTGTATGCTATTTTGTTGTTGTGGATTGCATAGACAAGATGTGGAAGAACCAAAACAGACGCTGCCGGTGTATAGGTTGACGATATCGACCATGATTATTCTCCCAGCGTCCACCAATATACTTGCACTGCGGACCTTTTTTGACCAGCTACTATCGCTCTGGCTCTCCATCCAACCCTATCGACATGAGCACTGCATGGGAGGGTCAGCGAGATGAGGAGAAATTGCATTCTCGGCCGATGCAGGAACAGCGGCCGGTGACGAGAGAAAGACTGAATCACTTCACATGGGCGTGGTTCTCGGCGACCATGGCCACCGGTTCGCTAGCTAATGTCATCTACCAGACGCCATACAAATTCCATGGCTTGATCACAGCCGGCAAAGCCATCTTCATCACTGATCTGATCATGTTCGTATCCTTCACAGCAGTGATAACGCGGAGATTCATTGTGGCGTCCGGTTCACTTAGACGATCGTTCATCCATTCTGGAGAAGCCTTCTTCGTTGGCACATTCTGGGTCTCGGTCAGCCTTATCATCCAGGCTGCGGACTCATATGGTCATTACGCTGGTTGCGGCGTCTGGCTAGACACGGCGATCAAGACATGCTTCTGGGTGTACTGCGGCTTTGCCCTGCTCTTTGCGATTTTCCAGTACAACCTCCTGTTCGTTACTCAAAGGATCAATATCCGAGGGATGACGCCGGCCTGGATCTTACCCGTGTACCCTCTCATAGTCGCCGGTCCACTGGCTGGGGTGGTGCTGCAAAACCAAGAACCTGCGGCCGGGATTCCTATTTTTGTCGCTGGAGTTACGTTCCAAGGGCTAGGGTGGATGGTCACCATCTTCCTTTACGCGATTTGGGTCATTCGTCTGTTCGTTGCCGATCTTCCAATGCCATCTCTGCGGCCTGGCATGTATGTCGCAGTTGGGCCGACGGCATATACTGCAGCAGGCCTGGTCATGCTTGCCGAACGTGCACCGTCCATCCTCCCGGCTGAGTTTCTAGGTGTCCAAACTGTTTCGGCACCCGAGGTTCTCCGCGTCACTGGTAGCATTGCCGGAATATTTCTTTGGTTGCTTGCGTTTTGGTACTGCGCCATCGCCACCATCTCCGTCTTCAATGGGATCAAGACTATGAGTTTCACACTCACGTGGTGGGGTTTTGTCTTCCCTAACGCAGGCCTTGCGCTTGCCACGACTGCAATTGGGATGGTGCTGGATAGTCCTGGTGTTAAATGGGTCAGCAGTGCTATGACTGCGATATTGTTCGTGTTGTGGCTCATTGTGGGGTTTGCGCATGGTCGAGCGATTTGGAAGGGCCAGATATTGTGGGACGGTAAGGACGAAGATGCCTGAGTGGCTTCATATATCATTTATTTATCTATACACAAGTAATCACAACAGAATATTGGGGAGCTTCATGAAGGGAGTGGGGGACATAAAGAGGAGGACGCTGGTCAACGGTCTTGACTGCGAGGTGGTCGTCGCGCCTCCTGGACGCTCCGATGATCTCTTTGACCGACGTCTACTGTCATCTCCTCGACAAGGGCATCATCTGTTATCCAGGATACCTTGCGGAGGACCAATCGACAACTCCAGACTCCGCAGTCCATGTCCGCGCCGCCATCACCGGCGATTTCCGGCAGGCCACACGCAGCCTTGAATCCTTTGACACAGCTTCTCACGCCGAGCTGAGCATGTGGAAGCGCCTCACCGCTCGGCAAGCAATGCGATTGGGGCCTAGCAGTGCCCCGCGAATCCCCTCGCTGATCCCCTTCGCTTCGCTGACGAATCTCGTCGACCTGGCCTCGGATTGAGCTCAAACCAGGCCCTCAGGGATCGACCTCAGCTGAAAGCTGCAGCTCTAGCCCCGTGGTTCTCATTCGCTGTCAATCGCATCTTGGTCCCTTTTTATCTCTATTCGTCATCCCCAAGAGCGCCCATGAACTTCCTTCCGTCCTTTCGAAAACCTCGACGACAACAGCGGCCGCCCAACATGGCGCCCCCCGTTACTATCCGCAATGTCAGCAACAATCCGCTAACTCTGGTGCTGGTTGAGCATTTCGATCCTGCACCAGACGAGGGCTTTCAGATGCAAAATGTGACGACGTCGTTGGCGCAAATCACCAATGGGCTGGGCCTAACGAACAACACCACCCGCAAAGCGGTACCCCAGATCCCTGCGGACGCGAAGCCCTTTGCGACGCGAGAGGTTTCGATCAAGCTGCCGCCGTTCACGTTAGTGCCTACGGACATCAAAGCAGTCATCAACAAGCCCAATGAGCGGCTTCGATTGACTTTCCAGACGGAGATGGGAGGGAAGCATCAGATGTACTGCCCTGTGCCGACGGCCGAGACTGCATCGCTCGTGGCTCTGGCTCCCAATCCCAAGTTGCGCTTTACTGGCATCTTCCTGCCCGACACGTCTTTCGTGGCTCTCTACAACACCTCCCACATGGAAAGCTGGATGAAAGACCTCCCGGACCACACCCCGCTCGGCGTCCTCTCAGTTCCCGGCACCCATAATTCGCCTACACACTACCAGGCGGCGCCGTCGGTGCGTTGTCAGGCGGTGTCGCCCAAGGAGCAGTTGAAGAACGGCGTCCGCTTCTTCGACATCCGCGTGCAGGTGCCGGAGCCGTACGACCCGAACTCGGACAAGCTGATGCTCGTGCACTCGTCGTTCCCCATCTCGCTGACGGGCGCCAAGCACTTCCGCGACCTGTACAACCAGATCCTGGAGTTCCTCAAGGCGAACCCCAGCGAGACGCTGATCCTGTCGCTCAAGCGCGAGGGCACGGGCAAGGGCACGGACGAGCAGCTGTCGCGCATCCTGAAGAACCACTACACCAACCCGCGCGAGTGGTACACGGAGCCGCGCGTGCCGGCGCTGGGCGAGGTGCGCGGGCGCATCGTGCTGGTTCGGCGCTTCGTGCTCGAGGAGCCGCTGCGGCACGAGTGGAATGGGCGCGGCTGGGGCATCGACGGGCACGTGTGGGCGGACAACACGCCCAACTCCATGTGCCCGTCGGGCGACATCTGCGTGCAGGACTTCTACCAGGTCATGGAGAAGCCGTCGATCGAGCAGAAGATCGCCTACGCCTGCGACCACCTCGAGCGCAGCGGCTGCTGCCTCTTCCGCGGCCAGAACGTCGGCGACAAGAAGTACCCGCTGTACATCAACTTCCTGAGCGCCAGCAACTTCTGGAACGTCAACTGCTGGCCCGAGAAGATCGCCGCCGAGGTCAACCCGGCCGTCGTCTCCCACCTGTGCCAGAAGCACATGATCGGCAACAACGGCCACGTCAAGGACGGCGACTGGAGCACCGGCATCGTAGTCACCGACTGGGTCGGACAAGGGGGCGATTGGGATATTGTCCGGTGCATTGTGGGCATGAACGCCAAGTTGATCAGCTAGAGACATTTTCCGATAATATACCATACTATTTTGCTTGAAACAACCATGACATTAGCCCTCGTGGGAGCTTCGGCGTCTTGATCTTAAATACTAACGTTGTAAAAGATATTTTACGTATCACAGACGTTTTCAACCCCCCCAAAAAGCTCAAGGATATAATCTATTCCTTTTTTTTATTAGCTCATATCGACAACCATTGTCCCCGGCTCCTCGAGATATTTCTGCACCACCTGCGCCATCCGGGCCATTGTGGCGCCGTCGACGACCCTGTGGTCCGCGCTCCAGCTCAGGTTGACCGTCTGCGCGGGCCTGACGGTCACGCCGTCCTCGGCGAAGACGGGCACGGTCTTGACCTTGCCGATGCCCATGATGGCGAGCTGGCCCTCGATGATGACGGGGCCCACGACCTCGCCGCCGATGTTGCCGATGTTGCTGACCGTGATGGTGCCGCCGGTGAGGTCGTCGCTGCCGAGCTTGCCCGCCTGCCCGAGCTGCGCCAGCCGCTGGATCTCCTGCGCGACGGACGCGATGGACCGCCCGTTGACGGCCTTGACCACCGGCACGACCAGCCCGTTGGGCGTGTCCATGGCGATCCCGACGTTGTGCACCGACCGCATCATCAGCTGCGGCTTCTTGGCGTCGCTGGCCAGGTCCAGCCGCGCGTTCAGCAGCGGGTACTGGGTCATCGCCAGCGACACGGCCTTGACGATGAACGGGAGGTACGAGAGTTTGGGGGTCGTCGCCGCCGGGTCGCGCGCGGCGTTCAAGCGCCTCCGCATCGACGCCAGGTTTGTGATGTCGATCGTGTCCGAGTACAGGAAGTGCGGGATGCTCAGGGATCCCGTCATGCTCTTGAACATGGCTGCCTGGATCGGCGTCAGCCTCTGCGCGGTCTCGGTCTGCTTCGTTTCGATGCTGGGCTTCGATGGTGCAAATGATGCGGGTGCAACAGCAGCGGCAGCGGGAGCTTGAGCCGAGCGTTGCTCGAGATATCGCTGCACATCCTCCTTCAACACGCGGCCGTCCTTGCCTGTGCCCGTGATGTCTTCAATCGCGATTCCGTGCTCCTTCAACATTCCCCTGACGGCTGGAGTGGCCAGAGAGGCGAATTTGCCTAGTGCTTTGGGCGCTGCAGTAGAAGGAGGAGGAGCCGACGTGTCTTGCTCCTTGGGCGAAACGACTCTGTCACCACCACCCTCTGCCGCCTGCTCCTCAGCCGCGACCTTGCCCGGATCGTCCTGAGCCGGAGCGGCGGGGGGTTCCACCTCCTCTTGTTGTGGTTCGTCTTCATCCCCTTCCACCTCGATGTCGAGCATCGCGTCACCCACCTGCACGACGGCATCCTGCGGGAAATGGATCTTCTTGATCACACCGCTGTACTTGGAGGTGATTTCGACCGAGGCCTTGTCGCTCTGCACCTCGCACAGCGGGCTCCATTCCTCGATCGGGGCCCCCTCTTCCACGAACCACTGGATGATCTGTACCTCTTTCACCCCTTCGCCAATGTCTGAGAGCGTGTGTGTTTCTATCCTGTCTAATTGGGCCGTCGCGTGGAAGTGTCTGCTGCTGGCGCCCGCGCGGAGGAAAGGGGTGTATGTTCGAGGGAGACGGGCAGGACGCGTAGCCAGGCTTTGGCTCCGTGCCAGCGTCTGCAGCCAGCGCAGGGCTTGTGGTGAAGGGACGTACTTCATGGTGCAAGCCTGAGGGTCAATTGTCCAGAAGACATCGAGCGACTCCTTCTTTTTCGTCCAGGTTTTTTGGGGGGGCTTCTCGGGCACTGCAAGTATTTGAGCGAGGTGAGATGCTGGAGGCCAACCGCGGATAACCGAGAGGCCGAGTTGGTGGACGATGGGTGCGAAATCGGAGACCCCGCCGCCTCCCCAGGTGGAGTAGGCGATGACAACTGAGGAGTTGTACCTAGACAATGACCGTCTCGTCTCGTCTCGACTCTTCTGCCTCGATGCTGTCGTTCTACATGGCTAAGACACAGTGATGGGTCGTGAGCCAGGATCGCCCGGACGATGAGAATTGCAGCGGATGTACAGCGTCAAGACTTCGTGGATATCAGGTACAATGTGGTCTGAATAACCATGAGATTCACTTAGAGATCTCATAACAATAGAAATTCTTTAGACGGGAGGGACATCGCTCCCACAATCGACCTTGTACTCTGCTTCGACTAGGCACCGCCCTCGGTGAGAACCCTAGTCCAGTCGAACTTCCTCCACGCCTTTCTAAAACCCTCGACTCTACTATCCGTCCCTCGATGCCATCGTCCTTGCCTCTTGATCACATCTGGTTCTAACCCAAGCATGCCGCCAATGATCTCTCGCGCAAATAGATCGCCCCTGGGCCACCGTTCCTGGTCCTCCACTACATGTCCAATCCCACCGTCCAATTCGAACCAGACGTGGAAATATGGCATTTCTTTCACCAGGCTCCTCCGGAACGCCAGTTTACCCAACCCCCCAGTCTTGGCCTTTGCGAGGGTGTCGATGATCTTTTTGTGTTGAGACCACTCGTCTTCCGTGCTCAGAAAAGCTTCTTTGAAGAACGCGGGGGCGGTTTCTCCCAAGCTGTAAGGAAGCGGGATGACACAAAGAGCGGCGTGCGGCTTCCGATGCGGAAACGCAGCATTCTCGTAGAAGATGACGTCGCGTCCTTGGTCGTGGTACATGCGCGTGAGGGACTTCATGAAGTTGCGGATCTCTTCCCATTCGTCGTCGTCGCATTCGAGGAGGTTCGTGCGGTGCTCGGTCGGCACGATCATGGTCGCTTGCGGCGACAGTTCCGGCTCGGTTGGGAGGGTGAGATACGTTCTAGTTGCGAGTGAAACGACAGGAGCAATGGGGGGAGTCTCCGTATCTTCGTGATGGCAGAGCGGACAATTCTCCAGGATCTTATTGAGTTTCTGATACTCGTTGATGGCCACATTGCGGAGGTTGATTTCGGACTTGTGGACCCGCTTGGCCAGCTTTTCGGCATTCTCGTCGAGGTAGTCAAGATCATTGTCGAATTTGGCGTCCTTGGCAATCCTCTCTGCCAGTCGTAGACCCTCGCCTCCTTGCTGTCCCCGGCTGCGACGTTCCTCTCGGACCATGTCTTCAATGCTCATGTCTTCGTTCTCCTCGACCTGGCCGCGCTCTGCTCCACGGCGGTTCTGCACTGCCTTGACTTCATTCCGAGGCGCGGACGAGAGCATGCGATTGTCCATGGCAGAGAGAGTGATGACCGTGGGATCCTGTGATTCGAACGCAGCAAGCGCATCATCGTACTCCTTTTCTAGATCTGCGGCTTTGGGATCTTTCCGGATTTTGGCTCTCATGAGTTGAGCCTTGAGTTTGTTGAGTGCCGTCTGGTCGATTTTTGGGGTAGAAGCAGTGGTTGCCGGAACAGGCATCTGCTCGAGCAATATGTCAGGGCTGGTCTCGGTTTCACGCGGATGAGGTTGTCTGATGCCAGCGTCCATCTTCCGCTCCTGGAACAGCTCTCCGCTAGGCTTGTCCTTGCCTACGTAGCCATCGCCATAGGTCTTGCGGCGATCCAGTTCAATCTTTTCTTCCCTCGCATCGTCGAATTCTCGGAGGCTGTCATACCGTTCCAGGGCAACGTCTTCCACCTTGCGACCTGTCTCTTCAGCTTGCCGGTATACGGCTTTTAATCTGGTCATCCGCCATTGGGAGCCAGCATCTCCAAAGCTGTAATCAACTTCATGGGTGGCGGGTTCGGCTTCGAGGTCATTGACGGGAGTGCCGTTCTTGAGATCGCGCAGGTGATGGTTGAGTTCTCGCTCGTGCATCTTCAGCCCAAAGTCGGCTTCTAGAGAACCACTCTTCGGCTGCAGCGACGGCTCAGGTCTCTTTCTCTGAATGTAATCGATATCAAGCGCCGAAGGGGCCTCCATCCACGAATCGCGCTTCAATTCCCCCGAACCCGAGCTGGTTGCAGGTTGCTTCTCCTCTTCTGTCTCATCCTCCTCTCGACTTCGCCTGCGGTGGTGGTGTCTGTGTTTATGTCTGCTTTCTGATGCGTCATCGTCTCTTGAATGTCTCGTTCTCTTTGACCGGTGCCCATCTTCGTCATCGTAATGCGAGTCGTGATGTCGAGAACTTCGATGGTGGTGTCGGTGCCGGTGATCTGATTTTTCATGTTCTTTGCGCCTGTCGCGCCTCTTCTCCGTCTCTTTCTGCTCTGCCAGCTCTCTCTCGAAGTCTTCTAGCGTCATTCTGACTAAGTGTGGTTGGATGTGTTGGTTTGGTGGTGTGAATGAGCGTCGAGGAAATCTCCAAACTGCGGGCAAAAAAAAACTTTTCGTCTGACGAGGAATTCCGACCCAGCCAAATGTAAATGACCAGACGACCGAAGATTTTCAGAACATCACTCAACGGCTCACTCAACTCCTCAGCAGAGCCAGAAGGGCTTTAGGCTTCGAGGGCCTCGAGCAGACAGCATGATTCCCATTCCCTACCCTTCACGAAAGCGTCCTACCAAATGCGGGTATGCGACATTCACAGTAAACCCTGCGCGAATGAAGCTACGGGCGTCTTCACTTGTGGATCTGGTCACTTCTATATCCAGAGATATGAGAAGGAAAATATGACGGCAACCAGCGTAAGGATCTCAACTTTATCATTGTCTGGGAACACTATAGCTTTCAACCCTAAAGAAGATTTTCGGTACTTCCGACCCGATGCTGCAAAGCAAATATCAGTCGACGCTTCCGCATTGTCCCTCTAACGAGCACTAAGGGCAGGCTGGACCAGATTGCGCTAAAATCACCTTTCTCGCCAATCGATGCAGTCCGCCAACTGTTTGAGTAGGACCAGGTTGCATTAGGCTTAACCGATAGCAGTACAGCTCCAAGAAGTCTGGATGGTGCCACCAGGGCCGAATATCTCCTTGAGGGATTGAATAGCAGACCAAGAACCCATCCCGGAAGAGGCCAAACCACCCAGCGCGAACAAGATCGACGGAACAGTGTAGTACCAGCTCTTGCGAAGACCACGCATGTATCGCGGCCAGCCCTCATCATGACGAGTGGTAACACCGGTATATGGGTCGAAGCCCTCGCCAGGCAGTGCAGCAGCACTCTGGACGGCCCAGGCCACGTACATGATGGCGGGGATACTGTAGGTGAAGTTGAGACTGAGAAGGCCGCCGATGAGATTGGTGATGGCGGTGAAATTGGGGACGGAAACAGCAAGCACCAAGGCAATGATCCAATACAAGGGTCCCAGGGCTAACCAGAAATAGTATCCCTTCTTCGTGCTGATCGGCGGCAATCCGCAGAGCTCCTGACCAACTTCCAGATAGACCGTCTTCATGCCGATATTGAAATACAAGAAGATAGCAAGAAAACCGGTCACCAAGGCCAGGATGTTGCTGACAAGTTGCAGACCGTAGGGGCTGACGACCTGCGTGATGCTGGTGATGGAGTATTGACCAATGTAGGTGTAAACGAAAGCGCCGAAGAAGACATACACGACTAGGATGAATGTTTGAGCAAGAAGACATCCCTTCCAGAAGTCCATGGGATGACGCATCTCGGACAAAAATGCAACGAAGAGCAGCGCCCCTGAGTACGCATAGACGATGGTGTCAATACCATTGAATTGTGCTGCAAACAAATTTGTTGTCTGCTGTTGATATTCGGCAGGTGGCGTGCCAACAAAAGTCTTGACGGGGTCGAACGTTTTCAGAAGGGTTGTCTGGAGAGCGACGGTGGGATCCGGGCCATTCAGTGCAGCAGCGGCACAAATAATGATGAAGCTGACAATATTGAACCAGACCGCGAAATTGCACAACCAGCCAAGGTGTTTCAAAGATCGCAGCCAGCCCGAGGCCATACCGATGACCATGTTGATGATGACGATGGCAATGTAGCAGACCTTGGCATCGGCCAGCTGCGACAAAATCTGTGAGTTGCCCATGAGCACAACGCAGACAGAACACCACATCTGGAAGGCCTGGGCAACGTTGATGAAGTGACGGGTTTTACGACCGAACAGCCGGAAGAAGGGGTCGCCGAAGCTCAACATGGGGTAGCGTGAAGAGTCGAGAGCCAGAAAGACCTTCCAGATCATCAGGCCCGAGGCGGCGGCGGCAATGCCGAAAAGAACGAAAATGCCCACACCAAGCCCGTAGCCACAGCTGGCGAAGACATAAGGAGTCTGACTCCAACCGAGAATGTCGGTGGTGATGAGGTAGAAGATGGTGATCCAGCCAGTTGTGCGGAGGGCACGGGCGGCTCGTCGCCACTCGGCATCCAAGTCGTGGGTGCTTGAAGGCGCAATTGGGGTAATGCCGGTGTCGTTGTTGGCAATAACGGCAGTCCTCTCCTTCTCCTTTTCAAGATGGCCATGGGTACTCTCACTTTGTGTCACTTCTTCATGAGAGCCGGCAATGCTGGAGGCATCTATCTCAGTGCTGTTGCTGAAATAGGCCTTGATGTAACCCATCATGCCTGCGCCCTTGAGCCTGGCCATGTATCGGCGGTATTCCAAGGCCTCCATCTCGCGTTCGATCTTGGCCCAAAAGCTGTATTCCTCAAAGGTCACAGTAGGGTCCAAACGGGCCTGCAGGCCCCAGAGACGTTGGCGGATGCCCGGGTGGGCGCCGCTCTGCGATAGCTGACGAAGTTTATCCGGCTCCTGAAGCTCACTCAACTCCTTGTTGCCTGTGCTGATGGCCATTGGCCCGGTTGGTATGATCGACATCTTTGGCGATGACCAGGCGACGCCGAGGTCGCACAGGAGAATGAAAAGAGTTTGGATAGAAGTGAGAAGAGGAGGGAGAGTGGGAAATCACAGTGGTCGCGAGCTTGCTTAAGTATGGCAAGACAACACACCTGCCGAACAGGTATTGGTGGCGCTTGCCATACCAATGTAACTGGGATGCCCTCGCCAACAGGGAGGCAAGCTCGACCCGGGAATAGAGCCACATGTCGGCTTCCACCACATGCAAGGATTGGCATATTTTGGAGGGCTGGGGTAGGATTGCCACCCGGCAGCCATTCGGGTCGCGATTTGGAGGTCCAGAACGATTTGACCGGACGAACGAAATCACAGGCTGTTATCGAAGGGAAGAAACGATTCACCGGCTGGAACAGATACCTAGGTAGGAGCGCGGCCGATCAGTGGCAACCGAACACATGCCCCATTGATCCATGGACGAAGTGGCACGAGGTATCGAGTACTGCTCCACGAGCGAGCTGGTCCAGAGATAACGGTGCACAGCAATGAACTTGCAAGAACAACGAGATTGACTGGGGTAGGAACAGAGATGTGAACAGTATTTCTTACCCAGTCAGGCAGGTGCGCATGGATTGGCATCCTCGTATGTGGTGCTGGTCCATTTGGCTTTTCGTTTGACGCCGTGGCTCAGCACTACTACGAATAGCCTGGAAGTCCGTTTAGTCTCAAAGGGATTTAAGCTTGTCCAAGCAATCACCAAGCAGCCAGTGAGCGGCGACCAAGCTTTGGACAAGCAGCCGCTAGAAACCACCCGGGATCCACTAAAGATCCACCGGCAATCCACCATGTATACGCCCCTGGTCGCTTGTTGATAAGAGCAGCGCTCGAGCTTGCTCAGGAAGGTGCCATTGGCAGAAACCCGGTGACGCCGTGGTCTGTGCAGCACTAGATCAATTCCACGATGCCACCTTCAGGTACTACAATACCCACTGATCGGCATCGAAGCTCGATGGAATCCCTAGAACCGGCGGGCAGATCTGATAGCGACCGCTCTGTCAGGTGAGGCGCTCCTCAGACGCCTTCCAGATTGAGCGTCGCTAGCACGATTCTAATCTTGCACAACTCACCAGATGCCCTATCACAAACCTTATCGTCGGATTCACGGAACGGAGAGGAACATTTGGAATCTTCCCACTGCGTATTCTCGTCGCCCAGGCCCATCTTCAGGCGAGAATCTCGAGAGTGGCGGCGGATTGTCCTCAAGGCAGGTGTCCAAGAGACTGGTTGGATTCATTTGGAGAGTTCGGGTCTCTCCGAGGTATCGAGACAAGTCAAGATTATCAAGTGATCAAGCCATCCTTCCTCTCTAAGAACAAAGATTATTCTCATCACTTGCCTGAACAGGATACTCGATTACAGACTCTCCAAGCCGAAGAGCAGTCAGCACTTGCAGCTCAGCAGTCGTCCGGTCACAGGAAGGATCAATTCCATGGTTGCCCTCGCAAAGCTCGCCTTCAATGAAATGCCTCTGCTGTTCTTCATCCTGGTTATGGGGCCGGATATTCTCGGCCGGTCACCCTACATATCATCACGCCCATGAATAGAATCCCCACCGATGTCGTGCTCCTTGTCCGCTACGCTGTTCATCATTGTCACGGAAGACTGCCGTGGCATGGGAACTCGGTTAGCCATGTCATCCTTTGGCGAACAGAGCACATCTTCTCTCAGCTCTGGAGTTCGGAAAGGCGGAACGCAGGACAATTGACAGCTGTCTTGGCCTGAACTTTGAAAAACACCAAACTCGGCAATTATAGACTGGGTGCCAAATTGGGGCGTTTCGCCCCCCACCAATGCAACCACACAAATCTAAGATTTACCGCACGCTAAAATTTGAGATTGTTGTATCGTATCTCTCATGTGCTCTGTTGGCATTCTGCTAAGTCTAAAGAAACAGCATAGACAATAGAAAGCTTCGGACAGGTGGAGTGCGTGTAAAGGCGGGAATAATGCTGTGCTGCCGGCTGAGATTGTAAGCGGTAGGAGTATTTGGGTTTCTGCGGCACGGAGCGAACCCCTGTCGTGACGATAACTGCGTGAGATTTCGAGAAGTCTTGATATTCATCGGCATCTGCTTGTGCGAACGCCGAAAACGAATCAGGTTCGCAACGTTAGAGCCTGCGGTCTTTCCATCAGATGTTCTGGAAGTCGCTATGTGCGAGCACCCGTTGTGTTCGCCTAGCGCTGATCGAGACAATCACGTTGGTCTCGGCAGGGTTGTCTCCTGCCCGCCTGGTGGAGCTGGATTGATAGACAAGATTGTATTGCAGAATGAACGGAAGAGATCTTATCGTGAAGAGAGAAGCCCACGAGGAGACAACCAGAAGATAAGGAAATACAATGCCCCGGAGAGAGTGCATGGAACACTGCTTTATGATGTAAAATTTGATCTGGGGAAGGACGTAAAAAACTGCTGGAAGGCCGGCATACTAGAACTGTCACAATACTCGCCTCACGATGTCGTCATGTCGAGGGTTTCCGGATGCTAACTTCCAGCACGTCTGTTGAAAGGTGTGTTTTCTCTCTTGGTCAAGTACTTTTCAGGATGGCGCCCAGATGAACCGCGAATACCTCGTAGATTGTGATTGTGTCAAAAGCGTAGTGCCAGTAATTGTAATGACAAACCTCAGTTTCTCCGCAGTCACGTGCAGCGGGGCCTGTAAGAGCCGAGAGAGAGCTTAGGGCGGCATCGGCTTCTTCCCGAAGAGGGCGAAAGCGCTTGGGAATTTTACAAAAGTTGCCAGACTCATTCAACGTGATCGGATTCCCTCTGTCTACATATAAGCATCTTCATTACCACGGTTCTGATCAGGCATCATGGCGACTTCTCCCGTCGCCGTCGTTTGCATTGGCATGGCTGGTATGGCTACTAGAGGAATTGTGATAGATAAGTTCTAACAGGTCATCAGGATCCGGCAAAACTACCTTCATGCAGCGCATCAACAATTACCTACATGTCAACAAGAAGAAACCATACGTACTCAACCTGGATCCTGCTGTGATCAATGTTCCGTTCCAGCCCAACATCGATATCCGCGATAGTATCAACTACAAAGAAGTCATGAAGCAGTACAACCTTGGTCCCAACGGAGGCATCCTGACATCTCTGAATCTCTTCGCAACCAAGATCGATCAAATCATAACTCTACTTGAAAAGCGAGCAAATCCGCCGGCCGACAGTAAAGTACCACCACCGAAACATTTCTTGGTGGATACGCCGGGCCAAATCGAGGTCTTCGTATGGTCTGCTTCCGGCAGCATTCTCCTCGAGTCGCTTGCATCCTCCTTCCCAACTGTCATTGCCTACATCATCGATACACCGCGCACCTCATCCACATCCACATTCATGTCCAACATGCTCTACGCGTGCTCGATACTGTACAAGACAAAGCTTCCAATGATTCTGGTGTTCAACAAGACGGATGTGCAGGATGCAGAATTCGCAAGAGAATGGATGACGGATTTCGATAAATTCCAGGAAGCTCTCAATGAAGAGCAGAACAAAGGTGTCTTTGGTGGTGAGGGTTTCGGTGGAGGGAGCGGCTACATGGCCAGCCTTCTCAATAGCATGAGTCTTATGCTGGAAGAGTTCTATTCTCATCTAAACATGGTGGCGGTCTCGAGCATGACCGGCGAGGGTGTCGACGAATTCTTTGAGGCTGTCGAGGAGAAGCGCAAGGAATTCGAACGGGACTATCGGCCGGAGCTGGAGAGGAGAAGGAAGGAGCGCGACCAAGAGAGCGCCGCGAAACGAGAACACGACTTGACGAAAGTAATGAAAGACATGAAGATGGACTCTGAACCAAAGGCAGGAGACCAAGCCACTTCAAAAGATGAATCTGATAATGATGACGACGACGACGAGCTTGTTGATGCAGACGATTTCCCCGACGCAGAACGAGACGACGATGAGGAAGGCTTGAAGCAACGATACAAGAACGCCTTGCGTGAACAAGGCATCCAAGTTGATGATGATGATCCAACAGTAGCACGATTGCTGGCAGAGACACGGCGAGCGGGATGAGTGGTAGAGAAAAACAGAGGATGTTTATGAAGAGTTTTCGCATTAGCATAAGATACCCAGGCCCGGAGTTGGGAGATAGGAAATTGATTTTGTTCATGCCACTGAACGCGACTCTGCACCTGCATTTTGAACAACTTACAAATGTGATCCCGTAGGATATGAGATTCTTTCGCAGATTCGTTGGTCAAGAAAATTCAAGTACGGCATCGTTTGAGCGAGCCTCGTGGCGGCCCGCAAGGCTGAGGTGCCCCCTCTCAAAATGCCAAGCCACGCACAAAACCAGTAGGGCTTGGCACTGGGCCTGCGATTTTGGGAATTGGGGAATTTCTTGAAAGTGCGGTTTTCCCGTGCGAGACGACTCTGCGTATCCCTCTCACAATCAATCGCCCACACCGCTGCCCAAGATGAAGTACATCTTCTCGCAAGAGCAGCTGGTCATCCCAGAGGGTGTCAGCATCCACATCCGCTCACGAATCGTCACGGTCGAAGGTCCTCGAGGTACGAAAGACAATACCCATGCCCACCCGGAGAGAACAATGGGAAAAGACACCTGCATTGCGAGGGCCGAACTCGAAAGAGAAAGAGACTAACAGGCTTTTTGTCGCACAGGCAAACTCACCAAAGATCTCTCTCATATTGCCGTCACCTTCACGGTCGGAAAAAACAAGCAAGGGCAACAGCTCGTTCAGATTGAAATCCACCATGGCCAAAGAAAGAACGTCGCCGCTCTCCGAACCGTCAAGTCGATTATCCAGAACTTGGTGATCGGTGTGACCAAGGGATACAAGTACAAGATGCGATACGTCTATGCCCACTTTCCCATCAACGTCAACATTGAGAAGAATCCCGAGGGCTTGTTTCACTTGGAAATCAGGTAAGAGCAGGCAATTTCCCCTCAGCTTTTCTTCGCGCACGCCGACGTCAAAAATTGCTCGAAAACAAGAGGAGGAAAGAAAAATCGCTCAAATGGCATCTGGACAAAAGAGAAGCAGACCGAGCAAAATGCTAATTGTCATTTGTTATGTGTAGAAACTTCTTGGGCGAGAAGATCGTCCGACACGTTACCATGCACGACGGCGTCACCGTGGAAGCCTCGAAGGGTGTCAAGGACCAGATCGAAATCACCGGCAATAGCCTTGAGAACGTGTCACAATCCGCCGCCGATATCCAACAGGCCTGCAGAGTGAGGAACAAGGATATCCGAAAGTTCTTGGACGGTCTGTACGTGAGCGAACGGGGCAACATTCTTGAGGAGTAGAAGGCGGACTTAATCACCTGCTGCATTGATAGCGTGCTTGTGGTTGTGGGTTGGTGCGGAGGGGTGGTGGTCGTGGTGGTCGCATGGGAACAGGGCCGTGAAGCGCGGAAAGACAGCCTTCTCAAACGAAACGCAGCATGCATGATGGACAAAAGGTGGAGGCGTCATGATCTTGCAAAAATGTCCCGCTTGCACGCTCTCAGAAGAACAGTCGTCTTTGCAAGGGAAGTGCCGAAGAGCCCTATGTCCTCTCTGCCCTCCGCGAGACGTTCAGGACCCGGCGAAATGGTCTAGACGAAGAAATCAAAACAAGTTTCAGAGTTCTGTGATTTGAGCAATCGAAGGAGATCTCTTCTTTACAGTTACTTGTTTTCTATTTGCGTGCTTGAACATATGGTGGGTACGGTCTGACAATCTCTGCCTGTTCCTTGGACTGAGAAGGAACCTTGACTGGCACCAGCCTTGGTCAACGTTCTCCGATGGCCTTAGCAACCGTCTTCAAAGAGTGTAGGATCCAGGAGGAGGGAGTGTCTATCACCGTGGTACATACCCTCTGCACTGTAACTGCCCTGATCGCCTGAGTTGCCGAGTCTCCTATTCAAGCCAGCACAGCCAGTTTGTCCATCATTGACCAGCCAGGTAAGTCTGGCCTTCACGTGCCCAACTACGACTGTTTTGGAACAATTTCTAGCCCAGGTACTCCTGAGAACAAGAATCTAATCCTTTCATCTTCATTTAATTACAGGGGTACACACGACGCCTTGGATTCTAATCTTTTTCAGCATCCGCTCGCCCTCCATCGCCAATTGGACCACTGGACGCTGATCGAGTACGGGAGTGAGATGAAGCGTTGTATGACAGCGTGGCGACCCTTAGTTTAGGTCAACGTAACTTCTACCCTTTTGGGACCAGAACGGCATCGGACATCGTGTCGGGATTGCCGGCCTACGCTTCACGCACACATAGTGGAGGGCTTGGAATAGGGAATGCATTCCTCGGGTCGTTAACTCCTCCAGCACTTCATGGACATGACCTGAATTATCTCCGTGAGGGTCTTGTCCAGAAGAAGGACACGACCGTCATATAAATTGACCGGCGGGAACCATGTCCTCCAAGACGTCCAGCCAGAACGCGAACTGTTACATTGCACGACAGTATCACACACATCGATTGGACTTGGAGCAACATGACTGCAGTCACTCACGCCGAATTTCACGCTGACACCGAGAGCTTGGACGTTGCAGACGCCTTTGCTGGATCGATTCGTGGAAGAAGCATCATCATCACGGGCGTCAATAGGGGAGGGATTGGCTTTACTACGGCTCAGGCATTTGTACGAAAATCACCCTGAATTGGTCACTATGGCAAAAGCTAACGGTGGCCGGCAGGCTTCTCAATCCCCCTCCCACATTATCATCACTGGACGTTCCCCGACAAAGCT
Source organism: Cladophialophora immunda (assembly GCF_000835495.1). Classification (NCBI taxonomy): domain Eukaryota; kingdom Fungi; phylum Ascomycota; class Eurotiomycetes; order Chaetothyriales; family Herpotrichiellaceae; genus Cladophialophora; species Cladophialophora immunda. The sequence continues at coordinate 2,434,423 of NW_015622542.1, read as the reverse complement.
TCAGGAAAGCATCGAAGCTCTGCGGAAGGAATATCCCAGCGTGCAATATGTTGGGCTCAAGCTGGACCTGTCGAATCAAAAGTCCGTCCGCGAGGCAGCGGCCGAGGTCCTGGCCATGAAAGACGTTCCCACGATTGATATTCTGGTCAACAATGCTGGGGTGATGCTGATTCCGGAGCGAACACTCAGCGTGGATGGGATCGAGATGCACTTCGCTACCAACCACGTCGGCCACTTTTTGTTCACCAACTTGATCCTGCCCAAGCTGATCAAGGCCGCAGAGGGGAGGCCCAAGGGCGCCACGCGCGTCGTGAACGTCACCTCGTCGTCCCCGCTCTCGGCAGGCGTCCGCTTCAGTGACATCAACTTCGAACGGGCCAACAAAACTCTGCCAGACGACGAGCAGCCGCAGTACGAGGCACTCAAGAACTGGGGTGAAACGGACCCGGAGAACAAATCGTATTTCCCGCGCGAGGGATACAACCAGAGCAAAGTGGCCAATCTCTTGTTTTCGATTGGGTTCAATGCTCGCTATTACGACAAGTACGGACTCTTGAGCTTAGCCGTCAATCCAGGGGTCATCGCAACGGAGCTACAACGACATTTCTCGCCTGAGACGGCCACTGCGCTCCAAGCGTGGGCGAAGAGTGGAGCGGTCCATATGAAGACGCAGGGTGCGGGAGCCGCCACGAGCTTGGTGGCTGCCACAGATCCTGGGCTGGGGCTGCCAGTGGTCAAGGACGGCAAGGAGAACTACGGAGCGTACTTGAGCGACTGCCAGATCAATGGCGGGGCAAATGCTCGCGCCGTGTCGAAGAGCAACGCCGACAGGTTGTGGAAATTGTCTGAGGAATTGGTAGGAGAAGAGTTCCCTCAGTAAGGAGAGAAAGGTCAAAAGGGGTGTCTCAATAGACTGTCTTGATGATTGGTGTGGGTGGCGGATTCCTGTGAAGTCGTGATCGAAAGAAGAGGAAACTCCAAATGCCTTGATGGACTCGAGTTCCAACACGAGACCGGAATCGGGACATGAGCCGGATGCAAGGCTGACAGTGGGATTCCTGCTTCCCCGTGGCTTGATCTGTGGTTGAGGGTAGGGGAAGACATAACAGGACCAGAGAAGGCAGCTCCCAAGATTATTGCCATTCCCCTCTAGTCTTTGCTAAGTGTTTGGTGTTTACTCAAAGACCATGGCCAGCAGGTCCAATCCCCCAGCGAGTTCTGCAGAGGATCAGCTACGAAGCACTTACCACACCTGTATCGTGGGCAGCCATATACTGCACTTTCACGGGTGAGAGCTCTCTCTATACCATCTCACCCATCTACGATCGAGTTGTTCTGAAACCTCATTCCAATCCCAGCGTCCTCGATGCGTATGGCCATGTCTCTGCCCGGCACCCGACCGACCCAACCCTCTTCCTCATGCCCTGCAACCTGGCCCCGGCCAACGTGGTGTCGCACGGGGACATAGTCCAGTATCGCATTGCGGATGCTTCGGCGGTCGATCCCGACGCCCCGCGAGGCTACGTTGAACGCTTCATTCACAGCGAGATCTACAAACGGTTCCCCGACGTCCGCGCGGTGGTCCACAGCCACGCCCCAGAGATCCTGCCCTACGCAAACACCGCTGTGCCTCTGCGGCCGTGTGTACACATGGCGGGGTTTCTCGGCAAGTATTTATTCCGTGTTTTGATTGATCAGTCAGTCGCCTGCCCAGAGAAAGCGTTCGACTAACCAATACATGGCGATGTTGGCCCACGACAGGCGAGGGGATTCCGACCTTTGACATTTCCATACACTATGCTCCGGACGATGTTCGAGACCTGCTGATCCGCAACGTGAGACTTGGGCGCGACCTCGCCGAGTATCTCTCCGCGTCTGCCACGGGAGCTGCTTCCCCGGCCCCCGCCCCGGCCCATCCGGTCGTGCTCATGCGAGGCCATGGGTGTACGGTCGTGGGGTCCAGCGCCCAAGAAGCCATCTACCGCGCCATCTACACGAAGCAGAATGCGGCCATCCAATCGGCGAGTCTGGGCCTCGCACGGTCCGGTGGAGAGCAGGTCTCGGGGACGGATGTTCAGTATCTAAGGGAAGACGAGTTGGCAGATACCTTGGACATGAGCCGGCACGGATGGGTGAGAGCCTGGGGATTGTGGCTCCGCGAGGTAGAGGCAGCCGGGCTGTACAGGTACTCAGAAGAGTGAACAGACATCTGCCAACAAATTGTGCGCGACTTTCTTCAATGGGAAGGAAAAGCCACTCTGACGGATCAATCTCCTTTGCTTTTTTTCCAGCTACCTAAGCACCCGACATATTGATATCTGCTGGCGTGGACCGATGTCTAGTCAATTCGCCCCGTGAACGTCGCTGCATTCCTCATCAAGCCCAGCGACTCCACCATGGGGCGGTCATTGATGGCCACCAGGAACGCCGCCTTCCCCTCCCGTGAGGCGTTGGTGTGCGTGACCTTGCTCCAGGCCGGAACGGCAAAGGTGTCCCTGGCGGTCCACTCGATCTTGCGCGCCGCCGTCTCCCCGGGGGCGAGGATGGTCGAGAACCCCTCCCCCTCGACGACGTGGTACACGAACGACGCCGTCTCCTGGGTCTCGGGCGATGAGGCGCCGGGGGCGACCCGCTCCGCCTGCACCGACAGCGTCAGCGACAGATGCGACCCGTCCGCGTGCCTGTAGTCGTAGCGCGCATACTTTCCGCCTGCCGCCGTGAGAGCGTTTTCCACCGGCGGCCAGGGAAACTGGGACGTGCAGCGGGCGACCGGCGTGCTCGGGTAGCGCGGCTGCGGGTAGGGGTTGCCAAAGTTCAGCGGCACCGCGCCGAACAGGGGCAGGTCGAGCCCGTCGAGCCAGATGACCGGGCCGGCGCCCTCGTTGCCGTGGTCGTGCCACTGCCAGCTCGGGGTGAGGATGACGTCGCCGCGGCGCATGGCGATCTTCTCGCCCTCGACCGCCGTGTAGGCCCCCGCGCCGCTCTCGATGACGAAGCGCAGCGCAAACGCCGAGTGCCGGTGCGCCGGCGCCACCTCGCCCGGCAGCACGAGCTGCAGGCCGCCGTAGATGGTGTCGGTCGTGTGCGGCGCGCTCATGCCCGGGTTCACCAGCATCAGCACGCGCCGCTCCGCCTCCTCCACGGGCACGATCCGGCCGGCCTCCATCAGCGACGGCAGGATCTCCTGGAACCGCCAGATGGCCGGCGTCGCGGACGGGTTGGGGAACGGCGGCACGAACTTGTCGAGCTTGAGCCAGAGCGGCTCGACGTGCTTTGAGGGCAGCGATCGGTAGAAGTCTTGCATCTCCTCCTCTTCTGCTGCGGCTGCCGCAGCGGGCTTGTCGTGGATGCCGTTGGTACGGCTGTGCTCATTTAGCGTCGTCATGTTTGCAACAAGGTCGAAGATACGCCGCAGCCAGAGCCTCGTTCTTGGGCCTGGGGGAGCATGTCGCCCAGGTTAAGACCCAAAGGCTAGTCCCTGCTGCTATCAATAGTCTCCTTGGTCGTCGGGTTCCGGAAGCTGATGCCGCGGGACAGCAGACACTTCCGACGACGACATGCCGGTCCAGAGTCGCCTTGCTCCGAGAATCGCAGGAGAATTTTCTCGAGGCCGTTATCAACGTGTCCACGGGTTGGGGTCCCCTCATTGCGTCTCACTTGTACACTGTGTTACCTTTGCTGACTTCCGTAACCTCTGACAGCCATGGCCGAAGCAAGTGGATCCTGCTTGTGCGGCGGTGTCACCTTTGATGTCTCCGGTTCGCCTGATGCCGTGATCCAGTGCTACTGTGAGCATTGTCAGAAGAATGCCGGTGGCCCTTTTCAAATTGTATGTTTCCCAGCCAGTCTCCGCCTCTTGGACCCCCCATCCCCTCCCCTTCATCTTGGCAACCGTGTTATATACTCACTGTTCTTCCGCGTAGGTGGCCAAGTACGACAAAGGGCTGGTGGACGTCAGGACTGGCGAGGACCTGCTCACGCACTTCGTGCTCACCGACACGCAAAGCGGGTACCCGAAACACAAGGTCTTTTGTCGCACCTGCGGGTGCACCATGTGGACGATTCCCATGAGGCATGGCGACCAGTTTCGCATCGTGCGTGTTTCGTTGATTCAGGACGGGTGAGTCGATTTTCCCCCAACGCGATCCTTTGTGGGGAGAAGAGGAGCTGAAGGAGCACCACAGACTGGCGCGGTACAAGCCGAATAAAGTCATGTTCGAGGAGCGCAAGATTGCGGATTAAATCGAGGCTAGGCATCTTATTGCATAGACAGACATACTATATCTCGATATAGAATGCTGCCGGCTTCCATCTATTGCTTCTATGACATCTTCCCGATGAACCGCTATTCAAACTTCATCCTGTTCTTCACCGAGCCCAGCTGCTCAATCCGCACCTCCACCACCTGCCCGTCCTGGAGGTATACCGGTGGCTTTCGACCCATGCCGACCCCCGAAGGAGTGCCGGTCATGATGACGGTGCCCTTCTCCAAGGTCGTGCCCTGGCTGACAAAGGCGATGATGTCCTCGACGTCGAAGCGCAGATCCGCGGTGGACGAATCCTGCATGGTCTCGCCGTCCACGAACGTGCGGATGCGCAGGTTGTCCGCCTTGCCCACGACGCGCGGCGACACCAGCACGGCGCCCACCGGCGCCCACTTGTCGAAGCCCTTGCTGAAGCACCACTGCGGGACGCCGCCCGCGTACGCCGGGTCGCGCTGCCACTTGCGCGCCGACACGTCGTTGGACACCACGTAGCCGGCCACGTAGGCGAGGGCGTCTTCCTTGCGGATGTTCTTGCCGTCCCGGCCGATGACAATGCTCAGCTCGCCCTCCCAGTCGACCTGGTCGTTCTGGCAGATCGGCGGGATCGGCACGTCCTCGTCGTGGCTCGCGATCGAGCCGCGCGGCTTGACGAAGAAGGACGGGTACGGCGGAGGCGTGCGGCCGGCTTCCTTGACTGCAGGGGGTGGTGTTTTAGTATTCGGGGTACTGGTAGTCACCCTTGATACCACTTGGGTGGGGAGACATACTGTGTGCCGTATAGTTCAACCCAATGCACTTGACGATGGGCACGTCACGAGGGTATAGCAGCGGCAACAGCTTTTTGGCCTTGACCTCCCGCGACGTCGGTTGTAGGTCAAACGGACCCTCTCCCGTGAAAACCTTGACGACGAGGCTCCCCTGGTCGACAAGCGTCTGGACATCGTCCGCATTGTCGACGATGGGCTCCCCAAACGCCTCCTGGCCCGCCTCGTCTTCAAACCGTATCAGCCTCTGCCAGGACATGGTCGCTCTGTTTCCTAGATGTATTGGGTGTGTGAAAATCCAGAGAAGAAGAGAAGTCGAGAAATACCGGCATCCAGTCGACATCAAATGTTTCTGGGGGCCGATTTCCGGAGGGTGTGGTAAGAACTATGGCGCCACAGCGATCGAGCCGACGGCTTGACTTGACGGCGTTCCGAACACAACCTCGCGCTTCATCTGGTTCTAGGCTATAGGCGTGCCAGTTGCGTGATCTTTCTGAGGATGACTATCGAGGTCTCTGGCAATTGCATTGACCATCCTGTCCACAGCCGTCTATTGATGTTCTCCTTGCGAGTCGCTGCTGGGCAGTGTTTCCGACGAAGCCATCTGCCGCCCACCCGTCCGCCCGCCGTGTGTTTAGGTTCTATCGAGTTTTTGGTTTTCCTCCAGAAAATGGGAGGGAAGTTGACACCCCATGCGTATTGCCGTGTCGCCTCTTCTGCCCGGATGCCAAAATATATAATGATAAAAATCCCACATTTTCAAGCGGAGAGAAAGAGACAGGGCCGTTCGCGCTAGTCGGCCTCGTTGCGCCCATGGTGTGAGGTTACAACAGCTCGCTTATGAAGTCAACTCCTGAAACCGACGTGCTTGGGGGCGCTTTGTTAGGCTTGAAACCCGCCTGGGGTGCGGGCTTATCGACACATCGCTACGGACAACTAGAACCCTCTGATGGTTGGGATTGGCTTGTGTTGATGGCACGAACAGAAAGCTACTTTATGCCTATCCTGTGAATTTACCCAAGGCGCACATTAAGGGGCCGGGTTGTCTCTGGTCCCTTTTGTTGGGTGTCTCAGCCCGCGTTCGCTTGTGAACCGTTCAAACCAGTCGCGCGGTTTCACCGTCGGGCTGCAGTCAGGCGTCTGCAACAGATGAGACATTGTGATTTGGAATCTCAATGGCCCCCAAATTTTAGGCTCCAAGCGGCTCTGCCTTTCTCCCTCCCGATTTGGAGCGACAACCAACGCGTGAACCACAGCCTCACAGCTGTTTGAGTCTAGATCCTTGACGAAGGACTCCATCGTCGCCGGTGACGATCGTGAGGCGACTCTGAATATCTTTAGAGCAGATAAGGCTCTTCTGAACGACCTCCATCCTTCGAGGGAATTTGGGCAACAGTACTGGCCGACATGGCATCAAAACGCGGTCAGGATGTCGAAACCGAGATGCTTCATCCTGGGCAACACGGTCACAGAGACGGCACAACGCCGCGAGCACCGCGAACATGGATGGTCGCGGCATCGATGGCTTGCTCGATCATAGTTGGGCTGGTGTTCGCCTTGGTTCACCACTTCTTCTACACCTATTGGAATGGCAAGGTCGTCTCAAGCGACTCACAGCAGCGTTGGATCATACGAGGCGGAACTGCTTTTGCCTTTGGCTTAAAAACAGCTCTGGCTCTGGGCACCGGCATCGCTTATGTCCAATACTTCTGGTTGACTCTTTGTTCCAAGGAGTTTCAAGTTGGCAAGATCAACTCGATGTTCAAGGTGCTGGGCAATGCCTTTGAATTGTGCGATTTGAAGCTTTGGCTTCGACTGCCCGTCCTGGCCTCATTGGCCGTTGTAACATGGTCAGTCTTGCAGGAAGTACATCCATTACTAGGGCTAACCCTTGCCGCAGGACCCTCCCTATTGCAGCCATCATCTCACCCGGCACACTGATAGTGACTCCCTCGACTGGGAACAGAACACAACTCCTCGGAGTGCCACAGTTTGACTATCGAGATTATACCCCATTCGCCTCACCCCTCACCTCCGATGACGCCAACTTTGCTGGAGCCAGCAATAAACTCGTCCAACTGGCTCTTGGAAGCGCCACGACCCAGTCCATTCTGTCTATATCGCCGCCAATCGCCAACTCGACTTACTCGGTCAAGATGTATGCTCCTGCCCTGACATGCCAAATACCTGCCCTGAACGATTCGATCGCTATAGAAGCTGCATATGAGAATTTTGCAGACACCTCGGGCGGTGCCGGCGTCAACTATTTTGCCTGGGTCCCATACGGTGACGGCGCCGGTAACGGATGTCAGAATGGAAGCATTGCCATTCCGTCGGATTTCACGAGTAGCAAACTGCCCAGCACAACCGATAGTTGTTATGATGGATACAGTGCCAAACTCAACGTCTTCATCCCCGTGGCGACGGCCAGCGACGCTACCCCTTACGGGTCTTCTGTTCTGCTGAACTGCTCCCTCATGAACGCTTCTTACACCGTAAACTTTGACTTTCGTGATCGCGCACAACTTGTGGGCGTCCAGAGTCGGGAGCTCTTGAACGGAGTCCCAGTTTTCTCGAGTTACGAGAATATGGTTGTCGATGTTGGCTCCACGGCGGTATTCTCACCCATGGCCAACAAGCTAATGTCCTACATCTCCATTGTAAGTTCCTCTAACTAATAACTAATAAGAAACCGTGCCGAATTTTATATTCTTCCCTCATTGTCGATATAGGCTAACGGAATCTGCAGATGGATGCATTTGGGCGCATTATGGTGGGCTCGGTCAATACATATCACTACGGGACTATTACGCCGGCCTATACGCTTGTCCTTTCCACGGCGCTCCAATCGCAATTGTCTCCAGACACGTCTGGCAAAATTGATGCCAGCAACACGACCTTTGCGCGCTCGGTAGAGAGTCTGTTTGAGAACATCACCATGAGTCTCCTCAGCGCCAATGATTTCATTGTTGACTTGTGAGCCGGCCCCCGTCCTCTCCCCCATGCGACTGAACACTACTGACGTGCGCCTTAGTTCAAACGAGACCAAAGCCGCTGGCACCCCCTTGACAGCCGTGACCATTTACTACCCTCAGAACGTTTACACGTACGAAGCGGAGCAGCTTTGGCTGGCCTACGGGGTCGCCATCCTCGCCAACGTCCTCTGCTTGCTGGCCGGCACGTTCGCGATTCAGCGCAATGGACTCTCCTACAACAATGACTTCACAACCATCATGAGAACGACTCGCAATCCGAATCTGGACCTCCTGGTTCCTGAAGCCGAATCGAGCGGCGCGCAACCGGTCGCGCCACGGACGACGAAGGGGACACTCACGTATCAACGCTCAAATGAGTACGGGTGGGCGGGCTTTTCAGTCAAGGGAATGCAATAATCCCCTGTTTGGTTTTAAGTCTTGGGCGTTGATGTCCAAATTAGGGGCTGCGAACAGACGGTATCTCCTGTTGTCCTGGATGCTGCCACTACTTTCCACTTTGATACATCGTCGCAGTTTGCATTCCAGTGCAAATCTGGCGTCTCTACGGGAGAATGGTCAAACAACCCTAGCTCTACAAGGATCTCTGCCCGAGCGAACCCCTTTTCCGCCTGCGTGTCGTTGGATTATCCTTCGCTCAGCCTCGCCTCAGCCTCAGCATATCTTCCACCCTGAATGGGGATGCGTTCAAGGACTTGATCGAGCTTGTGCAAATCCTCCTCGGTCAGCTTGATCTCCGCACAGTTTTCCGCCACCCACTCGGGCTTTTCCGCGCCGGGGATGGGGATGATGACGCCGTTGCCGTTCCGTTCGCTCTGGGCTCGCACCCAGCCGATGGCGATCTGCGGGACCGTGCAGCCCTTCTTCTTCGCCATCTCGTGCACCTCCTTGGTCATCTCCCTGTTGGCGGCCAGGGCGTCGCCCCGAAACCTCGGGTAGCGGGCGAGGTGCGCCGGCAGGTCTCGGTGGTCCCCCAGCACCTGCGTGGTCAGCCCGCCGCGACTCAACGGCGCGTAGGCGATGATGGGGATGTTGAGCTCGGCGCAGGTCTTGGCGACGCCGTTGTACAGGATGTCCCGCGACCACAGCGACAACTCGACCTCGACCTGGGCGATCGGATGGATCTTGGCCGCGCGGCGGATCGTCTCCTCCTTGACCTCGCTCAGCCCGATGCCTTTGATTTTGCCCTCCTTGACCAACAGGCCCAGCACCCGGATCGTCTCTTCAATCGGCGTGTTCGGGTCGACTCGGGCGCACTCGAAGATGTCGAGGGTTTTCTTGCCGTCCAGGAGGCGGACGCACTCGTCGACCGATCGTCGCACCCCGGCCTCGCTGCCGTCGAAGATCAACGTGCCCGGCACGCGGCCCCCCTTGATGGCGAGCACGATCCGTGACGCCCGCTCGGGGTGCTTGGCGAAATATGCGTGGAGGAGATGCAGGCTGTTGTGGTCCGGCGTGCCGTAAAACTCGCCTCCGTTCCAGTAGTGGGCGCCGTGCTCGAACGCGGCGTCCATGGCGGCGAAGGCGTCTTCTTGGGGGATGGGAGCCTCTGGCCTGGTCAAGCCCATGAGGCCGAAGCCGATGGCGTTGACCTTTTGGCCGAGTATGGTCGCCATGGCTGCTGGTTGGGAGGAGATTGGGGGGACAACAATCCCACAACTCGGGTGTGCTCGTAGTTCTAGAAGGCGAGCCTTGAATCTCTGGGCTCTCCGATGTAGTTTACGACCCTCGATCCCTCACCGGTGAGATTCTTCCTGGCTGCAACGGGCACTTAACTAAAGGCCAAGGCCGGCCCGCGGGCGTATGTCTGGATCGGCCGCCCCACTATGGATGTCTGCTGCATGTCTCGAGATTAGGCTAGGATTCCAGAAACGGATACATGTGTACGGCAAGCCCGCTCCCTGTGGCGTGTTCTCCGGAACGGTCCAACGCAGCCGCGGCATGGGGACGCCATCAGCCCGGCGGGGCTTTTAGTCCCAAGGAGCAATCCATCAAGCCTATTCATGGCGGGGACATCGGCATCATTGCAGTAGTTACAATCTCACGATCCCTGTGCACACTCTATACACGCTCTGCACCGTCGGCCGCGTAACAGGGCGATCTTCGCACGACTTCCCCGACATCTACCCGACGGTATCTTATGCTAAGCTCTATCGGCAGTAAGGATATTGTTTCGGAGAATGCGGGTGCCCCGTGGGGATGTATCTACCCGTACCCTCCTTCCCCGCTGGCTGGAAGTCGTGGATTGACAACCTCGAGCTATTCTAGCTTCAAGTCGAATAATGTCGACTGAGCACCCCTTGGAGATCCTTGCTCCAGCCGCTTTGAGACCACCCGTTCAAGCTCTGCGGGTATTGCGGCATGGTGCCGACCAAGAACGAATCGTGCGCGAGGGCGACAAAGACGCGGTCTGTTTTCTCGACCTGCCGGATCTTCGCCAACGTCTCCCCCGCCACTTGGGGGTCGCTGTGGAAGCAGCGGCCCATGGGGCCCGAGGTCACGCTCATCGGGCGGCTGCCCACCAGGATGGAGCGGTGGTGGCAGCAGTCGCCCCCCATAAACACCCACTCGTCCGGCCCCGTCAGCGCGAGGCCGCCCAGATGCCCCGGCATGTGGCCCGGCGTGTCGACGAGGTAGAAGCTGCCGTCGCCGAAGAAGTCGTGCGCGCGCTCGAACGGGCCGAGCGGGGCCCACGGCTCCGTCGCGAAGCCCAGCTCGCGGAATTTGGGATGCTGGACCAGCGCGCTGGAAAACGGCGACTGGGGGTTCACCGGCCACCCTTCGCCGTTGGCCGCCTTGGCTCCGGGCCCGACGATCATCTCCGCCTCCGGGAACTTGGTGCAGTCGCCGATGTGGTCGAAGTGGACGTGGCTGAAGACGACGGCGTCGATGCTCGCCGGCGACACGGGGCCTCGCGACAAAATGTCGATGGGGTCCTCGGCCACGGACGGCTGGATGACGTGGAAAAGACTCCGAATCAGCTCCGGCACTTGATCAAAATCCTGTAACTGGTCAGCACGAGCCGTCAACAGATCCAATATAAGTCGGGCGTACCTTGGTGAGGCCCAGGTCGAACAGAATGTTCTTGCCGGACGGATGCCGGATGAGGAAACTGAAGTCAGGATAAGGGTGTCGGGCTCCCATGACGTCTTCGTCGCCGTCTTCGAAGAGCCAGCGGTCTGGATGGTTCAGCTCGCCGGTGGCAAGTGCATGGACTTCGACGGGTCTTGTGGTGTTGCTTGGTGGAAGCGACGGCATTGCTAATAGAAGTCGATATGCAAGTGAGTGACTGGAGTGGTTTCCTCAGCCCTCGAAGGCGCTGTCAGCGAACGTAGGCCTCAAAAACCATGGGGATTCGACTAATCGATTCGAAACGAGACAGGTCTTCCTCCAAACTTCAAAGCACCAAGATCATTGACGACTTTGTCGCGGGAAATCCGATTGGCTCCGCGGGGATATAGACGAGTATCCGATAGCCGGAACTGGCTATACCCCCGGCTCCACCCCGGCTTCTACCCCAGGCCGCAGCTGTCCCTAGTGGCGTCTTCTAGCCAGTACACACCACGGAGACCCAATAGAACACACATGAGAGCGCCTCTGCTGTAGACGCTACTGCATTTCCCCAGAGGAACTCCGGCTGTTCGGTACCGCTGACCAGGTTGCGGTGTGCAGTTATTGCGGGGCTGCCTCCGGAAACAAAGTCCTGTTGAATCTGGAGTAGCACGGGGTTCTGGTCCACGATGGTCTCGGCTCACAGGTGAGAGAGATAACGTGGTTGGGAAAAGCTATTAAATGCGGGTTGAATCCCTGCCTGGCGCGGCCTTCTCGTGAGACCCTTTCCATCCGCCTCGTTACCGAATCCCAGCTGCAAGTGAGCTCTCAATCTTTCCATTCTCGGAACCTACTCATATACTCTCACTATTATTCCGGGCTTCAGCGACTGAGTAGCCATGGCGAACAAAGAAATCCCTCGTGGAGAAGTGCAGGAGCGTGAGGAGGTCGTATATGATGTCGACGAAGTAGGTATCCAACCGCTTCCGACCACAGAGCACAAGCTGACCTTGAGCAGATTGAACCACACAATGGTGAAGTTCTCTTGACCGTCGACTCCGAGGGTAAGGGTAATTTGCATCTCAAACTAGCCAAAGATGGCCGGGTAAGAGGGACCTCTGATTCTTGCGTGCTGTATGTCGCTGACATCTCCAGACTATCTTGATCCCCCAGCCCACGGATGACCCAGATGATCCACTGAACTGGAGCTCCTTCAAGAAGCATGCGGTGCTGCTCCTCGTTGCATTTGGTTCCTTTGCTGGAGACTTCGGCGCTGGTGCCGGCGTGCCTCTGATCTTCCTTCAGGGAGCGCAGTGGGGGCTGCCACCCACCGAAGTCAACCGGGCAAATAGTCTGGCAGCCGTCATGTGCGGTGTTTCCGGGATCATCTGGATGCCCCTCCTGAACTCCTGGGGGAGGATCCCCGTACTATTCTGGTCCGGCGTCCTAGGCTTCTTCTTCACCCTCGGAGCCGTCCTGGCCCCAAACTTCCCCGTCCATTATGCGATGAGGACCCTTCAGGGAGTGACGCAGAGCACGGGGCAGACCATCGGCCTGGCTTTCATCGAGGACTGCTTCTTCTACCATGAACACGCACGGAAGATCGGAATCTGGTATGCCATCTATATCTGCTCGCCATTCCTGTCTCCCCTCTTGGCCAACTTCATCATCGGCAAGACGGAGGATTGGCAGATCATCTTCTGGTGCACGCTTGCTTGGTCGGGATTTTTGCTCAGCTTGATCCTCCTCTTTGGCGACGAGACCTATTACAATCGTACCGTGCCACGAGAGCGGCAGCCTCACCGGGGCAAGGGACAAATCAACCGCCTGCTGCGCGTGACGGGCATTTGGCAGATCCAGCATCACTCCGGCTATTTCGCCACCGTCCTGAGCTCATACATTCGCCTCGTGACAGTCTTTCTGAAGCCCGTCATAGCACTAACCATGCTTTTCTACGCGGCAGTCTTCATGTGGATGATCGGGCTCTTCCTCTCCTCGGCGGTTCTGCTGGCCACGCCCAAGGTCGCAGGCGGCTACGGCCTCTCATCCATTTCGGTCGGGTGTGTGTTCTTCGCGCCCATCGTCGGCGTTCTCCTGGGTGAACTCTTTGGCCATTTCTTCAACGACTTTATCGTCAAGTTCTATGCCCGGCGCCATGGAGGACACTTTGTCCCCGAAGTGCGACTGTGGACCACGTATATCGGTCTCGCGGTGATCGTCCCCGGGCTGGTCATTGTGGGTGAGACGTTCCAACACCAACTCAGCGTGGCGGCTCTAGTCTTTGGTTGGGGTATGGACGTCTTTGGCGTGTTGGTGACTTCGGTGGCCACCATTGCTTTTGCCCTGGATTGCTACCCGTCAGCCTCGGGAGAGGTGTCAGCCCTGATCAACATGGCCCGTGTGGGGGCAGGCTTCGCAGTCCCCTATTTTATCGAGGAGTGGACGGCCAAGCAAGGGTATGCAACGGCGTTTGGACTTCAGGCCGTCGTGGTTGTCGCGGCGTACGCCATTGTCATCTTCATCCAGCTATTTGGAGCCAGACTTCGCGCGTGGGCTGGTCCCGCTCGCCACTTGCGCCTGAGCAAGTGAGCGGTCCTCATCGGAAAGATTGGTCATATCTAGGATTAGGAGGTCTCGTTGAAAAGCGTCTGCGTCACACAGATACCGGAGACAAGGTGGGATTGCTGCACTTTTGCGTAGGAATGTGCAGAGACAAGTTGTAGGGTGAAGATAGTGCAGCAATCAACGGCGGAAATATGTTCACATACTTGCCCTTTCCTACGGACATCATCTTCATCTAATTGGGTGAGGTCAACTCTTGGCTTCACAAGGATTTTCTATCCTTGCACTCAAGGGACGAAGGCGATAGGAATGAATCTATCGGCATCTGAAACTCGTCAGGCTTCACATTAAAGGGGCAAGTGGACAGCGCAGTTCCCGCAAGGCTGTCAGCCGAGGTTCCGGCCTTGCTGTCATTACATCTCTTGACTCTCCCTAAGTCCCATAGGCCTGGCCGCCTGGCAGCCTTCCCCACATCATACCCACTACGCAGAGATACATGAGGTCTTTTCCTGGAAAGACTGAGGACCACGGCAACAGCAGTGGGCGAAGGGGAGCGAGGGATGTTGTTGTCCAAGCTTTCGCTTTCCTCGGCTCTGGCTCGATTTGCTGTGACCCCCTCCGCTCATGTCTCGGGTCTCGTCCCGCTTGCGTGGCGATTCCGACGGCTGCCGTCCTTTCTAAGCCGACAAGGTTTCTCGGCTCTCCACGTTTTCAGCAAAGGTGGTCACGATAGGGAGGCAGCTTGGGGATGTGTAGCAGAACGGGGGGCCCCAGGCGGAGGAGAAACTTCCAAGCTGTGAATGACTGGCACTCAGTCAATATATATCCTCTCCAAAAGCTATAACGTGGCTTTCCTCGAACTTGGATCATATCGCCGGGGAGGAATTATGGCAGTTCTCAATATGGGTTCAAGCTTGTCGCTTCCCATACCCAACAGCACGCTTGGGCTCACCACACTGATCGTATCCTTGGTAGGAGTCAACTTCATTTGATCCATGTCGGCGCCCAGCCATGATGATGATTTGACTAACAGAACTCCTGTAGATACTTTTTGCTATTGTGGCTTACGGCCTCTACAATGCTTTTGTGCACCCTCTGGCCAAAGTCCCAGGGCCGAGACTCTACGGCGCCACAAACCTGCCGTATCTTTACTGGCTCCTTCGAGGTCGCTGGCCCTTCGTCCTGAAAGAGCTCCACGACGTCTACGGCCCCGTCGTTCGCTTCACGCCAAGCGATGTCTCATTTACCACACCGACGGCGTGGCAGACGATTTACGGCCACAAGAAGGCTGGCCAGCTCTCGTTCCAAAAGGATAAGCGCCTCTATCGCAGTGCACTCACTCCAGCCGACAACATCCTATTAGCCGGCGACGCAGCCCACAGTCGGCAACGACGTCTACTCTCCCATGCCTTCTCGGAAAAAGCCCTCCGCGGTCAAGAGGGCATCTTGAATGGCTACCTCGACCTTCTGATCCGGAAGCTGACGGCAGAGGCCGAGGCGGGAAAGGTGGTGAACCTGGTGCAGTGGTACAATTTCACCACGTTCGATATTATTGGAGACCTTTGCTTTGGAGAGCCGTTTGGATGTCTCGCAGCAGGCGTCTATCACCCTTGGGTCGCGACAATCTTTGACGGATTTCGGCTGGCCGTCTTCAACCAGACTATGAAAAGATTGCCAGTGGCGGCACCCATCTTCCGACGTTTCATTCCGCAATCTTTAGTCAAGGGCCAGATGGATCATCTTCGATTGAGTTTCGAAAAGGCCAAGAAGAGACTAGAGAGTGGCCGGACCGACCGTGAAGACTTCATGTCCTACATCCTGCGGCATAATGACGAAAAGGGAATGACCAAGGACGAGATTGGCGAAAACTCCAATATCCTTATTCTGGCTGGGAGCGAGACCACGGCAACCCTTCTGAGTGGCACGTCGTATTGGCTTCTCAAGAACCCTCGCATCTATCAGACGCTGGTGCAAGAGATCCGCTCGACCTTTGCCAAAGAAGAGGACATCACCTCCGTGTCTGTCACCAACGCCAAATATCTCCTTGCTGTTCTCAACGAAGGTCTGCGCATCTATCCGCCGTCACCTGGAGGTCTGGGCCGTGTGTCACCTAGTGGAGGCTCCGTCGTGGATGGCTACTGGATACCCGAAGGCGTGAGTAACTATGGCCTGGTCCGCTGAGCTTTTTGTCCCTGACCTTTGCAGACTGTGGTGTCCGTGCCTCATTACGCATCCTATCATTCGCGTCGCAACTTCGCGAGCCCGGATGACTTCCACCCAGAGCGCTGGCTCAATGACGCGCGCTTCAGCAACGATGTAAAAGAGGTGCTACAGCCGTTTCAGTTCGGACCTCGCAACTGCTTGGGCAAAAGGTACAGTGACCATGATATATGGACGCGTTGGAGATATTAACTAATAACTGATCTAGTCTCGCCTATGTGGAGATGCGGCTGATCCTCGCTCGCATGTTGTGGAACTTTGACATGGAACTGATGCCGGATAGCGAGACTTGGAATGAGCAGCACATTTTCTCGTTCTGGGACAAAGGGCCTTTGAACGTGAAGCTGAAGCTCGTTCACCGGGATGCAAACCCCAATGCTTGACCAAGAGGCAAGTTGGAGTCACAGATTACAAAAGTGCTGCCACTCGATCCCTATAGCAACGAGGGCTGCAGGGTGATTCTCCTCGATACTAGAGCAGGACATTTAATCTGTGTTGTCTAGAATAAGCGGCTAAAGTGGAGTTTTGGATATAGCAACACGCCCCAGCCGAGATGAATAGTCAAGACATATCATGTCTAACGAAAAGAGTTCACTCCGATCCAGGATCAATAGAAGTCTGAACAACACTGTTGAGAGTTTAGAGTGATCATTTGCATAATGAACAATGCCTCCACTCTTCGTAATCACACGAAGCATTTGATGGGATAGGTATTGTCTACGAGGTTGCTGGCGAAAGAGTCAAAGGGATGGTCGCCTGCACGATTCAGTCCCTCGTTCAGCATGCAGAGCCTCCCCTTGGAGTGAAGACTTGAACCGGACCGCGAATCATGCACTTGCACCGGCGTCGGCTTCCTCATGCGGCCACTTCCAATGAAAACCGCAACAGGAGCTTCTCCGCCGTGGGAAGGGAGTATTCCCGACCGGGTATGTCGGAAAGCGCGAGGCCGGAGGAAGAAAAGGCCCCCAAGGCGTCTTTCATTATAACCATTGCAGTGTCTGTTTTGGCACTACTCATCAATCGAGCCGCGTCCAAAGGGAAATTGTCGGCATTGCTTACTGAAGTTTTCATCCCATTGGCTGTCTGAAGATGAACTTCCCTCTGCCAGAGATATTGCCCACAGTCGAGGAGTGCCTGCCGCAGCATCGCGGGCTCTACTACAACGGGGCATGGCACGAGCCTATCGACGGACGCTATGTCGAGACCTTCAACCCAGGTAAGGGCACGGTGATCACGACCGTGGCCTATGCCGGCGTCAAGGACACTGAAGCAGCACTGGAAGCCGCTCAAGCCGCCTTCCCTGGGTGGAGGGCCACGCCACCTCTGAAGCGCGGGAAACTACTCAAGAAGGCAGCCCAGGTCTTTCGAGATCACGCAGTCGAACTCGCCCTCCTCGATGCCGCGAACATCGGTAGCCCCATCACCATCATGGCAGGCGACGCACATTTCGCCGCCGAGTACCTCGATTTCTACGCCGGCCTGATTCCGGCCGTCACGGGCGAGACGAATGATCTGGGAGAGGCTACCTTCAACTACACCGTGCGAGAGCCCATCGGCGTGGTCGCGAGACTCGTGGCGTCGAACCATCCCTTGATGTTTACCGGAACGAAAATGGGCCCTGCTCTAGCCATGGGGAACACGGTGGTCATCAAGACGCCCGAACAGGCACCCTTGTCTGCTCTCCGGCTTCTCGAGCTGCTAGGTGACCTATTTCCTCCGGGCGTTTTCAACGTTCTCTCGGGCGGTATCGACTGCGGCAAGACGCTGTCGACACATCCGATTGTGAGGAAAATAACGCTCATCGGAAGTCTTTCAACTGGCCGTGCCATTATGAAAGCAGCCGCTGACTCGCTCAAGTTGTCCGTCTTCGAGCTGGGTGGAAAGAATGCTCTCATCGGATATCCAGACGCAGATATCGATCGGCTAGTCGATGGGATTGTGGAGGGCATGAATTGGTCGTGGTGTGGGCAGTCGTGCGGCTCGACGTCGCGAGTGTTCCTACACGAATCTATTTACGACAAAGTCTTGGATCTCGCGAAGACAAAACTTGAAAAGGCCTACGTTCCAGGTGATCCCCTAAGCAAGGCGACGACAATGGGGTCTATGGTCAACAAAGCTGCCCAGGACAGAGTATTGCGATATATTGACATTGGGAAAAAAGAAGGCGCCCGGCTCGTTCTCGGCGGAGAACCACCGAGCACTGAAGATACGAAAGGAGGCTGCTTCGTGCTCCCAACGATTTTCGCAGACGTCGAGCAGACGATGACGATTGCACGGGAGGAAATCTTCGGACCCGTCCTATCGGTCTTGAAATGGACGGACGAAGAACAGATGTATAAGGATGTCAACTCCGTCGAGTATGGACTTACCGGAGCCGTGTTTACGTCCAACATGTCGACGGCACAGAAGGCTGTGCGGAGGATTGAGGCTGCCACAGTATGGGTGAATACGTCGGCCACCCATTACCTGGGCATGCCGTGGGGAGGATACAAACAGTCCGGGATCGGAAGAGAAGACTGTTTTGAGGAAATGATCGAGATGACACAGCGAAAAGCGGTGCACGTGAAGCTGTGATTCCACTACTCTAGACCGTACCAAAAGTAGCACCGCTTAGCAAAGTCTTGAATCATCCTCCATCAATGACAGAAAAGTCTTCTCAAAGCAAATGCAGATGCTATAGGACCACGTGACGCCGGAACCGGGGCTATGATTCCGACGTTCCGAGGCATCGTACCTTCGGACCTCCGCACATCGGATGAGTCCCGGTTCCTCCCCTCCCCCAGAGACCGACCCATCCCCCTGCTTCCCCAGACTCACCTCCCGCAGGGTCGCCAGGCGGATGCTGGATCCTACACCTCGCCTGTACACAGGGACCGCAGCGAGATGGCCTTCAGGTTTGGCTCGCATGAGTCTGAGGACTCACCTGACAACCGGGCAGACCGACGCAATCAACGCCGCTTTGACGAGGACGATGGTCGAGCAAGTAAACGACAACGTACCGCGTTGGCTTGCAACTCGTGCAGGTATCGCAAGTCCCGCTGCAATGGCGTGCACCCCACGTGTTCGACATGCAGTGACTTGGGGCTCGAGTGTGTCTACAGAGGCCCCGCTCCCACGCCCCGATTCCAGTCTCGGGACCTGCAGTCGATGGAGAGGAGGCTGCAGAAGTTTGAGGATCTGTTGCTGGGGATCGTGACGAACCAGCAGATGAGTGGCAACTCGAACAACAACAACATCACCACCCCAGCCATGTCGCGATACCCATCCCAGCCTCAAGGCGGTTCTTACGTCGAAGCACCGCCTCTACAAAACACCTCGGTGCCAGCCTTTCCCAACCTGGTGCGCTTCCAACCAGAGCAGGCGACGGCACAGCGTGACCAACCAATGTCCAAGCTGTGGCCGATGGCACAGGAGGACACCGTCGACGGGATGGGGAGCATCATCTTCGCGGACGACTCTAGCTCGGGGTTTTTTGGTCCATCCTCGAACTCGGCCTTCTTCAGCAAGATCGCCAAGGTCCTGGCTCTGGGAATACGGACCATGCCCGAAGGCAGAGACTCGACGCGAGATCTGGCGGGGGCCTTGTCGCGGCCTGCATCCCCTGCAGCGCAGAGCAGAGGCAGCGCCCGCCCCGTCAACCCTTACAAACTGCCCTCGCGAGCGGAGATCTCTCGAATCACTGACATTTTCTTCTCCCACACTGGCCAGTTTTTCCCTTACATCTCCAAGACCAGCTTGACGGAGATGGTGGAAGAGCTCGAGTCGACCAATTTCAGCAACGTTCGGAAGTCGGGCTTGTGCCTGCTGAACGCCGTCTTAGCCATGGGCACGAGTCTGGATAGAGGGGTGGGTCGTCATCCCAAATCGATCGAGATCGAAGCAGACGTCTTCTTCCAGCGCGCACTGGCTCTGTCTCCGTGGACCATCTCAAATACCGCCAATTTGGAGACCTGTAAGAACACACGCCATCACCCGTCTCTTCCTCTACCGGAGCTGACCCTTGTCAAATAGTGCAAGCGCTCACGGCCATGACCCAATATCTACAAGGCACGTCGAGATCTGCACAGACCTGGAAGCTCCACGGCCTACTTGTGCAGGCGGCGTTCCAACTGGGGGTCTATACCCAGGATCCAAACGCGAAGATCTCGGCCTTGGAACGGGAAATTCGCACCAGGATCTGGTACACATGCATCATCCTTGACCGGTAATTTTCCCGCATCCTCGCATGAAGACTTGGCTGAGCGCTATCAGGGTTTTCAGCACCACCTTCGGGAGGCCACTCTTGATCAACAACGAGCTCATTCACATTGACTTGCCGTTGGACATCGAGCTCGATCAACTCCCAAAGGATCAATCCCAATTCGAGATGCCCCAAAATCCCGAATCGAGGCCTTCGCCGGGTGTCATCTTCATCCCAAGCATGTAAGGGCAATCTTCTGTTCTCCAACACCCTTCTGTACGGACGTGCTGACTGTCCACGTGTAGTAAGCTATACCGTCTCCAGGGCGACATTATCTGCGACATTTACAACCACAACGTGATCTCCTCGCACACCGTGCGGTCCGACGAGCTCTACAGCAAGATCATCCAAGTCGACCACGCGCTGGAAAAATGGAAGGCGGACCTCCCCCCCATTTCCGCGCTGCTGCCGCTCGAGTTTGTCGACAACATGGACACCGAGAGCTGGGCGTACACCAAGGCGCAGACCACGCTGACGCTCCGCTACCTCAACGTCCGCGCCCTGCTTTTCCGCAAGATCCTGGAGCGCTCCCTCGACCACTTTGCCAAGTCGAGCACTTCGGCCGTGCCCCCGAGCGGCTCGTTGCCCATTGGCCAGATCATGATCCAAGCCTGCGCGGACGCGTGTGTCCAGACCATCGCCATCATCCGAACGACGGTCTCGAAGCCGCAGGTGCTACCTGCGTGGTGGTATACGGTATACTACGGTAAGTCTGACAGTGATGGTTTTGAATGATTGGGGAACCCTGCTAAATCGTCATGGTGACCAAAGTCTTCAATTCGGCCTTGATCCTGTTTGGCGTCATCTGCCTGCAGACCCTGGGCAAGACGAACTTCGGGACCAAACCCGCGGCCGAGCTGGTGGCCGTCATCCAAAGCGGCCTCGAGGCACTGGAGATCATTGGGAAGGAGAGGCGCATTGTCCGCCGGTGTTCAAAGTACCTGACCAAGATCATCCTCGTGTCGACCTTGCTGGGTAAGAACCCCTTTTTGTTGTATACGCTCTCAACGGCGGCCACGTAAAGGATACAATGCTAATACTGTGCCCGGTGGGCCCCCCAGTGCGGAACCACGCGTCAGTGCAACAGCTTCCCGCCGGGGTCACGGCGCTGATCAATTCCCTGCCCAACGGAAATCCTCCCCCCTCCACCAGTGGCGGAAATACACCCTCGCCGCTGCAGACGGATTTCGGACAGTTCTTGATCGACGAGGACTACGCCTTCTTGGATGTCTGGACGGACCTTGTTCAGGACACCTCGACCGCATTCCCCAATGCTTGACACGTTGCTAGACCAGGTGTGAGGGGAAGGTTGCCCGGGTGTCATGTGTAAGGCCGTGTAAAAGGAAAAAATGTTACTATAGAACAGGAAAAGGGCTGGAAAAGGAGCGTGGAAGGACGACGAACATGAGCAGATTATGCTCCCGACTTGCAGCCCGCTACTTTCCCTTCACATATATAATGACTATGACATCGAGCAGCGCTATGGAGACGGAAGAGTAGCTGCTCCTCTCTTCTGCCTTGACAGGCAAAGACCTCTTCGTGAGCGAACTTCGCTCAACGATCAAACTTCCCACATCGTGGTTTTACTTATAGTAGCTCGTACGTCTGTCACTCCTGCCGGATTTCGTTGTCTGACTTGGAATGCAAACAGCTTCCGGATCCAGCAATCGGGGGTCGCTGTCCGCTTCGCGCGTAAAGCGCAAGGTACTGCGGCGACCACAGCTGTTGTCGGTGCGCCTTAGGGGCAGGCCCTACAAAGATGAACCGCTCGGGGGACGCCTCGTCAACCGGCCGCACGACGAAAGGGTCCTCGCGCAGGTCGGTCAGGATGAGCTTGTCACCAGGCCTGCAGCTCTCCGAGACGAGGACGCGACTCCAAGCTGACCCCGGAGCTGCGCCACTCTCGTCGATGCGATGCGTTGCGACACCGCTCGCACAAGGCTTCTGGCCGGGTTGACGAGACCGGACGACCGTCCACCCGCGTCATGGAATTGGGAAGCCGGCCCGAGTCGTATATTTTGCAGAATCTCGGGATCCTCTGGCTCCAATCGGTGACCCAAGAAGGTAATCTCAGATCGCGGTGTCGTCGACTTTCGTAAAGCACCGGAAGCGCCTTGAATGCGTTCGTTTCAACAAAAAACAAGACATAAATCCTGAAACACCTGTGATAGTGTTTTCCTGTAGTCGATGTGGAAACGAGCCCACGGAAGCGTTTGGCGTCTGTGGATCCAGTATGTGAGAGGATCCCCAGCGCTCCATAGATGATGGTCCCTTGGATCAGACCAGTTCAGCCACCAACTTGAAATGAAGAGGCGAAGAGGCGTTCCAACCGCGCCAGAGTCGGTCTGGGCCATCTCACCCATCTCATTCCTGAAGTCACCGTTGCCATACCGATTGATCAGATCTATGCTGTCCAGATGATTTTCCGGATCCTCGAGCCGGTAATCGCCTTCAATGTGGAAAGCAATGTGGCTCTTAAGTCGTTCAAATGTCATGAGAGATTCACCGAAGGCCACGAACAACTCCCGGGCGGCGACTTGGCCATGCAGGCGAGGGAGACAAGGCTGGCCCGGCGCAGCTTTCAGAAAAGAGGTCGGTGGTCGGGCGAGACAACGGAGTATCCAAGTCCGTTGTCTATCGTGGGCGTATACGAAATGGGGGCGCAGCTCCTTCTCATATACAGTGGCTGTGATGTTTGGGGTCGATAGGAGCGGACCTCGGACTTACGTGGTAGTAGGAGTGCGATTCAGAACGAAGCTGACTACTAAGCCAGGCAAATGACTGTAACTAGAAAGTCCGTGAGTATCCCTGAATATGTTAACTTACTCTGTTGGGTCTATAGCGCTCTGTAAGAGCTACTAGATCCAACGGAGCCTCTCATCCCGAACCTTCTTCATATGCAGGGTTCTTCGGGCACCCTTGCCCTTCCTCCACGGACCGTCCCGAAATCGTAACAGTAACAGGGAAAGTTGACGATATTTTATTACACCTTCCCTCGTAGAGGGCCCCATCGGCGTTCTCATTCAGTGTCGTTACAAAATTCCGAGTTGAGTGTCCAGTTCATTCTGCGACGCTGCGACGCCGCGCTCAATCTTCTTCAGTGCTTCGAGTCTTTTCTCGAGGACCTCAAGTGCCTCTAGTTCATTAATTTCCTCTTGTGGCATAGGATTTGGTGCAGGGCTTGTTGTGAGTATTGTCGTCTCCTCGATTTCTCTTTGACAATTCTCAAGCCTTTCATGGAAATCCACCCCCCTACTAGCTGCTCTGCCTCTTATCTTTGCTTCTAGGTCCCGCTCTCGGTTTCTGAGTTGTGTAAGTCGAGTTGGGGCTTGCGCATGCCGGTTCGTTTCCGCTAGGATGTTTTTTTTTCTCGCCTCGAGCTCCTCCTTTCTCTTCTTGCGTGCTTTAAGTACAGTTTTGGGCTCCTTCCCGAGCTCTCGAATGCTACGTAGAAGACCGTTCATGGGCTCTTCAAGATCCCGGATCCCTTGCGTTACATTTTGTGTAACTTGCGTTATGTCGGCCATTTTCGCTACTGTGTACTAAATCCGGAAATTAGCAAGACCGATCTCTTTTATAGCGTCAAAGAAAAGTGAAGAGTAACTAACCCAAGTTATGAAGACTCTTCAGTCTTGTTAGTAGGCTTCAGTGACTGGCTTCGGATGCCGTAGCCGCTCCTAAATGGAGAAATATAAATAAGGATCGTATCGACGGGGGATAAAGTATAAAGTTTTAGCCGCTTACACCATTTGAACACCACCAAGAGTCCAAAGACCTATGAGGGTTAAGTAATGGTTCTGTAACAAGCAAGCCTATATAATACTGAGGAGGATAAGTCTCGGGAGGCGAAAATCAGACTCAGTGAAATTCGTCCAGCTTATATAACAGTTGACGCCTTCGTCCCTGGAATAATTGTGTACTCTGGATGCACTGCTGCCTGTTTTTGCGACGGCTGTAGTGATCGGCAAGATTGGGCATTTATTTGTACATTGCAGATTGAAAGCCAGTCAGTCGAAGTCAGCCTCGAAGCATGCCCAATATAAGCGACCCTCCCTTTTGAGAAAAAAAAACCTCACGTCTCTATTGGATAGACATCGCACCATCATGTGCACTACTAGTAGTACGAGTAGTACAGCAGTACGCTAACGACCGGTGAGCAACAAGGCGGCGGCTTCACCCTCGTCTAAAGGTTTCTCCAAACCAAAGTCTGGGGGCCCTTTCTCTCGGGTTTCACGAACTCAAGGCCCTACGAGAGCTTTGTAATCATTAGAAATTTGATGCACCACTACCTGGCAGGAGAGGGTGCACAGTGTCAATTTGGGAAGGGTTCTTCGTCTGTATCCCAGTGTATTCGTCTAAATATTTTCCTGCGATTAGACAAACATAGGACGTATATCTAAATGCGAAAAATATATCATGAGACTACGTCGATTATATTGTTCTAAGATAGTGATGGTTCTCAATCGTCTTGAACGTCAAGGGTCGTAATTTAACGGAGTACCTACCGTTCGTTCGTGACGGTGGACTAACACGACTCCGCCTACCTCGCTTCTCTCCTCTTACTTTTTGGCAATTCGGCTCTTGACTGCAAATCAACTCTCTCGCAAAACAGAGGTTCAAACCACAAGTTGCTAAGGTGTCTCATTGGTAGTTCGATGGGAATATGTGCAGATGAAGTCGATCCAGAGACACCTTCTGCGGTCAGGATAGCGCAAGCATCGCAGCGCGTTTTCGCGCTGAGTCGTGACAGGGATCGACACGCCGCTGCAAACGAGAACTGCATCTAGGACTGCGTCGCACCACGCGTAGGAGACTGCCTCATACTGAAGCACCACGCCACTACTGCGATACTGACGCCGTCGCCATCCAACAAGTCCACATCCAACAGATCGCACCTCACAAGATCATCACCACACTCGGGATGGATATCGAGCACCCGAGTCTGCCGACGTCTTAGCCGGTTCTAGAGTGGATGTGCGACGTCCCGAGCGATGGATTTCATCCTTCCCTGGGAGACAGAAGGGGCTACTCCAGACAGCGTCCACGGAGCTGGGCAACCAGAAGATCAATCAGACTTGTTCACATTTCGAGAGTTCGGCTGTTGAGCTTGGGTGTTTCCCAATTGTCCTACAAATTCTTCGAACATTCGGACCAGAAGCGGTGGGAAGTGGATACTTCAGCTTTGCGATCAGTCGTAACTCTTGAGACGGGAAGTGAATATGCTCTGCTGGGAACCGGATGTAAGCTTGCGAAAATCATCTTCTACGAGGCTGTGGAAGCGGGACAGCTTCCGTCCGATGGCGATCCAGAAGCCCAAGTCGAACTGATAAAGGGCTTGCGGCGGCCAATGATTGCCTGCTCCCTTTGCGTCACGCTTTGAGCAACGGTGTTAAGCAATACCCTAATGGGCTTAAAGGGAGCCATAACCGAACTGGACAATATAACCAAATACTGCAGAGCTCGAGATGGACCACATACAAGTACCGATTTGATATACTGTACAGAGTACCCGTTACTCATCTCCCTTTCCATCACAAGGATCAGCACGTGTGCACATAGCAATAGCAAGCTGCCAGCTCCAGCGGCAGATGCACCCGGCGGAGACGGTTACAAGGACACCATTTCTATTGAAGGTCCAGAACGATTCTTCCCTTGACCTTGGCGTCCTTCAGCCGCTCAAACGCCTCACCTGCCGCATCCATCGGGAGCCGCTCTGTCATGGGCAGGATCTGGTGGTGTGCTGCAAAGTCCAGTGTGTCTTGAATGTCTTGGAGACGGCTGGCATTGACGCCCGTCACGGTGTAGCCGGAGTTGATGATCTCGAGCAGTTGGAGCGGGAGGGTGAAAGGCCCCGCCGGTAGACCAATGCACACGAGGGTGCCTGCTGGGCCCAGCATCTTGCAGGCCTGCTCGTACGACGACGGGCTACCTGTGGGCACGAGCACGCCACGGGCGCCCCCTCCCGTGATGCGGCGGACCTCAGCGGGGATATCGGGTGCGGAGCGGAAATCAACGAAGCGGTGCGCGCCCATGAACAGAACAAAGTCCTCCTTGTCGGCCGAGTCGATCCCCACGACTTGTAGCCCCATCTTGCGCGCGAGCTGCACGCCCAGGTGACCCAGGCCGCCGCCCGCGCCGGCGATGACGATCCAGTCGCCTGCGCGAGCGTCGACCTTCTTGAGCGCCCGGAACATGGTGACGCCGGCGCACAGCAGCGGGCCGACCTTCGCCAGGGGCAGGCTGTCCGGGATGCGCGGGGTCGTGGTAGCCTGCGACGCGACGTACTGCTGCAGCGAGCCCGGCGAGGCGTGGCCGTAGATGGTCCGCTCGGCGCAGAGGTGCTCGTCCCCGCGCCGGCACGAGTCGCACTGCCCGCACACCCGGCGCAGCCACTTGGTGCCCACCCGGTCGCCCACCTTGAACTTGTCGCCCACCTTGGCGCCCACGGCGACGACGTGGCCGACACCCTCGTGGCCCGGCGTCTGGTTTCCCCCCGTCATGCCGAAGCCCAGTTGGCCCCATTCGCCGTATGCAAAGGCCACGTCCGTGTGGCAGATGCTGCTATAACACAGGCGGATGAGGACCTCGTCGTCGCCGTACGAGGGCACGTCGGTCTCTTGAATCAAAAATTTGGCGTTGGGTCCGGCATCCTGGACGACGACTGCCTTCTGGCGCCTCGGGGCGGCCAACTCTGGTTCCGTAGAGCCCATTTTCTAGGCTGTTACTGGAAGCCGAATATCGTGAAATTTTGTCTTTCGGTGGTGATTAAGAGGACCTGGACTGGCCAGACACGATTCGGCGGCCCTTATGGTCTCAATCCACTGAACTCTTCCGCAGCCTTGTCGCGGATACCAGACGAGGCTCCGATCTGGGTTCTGGCGGATGCCATGCATCTTCCTATTGGACAATCGCGCACCTCTTCAAAGTGTTGGATCCACCAGGACCCACTTGTTGAGACCGCGATGGAGAAGGTGGATGTAGAAAGAGGTCACTAACTCTCTACGCATTGTACTTGCATGCGTTGAATATGTCAGATCGAGCAAGGGAATGCTTTGATGCGCAGAAGAGAAGTTTACTCGGCCAGTTCTGCATAAATTAAAATGGTACAAACATGGTTTGCTCGCTGTAGACAGGCGGTGGGTGCTCACGGGCACAGACAGACGTGCTTGTTGAACATGAACTCCTCTACCCCGTATCCTCCTCCGTTGCTCCCCCAGCCCGAGCCCTTGTACCCGGTGACAGGAGCAGTTGAGTTCACGTGGATCGTGTGCGCATTGACTTGGACCTGGCCAAAGTCCAAGTCGCGAGCCATGCGCAGCGCACGGGCGTAGTCCTTTGTGAAGATCGACGCTGACAGTCCAAAGTCCGTGTCATTTGCCATTTCCACGGCCTCGTCGTCCGTAGTGAAGCTGGACAGGGAGGCTGCGGGTCCCCAAGTCTCCTCCCTGTTGATGCGCGAGTCGGCTCTGACCTTCGTTACAATCGTCGGCTCGAGAGAAGAGCGGCCCGTCATCTCATTCTTCCCGATGAGCAACTCTGCGCCCTCGGCCACCGTCTCTGCGATCAGGTCGTGCACGCGACGAGCACTCTCGGCCGTTATAGCGGATCCTCCCGATGGTGTGGCCCTCATGGCCTGGGTGAGTTCCTCCACAAAGGCGTCTTTGACTTTGTTTTGGACCAAGAGTCTTTCTGTGCCGAAGCAGACTTGGCCGTGGTTTGCGATAACTGCGAGCAATGTGGTCAATGGCGAGGCGACATGGCGAGAAACGACTTTGCTTACTTCCAAACACGCATTTTTCCGCCGCCGCTTTCAGGTCCGCATCCTCCAGGATGATGGCAGGACTCTGGTCACCCAGTTCCATCAAAACGGGCTTCAGGTATTTGGCTGCAACGCTGCCGATGATCTTCCCGACGTGAGGGCTTCCGATGAATTCAATCTTCCGCAGCAAAGGATGGCTGATAATTGCCTCGGTAGCAGCCGGGGCGTCCGTCCGCGAGCACTGAATCTGGTTGAGTACACCATTGGGCAGTCCAGCTTCCTTGAAGACCTCGAGGATGAGCTGGTGGGACCAGGGCGACAACTCTGACGCTTTCAGAACAACTGTGCAGCCAGCGGCGAGGGCGGCACTGATTCCTCGGCATGCCATGATCATGACGGCGTTCCATCTGACGAAGGATTAGCAACGCGGGAAGAGACTCGAGGAGAGCGGTGATATCTCACGGCGGGATGATCATGACCACACCCACGGGCTCCTTGAATACCAGAGACGTAATCAGAGGGTCGTCGGGTGGAGGGATTCGGCCTGCAAGGGCCATTGCAGTTGCGGCGTTCTGTCGAATCATGGTGGCCGCCAGCGAACAGTCGAACCTGGGCCAGCCATCCTCACAGCTCGTCTCCAGGGTACATCGCTCCGTCGCCTCCGCCACCTTTTGTTCGAGGATCTCTGCGGCGCGGTGCAGAATATCACGGCGCTTGGTCATTGGAACTCGCTTCCATGACTGAAACGCCTTTCCTGCCGCCTCGACCGCTTTGACGCCCACCTCGGCAGTGGCGCTTTGGGCATAGTGGACGACATTACCAGTCTTCCCCTGAACGACAGCGAAGTTCTGCGATTCGGGCAGCGAGACTGCTTCTCCATCGACCACGCATGGTATGACAGTGCTGGAAGTCGATTGTTGGGTGAACATGGTGACTTGTCATTCGCCAGTCATGTGCTGCAACGGCAGAACATAGCTCCTGGAGTCTGTTCCACCACATATAGCGGCTTTGTCCATATCTGACCGATGTTTTTTCCTCCTCTCTGAGAGCAATCGAGAGGATGGAGAGATTCCAGCGGAGAAGGCTGGCCAACCGGAATCTGCGAGGCTTGCCCCGGAGTGGCGGACCCCGGAAAGTCCCCCATGGAGCCCCGGAAAGACATCCCCGAGCCAATCTGCTAAACATGGGTGAACAGCCTTCTGGAATGCTTCAAAATGGACTGGATGACGCTACCGGTGGCAGTGACGACGAGTCCAGGCCGCCAAATAGAACTCTTCTCGACTGTCTGCAAGGCTGGGCGATATGTCTTCGGCGAACAACCCTCCAGTTAACGGTCAATTTCCGCTGTAAATCTGAATCTCGATAAGTCGGTAGCTGACAATTTCATAGGCAGTGGTGGACCCAACGCCCGTCACGGTCAAAAGCTCAAGATTGTGATTGTGGGAGCAGGTATTGCGGGCTTATCACTAGCTGGACTTCTAGGACGTTCCGGACACAATGTGATTGTCCTTGAAGGAGCCCCAGCAATTGCAGAAGTGGGTGCAGGAATCACCTGCTCTCCCAACCAGACTCGTCTGCTGACTCGATGGGGTCTGGACGGTCGGCTGCGCAAGCACACCGATACCCTGTCGAACGTCATCTTGAGACGGTGGGAGAATGGCGAAATCCTCGGCAAGGCACCTCTCATGCCCCAGGTGGAACAGAAACACGGTGCACCTCATTACGTGATACACCGTGCGGACCTGCATGGTGCATTGATGGAGGACGCTGAGACGGTTGCCGAGGTTCGTGTTAATAGTATGGTTGTCTCGATTGACTTTGAGAAGCCCTCTGTGACCCTGCAGGATGGTACAGTGGTCGAAGCCGACCTGATTGTTGGCGCAGATGGTTGGTTTCTGTCAAACATTTCCTTCTGAACGTTTTCTAAGCTTCTGTCAGGAATGAAATCGACCTGCCGGAGGATCATGTACGAGAAGCTGGGCCTGGTGGACAAGCCTACCCCAACTGGAGATGCCGCGTTTCGAGCTTGCATTCCCGTCGAAAAGGTCACAGATCCTGATTTGCGTGAATTTGTGACCAACCCCCTTGCGACGAGGTGGATGGGCGGAGGCTGTCACATCCAAGGGTACCCAATCCGACACGGCCGTCTCTACAACCTGGTTCGTGCGACCTCCTATGTGACTGAGGGAGATGAGGTAACTAACCCGTGCCTAAACAGGTGATGTGCCACCCCGACCCTGGTTTCACCGAGGAATCTTGGACTACAAAGGCGTCCAAGCAAGATATCCTAAATCAGTTCGGTTCGTGGGATGGTCAATACCTGCGCAGATTGGTGGATCTGATACCAGAGGACAATGTCCTGGTGTGGCATTTGTGCGTGCATGATCCCCTGCCCACGTGGGTGATGGGCAAAGTCGTCTTGCTCGGCGATTCATGTCATCCCATGCTTCCATACGTTGCGCAAGGAGGAGCGCAAGCTCTTGAAGACGTTGCGGTCCTACATCTCGCCTTGGACCAGCTCTCGACGATCGATGACCTGCCCGTGTACTTGAAGGCATACGAATATGCACGCAAACCGAGAGCCGAGCACATCATGAGTATTGCCGGAGTCAATCGCGATGTCTTGCATCTGCCCGATGGGCCAGAGCAGCAAGAGAGAGACCGAAAGTTCGCTGCCGTCGCACAAGGAGGCGAGAATCCCGACCTTCTGGGCCACGCGGAGATTCAGCGATACTTGTGGGGTCATGACCCTGAGAAAGAGTACCTTGACAACGCCGAATGTAGGTGTCTATTCTTCTGTTGATTGACGACTTGCCAATTTCTGACCGAGGCATTTAGCACTGCTTGAGCAAGCTCGCAAGTACGTTCAGAAGCAAGAGCAAATAGCTACCAATCCATAAACGCTCGGATGAGGCCGAAGCTTCTCAAGGAAAATCAGAGTCCCGTGGATGGAGACACTGTTGTTGCATGCGGCAGGCTTGTCCGGTCGCAGCGCCAGCCTGGGCCGTCTCTGTAGCGCCGGCGTGGGAGGAGCAGTTGTCTCGTTGGGTCCTCTAAGAAACTAGGATTGGACAGTTAATATACTTAAAAGATAGAAAAGTAATGTCCTAGGGTACCTATGATTGTGTTTATGAAGCACGAAGTTATCCAGAAGCTCACGCTTGCTGTAGTAGCGGTGCGACGACGACTTCGAAGGACGTTGCTCCCACTCAAGTGACAAGGCTGCGCTGCAAGGGGTGCCTGCGTAACTTGCATCACATCACAAGTTGACGTCTTGACTGTTTCGAAGAGAAGAACAGTGGTTGTCATCGATCTGCCGCTAAGAGGTGATTGAGAACAGCTCTTCTCCTTAAGCTGCCTGAGATTTTGCAGGGACAAGGCCCATTCGACATCAAACCGACCTTGCTCAACGCCTCTATTCCTTGACGCCCTTTGAGGAGAATACCAATATTGCCAACATTTCAATGTTACTTCTTCAACACAGGATCGTCTCTACTTAAATGACGTTAGGTTGAGATTCTGGGGATCTGGCCTTTGTCCTTTTTCCCTCATGTGGACAGTGCTTCCACTGGTCAGCTGCAAAACGGGCGGTGATATGTAAGCCACAATTTAGCCTCCTGGCCTGTCTTGAAGGACAACTCAGCCCCTCCACCGCCACAAAATCCACCTAGCCTTCTCGCCCAGCTTCGGGAGACAATGAGTTGGCAAGGCAGCCACCATCCCACATGAGGTACAGCCTGCCTCCGAGGGCTACTGCGCCACTCCCTGTTCCCCCTCTTTCTCAACAGGCACACGCCTTCAGAGCAAAGGATGTTCATATTTCAATCTGACAGACATCTTCGTCCTGTCTTCCTTATGGCAAAAATATGACATCAGGTAGATCATGCAGCCTAGTTTTCCCGCTGTTTGGCCACGACCATGTCTCGGTTCTCACGCTTCAAGCCGAACAGTTGGGGTCAGAACAAAGCTCAAGCAACCCTTGCCGACTCCGACATTGAGAGCTTTCCTTCTGGGATCAAGATCCTTTTTGACCCGCCAGATGCAGCTTGCGATATCGTTTTCGTCCACGGCCTGACCGGCGATCGAGAGCGCACATGGACGAGCCCCATTACTGGTGCGAGTTGGCCAAGAGACTTCTTGCCGGTCTCTTTGCCTGATGCGCGGGTTTTGACGTTTGGTTACGACGCATATGTTGTACGGAAGCACGGATCAGTGGCACAAATCGACATTTCACACCACGCAAACGACCTTCTGAATGCTCTCGCCAACGAGAGGCAAGGACACGACTCAGCTACTAGGCCTCTCATCTTCGTGGCTCACAGCCTCGGCGGCGTCCTGTGCAAAGATGCCCTCCGCATCTCCGAGGCTAGCGGAGATGCGAATTTGGCTGCCATTGTCCACCACACCCGCGGTATTGCTTTCATCGGAACGCCACACGGAGGTAGCTGGCTCGCTTCTTGGGCAAAGACTCCTGCGGCGATACTTGGTCTCGCGATGCGCACGGATCTGAGTCTTCTCTCATTGTTGAAACCCAACTCTGAAGTACTGTCACGTATTCACGACGATTTCCTCTCCATGATCCGACGCCGAGGGTCACAACACCACGCAGTAGAACTGGCGTGCTTCTATGAGACTTTACCTCTAGTCGGGAGAACCCAAATCGTTGACCAACTGTCCGCCACAATACCTGGCTTTAATAACATATCAATTCATGCAGACCACAGAGACGTGGCGCGCTATCACTCCGCCGAACACCCGGGTCTCAAAAGTATTGTCGGCATACTTGAACGTTGGGCGCGACCTCCTGTTACAGCTGGCGGCTTGAGTGCTGACGCCAAAGCATTTCTTGAGACGCTCTCCTTTTCGGAGATGGGTGTTCGACAAGCTACCATTGAACACGCCCATGCCGGCACGTGTCGCTGGATGCTGGAAGACCCGCACTACAAAGCCTGGGTAAATTGTCAGGACCTCGATAATTCGCACGGTCTCCTATGGATCAAAGGGAAACCAGGTTCGGGAAAAAGCACACTCATGAAATACATTGCATCTGAGGCTCCCAGGCCTAAAGGACTGGTGAGACTTGCTTTCTTCTTCAATGCCCGTGGTGGTGAAGAAGAACGCAATGCGCAGGGGCTTTTCAAAACTTTCCTCCACCAGCTCGT
This sequence comes from Cladophialophora immunda, assembly GCF_000835495.1. NCBI lineage: Eukaryota > Fungi > Ascomycota > Eurotiomycetes > Chaetothyriales > Herpotrichiellaceae > Cladophialophora > Cladophialophora immunda. The sequence continues at coordinate 2,401,407 of NW_015622542.1, read as the reverse complement.
GCAAGAGTCTCCTGCCATGACTAGTCGCCTTTTAACGCATTTTAGAAGGAAGAAGGCTAAAGTCGGCAACCGCTCCATCATCTGGAGCCCCGCAGAGCTGCGAGACATATTCTTTGACACAATCCGATTCAATTCCAGAACCCCGGTTGAGATCTTCGTCGATGCTCTGGACGAATGTAAGGAAGAAGAAGTCCGCACCATCATTGCTGCTTTCGAAAGATGTGCAGCCGAAACCGTGGAGCGGGGTTCTCGAAATATAAAGATCTGCTGGTCAAGTCGACACTACCCTCATATCAGCATCGATCACGGATTTGAGATCAGAGTTGAGCTTGAGAACCTTGGAGATATAACCCTATACGTCCAGCGTCATATGGCCAGGTCAAAACGGCAGCAATCGTTTCGATCTCTAGAGGAGAAGATCGTCGAAAAGTCCAAAGGTGTCTTCCTCTGGGCCGTTCTCGTGGTCCACAGAATATGTAAACTTGCCGATAAAGGTCTTCCCATTGCCAGAATCGAGAAGGTCATCCACGACCTGCCATCAGAGCTGAGCAAGCTCTACTCGGAGATATTTTCGACCCTCGACCCAGAACTGGCAGAGGATACTGCTAACCTGATGTACCTTGTCCTGTACGCAGCCAGGCCCCTAGATACCGACGAACTTCGAATCGGCATCGACTTCATGAGAAGTATCTGTCCTTCCTCGTTGGAAGACTTTGCAGCATTGCCAGAGCAGGTCTCTTATTTTCGTAACTTCGTTACTGAGCTCTCTGGAGGACTTTTCGAGGTCATCGACTCTGGTATTCCTATCGGCACTCAGCATCCTGATCTGGAAGAGTCACTCAACGTAAAGGATTCTGTGTTTGATTGGGACGAGGGCTCTCGGGAAGCATGGAATAGATATATGGCACGTGCAAACTCGAGACGTCCGCTAGCTGAGAAGCAGGACATGGCCAACATTGTCGAAACCAGATGGGTGGTTCAGGTCATTCACGAAACAGTCCGGGGCTATTTGATGAGAGAAGGCTTGTGTCACCTCCCCGGGAAGTCTTTGCCTATCCCAATGGACGCTCGCACCGGGCACCTTCACCTCTATCAAATGTGTCGTCGTGTTCTAGCTACCAATGAGATGAGCTGCGTTTTCCCCAAGAAGGAGTGCGCTGCGCTCCTTCGCTGCATTCCAGATCTTGTTCGGTTAGGTTTACGATGGTTGGAAACGACAATCATCCAATACGCCCTTGAAAATATCTTCTTGCACCTGAGGAGCTCCCTGTTCTTTGGCCCGAAAGATCAGTGCGGGCCTCAATGGGACTTGCTCAGCCCAGCCATTCAACGCGATGTGCACTTAACAGAAATCAGGGAAGCCCTATTGCGATGGGAATGCATTCGAGCTTCTACGTCCATCCTCCAACCGATGAGAGGGACGGCTTCCCACTTGCAAAATAACAACTTTGACTCGATCATGGATCGAGATTTGTCGCCTGTACTGGCGGCAACGGGCCTCAGCCTGGCGGATTTCCAGGCGTGCGCTTCCAATTTTCATGTGGCTCTCCTGACCCTTCACCGCCACTCGTTTTCTTTTGGGGATTCAGGCTTGAAGGCAGCTATTGCTGCTGTAGCACATCACGGCACTGAAGAAGAACTGCGTGTCCTGCTCAAAGATGCTGATCCTTCGGCATGCCTCGGAAGTGAGGGACAAGGGGCACTTTTGATGGCAATTGAATCGCGCAGAACGTCGATTGTGGAGATATTACTGTCGAAAGGCGCCCCGGCAAACCCACCTACTCATGGTGGTGAATTTCGCAAAAAGACTCCCCTGTCTGTGGCCATAGAGTGCCGTGACGTTTCGGTGCTCTCTAAGCTGCTTTCGTATGGTGCCGACGTGAGCGTGACAGCCAATGGTTTTTTACCACTGGCACTCGCCGCCTCTCTGGGGTACAAGGACGTTGTATACCTTCTGCTAGACCGCGGTGGACGGACCATGACAGATTTTTCCGTCTTGAAAAGGGCAGCTAAAGTTGCAATGCTCGGAGGGCACCAAGAAATTGCCACAATACTCATGGAAAGGGCTGCTTGCCAGTAGACCGAGCGCACGAAACAAAGGGGTCACGAAACACTGCAACGCTTGGCTCTGGATGTGGCCCAGCGACACGACGAGACCAATTTGTCTACAGGACAAGATTACGCTCAGTTCCTTCACATTCGTGACAGAAAATGATGTTTGCCATCAATTGAAGGGTGGTAGGAGCGAGCAGCGGCTCATTAGGTGAAGCCTTCAAGGCCTAGATGAGATGTGGTTTTTTTGGGATGTACGCCCTCATCCTCCCTTTCGGATGAGCAAGAATAAGAACCAATGAGGGAGCAATGGCACTACAATGCAGCGAGAAGAGTGGTTGTATATAATTTTGGCAAAGTCTCGGGACGGATCATGGCTCTCTGCTGACCTGGGGCATGCTGCTGTGATACCGGGTCAGCCACAGCAATGGACACAGTATACGATCTGTCCAGCTTTGTAACAGTTGTTCGCACAGCCCATGTACATTCCCTGTCTTGTACCGCACACAGCGGAATCCCTTCACCGGGAATAAGCTTCAGTTAAGCTCCTCGGGTAGCGGTACGGATAGAGCCTCTCTAGGAAACTTAATCGTGTCGTACCTGACTTGTATCCCTCGCAAGGCTGCACGCAATAAGATCATATCGGACCGTCTGCCGACGCAGGCTGCCGGTGTGAGACCAAAACCGCTCTGTTCAGACTCTCTGCCGTCTGTCTGAAGAATACTGCCGTCCCTTGTTGTAAAAGGCAAGGCTGCGAGTTGCGAACCTATCCGGTCCTGCCAAGTTAATACGAGGCTGAAAGTGCGAGCTACCTGTGTCCCGCCCCCGTTTTCTCTCGTTTACAAGCAATCACCACCACCAGTTTCTGTCCTGATCTTGCACAAAAGATCTGACCATCACAAAGAGCACATCTGTCGAGAAATGGAGCCCGACGTCCTCCAGTTCCGGTCATGGGGCTTCGAGCTGTACGTGCCGCCGACGCCCTTCGCCGCGCCGCCCGAGCAGCGGCCCCGCTTCGTCATGCTCGACGACCTCAACGACGTCTTCTACGACGTCGACTACGAGACACCCCTGCTGGGCAACGCCACGCCCTGGGAGACGCTGCGCCTGCACCAGGTGCGGGACCCGGCCATCGCCTTCCCCCCCGAGGAGCAGGACATGCTGCACCTGGAGCGATGCGCCACGGGGCTCCTGGTCTCGATCCAGGCCCGCCACGCCCCCGACCTCATCGCCGCCGTCACGCTCGGGCGCGTCCACGTCAAACCCCTCCCCCGGGAATTCATGAACTGGTCCGCCCTGCGCGGGCTGAAAGGGCCCCAGCTCCCGGCCGAGATGCGCGCGGGCTTGCTGCGACGGGTCTGGGACCGACGGGGCCGCGCCGATCCTCAGCCCGTGCCCTTGGTCACGCCGGGTCGCATCCTGAACGACATGCCGCGGCTCTGGCACCGTGACGGAGCCGTGCTGAACGATGAGCTCGATCGACGCTTCGTAGGCGCGAGACCGTTGGGGCCTCCCTCGCGCTGGAAGGTGTCGGGCCTGGATGCGGAGCAGATCCAAAAGTCCAGGGAGCGGGCGGCGGCGTTCGTGGAGAACTAGTATGCTTCAGCAGAACGGCGGAAGTGTACTTTAAAAGGCGAAGGCGTTGGTCACTGCTATTGTTGCCCTTTTGCCATTCGTTCATCTTTCAGTCGCATATAAGGCTTTTTAAAGAACTATGTCACTCTGAACACGTCCATCCATATACCACTTCGTGAAACCCCCTCCAGCCGACGTAAGTAGCCCCCCCCCTTTTCTCCTCCCGGGGATGCAATCAAACCAGCGTAATCTCCCTCAAGTCGGCCGCCACCAACTTTCCCGAATCTGGCGTGACCGAAAGGCGATTGTGCCACGCATCCGTCTCAACTAAGCCAATCCGCCTGAAAGTGTCGGCGTGACCATGGTCCGCGTCCGCAACCCGATCCAACAACAAGAATACATCGCCTTCCCGGCCGCCATCATCAAAGCTCGCTACCCTCAAACACCAGCACCGGTAGTCCTCCTGTACAGCCACATCCGGCACATCCAGCGTCACCAAAACATTCACGGCCGAGCAGAACCCCGCCTTGACACCCACCTCCTCCCACGCCCGCGTCCTCACCCCGGGATGCCAGCTCTTGTCCACCAACACTTCCTGCAACATCCCCTTGAGCCGAATCCTCCCCCCGCTGCTCACTTTTCCATATGTCCCCGGTAGGACTTCCTCCACCTCCGCGGCCCCTAGGACTTCCAAGTTTGGCGCTTTGCAAGACTCCTTGACGCGAATATCCACGTACGTCAGCCGGCCTTGTACGCTCGCCCAGCTCCAGCTGGGCGTAGGATCGCCCTGGTAGCGCAACAGCGTCTCTGTGCGATTGAACCGCTTCCAAAGAATGCCTCGGACGAGGTCCTGTTGCCATAGGCCCGCGGCGTAGGTCAGGTTGAAAGTCAGGCTAAGGGTCTGGGCCATGCCAGCGACGGCGGGAAAGCGGTCGAGCCGGTCGTAGAGCTGGCGTTCCGAGTACGCCGAGACCCATTCGTACCAGCTTCGGAGGATGGCGTCGCGGACGGTTGCCGTCTCGCCTTGGTGCTGTTTGTCGGACGTGAATGCATCGGGGGCTAGAGCTGAAGCGGCGTTCAAGACATCCCGCCACTGCTTCTTCCACGCAATGTTGTGGTAGCTCTGATCCTGCGCCATCTGGATTCCTTCGGCGCACTCCCACACCATGCCCTCATCCGTGTAGTGGAGCGTGGCGGGACTGACGAGGCGTTCTTGGAACACCCAGCCTCGGCTGGCGAGATATTTATCCTCCAGGTCCAGTGCCGGCAACGGCAGGCCGACATATAGGTCCTGCGTCTCATACCCTCCGCCGTCATCGTTCGTAAACACCACGCGGCCGACTCGGACGGCTTGCGCTGTGGCCCGTCCCAGGATGCCCCAATCGCTATGTTCGCTGCTGGAGGCACTGATATTGAGTCGTGACTGCGCGTAAATCTGCGTCATGGCGGCCGACTGTGTGGCCCAGTCGTCGTCGTCGTCCTGGATAATGCAGACCGAATCGATCCAGAGAAAGTCGAACTTGAGGTGCTGAGCGATGTGGATTGCGCCCTGAAGCGTTCGAGGGAATCGTCCAATGTCGATCCCGGCCTGATGGCTGGCGATAGTGAGGTCTGGGCGAGATGGATCGTGAGCTTGGGTCTTGAGGCGGGAGTGGGTAGAAGCACCCCAGGAGTAGGATACCGTGGCATAGGTGCCTCTTTCGTTCGCAGGAGGGAGGTAGAGAAACACTTTGTTGGTTTGTGCAAGCTGTGCGAGGTCGAGCACGCGGGTAGGGAGTAAGGACTGTTCCATACTGCACTTCGCGTGCTTGAAGAGACAATCCGCCACCCATGTTCGAGCTTGATGCAGTGACTGCTCGGAAGAGAAGTCAAGATCTGCAAGTCGAGGGAGCCTACGGCCGAGTCGGCTCGACGAGTCGTTCGTCTCGTGGACCAATCCCTCCGAATTTTGGTTTCGTGTCCAGAAGGCATCCTTTCTGAAGAGCTTCAATTCGTGCGAGGGCCGATTGGCGAGGTGCTCTCGCCTCCAAGCACAGAGTCGACAGCTAAGACTGTCGGAGGTGGCAGCAGGCTGCGCCAAACGCGAATCACCATCGTGTAACTCGTTTGCCGAGTATCCTCCTGACTCCGGTACCTGCGATTGTAAGAGATCGAAAACAAGATCATTACAGCTCTTGCACAGGGGCTCATCGATAGCAACCCTGATTTTGATGCTGGCGTTGGACCACAGGGAACTTGCATCATGCGAAGGAGGCTCAGGCGGAGATTTGAAGGGGGACCATGGCGTTTCTTGCAGCTTAGGTCGGGAACCAGTTGGTTGCTGGGCAAGTTTTGACACATGGTAATCAAACAAGCTGTATGCGCTCTGATCTGAACCTCCGGCTGCGGCTGGAGGAGCCATAGCAAGGTACTAGGAAAACTTGAAGGTATGAGGGTTTGGAGGGACTATACCTTCGTTGTTGGTTTTTGCGGAGATACTTAACTTGATCCAGATTCGCTCTCACTTGGAGGGTAGTCAGTGTAAACGATGACAAAATCTTGGTCTGAGCTTGAGCAAGTGAGTGTTCTTTGATGCTGTTCTACACCAACCGATAGAACTCTCGCCGGCTTTGTGTCACAGTTCGAGTCGCTTCTCTAGTAGAGGTTGTAATGGCATGGCCTTGAACAAATTTTTGACGTGCATCGGCATAGATTTCCTTTGCTTGATGCCAGAATCTTGTTAGCAGGGTCTAAATTGTGTATAGGACAATATTTGCGTACGAGCCAAGCATATCATCCCAGTACGAGGTGGGCTCGCTGAGCGGTATAGTTCTGTCTAGAAGGGAATTCAGTATCAAACCATACACCTGTGCCGTAGCTTTTCCAGTCACTAACAATTCCAGATTGATAATGTCTGAGAAAATGGTCTCGATGGCAACTTGGTCTCTATCCTGGCCAATTGATGTAGCAAACTGCGCAGCTGAGTGCGACGAAGGAGCGGCATGGAGCTAGAGGTGTTAGACAGTGCTCTGACGACGGCTTTAAAGTTGGGAAGTTCGTAGATCGTCGGTGGATAAGGAAGAGATCTGAGGTCTGTCCTACAACAGCGGCTGTGGATGCCCGTTCTCATCTCTCAGCTGGTATTTGTCCAAAGGCAGCATCCACACGGCGCAGGTCACTGTCGAAAACTTGAGGCTAGCAGGATCCGTGGAAATCACAAGGGTAGTTGGGACTCACTCGTCAGTAAAAGAGATCGCAACATCAATCAAGTCCTCTACTCGTCAAACTACCATGGCCCTCGGGAGATCACCTTCGAGATCGTGGGGAGCAACAAAGCCCCACCGTCATATCAGGTCCCGCACAGAACAGGGACTCCGCTAGTCTGTCTATTGACATGAACCAATTGTCTCAGACCAACCTTCGGAGCTTTTGTTACTGCGTAGCAGGCCGGTCCCAGCAAAGAGCAGGACAGCCTTCATCGCGTGCGCGGGCGACACGGCCAAAAAGAATGACGTCAGGTGCAAGCTTGTTTGGCGAGGCTGACTTGTTGAGAACGAGTACAGCCCTGCTACTATTCTTTGAATCATCCAGTCACTTGATTGAGATCTAGCATGGAGTAATTGAGCACACCAAAGATTTCAATGAATGGGTAACTCAATGCTCTCATCCCATGCACACACAATTTGCAGTCGTGTAACTTGGTGTGCCTTGATACTTACACGTTGTTCCTGCCCCTTTGTGCCATTTCTCCTCTTCTTCCACTCGTTCAATTCAGCATTCACGAAAACTCTCATCTTATATCAACAAGCAAAAGCATATTCCTGTGAACTATTTCTCGTATTAGAGTGCGTCGTGGTTGCCATTGAAACTTAACACTCACAGGCACAGCGCTAAAGCTATGGGTTGTTGCTGCTCAAAGGGGAGCAAAGCCAACCCATCGACCGCCTCGAAACCCATTACCTCCTCTAATTCAACTGCACTCACGACCGCGCCGAAGCCCATCGCCGTCTCTGATTCAACTGTTCGCACGAATCCCTCGGCACCGCATAAGAATGCCGTTCCAGTTCCTGAACCTATTGCTTCCAGCTCTCTCCATGCACCACAATCCGTCGGTAATTCGCATGGCGGGACCAGACACCAGGGCACAACCTTCGGAGTAACATCTCAAGCCTCCCAGCCCCGCCAGTCGTTCGCTACTAAGACAGCGCATGGTATGCATCACGTACATCCACCTCATTACACAATTCATGAAGCGATTGCGGCGAATCCCAATGGGATTCTAGCTCAGCAACAAGACGGAAGATTAGCTGCCAGTATACAAGCCGCAGCGACACCTTTCTCATTTCAACATGGTTGCTCGACATTCCATCACGGTACGCGAAGCTGTGGAAAAAGGTAAACTGTTTCGCGCTGACGAAGAGTAGGCCACCTTGGCTCACAGTTTCATCACGGTACGAGAATTTTTTAGAACAGGTTGCAGTGTGTTGCACTGACGAAGAGTAGGCCACCTTGGCTCGCAGTGTCATCACGGTACGAGAACTTGTTAAAACAGATTGCAGTGTGTTGCGCTGACGAAGAGTAGGCCACTTTGGTTCACAATTCCATCACGGTACAAGAACTTCCTGAACCGGGTACAGTGTATCGTACTGATAAAAGATAATAGGTCATCATGGATACCTTGGAGGATGCTAGCGAAAGCCTTTGACCAGAGACTCAATCGTTCACAATCCAGATTTGGGTGGCTGCAAGAGTGGGAGAGGAGACGCTACAAAGAAATGAGCGGCGTGGATGCAGGCAATACTATTGCATTGTCAACTTCTGCATGAGAAAACAGACTTGAAATACACTTGGACGGACTTGCCAGTCTGCAGTCCACCCAGGAGCAGGCAAAGGCTATCACCAGAATAGTGCTTCGACGACACTTTACCAAGTTAAAGCAACACTCCACAGTTGCTGGATCTAGAAGGCATACTGGTAGGCTGTGGCCGGAAAATGGATCTTGCTGTGAGACACAGAGTGGCTTGGCGCAACAATTCAAGGAACAGCGAGCTGTCGAGCAATTTCTCTCTACGGTTGACAGGAGCTTGGAGGAAGAGAGAGGAAAAGCACACGCAGGACGAATTACACGCCCGGCGTGACATGACGAGACTACCAAGCAAATGATGTATCCGTCGTCAATCGTCATATAAACGGATCACCAGCTGATGAAGCTGTCCCAGAGTGAATCGCCCAATTTGCGGCCAAGCAAGGTCATTCTACGGATACAGTCCTCAGCACGACTATACAAGTTTTGGTAGCTGTTAGCAGCATATAGCCACCCGTGGTTCGGATCTCTCCGATCATCATAAATTGACAAATGCCGGATTTAGAATTTGCAGGCGCTGCCTATGGCACGCACCGAGCGGCAAATCAGAACGGGGACGAGGGACGACAGGTCTGTCGACTGAGACTACCTGGGTAGTGTCGCTAGATATAACATGAATCAACGTCTTTGCTTTCGAATTTGTCCGTTTCTTCCCTCTAGAGGAACTGAAGCTGCAAAAAGGAGCAAAAGCTAACGACAGACAGCCTTTTGATATTTTGACGTCGGCCCCCCTATTCTTGGCTCAGAGGTAGGCGGGCCCGACCAAATCCGCAATCGGGCAACCGAGCCAGAGGTGTTGGGGGAAGAGCTTACTGCCGACCTCAGCCTCGCCCATTTGTCGCAGGATTCGTCGACTATTGTCAGGCACCGTGCTCCATGCTGTGTGCTACTCCTCCTCTCTGAGCCAGGTCTGGTCAGCCGTGGTGGCAGGGATCGCAACCAGCAAGTCAGCGCCGCTCATCGGCCGATCGGTTTTTATTTTTGGCGATGCGGGGCAAGTCTCGGTTGGCAAGATGGCATCTTGAAGGCGAACGGCCGCTGGCAAGGATAATGGTCGTCTGCGCTCGTACTGTAGGTTAGACTGCGGTTCAAGGCGTTCACTGGAGGGGATCCGCGGAGGCAAGACTCGAGGGGTGTTAGGCGAAACAGGCACATGTGCAGGATTGGGTGGCCACGAACAGACCAAAGGTCACCATGTGGAAAGGCGTCGAGATATCGCGGGGAAGGCCACTGGTGTGCATTTCAGATTTGCCAGCGGGATGAAATGAGGTTTGGGCGATTTCCAAGTCGGGCCTTTGGAGCGGGAAAATAATAAATCACTCCACTTTGCGCCGGGCGAAACCCCACCACCTAATTGCTATTGTCAAGCCTCACTAGCCCCCGTAAGAGCCTAGCATTAGGCTGGTGTAGAGGATCCCCCCGTGCAACTTTCAGGCTGGAAATGCATCGCCACGGGCATGTGCTTGCTCAAGTGGTGCCCGCCCAGGGCCCACCCAACAAGTTGTTCACCTGAGGCGACTGGCATTGCCCATTATTTCCATCCACCTCGCCCGCAGCCGCAAACCACACTGCGTCAACGGTTCCGTTGGACCCTTCTTCTTCCTCTTTGTTGGATCTGATTGACATCTCGACTATCTCTACTCCATCCTCCTCTTCGCAGATCTCCTCAACACCTTCCTCCTCGTCTCTATAACCTATTCCTCCTATCCATAGTATCCTTATCAGTCCTCCGCCGCCGTCCCCGCCTTTATCAGACCTCCCTCCCGGCGGAAAGTCTTGCCTCACTTCCAGGTTGTCCGATTCGCAATCTCCGCAACGCTCATCTCGAATACGAGAGCCACTGCGAACCTCCTGCGGCGCGCAATCCTCCCTAACAACAACACCTGTCGACCTACGATAACTCGGCGTTCAACAAGCCCAGGATGCCTTTGTGCGGTGGTAAGAAGGTGGTGCAGCGCAAACTCGTCCTGCTGGGCGACGGCGCCTGTGGAAAGACCAGTCTGCTGAATGTGTTCACTCGCGGCTTCTTCCCAGTTCGTCCTCCATGCCTGTCTCTGCGTTCGACGGCTTGTGGAAAGGCCTGTCCTCCTTTGCGGTAGACGCTGACGTTCGTGCTTCCTAGACTGTCTACGAACCCACGGTCTTCGAGAACTATGTCCACGATATCTTTGTTGACGGCATTCACATGGAATTATCATTATGGGATACTGCTGGACAGGAAGAGTTCGACCGATTGCGATCTCTCTCATACGATGACACGCAGGCCATCATGTTGTGCTTTAGCGTATGCCGCCCTCTTCCACAGCCTACGCTCCTCCTTCACGCCCAACGAGACTGACGACTGAAAATCATGATTTGCAGGTTGACAACCGTGGCTCCCTCGAAAATGTGTCCACAAAATGGATCGCCGAGATAAATGAACACTGTCCCGGGGTCAAGATTGTTCTATGCGCCCTCAAGTGCGACTTACGAGAGGAGCACGAAAAAGACGATGACGAGGAGAATGGGGCTCCCCCGAGACCTATGATCCAATATAACGAAGGATTAGAAGTTGCGCGACGCATCGGAGCGCTGCGATATCTTGGTAATACCATAAGTCACGTCTTATCAGCAAGTGCAATTCTAACAGACTTGTTATGGCAGAATGCTCGGCGATGCGAAACCGAGGCGTAAATGAAGCTTTTACAGAGGCCGCCCGAGTGGCGCTGCAAGTCAAGCCGGCTCGCTCGAAAGACGACTCAAAATGTACGGTGATGTGATGAAGTCCAGGTTCGACAACACTGTCAACTTTTCCACCTTGGCCTCACGCCCAGGCTTTCCTCCTGCCACCTCGCATTTGCCCTCTCAGCTGGGCCTTTTCCCTATCCGCGCCTCTCGAGGACATACTATCTTGTGTACATACCCCTCCCTTCGCCTCATTCGCGCCTTTCGCCGCCTTTTTTTAGAGCAAGAGAAAGATTTGTCGGTTCTTAGCGTTGCAGTTATTTTTGGTTGAACCTTTTGGAAAGCCTGAAGGCATTACGATCTGGCGTTTTGATGTTGGTTGAGTTCCAAAGTTTTGGACATTGCAACGAGACGATGGCGAGATTTTTTGATCGGTGGCGGGGACCCATTGGGAGAAAGAATCTGTCCCGACTCAATTGCGCGGTTCGTACAGCGTGTTGATCAAGCGATGAGGCATCCTGCCACAGCTCGAAATCTGATCCTCGGCACGAAAAAGTTTTGATAGATTCTTCAATCTCTGATCCCGTTCACCAATGGTTGACCATTACTTCTGCCTCTCTCCCCTGTGGCAGGATGCCCAGGAGCACTTGATGGTGGAGCATCTTCATCGACCAGGACCCAATCTTTGACACCTCCCTTCCAATCCGCTATCCTTCCTTCACGCACGGGAACAATGACCACTCTCACATCATCTCCTTCGATATAACAGCTACTGTTCTCCGCGTCGGCATGGGCCGGCTGTCCGCTGAAAAACCCTGCCTCTTGCGTCACTTGACCGCCGAATGTGTTATTCGCCAGATGGGCCTCTTTGCACCACTTCTCCTCCTCACTGCCTTGTTCGAGGAATCTCGCTTCTCCTGCTATAGTGGTTGATATTGAACTTAGGGCCGATGTGTTCAGATTCAGAAGGAGAGTGGCAAGAGACGAGCGAGCGGCGGCAGCGGGCGGAGATCCGGCTCGTTGCTCACCACCCACTGACGTGGCTGTCGGTGGTCTGTGGGACACCCAGTCGTGCACCAGGATCGATACCTTTGGATTGTGCATCAGGTTCTGAGTTTTCATGGACTTTGCATTGGTGGTCATGATGATGACGGGACCGTGGTGGTCGTATGAAGGCAGGAAAGTGTAGTTCATCAAGGACACGTGGGGGGTCGGTGGGCTGGTCTGGCTTGCACTTATTGTTGCAAGATGCAGGAAACGGGCATTCTTGAGGCATTGTGATACTTCTGGGGGTAAAGCCGTGGAGATCAGTGGGTTGGTGGTGGTGTTGGAGGCTTCATAGTTGAGCGGCGGGTTGTGGGCGTCAGCCATGTCTTCTTCAGATGGACTGCTGAACACTGTCGGCTTCGAGTACGTCGGAATTGGTAGTCGATCGACCGTGAAGATGTGTCGAGGTGTGTATGGGCTCGACTTCGCAGGTGGAAGGATGTTGGCGTGGATCTCCAACCTGCGACAAAAAGAGGTGGGCTGATAGAAGGCCGCCAAAGTCAAATCCTCACACATGCGTCTTGCTGAAGCATTGGCAGGTGGCACTGGTGGTTTTCCCCCCCGCAGTGCCCAACTCGCCCGCTCCCAGCGGAAGCTTCCCGCTAACAGGGAGGAGTCCAAGATGCCAACTGGCCCCCGGGCTACGAAGCTCCAAGTGGTGACGTCGATGGTCGCTTCTTCCTCCCTGCACATTGCCTACTTCTGCAAGGTAAACCAGCTTCTTACTTTCCAATCAACACCCATCAGCTGCCACACGCCTGCCACCGACTGCCAACCCCAGGCCATCAATACCACCACGCAGCTCCTCCTCCTGCAGACCATTTTCCCCGCGTTCTGCTCAGAGCCACCCGAACCCCAGTCTCTCACGCCTAAACAATCTGCAACTTCGTCCACGTTGTCTTGACCATTGGGGCTTTCTCCGGCACAATAACCTCGTAGCTCCTCTGCTCGCGTGTTACCTCGAGTCCTTGTTCTTTGTCGGACCTCTCCAAAATTCAACAAACCAACTGTATCGACCAATACAAGTCTCTTTCGACAGATATTGTTCTCAGCCAGCCTCTGCTCTGAGCTTCTTTGTATTTCCAGCTCAAAGACCCCGGGATTTGGCGATAATGCTCGCCCGTCGGCTACTACCCCTCTCTTCCTCCGCCCAAACTCCCTCGTTGTTGCGCGCCTTCACTACTACCTCCCTATTACGAGACCCTCCTCGCAGCCCTGCATTGAGCGATCTGACTTCCGACGGAGCGGACGCTTTCAATACCAAACAGAAGGAATTCCGAGATGGACTTGAGGCTGCCCGGAAGAGAAAAGAACAAGCTGACAGTCAGTTCCTTGATGCTTCTACCTCTTCTTCTGATAGATCCCCAAGTCTTACTGCTGCTGCATCCCGCGTGTCTGAAACCTTGGGCTTGGGCTCACTATCTACCGCACCCTCTACAGAAGAAGCAAGACAAGCCGAAACCGACACCACCACAAAGCGAACCGGCACTCTCTCTAGCCTCATCTATGGCACCCCCGAAGGCCAAAACCTAGACAAAGAGATGGAAAGGTCGTTCTCACAGGTGTTGGCTAGGGGCAAATACGTCCATTCGATCGTCTTTCACGATGTCAAACCGGACAAGGTCGATGACTACGTAGAGTTGGTGGGCAATTGGTACCCGAGGATGGCAAATGACCCGGAGAACAAGGTCCATTTGGTAGGAAGTTGGAGAACAGAAGTGGGGGACTGTGAAACTTTTGGTATACTGCATTCGCCGTCAAAGTGTTTTGACTAACAGGGTATTTGCAGTTCACATCTGGGAATACCAGCGATACACGGGATACCATGCCTCGCTGCACAGCATCGCACACCACCCCGAATTTCCCGCCTTCGAGAAGAAATTGCAGACTTTGATTACATCCAAGAAAATCTCACTAATGCAGGAATTCTCATTTTGGCCGACCACCCCCCCTCGAAAACTTGGTGGCTTGTTTGAATTACGATCATACACCCTTCACCCTGGAAATCTATTGGAATGGGAGACGCATTGGCGGAAAGGACTCAAAGCACGCCGAGAAGTCATGGAAGGCGTCGGCGCTTGGTTCGTGCAGATTGGAGATCTGAACACTGTGCACCATCTATGGCAATTTGCCGACCTGGAGGAGCGGAAATTGAGACGAGAAATGTCGTGGGGCATCGAAGGATGGGGTGACACTGTGCACAAGACAGTGCCATTGATCCAGAGCATGAAAAGCAAGATCCTAATTCCCATGCCGTGGAGTCCTGTGGGTTAAACCATTCTGGAGGGAAGTGAGTGGGTGAGAGATTGAATCTTGGGCAAGAGGGGACGTGATGAAGGAGGGCCAAACACTGAGGAGGACCATGGTGTTGGAAGACGTGTTTTCAACCAGAGTCAAGCAAAAGTGTCAAGCTACCGCTCTGCTCAGCAGGCCTCTAGGTCTGCCAGATAGATATCCAGTCGTCTTGAGGCGGACTGATGGATCAAATCCAAAGCCTCACATATGATAGCAACCCACAATGGAACACAGTTGCGGCAAGGCGGTGTACTCAAGATGGTCGATGGTCCTCAATAGTAGTTCCACAGTTGCCCGTCCTCAACCAACGAGTCGCCCTCTAAACAGCGGGAGGTAAAAAGTCCGCTTTAGGAGACGCGTGATTGGAAGGAAGCCGGACTTTGGCCTGGCGCCAAGGAACTTGGGCAATTGGAACTTTTTTACTCTGCCATGTTCTCCAAGTCGTCCAGAATCACCAGGGACCAAACTGTACAGCCAGGAATAATGCTGAGTCGGGCGAGATCTTCAGGTCTGTGCCATGGCTGTCGCCAGGATTTCCAAGTCTTCTTTGAAAATGGATTTTGCGGACCAGCTGTCACCCTGAAGAATCGAACAACGCCACTGTCCCTGCGTTCGCGAAGGACATTCGCACCTCAACAACTCAGATCCTTCTCTAGGAAATCCACGATTTTCCAACGACAATCTCCTTCAGAATCCGATCAGAGACAGGGAGAATTGGAAAGGGAACGTGTACCCGCAGTTGATGGCGACCTGGAAAAACTGGAAGTCTTGCAAGAGCTGGAAAAGGCTTTGGGGCGGCCTATAAATGAAGCCATTGACGAAGATCGAGCTGGACGCGTATCCATAAAAGACATATTTCCAGACAAGCAAGTAGACCTGGACGATGACCCGGACATCGTCGATGGCGCAAGCGATCCGCTTGCAAGCTTGCGAGCCGCTGGTGCATCCTCTGAAGACATTGCGCGAGAGGCGAGGCAGATCTACGGAGACAGGCTCCCTTCCGTTGCTCTGCGAAAGGAGGAGTTGAAGATGTACACACGACTCTATGGAAACCCTATTTCAACATCTTATGAAGAGTTTCTGGATGAGGAGGAAGCAAGCACCGTCGCCGAGTCTCGAAACCAGCTCTTGGACAAAGAAGGCGAGCCAATCGACTACGACCCAGAGCCAGCTGTATTTGCACGATTGGAAGTCACCAAGCAAGAGGAGTCTGCCGGCAATATCCCGAAGCCTGCGCAAGGAGGCATTGACTTGAGAGTGACCGGCCAGCACAATCCAGCACTTTCGTTATCAGCTGAAGAAAGAGCAACGGAAATAGCTCGGTTGCTTAGTGGCGAGATTGTCGGAGATCAGCAGGAGGAGACTGAGCAGGATGAGCAAGATCACAGCATGCGACAACATCCATTCACTCGGCTTGGAAAGTTCGCGACTGCCCCCAGCAGCGTCCTCCTCTCCCAAGAAGACTTTGTGCAACCCGTTCAAAAAATCCTAGGTCGTTTCTCCAACAAGCATCTGAAAGAGATGTGCGAAAAGACCTTCGGAGGACCTGGCTTTCCTGACTCGCCTTTGACACCTAGATCAGGACGGTCGAGACCCCAAATACCCATCCCTCTCGATGCCTCCCAACATCTGATGGGCGAGATGGAAGCCAATGCATTCATCACCACCATCATGCCACCCACGTACGCTGCCATCATGTCCGTCCTAGTTGAGACACGCAAGCGACTAGGCACCACATGGCTGAACAATCTGATTGCAAAAGACGGAGGACCACGAGTGCTTGATGCCGGTGCTGGCGGTGCAGGTATCCTTGCCTGGCGCGAAATTATCAAGGCGCATTGGGACTCGTTACACACTTCTGATCATGACCCCATCCCTTCACCTCCCCCAACGAAAGCTGTCGTCCTCACCGGTTCCGATACATTGAGACATCGGGCTGCCGCGCTTCTCGAGAATACAACCTTCATCCCACGCTTGCCCGACTATGTACACACTCGCGATGCGCCGACCCTAGAAGACGATCGACCGGCACAACAACGGAAACAGTTCGACGTCATTATCGCACCCCATACGCTATTTGGACTGCAAGAAGATTACATGAAAAAGCAATATGTGCAGAACCTTTGGTCAATGCTCAGCCCTGAAGGCGGCGTTCTGATCTTAATCGAAAAGGGCATACCTCGTGGCTTCGAGGCGATAGCTGGCGCGAGAGAACTCCTACTCGAGAGGTACATTGCTGTGCCGGAAGGCCGAGTGACAGCATACAGCAAGTTGCATAATGATACAGAAGACATTCACACGCGAGAAACTGGTATGATTGTGGCGCCGTGTACCAATCATGAAAAATGCCCAATGTACAATATCCCTGGTCTCTCAAAGGGTCGCAAAGACTTCTGCAGTTTCCAGCAACGGTACATACGACCCAGCTACCTGCAGCGAGTTCTTGGGGCAAAGGATCGCAACCATGACGATGTGGATTTTTCGTACATTTCAGTGATGAAAGGAGAGGATCTGCGACATCGACAAGTGCACTCGTGGCGAGGGCTAGAAGACTCTCTTTCTGCTCCGCTCCATCCAAATCCCCAGCTTGCGGCAGGGGACTATCAAAATTGGACTGAGCTTTCTCAAAGCGGCTTTGAGGAGGTCCATCCAACAACTAACGTCGCTGACGCTCCGTCAATATTCTCCGACGCGGAGAAAATTCCTTCGACTCTGCCCTTTACGCACAACCTCCCGCGGTTGGTTTTCCAACCAATGAAGCGTCGAGGCCATGTGCTTCTCGATGTCTGTACTCCGTCCGGAAAGATTGAGCGCTGGACCGTCCCCAAATCTTTCTCAAAGCAAGCTTATCGCGACGCGCGGAAGAGCCAATGGGGCGATCTGTGGGCTTTGGGTGCTAAAACACGCATACCAAGGACGCTGAGGCTTGGTGGTGAAGATACAAAAGAGGCAAAGAAATCGAGAGGGCGCAAAGAGCGGCTGAAGCAGCAGGCTGAGGAGTTGATGGAAAAGATGCATGAAGAGCAGCTGGAGGAAATGGAAGACCAAAAGGAGATGGAGAGGGCTTTCCGGGAGGGGAGAATTCCAGGTGAAGACGACTATGGATTCGAAGGTCGGGAGGCAGTAGGAAGGACGTCTCGGCCAGGCAGGATCAGGCGGGAAAAATCAGCCAGCGGTGTTGAGAGCTTCCGGATCGAGGATTTCGACATGGACGCAGTGAACCCACCTCTCTTCCCAGCAAAGACACACGGCGCGACCCCGACGTCCACACATGAACCTCATCGTCCTTTGTTGAAGCGATCACAGACCGCCGCAACGGCAGACCAAGACGAGCAGGGAGATCTCACAATTGAAGAACTCCAGACCCTGCAAGAATGGAACGAACAACTCCAGGGAGGAGAGGGCGGCATCCCGACCAAAGGTGGGAGATCGATCCGACGATATTCCAAGTTCGCGCCCAAGGGCTTGAAGACGATCGCGAGGAAGAGTGGGAAAGTCAGATGAACACTCGAGGAAAGAAGGTGATGAATATGCCTTCTGTACAACAAGTGTATTATATATATATTATATGTACATGAATATGTAGTGATACCAGGCACCTAGTCTCCCCTTTGTATATCTGCTCAGCTAGATATATATATTATATACACCGAACAGTACTTTATCCCTTCCTATTTTCGTTCAGGAAAGGGAGCGAGGCCGCTTTAATCGCGCACGTAACGGAGTGTCGAGGAGGCCCAGCCGTTCATGGGAGAGCCTCGTAGGAAGCCACCAGTAGAGTATGGGGGAGCGCGCCCAAGCACTAGGCAAGTTAACAGGGAGCACTAAATCCACCATCCACTTGATGCAACACCCTTGTAAGGACCCCAACCTGGGGCGGTGCCTGGAACTGACCAATCAGAGAGCAGGATTGTCGGCCTGTACAACGAACAGGCAAATCACCCAGCCTCGTCGCTCGCCCATCTACCACCTCAAGCCTCCCAAACCTCTCCCATTACACTAGTAAAGGTCTCGTTAGTATCAATTACCTTACTCCTTCACCTCTAGGCCTTCGATCGATCTTGTGCTTCAAGGCGATAAAATCTATCTCACAATTATCGGCGGGAATCATGATCTTCTCCGCAATCGTAGCCAGAGATCTTTCCGAGCGTGGGAATAGCATTGCTACACATACAGTCTGAGCCAGGCGCGAGGGTGTGATACGGCCAGTCTTGTAAAGTCAACTCGAGGGTGAAAGCGAGAATCTGCCCCGTGATTCAGTGAGCGAAAGAATTCTAGATAATTTTTTTGGCACTGTGTCTATGGTTGACCTTAAGATTGTTCCAACATTTGCAGCGCTGTCTCAAGTGAGATTACATTAACATAGCTCTTGCTCGCAAAACTTTGCAGATAATTTTTGTATTCTTCATTGTAGGAAACTGGCACTTCCGTTACGTTATCAGAGATAACGTAGATATTATAGTCGAGGTCGTAGAGGTGATAGATTGTGCTTATGACACAAGCTGAAATGCTCATTCCAGACTAGAGAGAGATAGAGAGTTAGGGGTGCTCAGAACTCGGGGCCAGAAGACATACGATGATGACCGTGTCAATGTTCTGCGACTGGAGAATACGTTCCAGGGCATTGCCACAACCTCCATACCACCTAATCTTCTGAAGCATAATATCCTTCTCATCCGTTTGAAAGCGGGAGTCAACTGCGACGGCAGGGGTCCCTTTGAGGAAGGGATCGAATTCCTTGATCAATTTCGCAAAAGGTGATTTCTTCTGTAGTTCAAATTGAGAGGCGGTTGACAAGAACATACTTGTGAAAATGGTCAGCGGCCGAGATTCTTTGGCATGCACTGCATCATTCCACCGCGCGCAGTTGGAGATAAACGCCTTGCCCTCGAGGGTATCTTGGATGGCCTCAACGAGTAGCGCCATCAGGTCCAGGTTGAGGACGGCATAGTTATTCCCAAAGTCCGAGGGGTCGTCGACGGAGCGTTGCTGCATTGTCGTAGTGAAGTTCAGATATGTCGCAAATGCAAAGGGGGAATTCAACGCAATTCTGAGGCTACGTAAGGGCACTGGATCTTATATTGGGTAGACTGCCATTATTGACATCCCGCGGTGTCTTTCTCTTTCCACTCTCCTTCTAACCTCGCCGGCACAACTTGAATTAGATAAGGAAGCCGCACTGACATGTCTCAGCGTCTTATCGCGCCAAATCCCGACCGCCGCCCCTAGTAAGTTTATATGGTTGAGAGCCTGTTAAGCCGATATCGCGTCTACACCCGACACTAGGCTCATGAACCAGCACGCTAACATAGCAGCCTCGCTCCCGCCCGACGACTACTCACACTATTAATTTCCAGGCGAAGATCTGGGCTTCGAACTGTGCAGATCATTACTCGAGATTTTTGAGTTTTGGCCACTCGAATCAGGTATTTAGCTGGTGTGCAGTTCCTTCACATCATCACAGCCTACCCATAGACCATAGTTGACGCATACCATCACGGCGCACACAGGGATCACAGCCCGGGCATCGATCAAGTCCACACATAGGACGTTATAGTGAAGATTCATGGCTTCAACGGATCATGATGAGACAACGTCAACTCCATTCAATCCGCCCGCTGCAACTGCGTCCGACGCACAGAACAGCAAGACAATGCCACCAGCCGAAGAACTGTACAGCATTTTCGACGACCGACAAAAGGCCTTGATCGTTTTGATCGTTTCTGTTGCTGCAACATGTGGGAATCCCCTGTCCCTCGAAGCGATCTAGCGAGCGAATTGCTAACACCCCTCAAGTCTCGGGCTTTGCATCAAACATATATTTTCCCGCACTCCCAACTATCGCTCATGACCTGGGTGTCTCGGTCGAACTCGTCAACCTTACTGTTACCTCCTACCTTATTTTCCAAGGCATAGCCCCTAGCCTCTGGGGTCCAGTGTCGGATGTGAGGGGACGACGGGTGGCATACTGTTGCACCTTCATTGTGTTCTTCTGTGCATGTATCGGCCTCGCAGAGTCAAAGAATTACGCAAGCTTGATTATCCTCAGATGTCTGCAAAGTACCGGTAGCGCAAGCACAATTGCAATTGGCTCAGGAGTCATTGGCGATATTACAACTCGTGCTAATCGAGGCAGCCTCATGGGAGTCTTCCAAGCAGGCCTGCTAGCACCAGTTGCTATAGGACCTGTGATTGGTGGAGCATTGGCTGGATCCCTGGGATGGAGGTCTATCTTCTGGTTCTTGACCATCTACAGCGGTGTCTTTCTGCTCTGCTTGATCCTCCTCCTACCCGAGACACTACGCTCCATGGTTGCAAATGGCGGTCGGACGCCGTGGAACCCAATGGCGAGATTCCCTTTACAATTCTACCAAAAGACGACCAAGGCGAAGTGGGATCGAACAGCTGCGGCCTCAAGCCCTGCATCCAGAAAACGTATCGACATCCTGGGTCCTTTCCGCATCCTCCTCAGCAAGCAAGCCGCGCCTCTGATTGTGTTCATTGCCGTGTACTACACAACCTGGCAAATGAGCATCACTGCCATGTCAAGTCTCTTCGAACAAAAGTACGGACTTAGTGAGACACAAATCGGGCTTACCTTTATTGCCAATGGCGTGGGATCTATGGTTGGCACATTCATTACTGGCAGGCTTCTCGATGTTGATTATCGCAAAGTCAAAGCCCAGCATGAGTCCCGGACTACAAAGGCATACCTTGGACGTGATCAAGAAGTACGGAGCGCTCGAGCAGCCGAAGGAGACGAGTTCCCATTGGAAAAGGCCCGTCTCCGTCTCGTTCCCATCTTCTCTGTCTTACAGTGCCTGTCTCTCATCCTGTTCGGCTGGACCATTCAGTACTCTTCTCGAGTTCACATCGCCGTACCCATCATATCCACCTTCATCACCGGATGGACCGTCATATCTACCCAGTCTATTGTCATGACATATCTCGTTGATGTGTTCCATGATCGCAGTGCTGCTGCCAGCGCAAGTCTCAATCTCGCAAGATGTTTGTTTGCCGCAGGCGGCACGAGCTTCATCATGCCCATGGTTGACTCCATCGGTGTAGGCCTGGCTTTTACCGTTTGTGTTGCTGTTCAAGCGCTCGCGATGCTGATTTTGGTTGTCCAGTGGTTATTTGGGGCAAAATGGAGACAGGAATCCGAGAAAAAGAAGCAGCATGCTGAAGCAAAGGAATAGAACCCTGGGAACAATTGAACCGCCAGTGCAATCATTCTCAAGTGTTCAAAGTCTGTAACGTGGTTGGGGGTGTAACTGAAAAAGTCCAAGTTTTGTTATTCAACACCACTATCTCAGATAATTAAATCAACAGATACCATTATGTTGCATTCGAGCACGCCAGATAATAGATGTATAGATTGCACGGACTTCGTTTTCCCGGTGGCTCATTGCCTTTCCTGCTCTCCTCCATCGCCACAATAGATAGTCTTGATCAGATTATCTCGCACCCATGCCGTAAATGACTTTTGAAACCACAGTGCATCAAGAAAAACAAGGGATCCCTTCACAGCTCTTTCCAATGAATTGACCACCCCTACAACCACAAGAAGCAAGTCAGTGTACGTTGTTGTAGGTTAAGATAGCACTCGGCCATGACACAGCAGTCACTATTGTTGCAACACCTGTAGTAATACCCGGAATAGCTTATCGCTATCTCCCAGCTCTACTCCAAAGCACTCTGATAAATCAGCTCTTCTTTGAGGCATAAATTTATCGTATCCTGGTCCTACAACCACTGCTCTATTCTACAGCCTTACATCCTCCGAGACGCCGCTGAAGGGCAAGTTCGCAGGACATTCCCTCACAACCAAACCAAACACCTAGAAGGGCACACGTACATGGCAACTACCCAAAATAAGTCTCGCATGGTTTCGATCCATGACCCCGGGTGAAGTGCTCAAATTCTCCTTGTTGTCATCTACACAGCTGTTCTTATAATAAAACTTCTCCGACGCTCACAATGTGTTCATAAAGCACAACTCAACAAGTCTGTACTATTTCTGGATGCATTTCAGATATTTCGGTTCTCCATGTCAATGACAATCCGTTTCCCGGATGCTACGCCACTTTTTAACAGGTCAAGGGCGTCATTCACATCCGACAAGCCACCTCCCTGTCGCACAATGACCTCGGGTAAGATCAAACCGTTGTTTTGTAACAGTGCCTCCAACCACATACTCAAAGATTCTCCGAGTGCAGGCACTTCATGGAAAGTCTTGATGGGGACGCTGTGATATTGAATATAGTGGTCTCTTTCCTTGGGCAACCCGGTCATTCCCACCAGATGGGCACGAGTGCCGCCCGATTTCCGAATCGCGAGAGTACTCTGGAGAAGGGTAGCTGTATCTCTGCCGACCATATCGATGCCAAACCGAAGATTTCCTGCGGTCACACCGTTGATGATCTCCACAGCCCGGGTCACATCTTGCCGGTCCACCAGGACATCGGCCCCGGCCTCGTGAAGCTTTCCCCCGTGTCGGGCAACGTCGGCCACGCAGACCACCTTCAGCCCATACATTTTGGCGAGTTGTAATGTGATATATCCAGTTGTAGTGGATGCTGGCTGAATTAGTATGTCTCTCAGCTCAAGGGATCGCTTTCCTTACCGCCCCAGATGGCAATCCAGTCCCCTCGTTTCATGCACTCTGATTGCGGTGTGCTGAGAAGGCACTCGTCTCTAACATCTGCCGAAATTTGCTCCCATTCGACCTCCCTTAGTATCTGCCGTAGATTGGGCCCGGGGACATTGGTGTGAGAGGAGAAATCGAGCCCAAACGAAATTCCGAGCGCCATGGCGGCCGCGACAAACGCAACGCCCAATGCAGCGCCGTGGTGAATTGAAGTGCCTTGAGGAATCCGAGTTGCATTATAGTGTGCTGCAATGGCATACTCCTGGAAAGCCGCCTTGCGGATATCTCTGTAGTCGGTAGACGGAACCAGAACAACATCACCGACCTTGACACGGGGCGCTTTCGAAGGCGCTTGGACGACAACGCCAGCTAGATCGCGCCCAAAGACCCATGGTAGACCGGGTACGCCAATGTTGAATGCTCTGTTGTCATTAGACTGGAAAATTCTTGGTGATAGAGAAAATAAACAGCAGACTTACGGTCCCTTCCAATCGATTGGGTTCAGACCAATAGCAGTGACTTTGATCAAGATTTCTTCGTCATGGATGATGGAGGGTATAGCATGGTCATTGACGAGGGTATACTTTTCCTTCAATGCGTAGAGGAAGAGTGCATTTTGGGTGCTCTTGAGGCTTGTGCCACCATTTTCAGCCTCCATATCAACGTCGGTCAAGCTTATTTCGTCTTCAGTTTGCACAATGGCACTGTTCACCGCATCAGGAACGACAACGTCACTGCCAGCGACTCTTTCCTTTTCCATCATAATGGAGTCATCCAGAATGATAGAACTAGCTGGACTGGTCCAATCAGCCTTGCTGGTCGCCGGAGACGTGTTGTATGATGTAGGACGACTGTCTTTCCATAAACCTGTATGAGCTTGTTCCTCCATCATCTGTTTCGTGAGCTTCTGGGCATGGGAAGTCATCGCTTTTCGGTGGTAAGCTGGCCCGCCAGATTCGATAGCCCTCTCTAGGCTGGTCCAAGTCACCGTCGTCGTGGTTTCCAAGACTTGCGCTGTCTCTCCATTCCAAGAAATCAGAGGAGAATTCTGAGCTTCACCAAGAAGCGCTCGATCGTCAGGGAGCAACTCTGCACCAGGCCGCCTTGGAGTCTTTTCAGTGACCAAGTGCCCCGTGGTAAAGCATGTTGTGTTTGGCATAATTGGTGGTCCGTCAAATAGTCCCAGCCTGTGGGTTATCGATGCGCCGCCAGCACTCCACGATGTGTCTTTCTATGTCTGAATATATACCCTTAAATTGTGAGGACAAAATTAGAAGACCCATCAAACTGGAGCAGGTATGCGAACCGGCGTCAAATCCAACAGTGTTGACAGGGAAATCGTCCAGATCAAGGAGAGCCGATACCGTCATTCAAAACGTGTATATCGTTAGATGCCTATAAAATCTTGGCTGCTGATGAAATTGGCTGGGTTGACAGTCCTTCAGCTGCATCTATGGTATCGGTCGGGTTTAGGCGTGGCGCGAGGAGTAGTATAAGCTATAATAGATCTTTGGTCTGGTCGGGTCGGTGTTATGCGTCGGGCGATCTCGAATACGAATGTTTAAACTTTAACCACGCTTTGCTTGTCGATAAACGAGGACGAACCAATCAAGGTATCCATGATAAGATAAGCTAGCCCGTACCGGTGGAACTAGATGGGCTGGGTCGACCAAACCGAAAATGACGGCAGGGGAAACTCGGACAAGGGCGCATCTAAACCTCTGGAACATGCTCGAGGGGTAGACTTGAGCAAAGACACACAGTTAGATAGCTGGTTCTCGACCAGCATTGTAAGAGCCGGGGCCCTTGCCATTCCTGGCTGACTCCCCACGGCATCGAGCCCAAAGGTATATCTTTCCTCCTGGGCGCAGAAAAGAGACGGCTGCTCGTCCTCTCAACACTCAACACTCAACCCAGACCTGCAATTATCTTCTGAAACAGAAGCACACCATGTCGGACACAGCCGTTGTTACGCAGCAGGAGCAAGCCTCCGCCGAGCCACAATATGTCCACTTCCACTACGATGGCAAATGGGGCCACAAGCGTGAGGTGTTGCACGGCGACAAGATGAAAAACACTTTCTCCAAAATCCCAATTGTGGATGTGAGCGGCATGTTTAGTGACAAGTTCGAGGACCGCAAGAATGTCGCCGAGGAGATCACCAAGGCATGTGAGGAGGTTGGCTTCTTCTATATGAAGGGGCATGGCGTGGAGCAGGATCTTTTGGATGAAACCTTCGCCGTATCCAAGGAGTATTTCTCAATGCCAGTGGAAAACAAGATGGAGCGGTGGATCTACACTAACCGAGACCTGAGAGGGTATGAGCCTGTCCATGGAGCAAACCTCGATGCCACCAAGCCGAGGGGAGGTATGTGCCCTGATGATTTGCCTGTGCCGGCAATGATTTCTTGCCTGCAAGCTGACGCAGTGCTGCATTTAGATCGTAAAGAGTCGTTTCTATGGGGCTATGATCCTGAGTACGATGTCGTGAAACCGACACTTACGGACGAACAGAAAGCCTTGTTAAACACCAATTGCTGGCCCGAGGACTGGCCGGAATTCAAGCAACAGATGATGAAATACCACACGAGATTTCTGATTCTCGCTCGTCAGCTGGCCCGCTGCTTCGCGCTGGGCCTGGGTTGCGAGGAAACAGCGCTCGACCACCTGTTGACAGCACCAAACACATCCCAGAAGATCTTGCACTATCCGCCGCAAGATCCAACCGTCAAGGATGACACTGGCATTGGTGCTCACACTGACTTTTGTCGTAAGTTGCTTGCTTGGTCCCGCTAACATGGGTTCTGATGGATGGCTTAGTCTTCACAATCCTCAACCAGGATACCAGTGGCGGTCTGGAGGTTCTGAACGCAAATGCTCACTGGGTCCCTGCAACACCGATCCAAGGCACCTTTGTGGTTAATGTGGGAGATTTCCTGATGCGTCTCAGCAACAATCGCCTGGTCTCGACAGTGCATCGCGTGATAAATGAGACTGGAGCGGCTCGCTACTCCATTCCCTTTTTCATCAGCCCCAACGCTGACGCGGTCCTCGAAGTAAGTGAGCCCTACTCGGTTTTCTGTGAAAGATTGAATCTTACTGTGGCGGCAGTGCCTTCCGACTTGCGTTTCCATCGAGAGACCTATACAATATGAGCCACTTGCTCTTGGACCGGTGCGTCGTTATTTTTGGGCCCAGGACAGAGTCGGTACAGCGGGGCAGCTGACAGATATCACAGTACCACCAACATCGTTACCAGTTGCTGCGTGACCAGTTCAAGGCGAGACAGCTTGCAAAGTAGATTTTATGGTTGACATGCCGAAGAAGGTAACGAGCAATTCGGATTTAACTCTGCTACCCAAGTAAAAACCAATGCCCAACTCCACATTTCAAGCCTCGCCTTAGACCGTAAAGCATCAATGAGCAGTTGATCCAGAGACTAAACCGCCTAGAGCCGTTGATGAGTGCTCGGCCGCTCGCTGTAAAAATCGTAATTCATTCCCCAGGCCGTCGGAAAGATTACCCTTGTCGATGCTTAAACACTCCAGAAGCCAGAGACATGTTTCAAGTGCTCGCTCCAGATGGGCCGGTTTGGGCCCTGAGCTGGTTTCCCTTGCGGACAAGTGTATCAGTACTGCTCCAGACAAAAAGAGGCTGTGGGCAGTCGTCCAGAAGACAGGAAATTTGGGTGAAAAGGTTGGACCCTGACTTCCAGGGGATGGCTCCCGGTACAGGATGGAAAAGCATTCGATAAGCTGAACAGCAAACCCACAGGCCTCATCCGGTGAAATTACCATTCCTCTGGAAGCCCTGTACAGTAATAATGTAGCCTCACAGTAGGAAAGGGTACCATATGTCTCAAGCAACGACAGTTCCTGCGTTTTTAGAGAAGACAGCATCCGTAAAGTGCTAATATGCAAATCCCAGGTCGACACGAACTTATACAAAAGATCCTTCGAAGCCGCATATGAGAAATGTGATCCTGCTTTCACTGAGTTTCTTCCGGTAAGCATTTGAAAGTTTATATCGTGTTTCAAAAGCGCAAGTTGATATAACAAATACGACGTCCGCAGGGTCCCTTGGTTAGATTCATATGATCTGACTTGCTGATTGATCCTCTGTTAGTGCGCCTGCAGTTTTCGTCGTGAAGAAAACTTACAGCCGGGACAAAATCAAGCTTTCGAAGTTGTGACGGTCGACCGTACGCAATTGCGACTTCACTGTCGCCTGTTAGTTGATGCAGATCTGCTTCTTCTTCGAGGAGCTTACCATTCCAGACGGAAGACAGTACAATACAAGGTCCAATCGATCTGCTGGGAACGTAGGGGTGATGAGAGCTCCCATCGCAGATCAGTGCAGAGCCTACAGGCATAGCCCAGAAGACGCCACACATTTCCTGCCAATGGATCTAGCAGTAGATAGAGACTGAGCAGAAGGGTCAGTCGGAGCCCCGTTTCACCGGGCTGCTGACTCAACCGACGGAATGCGTCCGAGTCGGCCATTGCTGTTCGAAGATATGCGGCAGAGATCCCAGCCAGTCGAGAGTCCCGTTTACTTCGCAGCCTGGTCGATATGGCAAGGATTAGCAGTACCAGAATGCGTTCATCACCTGTTGGAGGAGCATGTTCGATATTCTGAGCAATTGCCAACATCGAGGCCATGGTCTGGTCTCCAAGTACAGGGAATAGCCGTTCGATGCTATTGCGATATGTTTCAACAAGTTTTTTTGCAGTTCTGCCAGTTGGGAGGCCTTGAGTCGACGAGGCCGTTTCTATATCATTCAATTCATCATAGTCTTCGATGGACTCGTCGTGGTTGGTTTCCTGAGTAGAAACATCTTCCAGTGCCGTCTTCAAATGATAGATTGGGCTTGAAGAACCGAGGAACGTCGTGTCTGCTGCATGATCCCCTCCAAGTTTCCCAAAGGATATCAGGAAACCACGTGATTCATGTTCAGAGATATTTGCAGTTGGTACTGCTTCTGTTCCAACCAGAGAAGGATTGAAGGACTCCGAAGCAGCGTTGTGGGAGATTTTTCCGAGCAGCTCATCAAGTCTCTGCTTCAGCGCAAAGAGATACGGCCGGGGAATCTCTTTCGACAAGAGAGGGTCGATGATTCGACATTGCTTGCCTGTTTTTACACAGTAGCCACAAGAGGGAAAAACCCTGTCACACCTTATTCGTCGCCGTCGACAGTCGAGACAAGAGGGAAGTAGATTCATGGCCTCCTCAACATAGCCCGAGTCAGGAATGTGCAACTGCTCACAACCGCGCACCCTTTCAGGGGTTGAGACTGGGTTTTGGAGACTCGCCGGCGAGTCTGGCGACAGCAATCGTAGATGCTCTTGGCTAAAGGAATTTGGCAACTCGCCTGCTGTGAGCGTATGAGGCTGGCCCTGAAACCCCCAACTACCAAATGAATTGAAGACATCAGGGGTCAATTCGAACCAACTATTTGTTAGCTCGTCTTCCTCCTGCATATGTGATGGCTTGCGGACAAATGTCTGAATGTCTGTCTGCGACGACGTTTGTGACTGCTCCTTTTCGACGGGCGCAGAGCGAGCCAAATTATCTTCGAGAAAGATAATGTTACGTAACATCCCTAGGAGATCGGGATCTGAACGTTCAAACGAGCCAGTTGAGTGAGCCCGTAGTACACGCGCTTGAAGACTCTCAAATAAGTCTGTAGTGTGCTTTGCTTTCGGCCAGAGTTCGCATATGATCGGAAAGACATCAGAAATCAGGCCGAGTACCTCTAGCGTCTGCTGGAACTCGACGTTGTGGGTCGACGAAAATACCTTGGGGTGCGACATAATGTTATACAAGAGAATAATTCCTGCTTCGAAACAGTTGTGGAGGCCGTGAAACGGGAATTTGAGAAGGCCGTGTCGAGCAGTATGACAGTACGCTGACACCAGATGGGCGGCAGCGGTGATGCAATACTTTATGGACACCAAATCTGGGGCTGAATTGGCAGGACAAGGCCGGTGTAGGATCAACATATTATACCACGGCCCGTAGTCAAACCAGTCTGGTGCTAGTTCCTCCTCTGACAGCGCATTGCGTCTCAACGATAAAATCCGCCCAGCAGTCCGGGTCATCCATTCTTGGTAGTCAGCTTGCGAAGTGACTGGGCGATAGAATTGCTTGGAGCTGATCTCGGATTGAAGTTTGCGGTGATGGATCGCATTCACAAATTGCACCCTCGATTTACGGGTCATATGTCTCTCCCTGGTCACGGTATGTTCATACACAGAGGGGAGAGCGACGTTGATGTGTTCATCAGCGATCACAAACGGGCGTCGAGTGGAGGCGTTGACCGATCTTTCCATTGCGTACACCTGTCGTTGATTTAGCTTGATTTTGCATTTGAGGGGCCCAAAAGTGTCCTAACCTGCCAGAATATTCGTCGGCGAAAATCTGAACTCTCAGCATCCATCTGCATTTCTGGATGCTCAGTGTGGAGTCCCAGTTCAACGGCCATTCTCATTGCTTCTGCAACTAGATGTTCTAGTTTTCCAATGTGAGGAAGAACATATGCCAGTTGGGCAGTGAGCAGAAGGCTCTGCAATGAGGGAATACTGCTTGTCGTGCAATTGAAATGATTTGTAGCTTCCTGACGTAGTGAATCTGCAAGAGACATGGGTTTTCGAAGATCTTCAAATCTCGATGACATGGTGCTTATGGCAAAGATCATCAATATCACAAATACCTCATGGTCGTCTTGCACTCGGCCTGAATACACTCTGTGGTAGATTTGACGCAAATCGCGCTCTAGAAAGATAGGATGGTAGGGAAGGATCTTCTCGACATAGACATTCAAGAGCATCTCTGCCACAGCGCGGGGAATTGTGTTCAAACCTCTGCTAGAAGTGCAGACGTAAAATGGGTCATCGTCGTTGCCATCGCTTTGGAGGGTAGGCTTCGGAAGTTCCGACTCTGCAAGCAGGACGTCTTGGTACACAAGTCCGGTTTCGTGTCGAAGAGCTTGTCGACAAGCATACATCATACATTTTCCAGATGCTTTCAAAACATGTTCCTCAACCGTACCAGCAGGAGATGAGGCAGCCTCCGGAATAACATCGACCTCACACGAGTGATGTGCCGATACATCATTCTGAGAGATGCCAAGTGCTTGCTCAAGTCGAGCCACTGAATCCTCAAGGTATGAGACGAGACTGTACCCGTGGTCAGCAGGATGGACTAGCACCGGCCTCTGACTAACCTCGACTGACCTTCTTGGAACTCCCACCTCTGAATGTCGATTAACGGAGAAGCACTCTAAACCCGCCTCCTGGCAACTACTACACGACGGATACTTGGCATCACAACGCTTCTTCCGCCGAGAGCAGCGTGCACAGGAAAATATCGTTCTTCGTCGCATCTGGCTGGTTCTGGTTCTCAGATGCCTGCAGAATTGACATTCGCTAACGGTCGCTGTGCTGCGCCGGCGGAACAAGAGGACGCGGTTGATCGAAACCCTAGTGGCCTGGGGCCTTTGGATACCACTCAGGATTACATATATCGGCCTTCTGTCTTGCCCCGCTTGCGGTATCTTCAGGCTGCTGCTGTTGTAGGCGGAATTGTTATGAAAGAAAGTGTTGATGGCCAGAGAGGTTCACATCCAAGGGCAACGACTCGAGCGAGCTGTTGGACCAACCATAGCTAAGTAGAGCCCTTATCTTGGGAGTACCGAGTAGAGGAGGGTCCACTGATAACAGGCGCTGGGGCCTCTGGTACATGATGGACTTGTATGTTTCCGGGCCATTGCTCGAGGGAGTTGTTTGACGAATCATATCCAGGTTGGGTTTCTCCGCATATCCACAGATAGCATGGTCTCGACACGTGTGTGAATTCGGCTGTACTTCAATTGCTGAGCCGCGGGTAAATTGATGCATTCTAGAACCCAGAATCTGGCTTCATGGCCCCTCTAAACAGCCCCCGCAGGGGCTGTAGACCAGATCAGAGACCGCGAGCGATTATGTACACTCTATATCAACAACTGTGCTAATTATATCAAGTGCAATCAAATGGTCAGGAGAGGAAAAGCTGTTGCTCGATGCGATGGAGGTATCGGATGGAACGGCTATGGATTGGCTGATTCAATATATTGCCCTCTTCGATAGATTTATTTTAGTTTTTGGTTCACTCTCTACGCTCAAGGGAAATTGGTAAAAGCTCCCTTGGGCTTAGTGCCCCCGCGCGACACGCCCTTAAAGCCTCTGGGCATTCTCAGCCTGACACAAGGACCAGAAAATGTTGTTAATTTTAGATTCCTGTTGTTGAACAAGGAATGGCCATGTCGCCGACGACAGCAGTTTTACTATAACTACACAAGATACTACAATGTTGGCAGATTGTTGGGTTATAGAGGCAGTCATATCTAGTACAATTGACTCCGCAGAGACTCCTGAGATAGCTGGATGACAGTCAGATACACCAGGAAACCACCAGGTTTGGATTATATCTATTACTGAGCCCTGGTTTAGGCTTATATTAGGCTGTCTATGAGTTGATCTTCCGTTCCTTAATAAAAAAGGCGAGAACGAAGGCAAGAGCTAGAGCCACCGAGATGGTGTCGAAGGCGGTTATGGCGGCTAACCTGTAACAGTTGAGCACAGTTTCTGCCAATTGCGGCTCCAGCTGGTTGATATATTCGAGGCTTTCTCTCACACGTCTTTCAAGATCGCCGGCCTGGTTGCTGTCGCCGAAACTATCTAACAGTCTTGTCTTGAGGCTTTGTTGGAAAACAGCCGACAGGATACTAATCCCAAAAGACGATCCAAGCGAGCGGAAAAGATATGAACACGCAGTCACCACGGCCATTTCTTCCTTGGGCGTGTTGGCAAGGAGGCCGACGAGTGTGGTCGTAGTGCCTCAAATAACGTTAGCAACAAGACCAGTGGCAGAGTCCTTGGGTGATTTTCGCTGCACTCACCTGCTCCCTGGCCAATGGAGACGAGTATTTGTCCTATTATGGTTCCGACCATGGAGGCAGCCATATATTGAGGCTTCCAGGCCAGCGCTGTCACAAACACGACAGGACAGAGAAGGCAAAGGCAATAACATGTGATAGCAGCCTTATAATAATGCCCGGTTCTCTTGATAATCAAGCCGCTACCAAGAGACCCCAACACAGCCGACACCGATCCGGGAATTAACAACATTCCCGCC
Source organism: Cladophialophora immunda (assembly GCF_000835495.1). Classification (NCBI taxonomy): domain Eukaryota; kingdom Fungi; phylum Ascomycota; class Eurotiomycetes; order Chaetothyriales; family Herpotrichiellaceae; genus Cladophialophora; species Cladophialophora immunda. The sequence continues at coordinate 2,369,107 of NW_015622542.1, read as the reverse complement.
TGAACAGGAGACAATTCGTAAACAGCTTGATACAGCAGTGGCAACAGAAACAAGGCAGCCATGTACCCCGCTGTGCTGAAAAAGTTGCATGCGTAACACGCAAACAATGAGCGATCGAAAATGATATGTCCAGGAGCGAATGGGTGGGCAGCGTACTTCGACTCGACAAGCATGAAGAGAGCGAAGAGGACAGGACTCGCGCTCACAGGCAGAATGGTATGGAGCTTGTTCCATCCCTCATTGCTGCCGTTGTCGAGCCCGATGAGGAGACAGCAGACCGCAGCGATTAGCGTCAAAGCGCCGACGAAGTCGACACACCGTAACTTCTGGGCCCAGCGGTCTGAATTGACTGCTGGCACATCCAGGACGATGTAAACAACCAAGAATGCTAGGATGCACAATGGTATTTGACCCAAGAAAGACCTTAGGGGGCACTATGCTTAGCTCGGCGCCAACCAAATCACAGGAATGATGAAGAGATTCATCGACTTACCACCTCCATCCTACAGAGTTCACAAGAAAACCGCCCAGAGGCGACCCGGTCGAAGTCCCCGCCGCGAATATCAGGTTTAGATAGCCTTGCCAGATGCCCCGTTCTCGCAGCGGCACAAAGTCGCTCACGATGATACTCACAACACTGCTCATCCCTCCGCCGCCGATTCCAGCAATGGCTCTGGCACCCACGAGCTGCGGCATGCTCTGTGCTATCCCGCAGCCCAATGAACCGAACATGAATATCATATACGAGGAGAGAAGGCACTCCTTACGTCCGAAAATGTCACTCAGCTTACCGTACAATGGCTGAAAGCTCGTCAGAGTCAGGAAGTAGCTGTCGTGGCTGTTAGCTCTCTGCGCTCCCTCGATCGGAACACATCGAACTTACGCCGTCGCAATCCATCCTGTGCTGTTCAGTGCTTTCAGGTCGCTGCCAATTTTCGGATACGTTGCAACAATAAGAAGCTGGTCAATGGCACACAGGAAGACTTAGGAGTTCATTCAGTTTCTTGAGCTCGGTACGCACATGACCGGGACTTCTGCGTGTCTTACCCCAATGGCAAGAGCTGGCAGCAAAAGTGGAAGCTTCTTCTGGAAATCAGCTGGTATGTCTGCGAGTTGACCGGGAAAAGTTGGTGCAACATCGATAGAACCGTCGTCCCCCAATACTTTGTTCATTGTTACGCTTGGGGTTTTCATGTTGGGTTTCACTTGATTAACATCGGCAACCGGTGACCCCAGTAATTGCGTGGTCTCCGTTACCACATGTGCTTCGCTGCTTGTCACTCTGGCCGACATGGTTATGGTTGTTGCAATATCAGAACAGAGTTCACAACTTTATTTTCTACTCTAGTGGGCCAAATCGTTTTATATGCACGTCACCTGCGTTTCAAACTTACCCATATGAACTTCCGTCGGCTTTGATGTGTACTAGTGCGAGAGTAATTGTGATGGACTCAATCGCCTCGACGGGCTCAGCTGCGATCGGGTACAATCCGCGACTAGCCATGGCGGGTATGGATCCACCACTTCTTGACTGTCGGCTTTAGGCGCGTTGGTGTGGGGAAGGCTTGCGCGATAAGGCACAAGATACGGAGTACCGAGATGGCGTCGTAGTTGCAGAGAGGACGAGACCTCCCATCCCACACAACCTCCGCCGTTCGTCGGCCAGACAGCGCCCGATGTCCCTCCGCTTTGGCACAAACCTAATTCAAGCTGCGGAGCGAGCACTGACGCGATAACAGAATCTAGGGTCGGTCGAAGCAGAGGAGCGTGCGTGAGAGCAGTGGGTGTGAAAAAGCTTTCACGCCACTTGCACTCATTTCAGACTCTACGATTTCAACATGTTCGGAATACCGTCCGGAAGTCCGGCCTTGACTATATAATTTCTTGATAGTGAAGAGGCGATTTGGACATGTTGTAGCGTTCTGACTCTGTTAATTCGCTCGTTCCTCAGGCTTTTAGTCGCATTCTCCAACCTTCAAAATGGTCAAGCCCCTTGAAATCGGGATCTTCATCCCTATCGGCAACGATGGCTGGCTCATCTCGACAAATGCGCCACATTACAAGCCGACCTACGAGCTCAATCGCGATGTCGTGCTCAAAGCGGAGAGCTATGGCTTCGACTTCGCGCTGTCGATGATCAAACTCCGTGGCTACGGTGGCGTTACCGAGCATTGGGATTATAACCTGGAGTCATTCACGTTGATGGCAGGCATTGCACCTCTCACCAAGCGAATCAAGTTGTTTGCCTCGAGCGCCATTCTGACCCTACCCCCTGCGATCGTCGCTCGTATGGCCGTCACCATCGAGAACATGTGTCCAGGCCGATTTGGTGTCAATATTGTCACCGGTTGGCAAGCCGCCGAGTACGAGCAGATGGGCTTGTGGCCAGGCAATGAGTATTTTGGGTACCGTTATGACTACGCCGAGGAGTACGTCAAAGTGATGCAGGAGCTGTGGGAGAAGGGCAGCTCCGATTTGAAGGGCAAATACTTCACAATGAACGACTGCAGACTGCTCCCAAAGCCATCCACCAAAATTCCAATCATTGCAGCCGGGCAAAGTGACCGGGGAACTAAGTTTGCCAGCGAGTTTGCTGATTACAACTTCACGATCGCCGTTGGAATCAATACACCTACAGCTTTTCGCGAGTCAAATCAGCGATTGGTGGATGCGGCGAAGGCGACTGGCCGGGACGTTGGCTCCATGGTAAGCTTTGCCCTATTGTGGGCATTCCCATATCTTGCAGCGTGTTTCTATCCCAGCATGAGTAACTCACGAGGCTTTGTCGAAACGCTTCTGTCCCCAGTCTATCCCAGTGTACCGGTAGCTGACGAGTTTATCTAGATCCTTATGATGGTGATTGCCGATGAGACCAACGAGAAGGCACAGTCCAAATGGGATCACTATTGCGCCGGAACCGACGAGGGTGCGCTAGAATGGGCTGCCAAGCAGATGGCGCGCGACGAGAAGGCGGATGCACGCTCGACGGCTGGCATTATTGTTTCATCAACCGGCCATAAGGTAAACACGAAACAAGGTGTGTTGGTCGGCTCGTATGAGGTTGTAGCCAGTCAGCTCGACGAGATTTCTGAGGTTGAGGGTGTCAAAGGCGTCATGTTGATTTTCGATGAGTTCTTGCAAGGCCTGGACAACTTCGCAAAGTACATCCAACCTCGCATGAAGTCGCGCGCGAAGGTGAACGGGGTGAGTGAGACTTCGTGAGCACTAGATTGGAAGAAAATCAACAATCACCCACTGTGAGGACGTTGCAACACTTGTTCCACATCAAAATTCAGGATATTGTTGCTCCAGAGCATAAGTCATCATCGTCCTCATAATGTAGGCCAAATCTCAAGACGTGCAAAACCTTGACTATCTCACAACAATAAATGATTCTCTACAACGCAACACCAGGAAGGAGGGAGAAAGGAAAAGGGAAGGCGTGAAATACCGCCGAATCAAGAAAGTAATCGTCCTGGTAGCTCTGCTCACCAGGTACACGGGGAGCCCAATTCCCTCAGCGTTGATGGTTCCATCCCAATAGGAGTGCGATTCCTGGACCGCATCTGCGGAAGCAAACGCTTGGAATTCTTTGACTTGGATGCGTGGTGAATATTACTAGATTGCTCAATTCGGGCAGAGCATTGAGCAACTCCGAGATATTGGCCAAGATAGGCCGATTTTGTAGAATGCCAACACTATTGGCTGCCTACTCTTATCAGTGCTACGGTTCGCTTCTCGTCCTGGACCTGTATTCCCGTTTGACGAAATCTATCAAAGACATTCGACTCGCAAGTGGAGACTTGGACATTTCAGTTGCGCTTAATATTATACACGCAATTGGTTGACCCAGTATTGTTTTTGGCGTATCATTGTCATCAGCAGGGATGTCGGTCCTTAGCGACGGCTATCTTCGTTTTCTTGAGATGGTGTGTACAAGTATGCGTGTGCAGAAAGAAATCCTACTATCACTGGGCTTTAAGCGTTCCGTAGAGTTCAACTGGTCGAACTCCTAATTGTGATCCTCACCCCACTGCTGCTTTATCCCGACGCTTTGATGCCACTAATCACGCGTTTAAGTGCGGGTCACCCTAGAATACTTGATAACCGCGAGACTTTAAAGGCGATGGAGATAAAGGGAGCGAGTCTAGAACCCTCTGACATGACTGTTGTCAGTGATCTAGACATTGATACGGAGAGCGATTTATAGATAATAGCCAGGATCTTTCAACATCTCCTTGCTGTTGTCACAGTTCTGAACAACATCCTTGGTGAACAATCAGTGCTGAGCATCTTCATTTGCGAAATGGGTCCCGAAAACTGGAAGTCTCATCTTCGTTGGCATAGGTGTGTACACACCTCACACCCACGTTTTATTGGATCGAGAGAAGCTGACGTCTGTTGAATGCAGTCCATTTGTCCAGAATACCTTCGCTTCCCTATGCTTGGGTCTAACAGCTGGAATTTATGTTGCGCTTGCATCTCTCGGAGCAGGCGGTGGTCGACCTGAGTCTCAGCACATGATTGACATTGCACAGGCTAGCCTTGATGGCTCTGCTTTTCTTGTCGGTCTCTTTGCCGGAGTCCTCCTAAACCGGCTGGGTCCCGCAGTCTGTATATCTGTAAGTCATTCATTCCACCGAAACAACACTGCTAACGGAAGAAGGTCGGTGCAATGGGATATCCCATCTACGTTGGTGGATAGTAAGCCTCAGCCCTCCGCTTGAAATAAAATTGAGACCAGAAACTCACCAGTGGGTAGCTGGTATTTTGGAGAGAATGGCAGACTTGTTTTTCCCATCGCAGGAGCCGTCATCCTCGGTATGACGGCCAACCTCATCAACGCCGCCGTCGGCTACATCGCCATTTCCTACTCTGAGGAGCGTTACAAGGGATTCTACGTTTGCGTGAGTGAAAACCTTGCTCTGTTCAACACGGCGAGATACTCATCTACAAAATTAGTGGATGCAAGTCATAATCTATACGTGCAGCATGGTCGCATCCATCATTCCTCTTGCGATCGATGCCAATGATCCAAGTGCGGATCGCGTTCCGACCGCGGTCTACGGAACTTTTGTTGCGTTGATGTGCTGCGCCGTTATCCTTGGAGTTTTTGTTCTGCCAGCAGAGAAGATCAAGCGAAGTGACGGGACCGATATTGCCAGAATTCCCCCCATGACTTTTATGGCAGCTATCCGAGGAAGTATCAAATGTTTCAAGGACTGGAGACTCCTCCTTCTTGTTCCTGGCATGATGTCCTCCGAGATCCACCTTGTCTACCTTGGTGTTGCGAATGGTACTTTCAACATCTCATGATGGTGAAGGATTCTGCTGACGACAATAGGTTGGCAAAACAACAGCCGTGTCCGCGCCCTGGATAGCTTTGTCGCTCTCTTCCTCTCGATCCCTATCAATCTATTCCTCTCCTGGCTCTTGGACAACAAGCGCTGGACGCGTAAAACTCGCGCCTTTGTTGGCACAGGCTTCGTCGGCATCTTTCTGCTCGGGTCTTTCATTGCGGAGATGGTGATTGTCAGCAAGTGGCACCGTCACGGCGTGGCTCCACAGTTGGACTGGGACAGCGACGGCTTCGCCGGTCAGCTCATCCTCTTCATTATCGCCTGGAATGCCGGTGGCCTAGTTCTCAATCTAGTGACATGGTATCTCGGAGCTATGAGCAATGATCCTCTCCTATGTGCAAACTACACTGGACTCCTCCGATGCTTGATTTCTGCAGGTCAAGGTATGATGTTCGGCATAGACGCATCGGCTGTTCCATTTGTAAATGAAGCCGGGGCTATGTTTGGGATGTTTGCTATGTCTATTCTTGGGATGTTGGCCTTTGCCACCTTCTGCCTCGAGGAGACCAGATATTTTAAGGAAGAACACGTGAGTCATTCAAAGAAGGGTTTTGGTTGATTGGAAGCTAATGGAGTCCAGGTCATTGTGCCATTCTATGCTCAAGAGCAGCTCCATGGAGAGGAACCGCCAACGGTTGAAGTTGTTCAGCCAGATGATTATACCTATAACTACCCTAAGGGGGCTACATCCTAGGGTAAATATAGCCTAGGGAAGTAGGGCGCTACGAGGAAGGCATCACGACGGGCTGAGTGACGCGGAGGCCCTGAGCCCGGCGCCCACATAGTGACGAGGCGGTGCAATGGCCTACATATCCTCGTCGCTGCCAACAGGCAGAACTCATAATTTCCTATCTATACAAAGTTATCAACGAGGAGTTGATGCAAAGCGGGTGCAATTTATTAGCAATAGTACTCCATTCTACTATACAGGCTCCCAAATAGAAAACTTGGGACGGTGGGACGCTTGTGGAGGGGTTGAGACTTGTCTACCGCACAAAAAATGGGTACAAAGGCTTCAAAGAACTTGATAAAGAGCACGCTTTCTCGAGGCCTATGCAAGCGATATCATTGACATCTTCGGCGAGCGAGATCTCTGCCCAACCTGTTCATTGGCCAAAACTCCCACGGGTACACCACCACCAACCCTATCTCCACGAGCACTTTTCTAGTCTTGCAATCTCTCGACGAAATTTATGACAAACCAAAAGAGAGAGCGAGAAAGAGAGATAGGGTCTCCCCGGCATTCTAATCTGGCGGTCCCGAAAACATGTCACGGGGACTACGACAATCATAAAATCGAACCCGAAAACTTGGTCAAAGGATCTCACAGGGGTTTGATTAACTCTCCAAACGGGAAAGGCTGTGATATTGCGCCATTCTATGGTGAGGGGGGGGAAAGTATAAAAAAGCTGACAGTCCCACATATCGGAAATCTTCAAGTATTGCACAAAAGGCGCGCTTTTAATCTTCCCGTTGTTCACGATAGAGCATCCGCAAGAGATTTTTTGTACTACTGATTATCTTCGGTCACTCTACAAATATCCCGTACAAGTCGGAGAAACCATTCCACCCAGTTGCACTGTTGCACCACTTTCCACACCAGATGTAATGCAACACACACACACACACACACACACCACCAACAAGCTTGTTTCCCAGCCCATTCACGGACTTAAGGAAATCCGAAGCATGGCTTCCTCTCCGTCTCTTGACTTATTCCTCTCCGCCGTCGCGAGCCGCATCTCCTGCTATGCCCTGACCAAACACTCCCCAATTCCGGACTCTGAAATCCACTCCATCGTGCAGTTCGCGATCAACCATACTCCGTCGACGTTCAACGTCCAGTCGGCGCGTGCAGTGGTGCTTTTGCACGCCGAGCACGAGAAACTCTGGGATATTGGCGACGCGAGTCTTCGTGTCGCGCTGCCCGAACAGGCGTACCAGAGCCTGGCGCCGAAAGTGCTGGGGTTTAAAGCCGGCTATGGGACAGTGTTGTGGTTCGAAGACGAAGAGGCCATGGATAAGTTGAAGGAGAAGAGTGCCGGAATTCAGCATCTCATGGATGATTGTACGCGGTTCTCTCCTCTCCTCCTGCCTCCCCAATGGCCGCGCCGTTTTGTTCGATAAACTGACTTGGGATCCGTGTTTAAACCTAGGGTCACTCCATTCTTCGGGCATGCACCAATTCGTCGTATGGACCGCCCTGGAGCTGAAAGGCCTGGGGTGTAATCTGCAACACTACAATTTCATGCCCGACTTCTCAACCCAGGTGGCGCGTGAATGGAAGCTGCCCGACAGCTGGAAATTGCAGAGCCAATTGGTTTTCGGCGCCCCTAAGGATGGTCACCTGGTGAGAAGCAGAGAGAGGACCTATCTGCCTCTGGAGGAAAGAGTGAAGATCTTTGTCTGAGAGAGAGAGAGAGAGAGAGAGAGAGAGAGAGAGAGAGAGAGAGAGAGAGAGCATGAACAGTAGATAGGAGGGACTTGTCTGGAATTTCAGAGCATAAAATGAGAAATGGGTATTCCATCGAACGCTGTGCGGCGAGGAAAGTTGCAAGTTATATTTGAAATGGTATGATATCGTGATTACTTGGGGTGCTCCGCATATACCGGGAAATCTCGTTACAAAATAGACAACAATCCTGTGCTTTGGATACAGATAGACGGACATATTCGTCCGATATTTACTCTTCAGCACTCGTGGCGGTTCTACTTCTTCTCGAACGCCCTCACGGCGTTAACTAAATGACCTATTCGCGTACCCACCCACGACGCATATGCCGGAATGCCTCGAGGAAGGCTAGCCCGGCGCGACCCTGAGAAGTTGCTCAGTGAATGAGTCGACGCACACTCTATTTCGTCGACACATCCCTTCTTTCATGTCGGGTCGGTAGAAACACGCAGTTTGAGGGGCTCCACGCCCGATGCGTTCTTGCTTGGTAGCGTACCAATTAGGAATTTGCATGCTACAGGTGTCTGGGATTGAACTGGGAGGATTCTATTACGATATTACTATATTCTAATAATAATACATCAGATACAGTACAAATACAGGCAGATGATGCCGCCTCAGATCACTATTTCTATGCTACCCGTGCCGTGCCCGTCGCTACGCTACGCTGCCAATGCTAGGCTGGACAACAATCCTTGTTGCCATTTTGGCCCTGTCCCCTGTCCCCTCCTCCGTGCTCCTTGGTCAAAAGAGATGGAAAACAAAGAGATAAATCCCGTCTAAGGGCAGTTGCATGATCCGCAACCCAGGAACACAAAGCGTGTCACGCCAGGGCAAGCGCCCGCAATATTCGGCTCTGCCTCACGGCCCACCAGATGTGGAATCCACCGTCCGCCGAGACGGGCGTGTCCACGACGAAGCAGTCGCTCCAGCTCGCCCCGGCGTCGGCAGTGGCGGTGCCGTCGCCGAGGGTATCGGCCAAGGGCCCAAAGGAGTCCATGTAGAACATTCTGATCGGCTGGGTCTCGTCGAGGACGTGGACCACGATCGTCACGGCCGCGAACATGAGGAGGGCAACGAACGCCAGGACCGTCATGCCGATGGCGCGCCCGGGCATCTTGTGACTCCTGGCCCTTTCGGGGCCGGGGATGGCGTCGTAGCGGAGGTCTCGGCTGCGGGGTCCCGCGCGGTCCATGGTCAGGGCCTGCAGGAGCTCGGACGGGTGGCGAAGGACTTCCAGGACCCAGCGCGAGGAGAACAGGAGGACGATGAGTCCGTACAGCAGGCCGACTCCGCCGACCACAATCTCGGCGAGGACCATGTAGGTCATCATGTTCGGGTCGATATCCTTGTCGCCCGCCGCGTCGCTGGAGAGCAGACACGATTTCGGATACGGCATTCGCTCCAGCCCGTCTGAGCCGGGGACGGTGTTGTTCGCCCACAGGTATTTCGAGTTGCAGCCGACCACATTGGGGAGAGGCTGCGTGAACGCGGCGCACGACTTCATGTTGCGGCCGGTCTTGTAGCCCAGCAGGCACGGGCAGTTTCCGCCGCTGACCGCAAATTCCTGGTAGGACGTGTCCTTGTTGTGGAGGAAGGACAGGAGCCCGAGGACCAGGCTCGCGTAGATGGCGCAGAGATCCACCAGAATGAGCAGGTACAGGATCCGGGGCATGGCGCGAGTGCCCAGGTATGTCTGCACGGATGTAAACATGATCACAATGCTGATGATGCCCGGGTATGTGTGCCCCTTTTCTCCCATTGTGATTTGGATCAGAACCGCGAGCAACGCACCGGCCCGGATAGTCGACCACCCCAGTCCTATAATGCTAGTGATCAAAGCGCAACGACCTAGGCCGCCGTACTTGTTGGTTTCGTCTAGCGACGAGATGGTGGTGCTGCTGCTTGAGCTCAAACCTCGCTGGTGGAGGGGTAGATACCCTTTCGGGTCTGTAGGTGGGTAGAAAGGGATCCCCGTTTCGCTGTTGCTGGAGCGTCGCACCTTTGGCTCCCACGACTTGTATGACGCTTGAACTCCTAGAAATCCGAGAACGATGGAAAGTGTGACACTTGCCAGGACCCAAGGCCATGGGGTTGGATGGTTGATCCAGTCTGAATGTAGGTCTGATGTGTGATCCTGATCGAGGAAACCGTGCAAGACTGCCTGGGAGGTGCCTGATGCGGTAGCCATCTTGGTCGATCTTCCAGCGCGTTGTATTGGGATCGTGCACCTCAAGTCTCTGTGTCAGGATACACCCTAATTCTGAGGCGATGACTTGAAGGTAGTGCCGATGATGAATTTGAAAAAGCAGAGCTCTCCTCTATATATCTTTGAGAACCTCCAGCGTCAATCAGGCTGTAGGCGCCAATTATTGATTGCACACGGTCAGAAAGCGAGGGGGCCAGAATAAAGCCAAACCCCGAGTGCGCCTTGCTGAAGAGCAACAAGAGCCATATAGGGTTTCAGCTGCATTGGGCAAGCGTTCGCTTTGGAGGAATGAATCATCCCGAGAAGTCCAAGAGTCCGGAGGCTCATCCGCGATTCTTGCTGCAAGGGGGCCATTTGGCGACCCTTACGGACATCAGACAGACCACGACTTGCCCGGCGTGGAAAGGGCCCTCGAGTCGCTCTCCTGCAGGCCACATGCCTCTTCACGGCCCAATACGAAGCTCTCTCGCAGTCATTGCCAGTTTGTGCAAGCGAGTTCGCTATGGCCAATGGGAGACAATTCTGGTGTCCAGCCTGACCCCGTATATGCAGCCACTTCCGTCTTGGAGCTGAAATATTGAGAGTTTTGGCAAAGTTCGGCAATCTGCCTTGGGCATATCATTGGCAGTTCCTTGGAGCTAGACGACGTGAGGTCCAACATCTCCCCGGCTGTCACGCATTCGGCCGTTTGTCATAGAATGAGAAGCGGACTGTGTCTGTGAATTCGGATTTTGAGGGACATAGCGTTGTAGCAGCTGATTCATGCAGATGCACTCTTGGACCCGGACCTACCTATCGAGGCATGAGCGCCGTGGATACGAATGTTTACTTTTCGCCCGTATTGATGACGAGTGATGAGAGCATTCAATCACGAAAGCAGAGAATGAGCAACTGGTGGTAAGAAGCACTCGAGTCTCAGCTTGCTCACCCCGAATCGGGACAAGGCCGATGCCGCTCTATGCAGTGCTCTGCTCGCCCGAGTCGAGCTCAGTGGTCAATTGCGTACCCCAAAAGCAGCGCCTCTGAATTTACACATTAGGACTAGCACGGTATTTCTCTCCTAAACTGGTCCAGCCAGGGAATGGCACTCCGACCATCTGCCATCTCACATGGCATTGCCCATGTTCGGCGTACACTTGGTTTATGGACAGTTGAACACACAGTCCCTGATCTATGCAATGTTAGAATCCTGAGCTGATTTCGAACTTTAGAAGGCACAATGGCGAACAACAGTCTCAACAACTCTGCTCTCTGGTTTCGCCAATTTGGCGAACCGCTCCAGGCGCTGACTTTCGAAACAGCCGAGTTAAACAGACGCCCAATGTCAAAATTACGGGTTCGCATGTCAGCTGCGCCCATCAACCCATCTGATCTGATCCCAATAACAGGATCTTATCGCCATAGTGTGACTCCGCCACGAGTTGCCGGCTATGAGGGGGTGGGAACAGTGATTGAGGCAGATGAAGAGGCCGCAGAACTTATTGGGCGTCGGGTACTCCCTTTGCGTGGCCCTGGGACCTGGCAAACCTATGTCGATTGCGATCCCAGTTGGGCGGTTCCAGTCCCAGATGATATAGATGACGCACTGGCTGCGCGGAGCTATATCAACCCCCTTTCAGCATATCTGATGTTGAAGAGATGGCCAGTCAAAGGGAAACGGGTCCTTCTGACAGGAGCAGGTTCGGCTTGTGCTGGTCTTCTTGCTCAATGGGCATATGATGCGGGAGCAACTGAACTTGTGGGCGTATACCGTTCGCCTGAACGTGTTGCCTCTTTGACCCGGCTCGGGGTAAAGCCGATTAGCATAAGATCAGTCGCAGAGGGTCACGCAGTGGAAGAAGCAGACGTTGTTTTCGATGCGGTCGGCGGCGTGATAGGAACATCTATACTGGCCGGGATGAGCCCAGAAGGAGATTTTATATCCTACGGGCTTCTGTCAGGAGAGCCATTGCAAGCCACAGCCAACGGTGTTCAAGCACGACGCTTTCATCTGCGGGATTGCCTAGAAACCACTACACCGGCCGAATGGCAACAGTGGTTCTGCGAGTTGTGGCCTCTTCTTAGACGAGCGGAACTCCCAGACACCACCTCTTTCCCTCTTGAAGCATGGCGGGAGGCTCTATCGCTCTTTAGTGTGCCAGGCCGGTTGTCGAAGCCGGTCCTCACGATGGGATAAAGTGATGATGGACGGCCGCCAAATTGGAAGGGGGGTCTGGGCAGTTTGATCCACCGTAATTTGTACGGCAAGGTATTAATCTGCGCGTTGCGGTGGCAGCTCGTTCCGCCTGCGCCTCGTCTAGCTTCTACCATAGAGTCGGTACGCAGCAACTCACTTGGACTGCTCGGCTCGTCAAGGCCCGATCGTCTTTCTTCATTATCTCTTGGATGTGATGGAAGAGGTTCCATGCTCCTTCATGCCGTCGACGTCCCCTCAAAGTTGCGGTTGAGGGGTGATATCGCCGCTCCAACTCCAGAGCTCCATGTTTTTTTCCACTTGCCGAACAAACACGATGCGGAGGTGGGGTCTGAAGATGTGGATCACCGGCAGATACTGTGAAAATACACCTCTGGCCCCCGACCATGACATGTCCTTCGTGTCAGCACAAGAAGTCTATCGATTCTGGGTGTCGTGATTAGGCAGAGAAAACCACAACCGCAGCACTTGATCACCACTCTTGTCGCCAGTGTCGTTCTGCGAAATGGCCAGCCAATCCCAGCAAAGCCAGGACGTCTCGGTCCAGATAGGCAACTTGGAGGTCCAGGGTCTGATGAACAAAACAAACAAAGTTGCAAACTACCTGGGAATCCAATACGCAACTATCCCGGCAAGATTTCGCCAGTCCAAGCTCGTTGATCACTCAGAGCAGAGCGGTGTCCTCGACGCAACTCAGTACGGACCCAGATGTCCACAGATCACAGTAAACCGACCGGAGACAGCGCACCTATATGAGGGTGTACGACGCAGTTCCGAGTATCCTGTGGATGAGTTTGGGTGCTTGCGGCTCAATATCTATGTTCCCAAGGGCACCCTAGGTCCGTTGCCGGTGTTGGTTTGGATCCATGGCGGAGGATTCATCTTTGGAGATGGCAACTCTGAATTTGACGGAAACTACCTCGTGGAGCATGCCTTGGAACAAGGAAAACCAATTATTTTCGTGGCAATGAATTACCGATTAGGATTCTTTGGATTCCTCGCTTCAAAGGAACTGAGAGCAGAAGCGACTGCGAGCGGTGAAACCCCATATTCCAACATGGCAATGCATGACCAACGAGTCGCTCTCCTGTGGATACAAAAGCACATCCAATATTTCGGCGGCGACCCATCCAATACCTGTATTGCGGGTGAATCTGCAGGTGGGTGGTCGGTGCTCGCACACCTGCGATCGGACCTACCGGTTTGCCAAAGAGGTATCATTTTATCGAGCCCCAACCTCGATTTTCCACGACCGGAAGAGGCTCAGGAGACTTTCGACGAGCTTGTCGCCAGCACGGGGGTGTCACCTACTGCGTCTGCTGAGGAAAAGCTCACAGCTTTGCGTAAGTTGGACTCGATGGAAATAGTTCGGCTCATGGTACCTCGATTGGCTACACCGCTCTGGGACGACAAATGGTTCGTGTATCAAGATGGCAACAGGCCTATTGCAGGCCCTGCTCCATTCGCGCCGTGGGTGAAGGGCGTCATTGCCGGATCCACCAAGAACGAAGCAGCACTCTTTGGCGTCACTCAATGGCGAACTTGGTCCTCCCAACAATTTGTGGATCGTGTGAGATCCTCCTTCTCAACTGCCGAGCTGGCCCAAGAACTGATGGATGCATATGGCATCTCTTCAACGGCGCCTGCCGAGACGTGCCTCCAGGGGTTCATTGATATGGCTAGCGACAGCATCTTCTCCGGCTTGCCCTTCATCATCGCAGAAATCCCCTCTGGATCCTTGCCAATTCATCTCTACAGATTCGACCAGGCCGACACATTCAGCCAGAGCCCTCTCAAAGGATATGCCTATCATGCACTGGACAACTCGTTCTTCTGCCGACTACCAGCCGTTGCTGGTCCCGATGCCGACCCGGAAGTGAGAGAAACAGCGAATAGACTCTCTGCGGCGGTCATCGATTTTGCGCGTGGAACGCAACCATGGGAGACATACAGCTCGAAGCACAGGATTATGGTGTTCAATGGTAAGGAGAGCGGTATTGTGGAGCTCAAGGACAAGGACCGTTGGAGGCGGATTACCATGTCAGGAGACCTGGCGAGAGCGAAGGGAACGTGGAGGTCTGGCAATAAGCTGCTGGGCATCCGCCACAGTTCGATGGATCGAGCGTAAGTGGGTGTAGCCACAAGCATGGTCGGGCCAAAGTCGATAGCATTATCACTTTTCCAGGGCAAAAGAACGACATGACCATTTGTTCTCTGTAATTTGCGGATTTAAGGATACCGAAGACTGCTCCAGCTTTTCCCTGCCTCTGTTTTTGCCAGCAGCTCTTGGTCTTGGACAGGTTTTGGCATAGACCTGCGCCTACCGCTGATTGCTCAATCTACTCATTCTTTTTCAACGGATTCCTCTTGCCCCAAGGCCACGCCCTCTCCTCGGGCAGCTCCCGCGCAATCCACCTCAAGATAGCGACGTTTGTCTCCTGGGGCGCCTCCAGCGCCACCCAGTGGCCGGCATCAATACTCACGGTGGTCAGTTTCCTACAGAAGCTTTTCATGGGCTCGCAGATTTTCGAGTTGTACGTGCCGGCGACGGCGTCGTTCAGGGCCTCGACGAACAGCACGGGGACGGAGACGACGCCTTCGTTGACGGACCAGTCCTCGCACCATTGGAGGTTGACGTCGTGGTTGAGATTGTATGCGGTCGGGGCCCAAAAGCCGCCCCAGGAAAAAGCCTCAACCAGGCTCTTGTGCGTGTCGTCGTCCAGCAATCTCTCGCCCAGCTCCTCGGGCTCAGGCAGTGACTCGGCGCCCCCGAACCACCCTCCGTCCTTGACTACGCTCGCTGTGAAGGCCGGCTTGTCTCTGTCTTGCGCGGGGTCCTTGGGGCGCGAATAGACGAACTTCAGGAAACCCTCGGCGTGCTTGTCGAAGAAGGCCACGGCCTTTTCGAAGTTGTCCGGGTCCTCGTAGAAGATGTGATGCGCCCACTGCGCGTGCGGGTATTCGTCCTCCGGGTACAGCTCGCGGTTGGCGTACTTGAGGAGCTCGCGCACGCCCATGTCCAGCGTGCGGTAGGGGATGGCCATATTGGCGACCCCGAGGCAGACCTCCGGGTTGTGCGCGAGCAGTGCCCACACGACGCCGGCGCCCCAGCCGTGGCCGACCCAGACGGCCTCGCCGCGGCCCAGGTGCCGGAGGAGCGCCAGCATCTGCCACACGACCTTTTCCAGCGCGTAGTCCTCCTTGTCCTTGCGCTTCGGCCCCGACTGCCCGTACCCAGGCAGGTCCGGGGCGACGGCGCGGAAGCCCAGGCCCGCGAAGGCGGTCAGCTGCGGGCGCCAGATCGCGGCGGCAGCGGGCCAGCCGTGGACGAACACCAGGAGGGGGCCATCCTCGGGCCCGGCGTCGAGGTACGAAACGGTCTTGTCGAGCTTGGTGAATTCGTGCCGCGAGATCTCTGTTGTCGTCGTGGTTGAGGTGGAGGTGGAGGTTGAGGGTGTGGTTGAGGACGTCGTCATCATGATTTGAGCATCCCTTCCTACGTATAATCAAACACGCTGGATCGAGGAGTGTCCCATGTCCCGTGAACCTCGTAGCGTCAGACGCGGATGATCGGGCCTTATTTACCCCCTCTAATATGCGAACCCCTCTCCGCCATCTTCCCGGTTAAATACCCAGGTTACTCGCTAATTTCCATTTACACTTTGATCCCCGAGGGTGAGCGAAGGCCGCTTTAACCTGAGCTTTAACTGAGCCTTCAGCTTACGATCGCTGAGGGCTCCCCGAGCACTCCCTGAGCAACACGCGGGGGGCCAAATATGGCCCCTAGCAATCGGCTAAACCTGCATGGCTAGGAAGGAGAGCGGCAAGGCACAAAATTAGTAAGGCAAGGGGATACCATGACTAGTCACGTGGAAAAGTACCAAAAAGGAAAGGGGGCCGGGGTGTTAAAATACAATGGAAGGCAGTCTGACACTAGCGCGCCAAGAAAATCGGTGAACTCGAATCGGTGTCAACCAATGTGGTGGCTTGTAAACAACCAGGGCTTTCTTGCCCTAGTGCTTTCCATTTTGGGGAACAAAGCGTTGCAGGCAACAAAGTCTCCTTTTTATGTTGTAGGAAGCTTCTCTTTGGCATTGTTCGACTCATAGTGCTTAGATCAGAAATTGCTACCATGTCCCAGCGCCGAGTTGCCAGCTCTAAAACTACATCGAGGCCCAGAGGTGCAGCTACGGCTTCGCCTCCTATACGCCAGTCCAAGAAGCGTAAACTCAATGCACTATCGTAAATCATACCTCACCTACTATGGTTTGTGGAGATGTGGGTTTACTAACATAGAAACTTTACAGCATCGCAGATCAGGAGATCGTCACGGTCTCCGTTGAGCCTCGTGGAGAGGAGCCTCATCAATTCAAGATTCACAAACCCGTCCTGTGCAGTCACTCCCCCCGATTCCGTGACTTCTTCGAAGATGAAGCCGAGGCGAAAGTGATGGTCCTGTGGGAAGTCAGTGTTGAAGGATTTGAGACCTTTTCGAGGTGGCTGTACACCAAGAAGCTGGCTGTGGAGGAGATGGAGCAAGAGATGGAGAAAGCTGGGGAAGATAGTGGTGAAACTGCAGAAGACTCCGACGACAGTGGAGAGCGAGGAGACCGCGGGCTAGATGAAGGAGAAGAAAGAGATGGCGGCGACACTAGCCTGACCAATGGAATGCAAAAAAATCAAAACTTTCCTCGCGAGGCTGACATCGAGGCTGACAGCGAGACCGCAAACGACAGCAAGACCCGGTATGCAGGAGTCAACCGCAAAGGACGTGTGTTCGCTCGGCTGTTGGATCTGTACATTTTTGCGGACACGTACAAAACGGTCAGCTTCAAAAACGTCGTCATGCTCGGATTCCAACGTTACGTCGCCTCTTCAGAAATTTTGCCACATCCCACGATCGTCAAACACGCTCTTGACAACCTTGACTTCGAATCACCAATGTGCAAATACCTTACCCGTTGCTATGGTCACTACACCGACTTCAAGAAGGCGAATAAGAAACGCTTCGCCACGCTATCTCCAACTTTTCTCACAGAGGTGCTACTGATTGCTTTCCGAAGGATCGATGCGCCTGATGTCGATGATTGGGACGATAACTGGTGCGATTATCATGAACATGAGAGTGATCAGAGTCGCGCAGACTGTAAAAAAGAGAGGCCTGAGGACGCTGATATTGTGAAGAAGCAGCCGAAACCCCGCCGCCGCTGGGGAGGTTGTTGTTGAACACGTCAGTCTCGAAGACTCGTTTAGAAGTTGGAATGATAGACCTTTCGGATTTGTGCGCTTCCAGCCCTTGCAGCACCAGCAGTGCCGGCACAGTTATTCCAGGAGGGCAAACTGGTCTTCTACTAGGCACTCGAACGAAGTAGGTGGAAATCCATCGTTGCAGCCTAAGGGTATCATAGGAGGAGCCCAACTGTACAGTCTAGGTAGAATAGAAAGGCGGGCGGATTAGGACCTCCTAGCATCCCGAATGAATCCCATCGTGTGAAGTTGACCAAAGTTAGTGTTGAGTGAAGAGGGAACGTCGAGGCTCAGGGGAGGCTCTGGCGAGCCGACGGTGAACAAATCGACGAAGGACTTTGTCACGTGGGGAAGATGGGTCGCGACGATTTTCGTGCGACCCTACGCTGGACTACCTCTATTACTCGAGAACGAAAAACCTAATTGGCATATACGGTTTGATCCTAGAGGGTGGGTGAGGGCTACTTTAACCTGAGCTTTGCTGAGCTATTAATTGAGCATCACTGAGTGCTCCCTGGGCACTCCGCGGGCGACACGTCGTGGCCCAATCTGGCCCCATAGAACCTAAAACGAGAGGAGCGCGTTAGACGTAGTAGTGAGAGAGGAGTAGCTGTTGTCGGGATTCTAGTCTGTTGACCAGCCGAAAGCCTGGACAACGTAGTCCATAAAATCGAGCATCTTGTGCAGTCGACGGGCAACGAGCGCATCAGGCGCCTACCGTAGGTCGTAATATATTGTAGCTCGCTGTGAACACCTAGCCAGGCCTGCTACGGCGGCAGCTATTTGCTATATCTTAAAATCTTGCGATGCGAGGTAAGCTGAGTTTCAAATATCACTTGCACTGCCGCGAAGTCGACAGTACAGTCTCTACGGTGGAAGTACAACACTCCTGCTGACAATCTCCTACATTTGTCGCCACGCATTGAGCCGTACTAGGCGCGATCTTCATCCGTCCCCGTCGATCTCATCGCCTTCAATCACCAGAGAGCACTGGAACTATGCATCGTCAGCTACCTATTGCGGAAAAACTGATGGATCATCTCCAACAGAGAAACAGTCACGTATTGCGGCATAGCCACTAGATCTTCATCAGTGGCGGGCGAGCATCGTGAATGCTACATCAAAGCATTCACGGCGTGCTCGCTTCCGAGCTTTCTTTCTTTCTTTCTTTCGTTCTTTTGCTTAATCAAGTGCTGCCCAGATGAGTCAAAACTGCTTGCACCTCAATGCGGATTGGAGACGGGGTTGAAGCCGCCCTGTGCCGTTATGCCTCAAATCGGGCTTAATGTCCCGGCTAGTCGCCAATTTATTTCATTCAACGTACGGAATACTCGGTGTATAGACCTTAGCTGGATACACATCTATACGCCTCTCTGTTCGTACACGTATATTCCTGCCCTTGTCACCATCATCGGGCAGCCGGTGGATGGCCGCCCCAACTGTGGTGACAGGGTGGATCGGCAATAATCCTTGGTGCAAAACCGAAAGTTCGTATAAGGTAAGGCGTTGCCGAAATTCGGGACCGACTGTGGAGCATTCGGGTAACGCAAACAGCAGGGCATAAAGATCTCAGTTCAGGCTAGTGAGACGGGAGGTAGAATTGCCAGTGCAGTGAATTGTCCCGTGAGGAACGTGGGCCACAGTTACTTGATGTTGATTGAAGACAATCTTTCAAGGTGTACTGTGCTGTGGCCGGTACGAAAATTCGCCGTCATCGAAAAGGCCTATTTGGATAACATCGAACTACTACTACTCCCCGGTGATCATGGTATTGATCTCTAGAATCCAGCTACAATGCAGGTAAAATCCGCCACAGACGAAAAGAAACCCAGTGGTCAATGCGATCTGGTGCAGATGATCCCAATGAACGGCGATATCGATCCTCAGACAGTTCCGACCGTGCTCTCGACCACTATCTCCTCGACGGAGGTGTCTGCCCCTGTTCATTCAGTTTTCACCTCGAATCGAAAACGATTCATCGTCTTCATGGCATCATGGGCTGGCTTCTTTTCTGCCGTCTCAGCCAATATCTATTTTCCTGCCTTGAATAGACTCTCGCGCGATTTGCACGTGTCGGACACTCTCATCAATCTGACCCTCACCTCATACATGGTAAGTTTCGCGCAATTAATCACAACTGATACATAACTTTTGCAGATGGGATTCTAGCTGATTGAGTCTAACTACGTAGATATTTCAGGGTCTGACGCCTGCGTTCATGGGAGATTTTGCAGATTTTGCAGGACGACGTCCTGCTTATACTGGTAACCGCTTGTTCCGCCCCTACTGTCTCCTACTCACTTTGGCTCATGTTCTAGTATGCTTCACAATATACATCGCAGCCAATATCGGCCTGGCCCTGCAAAACAGCTTTACAGCCCTCTTCATGTTACGATGTATGCAAAGCGGCGGTAGCAGTGCGACCATTGCCATGTCCAGTGGGATCGTCTCCGATATCGCAACAGCGGCAGAAAGAGGCAGCTACATGGGCTATACACAGGCTGGATTGCTCCTGGGGCCAGCCATTGGACCCGTTATAGGGGGTTTATTAGCTGCCCGACTTGGGTGGCGAGCTATCTTCTGGTTCCTGGTAATCCTGGGCACTGCATTTATGAGTGTATTTGCTGTTTTCTTTCCAGAGACAGGCAGGTTCAACGATGTCTTCAGACTGCGTAGTCTGAGCCTTGGTCGCTGATATTTTTCTAGCTCGAAATCAAGTCGGAAACGGCTCGATTCCCCCGAAGGGCTGGAACATGTGTCTTATGGACTACCTGGCCCTTCGCAAGTCTCGAAGCTCCTTGAACCCGAACACGCGCGGTTCCCAAGGGAAAATCAAATTACCCAACCCACTCCGCTCCCTCTATATCATATACGACAAGGAGAACGCATTGTTACTGTTCTACAACGCCTTCCTCTTTGCTGCCTTTTACGACGTCACAGCCGCCATTCCATCGCAATTCACAGAGATTTTTGGTTTCGACGAACTTCAAATTGGGTTGTGTTACATCCCTTTCGGTATAGGGTCAATGTCAGCTGCGTTGATAAACGGGCAGCTACTTGACCGCAATTTTGCGCGATGGTGCAAGAAATTGGGCGTTCCGATCCGCAAAGGGAGGGACCAGGACCTGAGCCATTTTCCGATCGAGAAGGCTCGTCTTCAGATCGCGTTAGTCGCCGTCTACTCGACTTGTGTCTTCGTATCCATCTTCGGTTGGTTAATTCATTTCGAGTGCCCCTTGGCGCCTGTACTCGTGGTCCTCTACTTCTCCAGTCTCAGTATGTCCCTTGCGTCTAACGTCACGAGCACGCTTCTTGTCGATTTCTATCCTCGGACCCCGGCGACTGCCATTGCTGCGAATAACTTCGTCCGATGTATCCTAGGGGCCGGGGCGACCAGTGCAGTCGTACCTATGATTAACGCATGGGGACGGGGTTGGACCTTCACTTTCTTGACGCTCTTCTTGGTCACCGCGAGCCCAATGTTGTGGCTACTTTACTTTCGCGGAATGAAGTGGAGGACGCAGCGGAGGCAGAGAGAAGAGAAAGTCCACAAGGAGACTGGAGGGGAGGCCATCGAAACTGCCTAAAAATATCCCCGGCAGTCTTGTATGGACCCTATTGTGAGATCAGACATCCAGGTGGTGAATCAGGAAACGGTCTGGGCGACAAGCACGTGAAGGGATTAAAGGTTGAAGAATCGAAGAAACAGATGTGATGCCGACCCCAGGATCAAGCCTCGCATCACTAGTGGTGAACTGCATGCTCTCTGGAAAGATGGCACAGGGGAGCTCCCGCAATTATCTGAACAAATACGTACATATATACGAAGGACAAGAGCCTGTGCACTGACAACCGAAGGCTTGCTCGGCCTTATGCTGATATACTCACAGAGCATGAGAATGATTCATAGTTGTGACATATCTACTCCCCAGGCACGCCCCACCAAGGCGGCTCCACACTCAAGTCCCAGCACCGCCATGCTGGGTCTGGGTAGGTTGACCAGTCTTGGATGCTGTATGGATATAAATTTGGATTAGACTGAGCCTCGGCCATCGCGACGCCCATATCGTTTGTAGTTGAAAAAGCTGTATCCAATTCCTTTTCCACCGAGCCTGGTGGTCCATTCAACATCGAAGATGAAACGTCGCTTCGAAGGTTGTCCGTGTTGCTGTCTCTCTCGCGGGTTTTCGGCATCGAATTCAACCGGCGCCAGTGGATCGCTGAGGCAAGTAGCTCAAGCCATAGTGAAGCACCCAAACGAGATTCAACTGAGTACCTGCCGCTTGCGGACTCAATGACCCCCTTTTTACAGAGAAGTTCCACCATACCTGCCACTCTCTCATACTCGTCGCCCTCTGTCGTTGAGCACGACTTGATTGCGCAGTGACCGAGACGGATAGAATTATTGACCTCTCCTAGCTCTTGCGGCGAGATCTGATTGAGCATCGATATCTTGAGCAGCGTCAGAAGAGCTGCATAGACGGATCGAAAGTAGAATTTATGACAGTATTTCTGCAGGCATAGTCCGGGATTAGAGGTGTTCAGGGTTGGCAACGGCGAGCTCACGTAGATGTTGATTAGTCGACAGGCGCACTTCGCTACCGAGCTTTGAAGGAGAGTATGATCCAGGTCTGGGGTTGACGCCGAGGGAGGTTGGCGCAGCGAAAAAGCGTACATATTGAGGCGGATGCTCAGGAGGACGAACTCGACGCTGCAAGTCCACTGACCTCGTGCTCGCCGAAGGGTTGCTGCCAAATTTTCGAGGTCCTTGTCCAGCAGACGGGTTGTCCTCGTTCGATAATTGTTGTCCTTCGTCTTGTCTCCCAGAGAATCGTTGATACGACTGATGTAAAGAGCTAATCGCAACTTCGAAAGAAAATCTGGTGGCAGGCAGGCTTCGTCGACGGGTTTAATGTCCAGACTATCGAAAGGGACAAGACAAGGGAGGCCAAATTCACAACTTAGCCTGGAGAATAATTAGAGCTTGAAATATTAGCCTAGCCACGGACGGAATGCTCACATCGCATTGACAAAACACCATGCTCGCCAGATTCGTGTGTGTTTTCGCTCGTCCGCAGAGGACTTGGAATAAGTCAATCCATGGTATTCTTGCTCGTAGCCCACTCGATGAAAGCCCGCTTGCATTGCCATCTGCATAGCCATGCCGCTATGCACCCAGCGCATATCGTCAGATTGACGATTGACTGGAAGAGGCCACATGCTCAGAATAAGCAATGCTTGCATAGTGTGTACAGAGTCATCCCGTTGAGACATAAGCTTGCCTAAAAGCATAGGCATTTTCTTGCACAAGCTTTGAAAATGAGTATGGTGGGACTCAAGATTTCGGGTCGCCGTGAGAATAATGACCCAAAATAGCAGGGGACTCGCATCAAATACTGCGGGCGCATCGATGTCTTTTTCTAACATGGGCAGCTGGTCGTGGTAGTACATAAAGAACCTGGCGAGGTATGGTCAACAGACACAGCTGTCCCCAGGAATTGTGTCCCAAATTGCTGGCTACTCACTCTTGGAAGAGCTCGCCGACGTCACTTTTGGAAAGAGTCAAATCATTGAGCTGAAAGGTTTGGGTCATAGCCGAGATTCTGGCTGGACTTGTCGAGGTAGATTCTAAACACGTGCCCTGCGTGGGAGTGGTATTGACACATGGGTTGGTGTGGAGTTGAATAGACGGGAAGTTGGAATCATTCAGAATGTCAATCTCTCTTTGCTGTGGCTGTCTTTGCTGCTGCCGAGGGTGGGCGCCTGCCATCCTGCAGAGCTCCCGCGAGAGCAGCTCCATTCGGCTGCTCAAGGATGTGTGTTAGCAACAATGGATATCGGTGTAAATTAACCTGGATGCTGACTTCACTGTTGATATCCGTCTGTAATTCGCATCTATCTTGCACGTACGGTTGCGAGACGCACATCGTGCACAAGGGTCTGGAAATGTGGCGGAAGCGTTGCAGCGCAACTGCGGATTGCTTTAGCAAATCTGAGGAGCATGAAAATGTCATACAGGCACCTACCTTGTCCTGGCGGCATAAGATGCATGCAGCAGGTCGCGTCATGATGCCTCAAGAGATATGTTCGTGGTTCTGAGATGGTCTGGTCAGGATGCAAAAGACCGCGCCGTAGGGCGCCATTTCGAGGGGAATAAAAGATGGAGGCGACGCCAAGCTCAAGCGTGCCCCGCGTTGTGGGCAGTGTCTCCAATCCACCCTGTACGATATGCACTTTAAGCATGCAGCCAGAGCGTCCTCAGGGAGAGAAAGGGATTGGCGGATGTTCTATGCATGCTATTTTCCGTTCTATTCATGATGCTCCTCACAAACACAAGGCAGCGACAGACTTTAGCATCCAGGTTTGTAAATTTTCCAAGCGCGTGCATGCTTTTGCTTTTGAAAAACTCGATGTCGTTACATCACCCACCCCGCACCCATCGACATCATCAACGCCGACACATGCTCATATACAGTGAAGACAATTCCTCCGCTGAAAATCAGCCTTCCCAGCCGCATTGTGCTGCCCCGCCAGAAGCCTCTCACCCCGCCATCCTTCCATATCCACCGCACCGCCTCGCTGAGCGCTTGTCCCTGCACGCCCTGCGTCCGCGTTTTGACCGTGTCAAAAGGCTGCGTCGCGTACACCGTGATCGTCCCCGCAGCGGCGCCCATGGCGAACGTGACCAATGTGTTCGGAATCTTCGACGTTACGCCGTCGTTTTTGGTTTGCGAGGCGGCCACCACCTCCTTCAGAACATTGTACGTCCCCATGCGCACAGCTGATGTTGCTGCTTGCTTGAGCGTTGTCGATAGAAGGCCACGATAAACCTCGGTGATGCCGCGCTCTGAGACGATGGTGCGGAGGGCGTGGAAGCCACCTCGATGGCGCTTCGCACCGGCAGAGGATGCGTCGTCGATTCTGTAGTCATGGCAAATCAGCACAAATCTGCCGAAGGATTGGGGAACTCTTACAAGGCTGTCTTGATGCGCTCCGTAGGCGTCACTGCCACAGCACTCTCAACGACACCGGCCACCATGCCGGCCAGGATGCCGCGCCCTGGAGACAACCTTCCATCCTGGTCGATCAAGAGATTCCGTATGGAGTCAAACGACATGAAGCGAACGCCTGCCTTGAACATAGTGCCCTGTTCCGCCGGTCAGATGACGTGGAGAACGACTTCTGGAGACGAGGCTGCACTGACTAGAATCAAAGTCGAGCACCCGGTGTAGATGGCCGACACGCCGTCCTGACGAGCCACCTGGGCGAGAACAGCGAAGGGGTTCTTTGAAACCACGGCCCCAGGTTGAACGTTTCGGTGCAATTGTGACAGTGTCTTGGCGAATTCCATCGGATACTGTAGGACGGCCTGCCGTCAGCTCTCTGTTCTCCGTTACCCAACGATTGAACTTGGTTTTGGGGGAGCGTGCCGTGGCTGTGGCTTCGACGGCGCCTGCGATGGCACCAGAAAGCAAGGAGACTCCAGGAGGGATCATCTGCTTCCTGGCTTTTTCCACTGGGTGAGGGTTGGCCACTGGGGCTGCAACGGGCAGGAAGGCTGCATTGCCAGCCATGATGGAGCTCCCAAGATGTTACCCTTCTTCCCAACTCAAATGCATGGGACAAGTCGACGGGGACTCGAGCTTCGGGGGAGACAAGAAGTGCAGCATCTCTATACACTCAATGTCTTGACTACCACAAGGCTGCAGATAGATTAGGGAGAACGGCTAACACGGGAGATTTGACCCCCTGCCAATGGATCAACTGGCCCACGCACACAGTACAACTCCAAACAACCACTGTCACCCCGCAAATGGCTCATTGCCGACTGCTTGTGGTCCGAGTGGGCACTCGGCCTATAGCCGACTGCTAGTTACCAATTGAATATTCGGCTTATTGCCGACTGCTTATTGTCGAGCTTCAGTGTGGTGATATATGTGTCTTAGCGAACCCTTGAGAAATCCGCCCCAACAGCCTCACTGGAATCAGGGCAGACTATCGACCGATTAGAAACCTAATCCGAAGAAACCGAAAGACCGCAACAGACTACGAAGCTGATATGGCGCCACCGACTGGATCCTCGCTTGGCCTCTTCGTAGCCCTCGAGGGCACTGGGCTGGTTGAGCTCTCATTTGACCCTACCAAATCCACCCAGGAGTCTTTGTCGGTCATTTCAGTTTGCACTGATGCCGGTCACATGCCAAACTGGGTTACTTCGCACGGCAACAAGATTTACAGTATCAGTCGCACCGCTTATCCTGACGGCCGATTCAGCTCCGGCGGCGTCCACAGTTTCCAACACGACGGGACCCGCTTGACTGCCATCAGTCACACGAGCAGCCATGGCAAGGGGGGATGCCACCTCAGCGTCAGCCCAGACGGAAAGGCTCTGGTCGCTTCCAACATCGCCGGGTCTACCATTTCAGTCTATCCCTTGGCCGAGGATGGGTCTATTGGCGAGCCAACCTACGTGTTCGACTACAACAAATCGGATCCCGACTTTCCAGCGGCCCATCCTCACCAGACATCCTTCGACTCATCTGGGCGGCTTATGATAACCTCGCTTCGAACCATGGATTGCCTGGATATCTACTCTTACGAGAGCCCTCAGGACATCAAGAAGATCCAAAGAATCGCCCTACCCAAGGTCGTGGGACCTCGCCATTTCGCCATCAGGTCCATCAATCCTTCCAAGGCCTTCTTGTACGTGCTGAGCGAGAAGGACAATTCGATCCGTGTGTTCAGCTTGGATACGAAGGATTTGGACTCGCAGATCACCGTCGATCTCAAACAGGCCATCTCGACCATGGGCAAAGACCTTCCGCTCACCCCACCAGATTTCAAGGACTTGGCTTCCGAGATTGCCTTCAGCGATGACGGCAAATTTCTCTATGCCTCTAACCGAGGCTTCCAGAGCTTGGAGAATGACACCATCACAGTCTTCTCGATCGACGACGGATCTGCTGAGCACCATTTGACACATGTAGACACTCAACGAAGCTACGGCAAGCATCCACGGATGTTTGCCTTGTCCAGGGACAAAGACAACCAGTGGGTGGCGGTGGCCAACCAGTTCAGCCAAGACCTTGTCATCTTTGAGAGGGATTCGCGAACGGGCCGCCTGGGCAAAGTAAGAGGAAAGATGGACGTCAGGACCGCTGAAACCCGCCAGGCTTCGCCAGACAAGGTCAAGTTCGTGCAAAAGATGAACCTGGAAGGTGTGGTAACTATTCGTGATTGTCTGAAGGGGCGATTGGAGGGGCCCATGTGCGTCTCGTGGAAATAGGTTGGTCGGCGCACCGTCAGAGTCTGCCGCGAATGAGAGACGCGCCTCGTTAGAACGCATCAACCGACACGATGTTCGCGATCCTTTTGCGCCTCTAGCCTGAAGCTATGCACAGGGCTGCCTGATCGTTGCTCAGTACGACAGCTCAGTGAATCCATAAGGGGGGCCTACCTTTGTAAGTCGAGGCGTGCGATTAAACTAGATAGTAAGGGACATACATTTTCGCAGTATCTGGCCCTTTCAAAATCAAATCCTCGCACGTTGACAAATCTATATGTCTCACAGTAAGGAAAAAATCAATTTTCAAAGCATCTGCGCGAGGTGTACGCTGGTTTTCGCCGCGAAAAGCCCGCACATATTTTCGGTGTGCCACAAGGCTTAAAGCACGATCCCGGGGCGGATAGCTGCGAAATAAAATATCATTCTTAGGCAACGGCGTTCCCTTACTCAGAAAATGCTTCGAAGGATTGGGATCAGTTGAAGATCCTTTACTCATCGGATGTATGTTTAGGATCATGCAGAAACCACAAGAGCTAAACGCATGCCTGGTTGTTGCAACTTAACAAAGTCGCAGCACCATGGAAGAAAAAGGATCGGCTACCTAGTCAACTATCATCTGGTCGAAAACCGTCTTGATATCCTGGCTGTCAGCAATAGTGTTTGCAATCTGCCACACCTTGTCCGTCTTTTCTCCCAAGGTCGGACCAGCCAGCTGCTGGAACTTGACCTTGATGTCGTCCCGGTTCATCGGGTTCAAAGGTACGCCCTTGGGGCTCTTGCAGTGGACCTCGCGCGTTGTGCCATCAAGGAACGTAGCAACGGCTCGAATCTGGAGAATGCCAGGATACTCGGACTCGATCTTGTCGTCGACCACGACCTTAACCTTCTGCATCACCTGGCGCACGTGAGGCCTCGAGAGCTTGTCGTCATCGTACGACCGTAGGTCGATATTGCCGTCCATGAGTGCCGTCGTAAAGATGTAAGGGAGACTGTGGTCGGCAGTCTCGTGCGTGGTCGGTGCCCACTTGGCCGGCTCGCTGCCAGACTCGTGCCAGAGGAAGCGCGAGGTGTGCAGCACAATCTCGCGGATTTGCGAGGCATCCAGACCCTTGCGCAGCTCTAACGCGGCCCAGATGCTGATCTGGCAGTTGGCCGTTGCAGGGAAGTACTTGAGTGCGGTCCGTAGGATAGCCCACTTGCCAAACTCCCCCAAATTCATCGGGCCAGCCTTGCCCTCGAAAATCTCAATATATCCGTGGCGGCCCTCGAAAGGGGCTGACGGTGCCGTCAAACCGCTCTCAGCGAGTTTACACGCAAAGACAGCGGCGCGAGAGCTCACCGCGGTCGCCACGCCCTTATAATGGGAAAGCTCACCTGCACGGCTCGCCCGGAGCGGGAGCCCGTTTGTGGCAGCCAGCGACACGGTGGCCGCCGTCTTCGCCTTGTCGTACTGGAGCATGTGCGCGATGCCGGCGGCCGATGCCGTTGCCACGTAGAATCCCTGGTCTATGGACAAATTGTCGACTAGGGCGCCCTTGTGCTTGTAGTATTGCCTGCTTTTGAAGATAAGTAAGTGGAACACTTCGTAAGCGACGGCAATGCCACTGAGCAAGGTGCGGCCAGGAAGCCGGTGGGCGCCAGCGACAGCAATGAGGGGTCCGAACATATCACTAGGGTGGCCACCAGTCAGGGAGTCGTTGCAGTCGGCGTATCGAATCATGGACGTATTCCAGAACGCGGCCATATCGAGTGTCGCAGAGGCCTTGGTGCCAATGATGGTGCCCGGAGTGCCTCGCGGAATGTCGGTTATAGCGGCGGCCACGCGCGCGCCAGGGCATTGGAAGCCTGCATAGGCGCAAGCCAGAGAGTCAAGGAGGATGTCATTCGCCTTTTCCAGCACGTTGGCAGGGATCTGCTCAGGCCGGACGCTGGTGGCGAACTCGGCGATACGTTCCAACGTCGCGTCCATGGTTGTCGATTACTTCGGCTGTGCGTGATCCGAAGGAGACCCGTTGGAATGAGAATGAAAGTGAGCCTCGACCAGAGCCACGTTCGCAACGATATCAGGTTTATGAGACAGTGGTATGTCCTTCCACGACGCCCATTATTGTACAGCGGGCCGCGAAAGTTCTTTAAGGAGTCGGGTTCGGCGAGAAAATTTGCTCAGTCAAGACTAGGCATGGTGCAATGGATGACTCGACTCACTTAAGTTCAGTTTGTCAATCTTTGCCCCGATACACTGCGCTGGGAGCTTCGGCTAACTGCCGTGTTGCTTTGGTTTACGTGCTGGAGCAATGACTATGGCGGCGCGTGCGCGTCGGAGGAAGGGTGCAGCGGTGGCCCTCGGGGTGGGCCGGGGATTCTCCGAAGTCGGCTAGCGTAGAAGTTGAGTTGGTCGGACGATTAAAGGGAATGGACCGTGCAACGAGGTGTTTATGAAGTGTCCATTGGCTTTCCGTAAGTGACTGTCCCCGGTCATTTTTTGACAGTGATACATTGACGTGTTTCGAGCATCAGGCTCGTCGATGAACATTCCTTCGTGGAGCTACACCACCCACGTTCTCTGACCACACGACCTTCGCCATGGCTCACATCGACCAGGTCGGAATTCCATGCGCCTACATTCGTGGTGGCACCTCCAAAGCCGTCTTCTTCCACGAGAAAGACCTGCCAGCACCGGGTCCTTTGAGGGACACGGTCCTCAAACGACTTATGGGCACGCCAGACTCGCATCAGATTGACGGTATGGGCGGAGCGACGACACACACGTCTAAGGTCGCACTTATTAGTCCTCCTAGCCGAGAAGATGCGGATGTCGATTTCACGTTTGTCCATATTTTCATCGAGAGGGACGCCGTATCCTACACCGGCAACTGCGGTAACATCTCATCTGCGGTCGGTCCATTCGCCATCGACGAGGGGATTGTCAAGGTCCACCGCAAAGGTCGAATTATCAACGACAGCTTAACCACTCGAGAGGTCCGTATTCACAACACAAACACTAAGAGCATCCTCATCTCTCACGTTACTGTCGACCCAGTCACTGGATTCTCTCTCACAAGCGGTGCATCCAGCATTTCCGGTGTGCCCGGCACGAGCGCGCCCGTCTTAATGGATTACAGTAACGTAAGTGTCCTATATAGAGACCATGTCGAGTACGCTCAAAGCTTATGGCTGACGCTTCACAGAATACAGGAGGCGTTCTCGGCAGGGGTTTACTCCCAACCGGCGAGGTTCTCAATCATGTCACAGTGGAGGGCAAGAGTATCGAGATCAGCATTCTCGACGTCGGAAACGTCACTGTCTTTGTGCGCGCCGCGGACCTAGGTCTAACGGGCACCGAGCCAGCGGGCCAGATCACCGCCAACCGCGAGTTCATCGCTCGCTGTAAAGAGCTTCGAGGCAAGGGTGCCCGGCTTGTCGGTATGTGTACAGACTGGAGACTCGTGGACGAGCAGGCTACTGGCTTGCCGGTCGTAACTTTGGTGGCCCCGCCGGCACACGAGCAGGTCGACGTGAACGCGAGACTAGTGTATGTGAACCGCTGCCACGACACCATGGCTGGGACAGGCGCAATCTGCTTGGCAGGGGCAAGCCGAGTGGAAGGCACCGTGGTCTGGAACACGCTGAGTGACAGCAGTCGAGCTAGTGATGTCCTCCGAATTAATCATCCTGCCGGTCCGATGCCGATCAAAGTGACCAGAGCGCAAGGAGAGAAGAGGGAACAAGGTGCAGAGTATGAAGTGCTGGCGTTTGAGCGAACATCTAGACGTTTGATGACAGGGATCGTTTTTGTCCCTAAGGAGGTGTGGACGGGGCCAGCATGATCAGACATGTATGAGCTGAGATTGCCTCGTGATCTGTTGAAACCATAGTTATTTTTGATCTATTGTCGCCCTTGACTGTGAACGTCCCATGGATGCATGTCTGTGCATCAATCAGCTTTTTCATGTAGCTTCGGACCGGGTACAACCTCTGCATCTCGTCGTGTCGTGTTGAAGACTTATTGAGAGACGAGATCAGGCCCAGGTATATCTGATCCACGGCGTACTACGACTTGTGGTGAGGAAAATTCTCTTAGCGGGTCACTGTATGCCCAACCAGCTGTGCAGCCTGCAGTCCGCCCCGCCCACTCAGGTCCAAAGCACCTAAATGGCCAAGTGGTGTTGCCTCTGCACTCAAAGAACTGGGACCATTGACTGCCCGAGAACTTCGAGGAACGAGGGTTTTGGACTGTCCAGCGTGGTCCCCGGGCAGCTAAACCCTGATTTTGGTCGACAGTCCCGCACGCACGCAGTATCACTCAACTTATCGAGCTTGGCGCTATCTCGCCGACACGCGGGCACAATCCTGGTAAGTGATTCGTAACCGACTTTACCGAATTGCGGGGCAACATTCGGCTTCACCCCGAACGAGGCAGGGGGGCATCGTCCCCAGAGTTCTGGGCCGTGCCCACAAGTATACCCCAGTCCCGCAGTTGGCAAGACTTCGACCTCAATTCAGTCGAGCATCACATATAATACGACCTTCCGCTCCCTGAGGATTAGTTCACCCAACCTCAACCTGCACTGCCATCCTCCATCCTCTATTCACATCGCCAGCCCTTGTCTCACCCTCCTTGTTCTTCTGCCTTCTCTTCTTGCATCCGCAAAGATGTCTGATCCCGACGCCGACAAGGGCGCGGCAAGCAGCGCTGTCTTTGTCGAGCTTGCCTCTGGCAACAATGGCGAGGTGGATGTCAAGCAGCAGAGCGGTCTGGCTCAGCATGTGAACATCGAGAAGACGCCGGAGGAGATTGCGGCCGAGAAACGCTTCCTGCGCAAGTGCGACATGCTCATCCTACCCTTGCTGTCCACCATGTACTTTCTAGCCAGTCTGGTAAGCATGCCTCCCGAGATACGATGCCACAGCAGGCAAGGAAAGGTCTAACACTCGTCTCAGGATCGTGGTGATATCGGTTTTGCCGAATCAGCGGGCATGAAAGAGGCTCTCAATCTCACCCCCCACAAGTTCAGCAACGTTGTCTCTTTCTTCTACGTCGGCTACATTGTCTTCCAGATGCCCGGTGATATGTTCATGAAGAAAATTACACCTCCGGTTCAGCTTGGCATTGCCTTGATTTCCTGGGGGACCTTCACTACCCTGTATGTTCTCTTGCTTCCTCTCGAGCTTACTTTTCATGTTCCGGATGCTGACAAAGACAGGATCGCTACGACCAATACCTACTCCCAGGTCGCTGGACTTCGATTCCTCATCGGCGTGGGCGAGGCCTTCCTCCAAGCTGGACCTATCTATCTCACGCTCTGGTACAGGCGCGAGGAGTTTGCTTCGCGAAGCGGCTGGTTCTTCGGCACCGCTGCGCTCGCTGGTGCCTTCAACGGAGTTATCTGTTATGGTATCATCAAGAACCTCGACGGAGCAGCTGGTCTTCCCGCCTGGAAATGGATCTTCGTCATTGAAGGTGCGAAGATCGTGAAAATCTGTCCACCCGGGCCCACGTGGCTTTTAAAATAGCCCAGGCTGACTTACTCCAGGTGTTATTACGATTGCGTTTGGGTTCGTCATCTTCTTCCTCCTTCCAGGGGCCCCCGAGAGGCTTCGGTGGGGTTGGACTGCGGAGGAGAAGGAATACGCCATTCGCCGGACAAGGGAAGCCTACAACATTGAGGGAAACAAAATTCACCCCAAGCACATCCTTGACCTTTTCAAGACCCCTAAGCTCTACCTTTTCCGTAAGTATTCACCCTTCTTAGCCGAGCAACTATGACCCTCGACTCATGCACTCTAGTTACCCTCTTCTGCACCCTTCAGATCAACTGGAGCTGCTTTCAGACTTTCTTGCCTGTTCTACTCGAGACATTCGGTTTCTCGAAGCTCAACACGCAGCTGCTCGCTATACCCGTCTTCGTTTCTGGCGCCGTCTCGACCGTCCTTCTTGGTTACGCATCCGATCACTACCAACAGCGCGGAATTTTCATGTTTGGCTGCCTGACATGCGACATTATCGGTTGGATCTTGCTCATTTCAAGCCACACGACTGCACAATCCCTTGTTGGATGCTTCTTGATAAGCCTTGGTGCGTTCCCGGGTATCATACTCTTGCAGGCTTGGGTCAACGCCAACACCATCGGCTTCACCAGAAGGTACGGCAGTCGAGGCTCCACTCAACTTTTCCCAGTGGTTGGATTCGTTACTAACAAGCATCTGCAGGGCTGGCGTTTTTGCCATTCTTTCCATGGTCGCCCAATCCTTGAATATTGCGGCTGCTCAGATCTATAGCGATGCGCCTCACTACTACCGAGGCGACGGCTTCGTGCTGGGCGTTGTAGTGCTTGGTCTTGCCACCGCTATCACCCTCCGGTTCTACTTCATGAGTTTGAACAGGAAGAAGCAAGAGAATTGGGACTCTGACGAAGCCAGACGTACGCGCACTATGGACATTGAGACCATTGGTGACGCTCATCCCGATTTTGTTTACTGGTTGTAAACTGGGATAAGAGCACACGATCAAGGTTCTGGTTCGCGTTAGTGAACCGCCCTGACAAGGCGAGGAATATCCGTCTTCGACACAAAGGCCAATAGTTGCAATTGAGGATTCAGTGTTGCAAGCTATATTTGTAGTCAGTGAGAATATTATCTACGTGCCCTCATTCCCTGGTCCATTCTTTCCACCAAAAAATAGACTGTCATTGTTCGTATATGCACCATTGTTATGGACTAGATCATCTTGTTGCTGAGCAGCCAAGCTGTCTGCCACAGAACATATGAACCTTGTTGTCTTGTCAAAGGGGCTTCACATCTCGCACCCAGCCCCAAGTGCTCACCTCGGACGATATGAGACGGTGCTTTTCAAGCGGGCATCGAATTACCGCATACTGTTGCATATGGTCAATTTATCGAGCCTGGAAATCCGAGTCATGACAACCAAAACGGACAGGACTCATTTCGAGTGAGCAGCGGAACCATGTACATGTCCGAATTTGCTTGTCCTCGGATGCGCCTGTACCGAAGTGAGAGGAATATGAGATCCTTTCCGTGTCTAATGAAGTACATGTCGGTTTTCAAAAAGTCGAAGTCTTGTTTTCAGGCTCAGATCTACTAGGGTGCTGCGACGCCTTTTCGATTAAGACCATGTACATTACTCGTACTCTATGGCGTGAAGGTCTTGGCGTGGAACCACTCCTCACAGACTCGCAACTCCCAGCTATCGAAAGAATTGTTGAGCTATGACTGGACCTCCGAGTCGGGTAGACGACATCTGAAACACTAAATTCCTTTGATTGCAGTGTTCGACAGCTTGACTGTTTGTCGCCTGTCTGATGCGCATCAGTCGTGCGCCAAGCTGCCTTTGATTTCTAGTGTCTAGACCTGCTGAGTACCAACTGCCTCCAGTATAGTTGTTCTGTGTTGCGATGTCGCAATCTTGGCAGCCTGTTGCTCCCATCTCACCTGTTCCTCTTTGCTTTTGATATTAAATCCCTCGTCCAGCCCTCGGGGGCAAGCGCTGTGGTCCCCGGGCGGTCCCATTCAAGGCGTCAAATCTCCTTTACGTGACCAAGGGCTCTTCAAACACCCTTGGTTCCGCTCCTGACCAGGCACGCTTTGAGGCTTTTCAATAGAGGACACGTGTCTTGACACAAGCTGGCAGTCAATACATCAATTTACAACATTCAGTAAGTGGCGGTATGGTCGAACTTACAGCTGAGAACCCTGAGACTCTCGTAAATATTGTTGATCTCTTTGCAGCGTACATCGCTAACATCAGCAACCAAGTATGCCATCTTTGCCGGACATTAGCATATTGGGACCCTCCATGAATCGAGTCGAAAGTTACTCACATCGCCTTTGCTGTCGCTGATTTGCTTATCGACGTTATGATCACCAAGAATCTCATTTACTTTCAGCGGGTCAGCCAAGAGGTCGCAAATTGAAGGCCGAGAGGCCAGGTTGACACAACGCTTACCTCTGCGTAGAACGCCAGGGAAATTGCGATGGATATAGATAATCTGCATTTCCGGTCAGGTGGTGCTCTTTCCGGGCGAGCGCAAAAAATGGCTGGACGAACCCGCACATGGTCTGGTTCATCTAAGGTCAACGAGCGAAGCTGAAGGTCTGGTAGATTGACGCTGCCCAGGGTGATGCCCTGATTAATATAGCGCACGAGGGCGCCTCCAACTGCGGGCTAGTCATCCAAAAGCGATATGGTACGCATTTACGACATGGCAAGATGGCGTACCTTCGATGCCAATGGCTCTTTGTGCTTCTTCGGTATTGCGACCAACATGAGGCGTCAGAATGAT
Organism: Cladophialophora immunda; assembly: GCF_000835495.1. Classification (NCBI taxonomy): domain Eukaryota; kingdom Fungi; phylum Ascomycota; class Eurotiomycetes; order Chaetothyriales; family Herpotrichiellaceae; genus Cladophialophora; species Cladophialophora immunda. Next base: position 2,334,059 of record NW_015622542.1, on the reverse strand, counting down.
GTTGTTGAGGCCCCTGAGGTCATAGATCCACGAGTTTAAGTTGCCGTTGAAGTAGTCGCCATTTTGTGCTGGCTCACTAGGATACACGTCAAGTGCGGCGCCAGCAAGTTTGCGGGAGCGCATGGCATTGACGAGAGCAGGTATGTCTACTACGCTCCCACGACTGGCGTTGATCAGGTACGCCCCGTCTTTCATGCAATCAAGCTGGGCGGTGGAAACCATGCCCCTCGTTTCCGGGAGGTCGGGCACGTGAAGGGTGACGAAGTCGGCCTCTTGAAGAAGGACATCAAGCGTGGGCATTTGTCGTGAAGTACCCAATGCCATCAGGGTCACAGCATCGTAATATATGACAGCCATACCCAGCGCCTCGGCCAGAACTGAAATTTGAGAACCAATGTGGCCGTACCCAACGATACCTGTAGTGTGATGCGTTAGGATTCGCGATGCATGCCAGTATGTGGATATATAGCTGGGGTGCAGAAAGGTAGTGAAGCAAGAGAGATGAGAGAGAGGACCATACCGAGCGTTTTGCCTCGAACTTCCCAGCACTTGGCATTGACCTTGTTCCAAGTACCGCGATGCATCTCGTTGGACCGGTCACCAAGCTGGCGGGCAAGAGCGATGGTTTCAGCAACGACGAGCTCAGCAACACTACGCGAGTTTGCAAAGGGTGAGTTGAACACGGCAATGCCATGAGCCGCGGCGTAGTCGAGGTCGACCTCGTTGGTGCCGATGCAAAATCAACCGAAGACAAGCAGACTCTTGGCTTCTTGCAACACGCGCTTGGTCAGTTTGGTCTTGGAGCGGACGCCGATGACTTGGACGTCGCTACGCACGGTTCGGTCAGCTCAGAGGCTCCAACACGCGTGGCTTGACTCACCGAATCTTTTCGATAAGCTGATCCTCAGGCAGCGATGTCTTGAGGGACTCCACCTGGTAGCCTTGGTCCCTGAGGAGATCCTGCCCCGTCTGATTGACATTTTCCAACAACAGGATCTTGAAGTCCTGAGTATTGAACGGTTTAAGTAACTTAGGCGCACTTGATCGGAGTGAAGCAGCCCCCTAACTCGACGGCGGGGTGCGTAAAGTAGCCGAGGGTGATGTCGAGAAGTTGAGCTGGTCCTAGCTGTTAGAAATAGCACGCTGTGGCCTTTGAACATGATCCTGAACGTCTTGCGCCAAGGTCATGGTGGTCGTAGATCTGTCTAGATCTGGCACAGATCGCTCGTGGTTGCGGAATCCGCTGATCAAAAACTGACGCGAGACTTATTTCCATGTGTATGGCGTGCGGCCACAACAGTCATAGCTCGACAGATCTTTTCGGAGACGATCATTGACTCAGATCGGTCAAGTCCAAAGCAGAGTCTCGCATATTGCGTCGGCACCGACCCACATTCAGCCCCCGGCCCACTTAAGTCGAGTAGCATCAACCATTCATTTTTTGCCGATATTCGGCCATATGCCGAAGATGTGAGCAGGTCGTAGAACGAAGCCGACCGTCAAATACAACCACAGCTGCCGCTACTGAGATCCGTGATGAGAGATCCGAGATCAGAGCTCCGAGATCAGGAACAAGAAATCAGAAACCAAAACCAGAGATCTTCATCAACGCCACCACTGCTCTTGTCGTGCTGCCTTTGTGCTCGACTGTCGCTAGATCTCACGGAATCAACTCAACCCGTGGCACTCGGCGCCCTCCTAGCTTGATACAAACATGTCGCCTGGTGCGGCCACCAACGCCACTGACTTTGGCCCGACCAAGAAGGTGTCTCAATGGATCGCGTCCGTCAAGTTGGAGGACATTCCTGAGGACATCCGCACCCGCGCCAAGTACCTCATTCTCGATGGCCTTGCCTGTGGCCTCATGGCCGCACACCTGCCCACGTGCGAGAAGGCAGTCAATATCCTCGCGGCCCTCGAGCCAGCCGCAGGTGACGCCGTCCTGTTCGGCTGGGCCGGGAAGAAGGTCACGCCGTTGACCTCCGCTCTGCTCAACGGTACCTTCATCCAGGGCTTCGAACTCGACGACTGGCACAGCGAGGCGCCCCTGCACTCCAACAGTATCATTTTGCCCGCCCTGCTGGCGGCCGCCCAGCACTTGAAGATGGAAAAGAGCGTCTCCGGCCCCGAGTTTCTCCTCGCCACCCTCGTTGGCTTCGAAGTCGGCCCACGCGTCGGCCGCGGTCTGCACGGCGCCCACATCCTCTCCACCGGTTGGCACTCGGGGGCCGTCTTCGGCCCTTCCGCCTCTGCCGCCAGCGTCAGCAAGCTCTTCGGCCTCAGCGCTGAGAGTGTCGAGGACGCTCTTGGCATCGCCTGCACCCAGGCTTGCGGTCTCATGTCCGCACAGTTTGAGAGTGAGGTCAAGCGCATGCAGCACGGCTTCGCGGCCCGTAGTGGCCTCATGGCCGCCTTCCTCGCCCGCGGCGGCTACATCGGCATCAAGAATGTCTACGAGAGGGAGTATGGAGGCTTCTTGAAGCAGTTCAGCGGCGGCAACGGCAAGAGCCCCCAGTTCCTGCCGGAGGAGGTCAGCAAGGATCTCGGCATCAGGTGGCAGACCAACTCTATTCGCGTCAAACCCTACGCCTGCGTCGCCGCCGTCCACGGCGCCATCGACTGTGTCCGCTTCCTACAGCAGCGCTACCCGGAGCGTTTTCGAGCCAACCAGATCCAGGACATCAAGAAAATCCACATCAAGTCGGGCCCAGTCAACTTTCACCACGGTGGCTGGAAGGCCGCCCGGCCCCTCACCAATACCGGCGCCCAGATGAGCGCCACCTTTGCCGTCGCCACCCAGATCATCCACAACCAGGTCCTCGCCGCCCAATTCAGGAATGACATGCTCGAGAATAATGACGTTTGGAAGCTCGTGGACCTCAGCGACTGCGAGCTCGCTCCGGAGTATCCTCACGGCCAGCACAGCATGACCATCGAGTTCGCCGACGGCAGCTCGGTGTCGCAGCTTGTGGAAAACTCCAGGGGTGTCAAGCCGCCTCTGACCAACGAGGAGATTGTCGAGAAGTGGAGGAACCTCACCAAGGACATCATGGACTCGGAAATCGTGCGGAAGATCGAGGAGATCATCTTGTCGCTGGACACACTGGGTGACATTTCGCCGCTGTATGAGCTCTTGAGCACAAAGACCACGAATCCCATAGCATAGAATAGTCTCGAGCATTTCTCACGGATTGACTAGGTTTAGCAAGCTTTCCCGTCTTGCTACTTGCCTCGCCTGCCAAGCTGGCGATCTCCCGTTCCTTCAAACATTAAGGTACGATGACTTCAACCGGCGCAGCCACGACGGAGCGTCCTAACGAGTCGTTGCCCAAACGGTCTGTAGTAGGAAAAGAACGTTGATGTGAGGTGTTACATTATATCACGAGACGCGTACCGCGACGCACCCAGCAATGTGCTCTCGGGGGTGATTCCAGTCTTGGCTCTCCTGCACATAATCAGTGGCTCACCAAGAGGTGATGGACGGCGACGCTCTACCCGTCCGTGTCCAATCCCATGCGGCAGACCCTTGAGTCCAGGAACCGCTTGTGCGTCGATGAATGGTGGAGCCGCCCATCGGCCCCGGACTCGGCCCGGTGATTCTTGAACTTCATTCGCTCTAGTCCGGAACTGCACAAACCACCAAACAGGACAAACGAGAGATCAAGCATTGCTGAATAACTATCAATCATTGGCGACAACAAGGGCCCAAGCCAGCATGCTCGTCTCTTGCGTTAAGGGCCCATTTGACAAACGCTGAAGGCTCAATTCGCCACGATCGCTGTTTGCAGATGTACCTGTCGGTCCTGCGTTTACTTGGAACTCGACGTGAGCGACTTCTAACAAAACCACATTCTTACCTCCCGCAGCCACTACCTGCCCAATTACGACTTGGTGTCTTCTTCCTCCTACTCCTCGTCATCATCACCATCATCATCTCGCCTCCGCCGTGGGCTTGAGATTGACTGCAACCTTGCGTCATCGGATCTGGCCAGGTCAAACCCTGACCTAGGTAGCCTAGGTAAGCCCCCCATCGTCGTTTCTTGACCTTGCATGGATTTCCCTACACTTTTATTCCTGTGAGGGAGGGAGGTTGGAACAGCAGCAGCTTCCCTCTTACCTGCATTGCATTCTGTCACGTCAGGCCGGCTAAAGGCTTAACAAATAGCCTTATGTGATACAGCCGAAAGTGTGAAGAGGGGCGCGCTGCCTTTTGTCCTACCAAACACTTTGTGACGCTCGTTCAGGGTCCACCGCCACACCATCTAGATTTTCAACTTGACATAGCCTCGAGGTCGAAAATGGACAAATCGGCCAGTGGCAGGGCGAGGAAAGGCACCACTTGCACGCATTGTCGTCAAATGAAGGTTGGTGTGCCACGTCCATCTCTCATCAGAGACAGCCAACCTTTTTCGCTCACCACTGATCCGTTCTCTCCTATTGTATCTAGCTGAAATGCGATGCTGCCAAGCGGTTCCCTGCACCGTGCTCTCGTTGCACGAGGATGGATAGATCGTGCTCCCAGCTGCCTCATCTCAAGCAGCCAGGCCGAGATCAGATCCCAAGCGGGAGTTTCACTGCTGCCGCGGCGGACGTTTCTCTATCACCCTCGTCGAGTACGGCCATCGTTCCGGTATTCGAGACTCTCACAGATTTTGAGGGCAACATGAGCGACGTGGCAGCATCTATAGAGACAGAGACGCTGGAAGACATTGAATGCACCCCGGATCTCTTCCATCAGCTTTTAGATGAGTGCGTGACTCCCCCAGCTTCTCTCGCCGATGGCATGGCTTGGCTCTGCTCCGAGCATGCTCTGGCCACTGAACAGGTTTGGCTGACAGGTATGACCCTATTAGCTTCTGGACCCACTTCCATCCCAGAGTGCCATTCTTCACTTCGAAAGAAAGCCTCACCAGTGATTGTGTGACCTGTCCGCTCCTGTTCTGGGCTATCGTTGGCGTCGCTGCAAGGCTGCAGGAGGGCCACCGGGCCCTTTACCTTTCCTTACCGTGGCCCATCCGTCGCCTCGCCATGGAGCAGTCTATTACGGTCTTGCCTACGGTCCCCCTCATACAAGGACTTCTGCTGCTGTGCCTCTGGCCCTTGCCCTACGGAGCCATGATCGATGATCCTGGTGCCATCTTCTGCAGCATCGCCACCCAGAAGGCCATGCAGATCGGCCTTCATCGGCCGCAGAAGCCCTCCGACTTCATCTGGTGCCTGAAGCCAGAACCCGAAATGTCGACGACCAGGGCGAGGATCTGGGGTCTCTGTTTCGTTATCAACAAAGCGTGAGTCCTCCTGTTCCTCCCCCCACACCCCCCACCCACGATCGGCACCTTTGCTAAATAGGCTGGCTGACATCGTCACAGCATCAGTGCGTCTATAGGCGTGCCCATGTTAGTCCGACCAGACCACACGATCATCTCTCTGCAGAAGCAGGCCTCGGAGGAGATCGACCCGATACTGAGAGACCTAGTCACATTGGCGCATCGCCAATACATCATCTCGCAGCTGTTGGGGAATGACGACAGGGCTCCGGACGGCATCCGATCCAGCCCCCTTGCTCTTTTGGACGCTCTAGAGCTCAGTCTCTCCAGCCTTGAGTCGTCGCTGACCGAAACGCCGTCTGGTCACATCAGAAGACAATATCTTTTCGTCAAGTTGGTCATCTACGTGTTTGTCTTCTCCATGAATGAAGAGGAGCGGAAGGCGTCCATGGACGCAGCCAGCTATACCTCCAAAGCCTACCTTTCGGCATGTGAAATCATCCGAACCTCCGTGACAGACCAGGAAAATGTGAGACTATGGACACGTCTGGATCACGAGAGCATCCTCATGGCGGTGTTGGTCCTGCACTTTATCTTGAGACAGTACCCCTCGGCCTCAAACCAGGTTGAATCCCGGGACTGTATACAGAAAGCATGGACGATGCTGAAAATGCTGAGCGACGTCGAGGGAGATCACTTCAACCGAATCTGTTCTGTGATCGACTGGATGTCCAACAGTGACTGGACGGCTGACCTGACCGTACTCGCTGACACCTCCGAACTGCTGGTCCGGTCTCGAATGGAGTCAAACATCGTGTACGATGTGATCACCCGAGCCAAAGCCAGATATCTCATGGGGAAAGAACAACGTCGCCAAGAACAGCTCCCCGACCACAAGCCCCGAGACTCAGGGTCCCATGGCATTCTGCGAAGCTCGAGGCCTCCATGTTCAACTCCGGCTGGGTCAGAAACAATCGATCTCAGCACGACTTCGGACCTGACGCCCAATTTGGAACCTTCTTCCTTTGCCGTCTTGGACCAAATGCTATTTCAATGGGAACAAAATCCGTCAGGGCTGTTCAGTGACTACACGTATGGTGTTTGACGCCGCTGGCTAGGCAGCGGAGCTAGCGGATCAGTTCTCAGCCCGGACCCGTCCGCGCATGGAGCAGCCGATAAAGAATGAGACAATGTTAGGCCCCATAGCCATTGGGCTAAATGCCTTGCCTACTCCTGCCAACTCATCTCAGTTATCGTGCCCAACCCTTAGCTAGATACACCATTATACACCCCTTTGTTCGTATACGTATTCTGCATTTGGCCAGAAACGACGAAGGGGCGTGGTGGTTCGCAGTATTTCGCTAATTGAATAGACCCTGCGGACAAGGGGCAACTGGACAAGTCCGTGGGGCGAGGGGCTACCAAAGCTTCGTATTAGACCTGCGGATGGACATCCCCTCCTGAGGTAAACCTCATCTAAGCCGAAATCCTCAGCCACGTTCGCTACTAGAGCCTGTTGCCAAGGACCGCGAGAAGATCTTTGCATGATTGCATGAATAACCCGATCCTGCCCGAGCAGATGGACGGTTTTGTCGACTGAGATCTCGAGGCTGCCCACGTACCACCATCAGCGACATTGACAAACGGCGCGTTGACTTTGCTATGGAACATGGCTTCGCGGAGATGCGCATGGTGACGACTCCCAAGCGGTCCGCCGACATGACCGAGCAACTGGCCGGCGCTTGTGGTGTTGCGGACGATATTGCTTCTCTGAAATGGCCCAGCGGCGAGCCAGTTGGGAAACTGCACGTCACCTTTGAATGCACAGGAGTTCCCTTTTGCGTGTAGAGCGCCGTCTCTGTAAGTTACTCTATCCCCTCACTCATCTCCAATCACCCTCTAATCTTGTCCCCAAGACTACGTAATCAGGCGGCACAGTCACGGTCTCGGGAATGGGTACTCCAAACTACATCCTGCCAATCTCTGAGACTTCGGCCCGCGAGATCGATCTGATCCAGACCTGGAGGTAGGCGTCGAGCTATGAAAAGGCGATTGAAATCATGGCGAACAGCGTCCGCGGGTCTGCCAGGCCGGATGTCGGGAGCTTGATCACTCAATGGATCCATGAGCTGGAGTGGGCCAAGGAGGCGTTTGGGTGGCGGGCCTTCCGCAGGACGATAAGGTGGGTATAGTGATCATGGTCATGGTGCGCAATGGAGATGCCAATGCTCAAGACTAGATGATTGGATCCAGGCATGCATCTTACCACGATGTCTACATACAGATAGGTATCAGATGTCTACATACAGATAGGTATCAGTCCATGTCAATCAGTCAAGTTGACGAAGATGTATCTTGGGCGGTCTTTACACTTGACCAGATTGTAGAACCGTGAGTGGGCCAAGTCAGTCAAAACAATGTCCTAGAAATCTTCCATAATCACATCTCGGCTGTGACAAGAATAGACGCAATCCCATCTGCTATTTTGAAATCTATGGTGTCCAAGCGACAAGACGTCCATAGTCTTGCCAAATGACCCATTAATTCCGGTTCATTCATGGTGTAGGACAACTCTGCAGCATCCTCGCCCGGAGTTTCTCCCACGAGGCTTTGCCACGCCTGGCATTCTGCACGGGGCCATTGGCCTCTTGTTCCATCCTCCGATCAAAGGTTTCCATTGACACCCAGCCCGTGAACGCGATATCCAGGATAAATGCGCGACTGATCTCCTCCACGGGCATGTATGCACCGTACTCGGTTTCGAGGGGAAACGGTCGGGCTTGGTTCGACCACACATGGCCAACCTCGAGAGTCGGGTCGTACCACGGATGGGACTCGCTGTAGGGCGGATCCAGAGGCTCACCATCGGACAACTGGACATAGAAGAGTTTGTCCTTCGGACAGCGCTGGACGAACTCCTGCATCGAGGCCCGGAGTTTCTCGTCGCCGTCCACTTGACGCCCATCCGACGAGTACGCGTCGGCCCACAGCACGAGGGCGATGTGGAAAGTGTCCAAGCAAAGGCCAAAATTGTCTCTGTCGACCTCTTGGACGATTGCGACCGCCTCTTGCCACAAGGAGCATCGTTTGGCCCAGGCCAGGTTTTCATACGCGACTTTGATCACAGGCTCAAACGTGGCGGCCAGCTCGGCGAGCTGTCGAAGCTCCGCGACCATGAGTTGATGATCGTCGATGAACTCGCGCTGGTAAATGGACGGGATCTGCAGGTGCTCAGCGCCCAACAAGTGTGCAAGTTGAAGCCAGTCCCGGGCCTTTTGGAGTCGGCCCTCAATGGGCGACGGGTTGCCTTCAAAGTTTTGAAACGACGCAAACGACAAGACGTGCAGCTTGTTTTCGCGCATCAAGGCCCCAATTATTCGCGCTGTATCTTGCATCGAGAGCCCCTGGCTGTCGGCATAGGTCTCGAGATCCAAGCAGGTGATTTCCAAGCCCTGAAACCCGGCGTCGACGGCTGCGGTGATTTTTTGCGGCAGAGTATGCTTGGCATGTTGACCCAGCGAGACGCTTGCGATGGCAAGCTTGTTGTCGAGCATCATGATGTCCTTGAGGTGATGACACGAACCAAGAAGCCGCTAAAGCCCTCTGACCAGGGCGGCCATCTTCGCAACCTCCAAGGTTTTGACTGGTTGCGAATACAATTCACGATGGAATAGGGATTCCGAAGACAGAGTTTGCGGTGGGTCGCCGGGCTTCTGGACGCTGAACCTTCCCCGCTCCTCCGCACTTGCGCAGAGTCTTCAGGGCCCCCAGACCGGGTAGAGCTTGGCATAGGAAGCAACCTGAGCGTTTTTCCGTGTGGTACTGCATGATCTGTCCGCTACGCACTGCAGTTTCGTCTCATGTCTCAGTGAGCCCTTGCTCATGTCCTTCAGATGGACCGCTCGGCCCTCGAGAGCCAGGAGCCAGTCGGGGATCTCGTACGGGCATTTTCTCCGGATTGTCGCGTTGGTCGGAAGGGACATGCTGGCCGTATTTGTTCTTGTAGCGTCGTGAAATGTATCAAACTCGGCGAGGGCGTTGGCAAGGCTGGTCCGAGGAGCGCGCACTATATTGGCCAACTTGCTCAGAATGGTAAATTCCAGCTTCAGCTTCACACCTCGTGGCATATCAGACCCAAAGAACGCTTGGACTGGCTTAACGTCTGTTACTTACTGCAGATAAGACCCTTCCACGTGCGTTCCATGAGGGTTTCGCCAGAGTATTCTAGAGCTACCAAAGCAATGTCTGCCATAACAATTACGACATTGGTAGCAGACAGTTCAACCATGGCTGGACGTGCGCCTATCAGGAATGGTCTGAGCGACTCAAAAGCTTCTGGAGAGTTAGTCATGACTCACCTTTCTTCTCGGCCACTTTCAGCAGCGCAGTGGTCTCCCACAGGTAAAGACCCGAGATGATGAATTCTTTGTAAACAGAATCCTGCACAGCATTTCAGTTTTTGGTCTGACGGCACTGGCGGGAAACAGACGCTGGCTGACTGGTCATTTGCAGTTTCTCAATGTAGAAGAAAGCATGCAGGAACTGCTTTGGGTGCGATCCGTAGGATTTTTCATACCGGGACATCGTCGTAGAGGTGTGCAATACGCCAGCGTCGACGATAATCATCCATTTGACGGCACGCAGGTTACGACGATCCTGGAGGATCAGGACTATTCGAGAATACAAGACCACAGCCTAGCCGGTTATCTGGCAGACACAGCCGACAGCACTCAAGAACATACACGCCCAGAAGACAAGCAGCTCGGAGTACTCCGTAATGAAGCCGATGAAGTAGGAAAACACGCTGGCGGTCGCAGTAACGAGAGAGACGAATAGCAGACTCCGTCGTTTCTTCACTCGGGACGTGGAAAATCTCGATAGAGTTATGAGCAACGGCTCAAAGCCATTGTACAGGCCCACGGTCGCCGCCGTGACCACGATGATGGAATCCGATTCCTATAGCCGAGAACAGTGCTCATGGTATGGGAGGAAGCAATTACTGCGAATCAAGGAGACGGGGTGAGTCCAGGAGGAAGAAGCGCGAACTTGAATAGACGGCAGCACGTCGATAATAAACGGTCCAGGGAGTCCAGCTGGACGGTTGAAACTCAATATCCAGCTAGACTTCTCTGACTCGCCCATTGGCAATGTGTTACAAGTATCTCGCGTTTTTCACTCGATGAGCGCCTAACTTTTTGGCACATCTGGAATCTGTATATACTTCTATCCGTCCGCAGAACTAATTAGATCTCTCGTTCCAGCCAGTTGACTTGACTGTGCTTGTTTTTTCTTACAATAGACGACCCGCATGGATACCTCCTGTCACCAAAATATCCTCCGAAGTCTGGTAAGCGCTGGCATCGGAGAGCAGGTAGACCAGTAACCCTTTCAAGTCGGTGCGGTCACCCATACGCCGCATCGGAGGCTCGGTGGTCATGATGGACGCCAGATGGGGATTCTTGTCCGCAATGTCCAAAGTCATGTCGGTCATCATGTACCTGGCACACGTGCATTAGTCGAGATAGAAACAATGGCCACATCGCTTACCCAGGCGAGATACTATTGACCCGAATTCCCTTCATAGCTAGTTCCACGCCCAAGGCCCGGGCCAGAGAAACCACGGCACCTTTACTGGCGCAGTAGTCGCTAGTACACTGGCCCTTGCTAGCCACGTAGGCGGCAATCGAGGCGACCATGACAATGGAGCCTCTACATTGCTGATCGCTTAAGGGTTCTTGCCTCATCATCTGCGCGGCGGCAAACTGCGCCGCAAAATAGGTGCCCAAGACGTTGATGTTCATGCACCGCGCCACCGATTCGGGTTTTCGCTCGACGAAGGGCTCGTCGGGGCAGACACCAGCCGCTGTCACGCTATTCACCCCATCAGTTCAAACAAACTCCCATTTCACAGTCTCGTGGACAATGCGGGGGCCGCGGAAAACTCACAGTCCATCGATCCGGCCAAAATCCTTGACAATCTCCTCAAACGTCTCGCCGAGGACTTGATGTTTCGTTACATCGCTCCTGTTTCAAGTCAATAGGTGATTGCAGACACTTCAGGACGAGCCACCAACTTGTAGATCTTGACTTTGACGCCGTAATCCTTCTCGAGCTTGTAGTAATGGGGATGCGGCTCCGTCAGCAGATCCAGGAGCGCGACATTGCCGCCGGCTTCGGCGACAGCGAATCCAAACGATAGCCCAATACCTCGAGCTCCTCCGGTAATGACTATCGTTCGACCCTTGAGCGAGAAGAGATCTTGAACAGTCCGGCGCAGAAATGAGTCGGCGTCTCGATTCAACGTCTGCGCGGGTTGCACCACAGCCCCGTTCATGGCGTCCTTTTGAGGTTGGAAATGGAGGCTGAAGCCGCGGAAGACTGAAGGGATGCACAGGAAGAGCGAGCGTAGTGTAGAGCTTAGGCGTAAGATTTTCTCAAAGTGAGAGGAGGGGTCGAGGAGCCAGTTCATATAACCGGGGGACACGTTCTTTCCCCGCCATTGACCGAGCTTTCCGCGCGACAACATTCGAACTGATCTGCACTTGGGGAGACGGGCAATCTCAAGACGTGCCAGCCTGAATCACGCTCTGTGCATGGGAGTCTGGTTCGCGCACTGAGCTTTGAGACAAGACGCAGTCGTTGAACCATGCCTCGGAAAAAGAGTTCCGATTGTGTTTCTGAGAAAAGAGAAGGGGAGGGAGGGGATATCGGAGGGCCTCACATGGCCTCTGGTCCTCCACAAGGGGGAATTTATATTCCAGCGTTTGGATTTCGTTGGTCGACACGTCTGGAGAAATAATTCAGGCCCCGAGAATAGTTCGATTTTGCTGTTGTAAGTCGCCCCGGTTTTGAAGGCGAGGCTCTATAGTCTGCCCGCCCGGCCTATCGACAAGGCATCTAGTCTCGGTCATTCTAATCATTGAGGCCCCGGGGCTAGCGTTCAAAACTCGTTCGTTCGCTGTCTCCTTGTAGACCAGACCCTACTAACCAGATCTGAGATGGTCGTGTCAAATCAGAGTCGTAAGTTTCCCCACGCCGCCAAACCAAGTAAAGTGCAGAGGCACGGTGCTTGATTCTCCCGGGAAAGGTTTCCCACCTGTCGGAAGATATTAATATGGGACGCCGACCTGGGGAAAAAGGCCAGTCTCAAGAGAAGGAAAGCACGGTAGTCTGTTGAGGAAGATATCAAGGGGAAATCACGCTCGCCAACCAATCCACATGATTGCCACAGGTCAGACCGCGCCTCTTCTGGGCCAGAAGCGCATCATTGTCACGGGCGGAGGTCGTGGCATTGGACTTGCGCTGGTCGAGGCTATTCTCGAAGCTGGGGGCCAGGTTGGCATTCTTGACATCCTGAAGGATCCGCACCCAGACTGCAAACAGCTGGTGGAAAAGACAGGAAAATGCCATTATTTCCAGTATGAACGCCTCTTGTTCCGGGTCTTTTCTTTTCCTGCACCACGACAGAATGGCTAACCAATGCGACTTTTTAGATGCGACATCACTAAACGAGAATCTCTTGAGACTGCGTTCGCCGATTGCGTGACCGCGATGGGAGGTCATCTGGATGGACTGTTCGTCGCTCTTGTTCTGATTGCCTTTTCCACATCTTCTCTGACCGCCTTCCAGGGTTACCAACGCAGGTATTGGCACCGACAAGCCATTCTTGGAGCATACCGTACGCTGCCCCTGCACTCTTGCCCACAGTACGACGCCAAGGTCACTAACCACGGGATTGTAAACAGTGGGAAGATTACGAAAGAGTGGTCTCGGTAAATGTACGAAGGACCAGTGCATTCAATCTTACTTCGGCAGCAAAAATACTGACCCGCCCTCCAGCAAGCCGGAACTTTTTTCCCCGCGCAGTTAGCCGTCCGCCAATTCCTGTCACAACCAGAGCCCGCGCAGGCCGGGACCCGGGGAGCCATCGTGATGATTGCCTCGGCGGCGGCGACGCACGATTGTCCAGGCCACATGTTGACCTGCTACGGAGGGACCAAGGGCTTTGTCAAATCGTTTGGCGTCCAGCTGGCCCACGAGATAGCCAAGACCGGCATCCGAGTCAACAGCATCGCTCCGGGGTAAGCTGCATGTGTATACCTGTTCGCTGGGATCAAATACTGATGTTTTTTTTATTGGCAGATACATCGACACGCCCTTGAACCAGGAAGTCGCCGACAGGAGACCTGATATCAAGCACTACTTTTATAACGCCCCCCCGATGAAGCGTCTGGGTCAACCAAAGGATATCGCAGGAGGAGTGGTGTTTCTGTTGTCTGACACGGCCTCGTACGTGACGGGCCACAATCTGGCCATAGACGGAGGCATGAGTACTGGGAATGGGCTCACGAGATAGTGAAAAGGTGGTACCGGACACCAAGGAATGCGTTTAAATAGAGCAGAAAAAAAAGTGGAGAAGTACTTAAATATCAGATATGGCAAATGTGCTAGTGATCAGTGACGGTTAGTCTGACTCTAGATGTCTACTTTCCGACTCGTAGAGCTGCATCAACCGGTTTGCTATGCCCATGGTTGTGCATCGCTTTGGCACCATTCATACCATGTGGGCGTCGAGAAGTCTTTTCTCGACTGTGCTTTGAACTTCTATACAAAGTACCTTCGTCCCTGGCAGGGATCTTTGGTGTGCCCCTGCACTGTTCTGAACTTCTGACTGTAACTGGTCTCAAGGATATAACATTCGGATTCTGCACCGGAAAAGACGGGACGGAATGTGTGCTACCACAACATCAACCCCGACGGACGTATGACCATCTCTCTCTCTCTCTCTCTCTCTCTCTCTCTCTCTCTCTCTCTCTCGCGCCAGTACGCCTAATCTCTTACTTTCCGGTCCACCACAAGAAAAGCCTCTCTCCTTATCCCGCTTCCGCCCTCTCTCTAGCAGCCCGCCAGGTGCAGCCGATGAAAAGCACACTCTTCGCCAATTCTCATTTTTCTTCCTCGTTCCACCAGACTCCTTTGTTCTTGACCTCAGCTTTACATCTTAGAGTCCTCCACGTGGGCGGGGATACCTTTATCGAACATCTCGGCTGGCGAGTGAGTCTCGGCGGGGACACAGGTTGCGCCCTCGGCTCGGTAGGATTTTTGCATCTCGCGCTTGTCGCGGCGCATTAGCTTGGATTTCTTGACGCCAAAGTTGTCATTGAAGAGCGTAAAGGCTTCGTCAACAGAAAGGCCCTCTGTAAAAACATAAAAAGGATTAGCATTTTATGTGGGACGATAGTTCACCAAAAGTAGCAGGGATCAACTTACTGGTCTCGGGGTAGCAGAAGTAGGCGAGGGCGAGACCGATCAGGATGAAACAGAGGTACAGGCCATAAGTGCCGCTGGGTGTCAGAGTCTCGAGCCTATGATCAGATTAGTTGGATGTCCTCGGGAACAAATGAGAAAAAGAAGATGAAACGTACTCGCTGAGGAAGGACACTGCAACAATCAGGTTGGCCGTGAAGCTGGCCGTGGTGCTGACGGCGCTGCCGGCCGCTCGGATCTCGAGAGCCAGATATTCGGATTGGTACCAGCACAGATGGGCATAAGTCGAACCAAAGCCCACAACGAAGATGACTATGCCCGCAATGACCAGGCCGACCAGCTTCTGCGAGTACTCATGACCTTCAACCAGGAAGCCGCCCGTGGGCTTGCACATGTAGTAAAAGGCGATGAGGCACCAAGTGAGACCGACCACCATGATAGGACCAAACTTCATCAGCAGGCCTCGGCGACCGATACGGTCCACCATGACCATACCGCAGAGAAGGAAGAAAGTGTTGGTGATGGACGGGATCAGCCCGCCTACCGAGGGATTCGAAAGCCCCAGGAGTCCGAACAGTGTGCCAGCGTAGTAGAGCAGGGTGTTGTAGCCGGTGAATTGGCCAAAGATTTGGATGAAGCTGACAGTGAAGATGGATCGGCGGTAGGGCTTGTGCGTCCAGAGCTTCTTGGATCGTTGCAAGAAGGGCATCGAGCGTTGCAAGGCCGTCGTGGCGGCCACGTGGTCTTTGACGACCTTCAACTTGAGCTCAATCGTCTCGGGCGAGGCGTACTTGTAGATCTTGCGCAGAACGTCGCGAGCCTTGTCATCCTGGCCACGAAGAATGTGGACACGAGGAGATTCCGGCATGCTGTGCATGAGGCAGAGCTGCACGACAGACGGAACGACACCCAGGCCGAAAAGGATGCGCCAGTTGCCAGGGACGTGCTGCATGCCGGAGCCGATGGCGACCGCCACGGTCTGTCCAAAGGGGATGCAGAAGCCGTTCGTTCCCACGCAACGTCCTCGGGCAGCGGTCGGGGCCAACTCAGTGATGTACAACGGGCAGATGACGGCTGCACCACCGACTCCGACGCCCAGAACAAGACGGCCGACGATCAGCTGAGGTAGGGAGAAACTCGAGGCAATGATGATGGCGCCTGCAGTGAAGAACAGGTCTGAGATCAAGAGGCAGAACTTCCGACCCCATTTGTCGGCGAACAGGCCCAAGAGGGCGGCGCCAAAGATGGAGCCGATGGTCGTGGCCGCGGTGGCAATCTCTTGCTGCGAATACGTGAGAGTCTTGCCGGTCAGCTCAGTGCCGACATAAGGCAGAGCCACGCCCACGACACCGGTGTCGTAACCATAGAGAAACCCGCCCAATGCAGCCGAGAAGATCAGATAGGCCAAATACGGCGTCATCTTGTCTTCGTTTTCGGCTTCAATCAGGTGCCCGTCCTGAACAAAGATTTGAATCAGTATCGCTTTTGCCCATGGCACACCCGGCGGGGTACTTACCACGAGCGTATTCTGCTCCAAGTGATCCGTCCATGCTTGGGAGACTGAGAGCTTCCTCGACATTCTTCTCTCTTGCTCCATAGGGCTTGCCACCTCCACGATCGAGGGATTGTGGGATGCCATTCTGTCTTTCAGTGATCAGTCCAAATAGTTATCTCGAGCACAAGCGCGTAGACAGAGATTTCTGGAACTCATGGAATCAATGTGGGCTTTCTCGACCTATTTGTATGCACGAACCGGCTTTCGCCCTTTGCCCCCATGGGGATGGAAAGGGGGACGATCGGGGCTTCTAGCCTGAAAAACTTCCGTATCATCCTTGGGCCCCGTCATAGCTTGGGATTAAGGTTAATGGAAGACGTGGATATTGTTCTTTAACAGAGTGTTTAGCCAGCCTGGAATCTATTTTCCCAGTCGCCCAGGCCCCTTTGGGGTTGGTGTGCCGTCATGTGCACTGACCGGCCAAGATTGCGGAGACCCGCCCAGGAGGAATCTAGATTCCAAGGGCAGTTCCCGGGGGGGCCCTCGTGCTGCTCTGGAGCCTGAGCAGAGTGGGTGGTTAGGACAAGCAATATTATCGGATACAGCACCATATCAGGGACAGGAATAAGGAGTAAGGAATCAGATGTAAAATGTTGTTGCCGCCCGCCCGCCACAGGATCCATGGTACGGCTCCGTGGCCAGAGTCCAGGAAGCTCACCGCTAAAAAGTCTATAGTCCAGTCTGGTCTTACGACTTGCCATCGACACCGGGTGGATTTTCTCCCTGAGTCAAGTTTCGTCGGTGGACCGGCCCAATCGTGTAATCATCTCGCTCGAAGCAAGCAAGTTGTCGCGAGCACAGGCGGCGTCTAGATGGGTCAGGGGGGCACAGCACAGCCTTCCGGAACGCTCTCACTTCGGACAATGTTTTCCATACACTCATGGCACAGATCTGGCGTCGGCATCATCCCTGCATGTAATGCCATGCCTCGTATATGAACCATCTTCCGACAACGGTCAAGGCTTTGCTGTGTGGTCGTACCTGCATCAAAGGTTGCAGGACCTCAGGGTATCTCGTCTTCTGATGATCCAGACTTTGCTTTTCATCTCCGTTCCGCTGGCGTCACCTGGCCCCTTTTCTTGTTGAACTTTCCTGCGCCATGTCTCCCCTTTTCACCGGCCTCGACAGGGCACCTGATTACGCTGGGTCTCTGCAGATGCTCAGGAGATGCTTCGACCGAGCTTTGTTTGGTGAAGAGGCTCCCCAGAATGCAAAAAATGCCTTCTTGAAGAGCGTTGATACTGCCAACACCAAGCACACTAGGCTGACAGACCCGAAGAACCAACCGAGACGAGAATAACTCTCTTCTTCCCCAAGGCTTGAGGCGGACAGTCCGCAATTCCATCAGTGAGTCCATTACTTACCAGGGACGCCGGTGCACCCAGGCTCACAGTCGCTCTGTAGCGTGGACAGAATTATAATCAATTTCTCGTTTTGTTGATGGTCGATGTCCTCCAAAGTCAACAGAAAGGGCGATGCGACAGAGTGCGTCCCCTGGTGCGACCCCCGGATCGTTGAGTGGCTCATCCATCTAAAAGGGAAAGTCTGGCACAATTCCCTGTGCCGTCGTCAAAGGCCATGTTTCTTCACTACCGTCTCAGTGTCCAGACGAAGCTTGCGTTCTGGGATAAGCCGGCCGGTGCCGCATATGCGAAGTTTTCTCGGAAACTTTTCAAGAGCATTGACGGGATTGAAGAGCCACACCCGCTTGGTCTGTCGTGGAGTTGATGGTCTCTGACGCCCGAAACGAACCGAAGTAAAGGGTGTGTCTTCCGATGGACACCAGGCAACTGCTAGTAAATTGACGACACTCAAGGCGTTCTTGTAGAAGCATTCGTCCTTCGTGCCTACCTCCACACTCTCAGAGCTCGGCCTGGTAGGCACAACGTCCGACCTTAGCATTCGGTATCTCACAATATATAACTTAAGCATACTTCAGTTGACCAAGAAGCCATGTTACTAGATAAGCTCTGGGCCCGAAGAGACATCCCAAAGCTTTTTTTGCAGTCCACGAGCTCCCATATCCGTCGAGACGGTGCTGCGTCTCTTGCGGCCGGCCCCAGAGACAAGCCTCGACTGCCAGGTTCGTTTAACAATCAGGAGGGTGTCGAGACTTCTCGTGGCATTTTCAAAGTTCTTTCCAAGTTCAGCGAGAGCATCACAACAAGTAGCAAGATGGCCGGTGAGTGTCGCATGACGATGACGGTCAGTCTCCAACACGGACGCATACAACAGGATCAGCGCTGCTGTGAAAGTTATGTAGACGATCTGGGTGTGGGCCAGGCGGACAGCGAATCGTGAAGCATAGTCTTCTAGAAGACGTGCAATCGCAATGGCCGACTCCAAGCACATTCTGCGGGCATGGTGAGGGCCATCTCCCCGCGGCGGGTAAGGTTGCACGCTGATTTTGGAGATGAACGGCCGGTGTTGAATAATGATGAAAACGTAATACTGCATGCTGTGCCATTCGTCAGCGGCGGCACTCTCTATCAAGTGTGATACATACTGTAGCAACAAGACGTGGGGAGTCACCTGAGGCGATTTGTCTTTCACATCGTATCGCAGCTGTGGCGGAAGATCACGCTTCCACTGACGCATGCGCCGGAAGGTTTCCACGCCTAGATCGACAAGATGCTCCTTTGTAGCTACCCGACTGCCATAGCTGGTCCCTGTCAGTCGCAGAATCACGAAAGAGGAAACCAGACTCACAGCGTGGTGGTTAATGATGATACGGTCTGACAAAGAGTGACCCAGTATCGGGCCAATAGATCTCGAGAGCAGTCCAAAATTGGAGGGTTATCCTCGTACTCTCCGCCGCTGAACATTCCTCTGGGTGTCCACACGTGCTGCGTATTTTGAGGTTCTTGAGGGGACGGCAAGGGTAAGCTGATCTCTTGGGTTGTACTCCAAGGTCGCCCAAGGTAGAAACCCCACATTCTAGGAACATGTAAGAAGCTATTCATGCCGGACTGGATAACGAGCCAAGAAGTCTAGGAGAGACAGACCGATCAGTGAGAAAGCTTCCCCAAAACGCGACACTGCGAGCGTGCGCTATGCGCGCCGTCATAGATCCGTCCGTCACCCGGACGGTAGTGTCAAGATGCAGCCCAAGATCTAGGGAGATACGAGTTGCCGCGCCTGTTGCCCTGTGAGCTCTCTCTGCCGCAGGGCTCCTCTGGGTGAGGAGCATTCTCACCCGCGTATAGCCAGCCTCTCGAATCTTTCGTGTAGGTGGCTTCGTGCCAGCTCAACAATGAAAAGGTCTGCACTGTGGTGATTTTGGGGTAGTCTAGCTCGTACTCGACCAACGTCTTGGCCCGATCTGCAAAAAACTTGGACAGCGGTCGAGGGAGCTTCGCATACCGATCGGTGTAGAAAAGAGCGCCCAACGCACATCTGCGCAAGAGGGTCAGCCATCAAGTGGTTAAACTAGACAAGAGTGAGGAGAACAGACATGACGTTTTCCAAAGCCGCACTGTACAATGGACTCTCCCTTGCACCATCTTTGCAGGCTTCTCGTTCTTCATAGAAAATGGGCTTGTCGACCACGTGACAGGAAGGGTCCTGCCAGGTAAAGTATAGGTCAATCAGTTCATCGAGCAGACCAGGCTCGAGGTTTTGTCCCAGGCCATCTCGTTCTAATTTGGCAATTGCTTCCTTGGGCTGGTTTGTGAACGACAAACGGCTCTCGCGAAGCAGTCCACCCTCGGTCAGTGTAAGATTCGAGGTGGGACCATAATATTTCAACTCGCCCGCATCGCTGATCAGTAACTCGCCCAGTCGGGTCGACAGTTGCTCGATGATGCCATCGTCGTGTTCGTCTTCCGACGAAGACGCGGCGTCCCCCACCTCTTGCAAGTTCTGCTGCATACTCCCCTCTGGTACAGACCTGACTAGATCTAGTCGCACTTGACCGGCGGTGGCGGTCTGGTGTGTAGTGACTTCGGTAAGGTCCAACTTATCGCCAGGAAGCATCGGCATGAATGGATTGGTCTGAGGCAGCGACCACATCCAGTCCTCGACTCCCGTAGTCAGATGAGGTTGAAGTTCCGGATTGGGTATCATGAAATCATACGCCTCATGAGAGAGTCCAGATCCCGGTGAGTTCGAATTTAACAGAGACTGCATCATCGGGTTCTCGTCGGCTGCCATCACATTCGAGTCCAGGAAGTAAGGGGGTTGGAGGCCAAATAGCTCAAGACTGTCATCAGCCTGGGTCGTGGATTCCAGGTTAAAAGGAGGCTGGGCCGAGTCCTCTTTTGCCAATTCCGAATTCGTGGGAAGATGGTTGGGCAACTGCATGGACTCGGCAACCTGTCTCAGAGTGGCGGCATCACTCTCACTGGGGGGTGGGGGGATCTCAGCGCCGAGCGACAGGATAAATTGCTCCAACTGGAGCACACGCTTCGAATATGCATCGGACACTTTTCGCAGGGAGAATCTGATGAGCCAGGATGGTGAGCGTGGAAAAAAGCACATAATGGATTCGCTTACTGGCGTCTGTCTTTGCCCAACTGGTATTCGCACTCGTGGCCCTTGGTCAGACAAGTACCACAGGTTGGCTTTTGTCCATCGCACTGCATCACCAAGGAGAATTGTAAGCGCCAGGAATCGCGCTATGAAATCCATGGTGGCAGAATGATGTACCTTCAACTTGTTTTGTCTGCAATTCGTGCACGCTGTGGTTACGTGACTTCGACGTGGTTGCGTCGTCGACTTGTTGGCGGCCGGCATCTCGGTCTGGCTGACGGGGCTGACGGGGCGTTATCGATGTGTGAATGTACTCCAGCCTCCATCACGCATCGTATACAGGGTCAAATACCGACCGTGGCGAGGGGTGCAATTTTAATTCCTACGGAGGTGGTGTCACAATTTCAGAGAAGCCTCTCTGGTTGAGCGAGCTTGAGACTCTAGACCTTGCCGCGTTGGGGTTAATTGAAAGGTCACATGAGCACGAACGCGGGGTTGCGGGGTCGGGGTCGGGATCGGGGGTTCAGTCGCCCTTAGCGGGCGAAGCGCGGGGCGGCCGTTTAGGCGCCGGGTGCCTAAAGGTGCTACTGGTAGATGGATGTCTAATTGTTAGTTGTTGGGTACAGAGTACAAGTACAGGTACTGGGTATCAACTCGAACAGCCAAACCTCGCGGTGATGCTGTTAGCGTTTTTCAATCTGGCAGGCTTTCTTCAATGCACATGCTCTCACCCAAATTTGAATCAAAGCTTGCGATGCCGCAAGGGTGCGACCGTCTGACTATCAATATTTTTTTTTCAAGCCTCGGGAAATGGATCCCGGATTGTGGGCGCCGCCACCACCATCCCGAGGGCTCGTAAGACAAGGATACATCCAAGATATTGAAGGAGCCCATTGTTCCCTAGGTACATAAGGCATGTAGCTCACTCCTTATCAGCGACTTTCGCGTGGAAGAACCCATGGCGCTCGCCAGATCCGCGAATGACCGAGTCCGGTCATACCTGGCCACAGTCACCTCCGACAACAACTACGATGGATATGACACCCCGGTTCTTCGCCAGGTCACTTTCGTCGGCGCCGACGTCGAACAGAAAGCCACTACATTCAAGTTTGTGGTGGAAGACTTCATGTCCAACCTTGACGGCAACCTACACGGGGGCGCTGCTTCGACCATTTTCGACAATCTGACCTCCACGGCGCTGTTCACCATTGGCAAACCGGGGTTCTGGGACAATCTCGGCGTGAGCAGATCGCTCTCCGTGGTTTTCCATCGACCCTTACCGCTGGGCACCTCTGTGGTGCTGAGATGTCGGGTAGTGTCGGCGGGTAGAAGACTCACCCATCTCGAAGCTGTGATGGAGACTGCCAATGGAAAGGTGTGCGCGTCGTGCATCCACGAGAAAGTGAGAGTCGAGGTTCCGACCATGTAGCCTCGTTCCACACACCCAGCACTGACAACTTGAACTTGCCGCTGGAGCTCGGCGACCCGTTCTGTTATCGCGTCTCTAGTCGCGGTGGTCACGATTGCTGTTCCATTTGGGGGTTGGATATGGATTTTGTGGCATTGCAACGGCATATTTATAGGCATACAAGAAAGTGGCAGGAGGACTGCGCCTACTAGATGGTACGAGGTAGACGAATCTGCCCAAAATCAGAAGACAAGCTTCGGGTCATAAGGTTCTTATGTTCGAAAATCAGAACGGCCGACCTTAAGTTAAAGAGAATCATGAAGATATTGGTAAGGCAAAGACCAATTAACCTTTGTCGTGTGGCATTTCTGATATTGACTTGACGAGGCTCCGCGGTCTTCCACATATACACGCTAGAGAGAACGAGCGCTGGGATAATTACATTCTCTGTACAGAAATTAGGACATTCTCCTCCCCCCCTTTTGCCCCACTTGAAAATGATAGTGTCGCTATCGGAACATCGTTTCCTGGAATTTTTTGTCAACACCGACAACACAACCCATCGCAGCCCGGCTAGACAAGGAAGACCCTTTGTTCCAAACTGCACCCATATCTCCAGGGGGGTGTGGATTCCGATTGTTTGGACTGAGGTTACGGCAAGCTTTTCCATCAGATCCTAGAATCACATTACTCAAATACACCCGTCGCATCCGAGGATTATCAAGAAATGTTTAATCCACGGACTTCGCTCCTTCTGGTAGGACGCACAGACATCTCTCACCGCTGTCCGAACAAAGCTTTCCAGCCACGGAATCGGGACTTCAAAATTGTGACACTCGCGCCCAACACCGTCTTGACGCCAACCACCATGTAGACTGGCTGTTCATAATCCATTTGCTGAAATAATTTCTTACCTTCAGTTCCGCTATCGCAGCGTCAATGGACTTGCGGCTCGGTTCAAACTATTCCGTGAGCGTGCACTTGAAACTGTATGTCTTAACGTGCTTCCTATCGTAGTTGATACTCGCATCGCCGCCCAGACCGAAGATGGACAAGAATCTGGCAAAGAGTCCGAATTCGCCTTTGTGACCTTTGCTGATCGTCTGGGAGAAGTCGTATTTGTCGGTGGGAAATCTTTTGGTATCGATTGCGGCGACATCGGGCGTGAAGAGTGTTAGCTGAGGCTGCAATGGGTCGTCAATCACGGTGCCAAAGGGCCAAGGTCAAAAAGCCGACAGGAAAGTCCCATCCTGGAACTAGGAAATATGTCAAGGACCCTGGTTACGGCCACGCTCTAGTAGTGGCTATGTGTCATGAACAGGATAACTGCTAAGACAACCACACCAGCGACGATTAGAGGAGGCCACGGAAGGAGGAAGACCCGTTAGCTGAGCTAACGCCGAGACATTGATGAGACACGAAACGCTGATTAGACACGGACTAAGAGGCTAACTACTCACACACATAAACACGAGAAGCAAGGGGATGAAGGCCTTCACGCATGCTCCTTGCACGAGAGACTCTCCCTCCTCTCATTGAACAGGGGCTAGGCGATCGGCCTGAAGAAGGAGGAGGTAATGAGTATGGCAGAAGAGCAGCTGTAAGAGAAAAGACTGAGCTCATAACTTGATATCTTGCTTGAGTGCAAACTGCTTGGTTGGCATCCGTGTTGTCTATTCGCCTGTGTGTTGCTTCTCTATCTAAAGGAAGAAAAAAGATGAAAGGAAAAGGTATTTCTCAGAGTGCGGCCTTGCGGCCAGAGCCGACCAATCAGAGCGCAGAATGATTTGCCTGTACAATGTAAAGGCACGCTAGCTCAGCCTCGTGTCTCAAAACCTCAGTAAATCATGCTCGAAGTCTTGTTGTAACTTAGGTTAAGGAAGGCTTATAGAGTATGGAATTCTAGTATTACTTTGCTATTGCACTCTGCCTATCTACATAGGCGTTCCTAACAGCGAGGGAGGCGTACAAGGCAAGTGTCGGTTGATACTGCGCCTAGTGTGGGGGGGGGGGGGGGGGTGGTGCGCCTACCACGAGGCACTGCGGTGCCGTCACGTGCTCTGCAGCGCGCACAACCTCTTGTTTGTTCTCTCTCTCGGATATGTTTGATAGCAATCAACCGTTGTTAGTGATTCTCTCTGCGCACACGCTGTGCCCGCTACATGGAGGAATGTTCAGGAGCTCAAGGCCTGATTCAGATTACAGGCAATTTGTCTATATCTCCTAGAGGTTCTACCTAAGCAGAAGAACCAGACATCATCAGCACTTCAATTCAACGATTCCGCAGAGACATCTAAACGCACACAGTCACAGGTTCAGAAGCGTCCCAGATCGCTCACGTGACCAGAACTGTCGCAGTTCAACAACCGGAGGTCAAGGGAAATACTCAACACTGATTGATTACATGATCGTTCGGTTCTGCCTATTCATCGGGCCGATCCCTCACACTGCCACCGTATTTTGAAATTCTTCAAACGTGTGAGCTTCCAGTCTGTCTAGGCTATGCAGTAATTGGTGCTTGAGTTGCCGGGGCTGCAGGGTTTGGTGGAGCTGGTGCAGCTGCTGGAGAGAGTTGTTGACTCTTCGCATTAGAACCGTTCAGGTAAGGCACGTGGCCGAGAAGTTGCCTTGCAAAAGGGCTTCTCTGAAATTTCAAGCCATTCTTCTTTAATGTTTCACACAAGTCAATATAGCTTGGATTCTCATCCAGCATGGCGTGAATGTTCGCAGGGAACAGCTCGACGTGAGCATTTTCGGGTATGGACTCGAGAGAGTGGACCGCTGCCTCTTCCAGAGTATTCCGCTTATCTTCTGGCCAGATCCTCCCACTCGCAGGACGACAAGCGAGTAATCCCTGAGTCAAATGAGACGACGGGGCTTGCCCTGGTACCGGCAATGGTGATGGCCCCGAAGTGTTTGGTGATATCTGTTTTCGGTATTTTCTGAGCTCACACACCCGGAAATTGGTCGGAAAAGTGACAAGACCCATGCCTTCCCGCGCCTTGAGTGACAAATATCCGACAATCTCCAGATCCCGGGAACGCGGAGAGCAAAAGAGCTGAAAACTCTTTTGAATTCTGGAGCCCCGAGGCTGACCACACGGTGTCTCATGTGACCGGGATTTTATGCATTTCCCCGCAATCTGGGGTCCGTCAATTTCGCCTGTGTGGAGCGGCGGGGAGTCGGGCATTCAAGCGATTAACGTACTTGCTCGGTATACTCCTGGTGACCTGGGGGGGGTCATTGAAGAAGAACCCAGTCTGAGGTGTTTCTAGGGTGTCTATCCAAGACTATATCAATGAGTAACTGTTCCCTGGGACCGAGCGTGACAGCATCCACCGATCTTCGCGTTACAGCCGTCACGAACGTCTACACACGTGAAGCAGCCCAAAATGCAATCAACACATGAGGTGGAACTGAAATCCTACGTGGCCCATGAGGATCAAGTGGGCATGGACGAATGTGATCAGGATGCTCATCTCACCAAGCGTGTGACCGATGCTGCACATCTTTTCCAAGGTATAAGCAATCCCACCCTCCCATTGATTTCTTCACTGAAAGTCAGCAGAGGACAGCGAAGGCCATGTGCTCGTGAGACTTCTCATCCCGCGTCCGACCGATGACCCAAAGGACCCGCTGGTAATCTCGTCACCCCATGCTCTCTCGGGCCAAACAAGCACTGATTTCGGTTTGTCGTTATCCTAGACGTGGCACGTGTGGCGAAAATACCTTGCTACGTTCTCCGTCAGCTACTTTATCTTTCTGTCGTACTATATTACCAGCTCTCTCAATCCCATCCTGGTCACTATTGCGACACACTTCGACGTTAGCGTTACAAGGGCGAGCTGGCTCATTAGCTTCAACGTGCTTTTCTTAGGGATCGGAAACCTCCTCTGGATTCCGCTCGCGCAAAAGATAGGCAAAAGACCCGTCATCCTGATCTGTACAGCAATGTTCTTTGCTTCGAGCATATGGTGCGCCGTGGCAAATACCTACGGGTCCATGCTTGGAGCACGAATCATCCAGGGATTGGGAGCCAGCGCCAGCGAGGTCCTAGCTCCGGCTGTTGTCGCAGATCTTTTCTTCGTACACGAGCGCGGCCTCTGGGTTGGCGTGGCCATGTTTAACATTACCCTTGGCAGCTCCCTAGGAGGAATTTTCGCCGGCCTGGTAGCCAATGCCAACTCAAATTGGCGCTGGGTGTTTTGGATGAACACGGTCCTGACAGGCGTCTGCTTCCTCGTTGCGGCTCTGTTCTCCCCTGAGACGAATTTTCGACGGCCACCGGAGAACGAAGGTGGCGAGGGCAGGCACCCTTCGGAGCTCGAAGCTATTCGAGCTCGAGCGAACAGCAGCTGGATGAAGTCCATCAGTGTCACAGGCTGGTACGACCGGTATGATCACATCACCATGGGATCGTAACGTGTAGATCGCCCCAAGCTAATTTCATCGCAGAGAGACCTCCATCTGGTGGCTGTGGTTGAGACCTTGGCTCACTCTGAGATATCCTGCTGTCCCATGGGCCTCGCTTCTTATCGGACTGAATCTTGGTGCGTATGTGATGATATCAACTGCAAATTCAGCCGTCTTCCCAGAATTGTACAATTTTACCTCCCTCGGTGTCGGTAACATCGCGATTGGTGTGAGTCATCGGCTCTTCCGATTCAATCCAATTCTCCATCGGCTGACAATCGCGCAGTATCTCATATCCGGTATCTTTGGGTGCCTTGCCGGGGGGCCCCTCAGCGACTGGCTTGCTTCCACCATCACCAAACGTCGAGGTGGCTACTTTCTCCCCGAGTTTCGCCTGTGGTGCCTGATCCTTCCGGCTGTCTTCGTGCCGATCGGTCTTTTGATGTGGGGAGGAGGGCTGGAGAACCGTTTGTCACCATTTGTGGCAATTGTTGGCTCAGCCATCTCATGTGCTACTACCAATGCAGTCGTATCCACCTGCATAGCCTATGTGGTCGACTGCTATCGCCCGTTTGCTGGAGATACCATCACCGTATTTACAGCGTTCAAGAATACCGTGACATTCGGTCTCACCTTCGCCGTATTTCCCTGGTTGGCAAAGTCCGGCCCTCTCAAGGTAAGCTCAGAAGTGGCGCCTTCGTCGGATTAAGAATTCCCTTACTAATGTCGACACAGTTGTCCGGTTACCTGCTCTTGATAGAAGGAGTAGTGTTCCTGTCTGCCATTCCAATGTACGTCTATGGACATCGCTTGCAAAAATGGTCCACCAAGTTTGCGATTTGAGACCCATGAAGTCACATGGCCGACTATAGTGTCAGTCTGGATCAGAGATTTCGAGATCGAACCAACGCCGATCTCATCCGAGTTGGAAAAAAGGACTTGAACGAAGAG
This sequence comes from Cladophialophora immunda, assembly GCF_000835495.1. Taxonomy (NCBI): domain Eukaryota; kingdom Fungi; phylum Ascomycota; class Eurotiomycetes; order Chaetothyriales; family Herpotrichiellaceae; genus Cladophialophora; species Cladophialophora immunda. The sequence continues at coordinate 2,306,728 of NW_015622542.1, read as the reverse complement.
AATGCGGTGGGCCCGATGGAGTGGTCTCGCATCCAGATAGAGGTTGCAAAGACGGGGTCTATATGATTCTTGTCAGAGATGCTGGACGCATCTACAGGGTTCATATGCCGTGCACTTGATGTAACACCCTATGTTGGAAGCAGACGAGAGAGTTGTTTGCCTGAATTTGCGGACTTTAACGTTGATATATGACCTAAAGCTGTAAAAAGGGACGGTCACCACATGGTGCATAGACATACCAACCGTGATGGCTTTGCAGATGATTCATTTCCACTTCTGATCCTCTTAACGCGCTCATTGTGAAACAAATCCTCAGGATATCATGCATATAATCTTGCCTTTGGTAGTATTCGCAGCCAGCAACTCATGAGCCGCTTGAATATCCTTCCAATCGAACACTCTCTCAATGTAGACCTTGAACGATCCATCCACGAACTTGGGCAAAGCTATCTCGATGATGCGATCGCGCAGCTTTCCCTGATATTGCTCATTTCTCGACCGCAGGGTGCTGCCTTCGTACCTTATCCTCTTCTTCAAGAACCGACTGATGTCGACCGGCTGCTGTATCACTGCTCCGCCTAACGTGCCCAGGCTGACGATGTGACCCTCCTGCGCGACGGCTTCGAGATTTTGGTTGAAGTATCCTGCACCGACGACGTCGATTATCAGGTCCACTCCTTTCCCATTAGTGTATTGTAACAAGTCTGCCGCCCAGTCGCCGTTCTTGTAGTTGAATCCTTCGGTCGCCCCAGCTGATTTGCAAAAGTCAATCTTTTCCTGCGTGCTAGTCGTTACGTAAATCGCACTCGCGCCGTCTGCCTTTGCGAGTTGGATGCCAGCAAGTGCAACACCGCCTGCACCAGCATGCCATAAGATACTTTGTCCGGGTTTGTAGCCACCAACGAAATACATTGCCTGAAGAGCGGTGAACCAGGTTTCGGGAATTCCGGCCGCTTCTTCCCAGGTAAGGTTCTTTGGTTTGTGGATCAGCGTATGCGTGCTCACGGCAATATATTCAGCGTACGCGCCTCCATATGCGAGCCCGAATACTTCGTCTCCGAGATTGAAGCTGCCTTGCTCCGTGGCGATGGCTTCGATCGTCCCTGAAAACTCCACGCCCAGTGTTGATGGTGCCTGTGGAGGCACAGCATATCTTCCCTCACGTTGGAGTATGTCCATACGATTCAGACCAAATGCTCGGATTCTGACGAGTGCTTGGTTCCTTGTGGCCACAGGTTTGGGGGCGTTCTCGTTGATAAAGAGGGCCGAGAGAGGCCCTTTGCCGCCTTTGATATCAATTGCTCGCATTGGAGATATCATTCCGCTTCTTGTACTGAAGTGATCTTCCTCCTACAGATATTGGAAGGTGTATAGATTATGACTATGGCTTCATTATCGACATATCACAGCGAGATATCTTGAGGATGGAAAGCCTTCTTGGTAACGAGGGAAAGGCAGAAGGGGATTACTACTCATCACGAGTACAAATACTACTTTGGTAAGCTTCTGCTATGTTTCCTCCAAAACATCCACTTTGACACCGATACATCTTAGACTATGACGGACATAAGAAGGAAAGTTTGAGCCTTCAAAGTTTTTCACCGACACCAGCTCATGACTCCATAGCCAAGTGGCACGTGAACGGAAAATATAAGAAGCCCCGCAATGGCTGCGAGCAGGCATGCCCAGATATGCCCCCAGAAATTCCCCCCAGAAATTCCCCTAGAGCAACACAGACTTGCTTCCTGCTCCACGATCAAGATGAACACTCGACGGCCTCGGACGAGCTGTACAGCATGTCGAGCCGCGAGAATTGGTTGCGATGCAGCTGCTCAGAAGCCCGCTGCTTGTAGCAACTGTGTGCGCAGGGGAAAATTCTGCGACATTAGCACGACTGCTATGCACAATGTCGCACGACGAACCCAGGACGATACGGTCAGCACGACCGCATGGGAGTCATCCAACGAAGCGGCTTCTGAGGACACAGCATGGCACGATTCAAACGATAATTTTATGCCGCAAGCAACGTCGAGAATCTCGGCGGAGGGCATGGCGCAGGACGCGGCTTCTCAATTCTTCGCAGCGAGGCGTCCGGCGTTTTCTGATCCATTTCCCGCTCCAACATCATCTACCTTTGATGCCAACAGCGTCGCATGTCGCAGAATGCATGCAACTATGCTGAATGGTCTTTTATGGGACATATACTTCAAGGTTTTCGAATTGCGGTTTGCAATCTGGCTTGGGAACAGTTGTCGTCCCTATCTGGACTTTACACCCGTGAGGATCATTGCTTCACGCATTCATTACCCATGAGCTGACTCTTTAGCGTTTCAGAAACCCAAAGCCTCCATCATACAACTGATCCTTGAACTGGACGGGTGTGAAGACTTTCATGGGCCCAGTTCGCAGAAATATCTCCCACACGCTCCAAACACACTTCTCGATGACACTCGCAAGAGTGTCGACGCTGAACGCATGATGAACGACGCCCTTCTCACTGCCATCTATGCTTATGCCGTGCGCTGGCTACCATTACAGAGTGCGTATCGAAACACAGATGATCAAGGGGCGTCCGAATGTCAAAGCCGAGAACAGGACGTCCGGTCATACATGTGGCGTCAGGCCAAACAGGCCATTTTACATGCTTTGACTCGACCCAGTTACAGATCCATATTGGCTTTGTTGTTGTTTACTTCGACCGAGATGCCGACCGAAGACGACGATCCGGGATTTGTTCAGTTATGCAACCAGGCTCTGTTCAGCCACTTACATATATTGAGAAGCCCGGTTAAATGGCAGGCAAAGACACTATCACCCAACCAGCTGGCGGCTTCGTCATCCAACGACCGGGTCGTATGGTGTGTCCCGGAGGATGGTAATGCGAAGCATAATCAGGAGCCAGACAATGTATTCTGGCTGTGCGTGGTGTTCGGCTGCTCTCGCGCCCTCCTCCGCCTGCAACCGTCTTTTATACTGCTTGGCAACTCAGGTGACGAACAGGTCTGGAAATTCATTCGCGAACGGACGGTGATATTCGACCAGTCATTTGGAACGTTAAAAGGATCTCAGACCCCGCTGACGCCGGACATTGCAGAGACAGTCCTCCAGCATGCAACAGCGTGCAAGACCATGTACATCGGCGTCATCACCCAACTATGCGACTCTCTTTTTCACCACAAGCTCTTGCCCGTTGAGATAGCATCCCAGGCCGTGATTGATGAAGCCCAGCGGTTCCACGACGTCTTTGACCACCTATTGGCCATGTGCGCCCGTGACTATATGTTCCTCACGTCTGAGAGTCAACTCAATTATCGTAAGTCTCGCAGATCAACATCAACACCACGGTCAACGGGCATATGTACTAACCTACCCTTTATAGTGCTTCTCGTAACTCACTATCATCTGGCCTCGTTAATTCTTGCAGACATTCTTGACAGTCAGGACACCGTCTCAGAACATTTAAAGAACCCGGTACTGTCACGCTCTACTTGCTGTCAAGCCATTGTAAATGTATTAAGCCTAGTTTTGACCCATGATCGACATTCTACCGTCGACGACTTTGCCTACGGAAGTAAATTGCTGCTTGATCCTTCACCTGAGCTCATGGCTGAGGTCCTGCTTCGAACGGGCAACGCTATCCTTGTCATGCATACTTCTGGCGAGATCTCGACGTATACAACGCAGACCATGTTGTCCATCATCTTCAGCGCTTCGACGATCGTATCGGAGATCTCTCGAAAGGCTGCCTTGGTGTTGTCCATCTTACGTCAAGCATGTGCAGCACGCAACCTCAAGGTTTTCGAAGAAGACCCGCGATGTACCTTGAGGGCTCCTACGACCGATCTTGCCGTCCTCGCTGCCTGCGACCTAGAGGCCGTCAGTAGCTTCTTGCAAGAAATGGAAGTTCAGTCCGCCTTGCATGCATCTAACTTGAACAATATGGTCAAGCTTTATGAGGAAAAATGGATCTACACGGCCCAAAGTTGAAGGTGTTTTAGAACGACTGTCAGCTTGAGAAATCAAGGGATTTCATGCGAATATCCATCATGTCTACTTTTTGAGCAGAATCCATATCATCAGGGAGCTTGGAAAAGAGCGAACTTTGTTCCACTCCTCCCGGAGCCTCGTAATTTTACCCTCAGATTCAAACTCGGCAACGGTCGCGGTATAACGTGCCCTCCTTTCGCACACCTCCGTACACGTTCAATTCTCCCTCCAGTGCGATAACGCTATGAAGCCCAATAACGCGTCGCTTCGTCCGAGAGGCTGATGGTAATCCCGTCAAGTTCTCCTATTTCCGACCCGGAGATAGTGCAGAGAATCAAAGACGGCTTTCACATTCCACATTTTCCGTGCGACTGACTCTCCGCGCCATAGCACACCGATTGCGAGCTTTATGCTCAACTAATGCGTTACCTTCGTCAAGAATGCCGCTGCTTATTATTAATGCGTGAAGGTACCCGTCTCGTCTTGACGAATTGATGTCCCGCTCTCGGATCCTCAAGGGTCACCATCTAACCTACACGATTCCATACCGTTAGGCAAGCAGCCTCTTGTACGCCTTCGTTCGGTGTCGCTGTCGTCACGCTCTCTCATCCTAGTCCGACAATCTTCTCTCTTCCTTGCGCTCACAAAATCGCATTGCCTCACAAAGATGAAATCAGCACACGTTTTCAAGACGTCTGACGAGCAATTTGAAGTCCGGATCCAGGACATTCCCATTCCGAAGCCCGAAGCAAACCAGGTTCTCATCAGAGTCGTCGTCTCAGGCACAAACCCCAAAGATTGGAAACATCCACTACGATTCCCAGAAGCTAGTGGGATGAACACTGGTGATGACATTGCCGGGTATGTCGAAGCATTCGGCTCCAATGTCACCGAGTTCAAGGTCGGCGATCGCGTTGCAGCGTTCCACCAAATACGCACTCCGAACGGGTCTTTCGCAGAGTATGCAGTTTCGTGGGAAAAGACGACTTTCCACCTGCCCAATTCGACCTCGTTCGAAGAGGCGGCAACGATTCCCCTCGCTGCTATGACGGCCGCCGTGGGACTCTTTTGTCGACTAGGCATACCTGAGCCATGGGTCACCGTGTCTCAGGCACGCAAAGATGCTCTGGCGGGAGGGGTGGTCGTCTATGGCGCTGCTTCGGCCGTAGGAGCATTCGCTGTCAAACTCCTCGTGCGCTCGAAGATACACCCTGTCATCTGCGTGGCAGGTCGCGGAACCTCCTTCGTCGACGGTCTCATTGATAGATCTCAAGGCGACACCGTTGTCGATTACCGTGCCGGAAACGACAGTGTCGTTGCTGGAATTCGTGCTGCTATCCCCCAAGGCCAGAACCTCATGTACGCCTTTGACGCAGTCAGTGAGAAGGGAAGCTACCAGAACATCACGAAGGTTCTCGATTCTCGTGGGCACCTCAGTTTAGTCCTTCCTGGGCAAGTAAGCCCAGAGACGATCAATAAGACTTTGACCATAGTCAGCGTCGTGCACGGTGGTCCGGATGACCCCACGGATTTTGGGTATGCTTGGTTCCGCCTGTTCAGTTTGGGCCTCAAGGAGGGTTGGTTCAGTGGGCATCCCTATGAGGTTATTCCCGGCGGACTGAACGGAGTGAAAGTTGGGTTAGAGAGATTGCAGGCTGGTAAGGCGAGTGCTGTGAAATACGTATATCGCATCGATGAGACTGCCGGTATTCGATCGTAGTTAGACAGAGGATTTTGTATCAGTGACTACAGGTGCTCCAGGAGCATGGAAGAATGAAGGATTGTTTCCGAGAAGAATAAAGTTAGCTTGTGACTGAGAGCGAAGAACCTTTGTCAATTATTAATAGCAATCACAATCTACCAGCCGCTGGGGCCATGAATGCCAAAGCCGGCGGTATTATCCGCTAAGCTCGTAGGACCCCCATTCAAGTGCCCACGTATCATCTATTCAATCAATTCTTTCAGCCTCAGAGGGACCAATGCCTCCGTTCCACAGGACTGGGGTGATCACAATGTCAATAAACCTCAACTTTTTCTGGCATTGACCATGAGGCGCTCTACTCACTACCATCCAGGGTTTCTCGTGAACAGCAGCCTCTGCCGATCAGTTTGCAAACGCTCGATTTCAGATGTTCGCAACACATCCTTGAGCTTTGGGAACAGTTCCAGGGCATTTGTGCGGCCAATCTTCGCCACATCTGTATGGCTAATCGGCAAGGTGTCCACCCACGTAGCACCTTCAGTGATGTTCTCATAAGGGGTATCAACCGAGAAGAGCACTCGCCCGATACCGATCTCAGTGATTGCATGGGCAAGGGTAGGGGTTGAGAAGAGCCCGGCCGTGGTGATGTAGATGTTCTGCTCGAAGTACTCCCTCAGTGTCTTTTGCGAGGGTAAGTTACGCCCTCGGCTTCTCTTCTCGAGCCAGTGGTCCATGCGAGTGAGGTGATTGAGGATCATTTCGCCTATACATTCGAGAGTGACATAGTCAGCCCGGATCGTCACTAATATTGAAGGACTTCCAGGAAGTTGAAGTAAAGTAAGCTGTGCGTTTGAAGACGTACCCATATGCCCCAGGATGATCTTCACCCTGGGATATCGATCGAACAAGCCACTCGTGCACAAGGCAAGGGCTTGGAAGCTACAATCTCTCGCGAAGCTATACACTGGGCCTACCAGCCACGGTCGATGTTTGTATAGACGAGCAAAATCTTTTGGCAGTGGCAATTTTGGATGCAGATAGATTGGAACATCGAGTTCCTGTACTTTGGCCCAGAAAATGTCGTACTTTGGCTCATCAAAGCTCCATTCTTCGACCGCAGTGCCATCCTCTCTTAGATACTCCTGGCCACCGTTCAACATTGCTCCGAACATACCGAGCTCGTTGACGCATCGGGATAGTTCGGCCACCGCCGTGTTTGGATCGTGCATGGGTAGGGATGCAAATGCCCCGAACCGCTCAGGTGATGTGCGCACGAGGCCGGCCAGATAATTGTTCGACTTGATGGCAAACTTTTCCGACTCAATGGGGTCGTGAATACCCTGAGGTCCGCTTCCGTTTTGCGAGATGATCGCAAACTCGACCCCATTATCGTTCATCTCCTTCAGTCGAGCCCCATGCAGATCGACCAGGGCTCGGAAAAGCGCGGTGCCATCGCGAGCGATGAGGTTCAGTCGACCAATGATGTCCTCGTCAGGCATCGAAACATGTTCTTCGAGGATGATCTTGCCTTTCATTCTGAGCAATCTGGTCTTTGTTACGAAACAGAGCACTTGCAATCTCACTGTTAATCTGTTGCTGGAAAGGCGACACAACGAATTTCATTAAAAGGCCCCCATATAACTGCTCAGTGAAGGGCTTCGGTCTGGCTTTGGAGTGAGCCGCCAGCTTTTGATCTGAAAGGCTTTCACTCCTTGTATTTCCGTTCGGTCAATGATCTGTAGAGGCCGAAATCCGATCACGTGGAGTACCTGTCCTGCTCGAATTTACCTATACCCTGTGCTGTGGCTGATAGGTGGGTATCCACGAACGGAGTATTCAGCGTAGTCTATCCAATCCACATCGGCGCAATCAAAACAATCTGGAATATTCTACAGAGGTTTTTAGGCTCCGTTCTCCCTTGACGGCCACGCGCCATCTTCACTACCTCACTAGCACGCCCGTTCCTTTCCCAGGTCCCGTATTGACCATTTAACGCCCGCCTCTCAGAGACGCTCTCGACCGAGCGTATCACGACGCCCATCTCGTAAACCATACTTCTCCGCAACCTTTTTCCATCCGATTTGGCCCACCAAATACGCTGTTGACTGGGTGTGGTTGCTATTCAAAGGTTAGCTCGCAGCTCTTCAAAAGGAAGACTGGGTATGACTCGTACTTGGTCAAGACGGGGCACACGCTGAGGTCAACCACTCGTAAGTTCTTGACTCCCCTAACACACATGTTTGTATCAACGCAAGCGGTTGGATCGTCTGCTCGTCCCATCTTCACGGTGGCGACAGGATGCAAGACACTCCCAAGTTCTTTCCTAATGAAAGCCAGCACATCTTCTTTACTGTCTGTCTTTGGAGCGTGATAGCGACCTCCAATGTACTTTGAGAGGTGCGCCGAGTTCACAAATCTCAGCAATTCTCTTGTTCCATCGACCAAGGTTGCGCGATCGTAAGGGTGTGCCAGAAAGTTGCCGTCGATCACCGGCACGGCATGAGGATCGTTGGAGCTCAGAATCACACTGCCCCGGGACTGAGGATTCATGAGCATGACACACATGCCTATCGCATCCTCCCCGTTTTGTCTTTCCAGGACCCGCGGGACATCGCCAGCCAGAAAGACTTCAAATTGAGGAGCGTCGGGTTGGTTGATTCGCTGCTGGACTTCGCGAGGGAGCTTGCTGAGTTCCTCTTGCGAATAGAGCTTTTTGTCTAGTTTAAGGAATCCCACCAGGTTTGCCAGTTCTCTGAATGCTTCGCTGCCCGTCCGACTCCGCAGCCATTCCTTACGAGCTGCGAGCAAGGCTGGTTTGTTGCTAGCATATGCCATCTTGTCCGACAACGCAGAAGAGCAGCCCCACCTCAAAGGCAAGAAGACATGGTCGAGCATGTCTTTACCGACCCTAGGAAGGTTGACGCGACAGGGGATTCCCAGCTCCTGCAGTTCGTCCTTGGGCCCGATGCCACTCAATAACAGAATCTTGGGAGTATCGATAGATCCAAGGGATAAAATCGTCTCGGCCTTGGCTCGCACTTCTCGTCCATCGGCAAGAACAACGCCAGCGGCCCGGAGTACGTCTTCCGCCGGATTGTCTTCCAAGATTATCCTGTGGGCGATAGTGTTCGTCCAGATATGGAGGTTTGGTGGCAAATTGCTTAAGTATGCCGTTGCACTGGTTGTCCTGGAGCCTTCGTATGAAGTGGTCGTCACTGCGGCAAGTCCAATAGGATGGCCACTGTTCTGATCTGGATTGATGGGCCAGCCGAAATCTTGAGCTGCTTGCATCAGAATGTCATTTCCACGGGGCCATTGTTTTCGAGGAAACAATTGTAACCCTAGTGGACCTTTTGTGCTGTGAGCGCCTTCCACCAGCTTGACCCACTGGTTCTCGTCATTGTCGTCCTCGAATGACAGATTCTCAATCTCCTTGTAACGTTCGAGGACGTTGTCCCATTTATAAGCGTCATCTCCCACCATCGAAGCCCATGTGTTGTAGTCCGATGCCGCACCGCGTATGTAGCCTAGGTAGTTAGCAAGGCTGGACCCTCCTAGACCTCGTCCGCGGTAGTAAGTCAAGATTCGTCCATCGAGATGCTTTTGAGGCGTTGTTTGATAGTCAAAACGAATGTCTGGATAGTGATGGACACTGGTGTATCTCTGGCTGGGAAGATATAATTCTGGACGCTGGGCATCACCACCCGCTTCGATCAACAAAACATTTGGTGCAGCGTTCGAATGCGCAATTTTCGAGGCGATGACAGCACCGCTATTGCCTGTGATACGTTGAGCGCATTCTGCGCTGTGAGAGCTTTCCCACACTTACCCGCGCCAACGACAATGAAATCAAAGGTTTCCCTGTGAGCGGCCATGTTGTCCAAGAGTATAGTGAGGGATCGAAATGCTCTCCAAGGCCGGACCTTAAAAGTGATTACTGAGACTGTGTCTCAGTCAACCCCCAAAGTCCTCTCATCCACAGACAGCAAGAGGCCCGACTATTGATGCTGAGGCCATCATGCATATCCTGCCACCTATCCGATTCCGGCCTACCAAGTGCCAACCAATCTGGAATCTTGCTCAAAGGCTCCAAAGGAGTTTGGTGGTCATGTAAATTTAGATGACATTGAGTCCCGAGGTTTTTTTGATTCTCCGCCAAATGGAACAACCTCGGGCAACACTGGCCCATTCCCCGGCCACGTGAATTTTCCTTCGTGAATGTGATCTACCTTGCATGGCACGCCAGGTTTAGCTGCTTAGACCCGTGGTAGTAAGATGCTTGGGTCGTCCCCATACCTTTCCGCAGAATCATAATAAGTCGACCTTTCGCAGCTTAGAGTAAAGTTGAACCAGCAATTAGGTAGTACATACCTATGCTTCCTTTAGTTCTTCTTCTCACTTCACCATGGGTTCCATTCAGGAAACGCCGGGAGGAACATACGTTCCCCATTATGCGAAGATCACCAGATTTTCTCTCAGTTCGGACGACCCTGCAGACTTCTTCGAGGTCCACAATCCAGCAACAGGGGAAGTCATCACAACGGTAGCAGGATGCGGCGAGAAGGGGGTAGAGAAGGCTGTAGCCATTGCTCAGAAAGCTTTTGACGATTTATGGAGGTGGAAAACACCAAAAGAACGATCAGAACTGTTGCTGCGCGCGGCCGACCATCTGGCAGCTCACAGCGAGGAATTGGCGTATCTCCTGTCCATGGAGAACGGGAAGCCCGTTACCCAAGCAAGACAGGCCGACATCACATTTGTGGTCAACATCTACCGTTTCTTCGGATCACTTGTTGACAAGCTGCCTAGTGAGCTCTACGATCAAGGCAGTATTTATTCCTCAATCATCCATGAGCCATACGGTGTCGTCGCGGGTATACTGCCATTCAACTGGCCCGCCATTCACTGTGGAGGAAAGTCGGCGCCCGCTTTGGCAGCGGGTAACACCATCATTCTGAAACCTGGGGAACAGGCACCCTTGACCGTTATGCGGATTGTCGAACTCGTCTCCGAGGTGCTACCTCCAGGGGTTATCCAGGCACTTCCGGCCGCTGGAACGAACATACCTGCGAAACTCGTTTCACATCCGACCGTTAAGAAAATCTCCTTCACCGGCTCAACTAGAGGTGGAGCAGCGGTGAGCAAGCTTGTTGCAGACAACATTACACATGTTTCGCTTGAGCTTGGTGGCAAGAACTCTCTCATTATCTTCGATGACGCTGACATCGACTTGGCAGTCCGAAGTGCCATGGACGGCGGCTACTTCAATCAAGGGGAAGCCTGTACTGCTGCATCCAGAGTGATTGTGCAACGAGGGGTCCACGATCAGGTCGTAGCCAAGATGGCTGCTGCCGTAAAACGCCTTGTCGTCGGGCACGGAGCCCGGGAAGAAACACATGTCGGCCCTCTGATTACCAAGGAACATGCGAAGAAGGTGGCAGCTTATCTAAAACTAGGCGTCTCTGAAGGAGCCAAAATCGAGGCGCAAGCAGCGCTGCCTACGGACCCGGCCCTGAGCGATGGCTACTGGGTAGCCCCCACGCTATTCACTAAAGTTACAAGAGATATGAGAATTGCACAAGAGGAGATGTTCGGGCCCATTGTTACCGTCAACGTGTTCGATACATACGAAGAGGCTATTTCGATTGCCAATGAGCCCGAGTACGGCCTCGTCACCGCCATTTTCACCCAGGATACCACCAAGGCTCTCAGAGCTGCACGAGACATTGATGTGGGAATGGTCTTCATCAACAACTACACCAGAATGGCCCTTGGCACCCCTTTTGGCGGCGCTAAACACAGCGGGTATGGGAGAGAGCACTGTATTGAGACCCTTCGAGAGTACAGCCGTCCAAAGAGTATCCGCATTCCGACGGGACGGGCGCCGATTCCGGGTTGGACGAAACTTGGAACTCTCTTTGAGCCTCTGCCTAAAGTCAATGGCGCACATCTTTGAAGAGCGTGAGGAGTAGATTTGTTTTTTTCCGTACCAGGCCAAGAGGGAACCGGTGCTGCTAAACTCAGATGCGCTCAACGTTATCATCTTTTCACAATACACAACGTCCATAGCTAAGGACACGCGTCGAGTTTGATCTGCAACAGGCATTAATGTTGCAGGGCACCTGCGTATTGGACTAATGTATGTAGTGTTTGATGGAAAGGACTTGCATCCATCCAAAGGGGTTTATAAATGAAATTGGACGGGTAAGAGTACTAGTTCCTGTTTCCTTCAAGATATATTGGCACCTCTCTAACAGTATGGTCTAACTAAATCTCATTATGTATCCTGGAGTAGTAACAACATCATCTTCTTCCGATCATAAATGGAAGGTTCTACGCGCTGATAATTGTCAACATCATTGTGTCTTTCTCGATATGCGATATGGGTAACTAACTTGGAATCGAGGCCACGATCTTGCTCTGGTCATAGCCAAAGACTTTCATGGCCCCGAGTTTCGCCTCGTGCAAATCAAGTTTGTCAATTTTTGCTTGTAGTGTTGCTCGCGTTTCCAGCAGCTTCTCGGCCACCTCGGGCCATCCCAACTTCGCCGACGAGATTGGAAGAAGTGCCTCAGCACTAGCATCAGGAAGGATCGGCAACAGCTGTCCCTCCTTTTTCCTGACGATGCCATCAACAATGGTCGTAACAACATCTGCGGGTGTAGAATGCATGACGATAGCCGTGACAGGATCCAGCTGTGCTCCACAGATCATATTTGGTGTCAAGGCATCGAAGACAATAATATCTGCGAGTTTACCTTGAGCGATGCTGCCAATCTGATCATCCATGCCAATTGCTCGGGCACCGGCTATCGTGCCCAGTGCGTAAGCCTCTTGCACGGTCTTGTATACTCGGGCGGGTTTTAGTTCTCGCTTCAGGAACTTCTCGTTCCAAGTGCCCCTGGAGCTCTGTAGTGCCATGCGCATCTCGGCCGGAATGCTTGCGAGAACGACGTTATGGCAGTCTATGCCTAAGGACGAGTGCGACTGTATATCGCGCTCCGGATCGAAACACGCAGGCGTCCCAATGCCCATTTGTAGTTCGACTGAAGGTGTAGTGGAAATGTGGGCGTTTCGCTTCTTGATCAGACTGATGTCTTCTGATGACAAATAGTTCGCATGTGCAAGAACTGTAAAAGGGCCGAGAAGTCCCAATTCATCCATTTTCTGAACCGAAGATTGCGCGCCTAGAAGACTCGACGTTAGAAGAGTGTTGTATTTTGTTTCTTTTTGGCAAAGGACGGGTGAATGAACTGACCATTCTTGGGAGGAGAGTTGTGTGTGGTCAAGTATTTTATCCCGAGCTTCCTGATACTATCAAAAAATTCTGAAAGTGTTTCTTTTGGATGAAACCAACCATCGAAAGCGACACCGAGCTGTACCCTGCCATCCCCAAACGGAGCGCGCAGTGAAAGAGTTTTCAGATAGTCCATCGCCCAAGGTGCGATGAATGGTTGTTCGGTCTTGAACGGGGACCAGCTTTCTACCCTCGCATTAAAACAATAGCCGTAGATCGCGCGGAGCCCGGAAGAGGCAGTGGCAGCGATGGCAGCTTTGGCTGCATCCACAGCGTTATTAGTCGACCTCACCGCAAGTAAAATATGCGTTTGTCAGTAACGTACGGTGGTCTGCAGAATAGTTCAAATGGCTGTGATCCACCACTGTTGTCGTGCCCGCGCTGATGCATTCCAAACACCCGGCTAACTGGCCCCAGTAGATCTCTGTAGGGTCAAAATTTGCGGCTTGGAAAATACCTGCGGTTGAGCATGAGCATATGGCTCTTGTATTAGTCGCTAAACATGGGGGCTGCCGGTTATGTGCATACCTTGGGCGAGGTAATCCTCCATCAGGTTGTCTCCATGCCTTCCTCTTAATGCGATCGAGTACATATGCCTGTGGGTATCGATGAATCCCGGTGCCACTATCTTGTTTTTGCAATCGATGATCTCGATACCAGGTTCTGCTTTGATGTTTGCGGCAATACTGTCGATCCGGTTTCCCTTGACGAGAACATCTACTCGAGTGGCCTTCGCGCGATCTTGTTCATCATGGATGATGACGACGCCATCTTGGAGCAAAATCCGTCGGGTACCATCCGCCATTACGCACGCTGGCTCGGTCGACGAGAGGAGAATCTTTGTTAACAATATGAGCCGCGTTGAATATGCGTCGATGAGAGGCCTCAATTTCTTCTTCCCTCCTGAGTAACAAGAGACGATTTCAAATTCCTTTTTCCTGTGCGGATGGTCGGATGGACGTCCACGTGAGCGTGAAATTAACCCCCAAATGAATTTACCGAGGCGGCTGAATAACGCTGAGATCTTTCAAAGCTAGACTCCCACGAGGATGCTTGCTGCGCGCTTAAGCCTAGTCATTCAAAGGTCATCTTGAAGAGAGGATTTCCCTCATTCCCATCCCACGAGTCAAACTTCCCAGTAGAGAGTGTCTTGGATTTGAACGTAAGGTTCCATAATCTTGCCAGTGAGCTTTAAAAATCACCTTGTCACCATCTGATGTATGACGATGGACATGATGAATGCACTCTTGTACTCTCTCTTGGGGCTTGTCTGTCTTGCAAGTCTATACGTATTGCGAACCGCTTATCGTCAAGGGATCCGGAATGTGCCAGGACCATGGGCGGCCAAATTTAGCATATTATACCGGCTATCTCTAATCCTCAAAGGGAAAGCCCCTGAAGAGTACGGCAAGCTTCACGAAAAGTACGGACACATTGTGAGAGTCGGACCATTTCACGTCTCAATCAACGATCCTGCTGCCATTCCCCAAATTTATGGCATATCTAGCCGGTTTGGAAAGGTAGGCTGTCCAAGAAAAAAGTCCTTCATTCAGTGCTGGCTGATAATACTTCAAAGTCAGAGTTCTATAGCGTTTCTCCACCGTACTATGATGGAAAACAGCTCGAGAACATGTTCACCACTCGGAACCTGCAAGAACATAGGCAGCTCCGCAGTGCGACAACGTCAGTCTACTCCATGACAAACCTCAGGAACTATGAACCTCATGTCGATGAATGTACCGAGATCTTCCTCGGGATATTGAAGAAATATGACGGACAAGCAATTGACATAACTGAGTACATGCACTTTTATGCACTCGACGTCATTGCAGCCATCACGTTCCAGAAGCGCCTTGGATATCTGGATCATCAGCAAGATGTACTTGGGCTGGTGGCCAGTCGAGGTTTCAGCGCCAAGTACTTCGGTATTGTGGGCCAAATCCCCTGGATTCATCGGTATCTTCTTGGAAATAGACGACTGGTGAAATGGCTGGCGAGGTTGTATCCTGACACTCCAGACCCTCATGGAACGCTCTTTGCCGTGAGTTGAGATATTCTTTTGACCTTTCCGGTAGCGCTTGACTAATCTCGTCTACTAGGTGATCGAGAAACAAATTGAACAATACGATCTTGAAAAGAGGCTGTCTGATAGAACCGACTTCCTCCAGCAGCTGAGACGTAAGGATGATCCGGACAGGGCAAACCATAAGCGTGATCTCATGAATCATCTATCCAACAATGTGTACGAGGCCCGCATTGGATTTATTGTTGTTTGCAAACTAGGTGACTGACTTGTTCCTAGTACGGCGGGAGGTGACACGATCGCAATTGCACTTCGTGCCATGCTCTACTATCTCGCCAGAACCCCCGCGGCGTACAAGTCTCTCGTCCAGGAGATTGTGAATGCTGATGCTAACGGGGCACTTTCACCCCTGATCACCTTCGAGGAAAGCCTAAAACTGAAATACTTGTGAGAGTGTGAATGTGGATTTTGGGGCGAAGCTGATAGAATTCAAGACAGGCAGTGATGAAAGAAGCCATGCGGTTACACCCCTCGATCTGCTTTCCCCTGGAACGAGTTGTACCTCAAGAAGGTGCTAATATATGTGGCTACGACTTACCTAAAGGAACTATTGTGGGTGTTCTAGCCCCCTTGGTCAACCGCAGCAAAGATATTTTTGGATCCGACGCTGAAATATTCCGTCCGGAAAGATGGCTCGAGGTTGAGCCAGACCGCTTGAAGATGATGGAGCGAACTTTTATGACTGTATACACTCCTTTTCGATCATCATCGCCTCTGTTGTTTGGAGCTAACTTCTTATGCATCTCTAGTTCGGACACGGCTCGCGTGGCTGTGTAGGCAAAAACATTGCAATGCTGGAAATGTCGAAAATTCTTCCAGAGATCATTCGACGTTTTGAAGTCGAGTGCGCATCCGAGGAAAAGCCATGGACCACGGTGGCAGGCTGGTTCTGGAAGCAAAGAGACATCGAGCTCGTATTCAGTTCGCGCCAATTTCTCTCGTGATGACATCCACTCAGAGGGAGTCCTGGTTGATTTTTCAACAGCGACTGTGATTCTGCCAGTACTTCTCGTAACAGACGGGAGTCTGGGTGTTGAGCAACAGATTACGGTTGAGCATCTGGGCCGTGAGACTCTTCAGACCTAGTTGTGGTGTTGTTCACGCACGGCACCGATCAGGCCTCTAAAGTGGATCTGAGTCACGTAGACGGAAAATGGGAGAATTTCCCTGTTGAAGGATGGTACACCCTTGATCTAGTGCCGAAGAAAACCGCGGTATCTCGTGCCGTAACGCTGCGAACTTCTCCATCATTGTTCAAATTTTCTCTCCAACAGATCTCCGAATGTAGTTCGCAGTTTCAACCGGCATGCTGAGGAAAGGGCTGTGTCCAGACTCCACAACTTCCCCACGGATCCTCAGGCTCGAGCCCATGCTTACTAACGTGTTGTTTGCATCATCTATCATTTGTCGTTGTAGAGACGGCGGCACTACCTGGTCTTTCCCGCAGATCAGATAGTGTGTAGGGATGTGGTGCCATCCTACTCCATGTGCAGAGGGCGGCTTGATGTTGCATATCCATGAATGTGGTTGGAGTCGTGATGCCCACAGACCAGCTTCTTCTGCGGGAAGGTCATTGTAGAGTAGAGTTTCTGGTCCAGCACCACCAACTTCAATTAGATGTCCTGTGCTATCGAACTTATGGAAGCCCGACTCCGAAGTGGTCGGATGCTTCTCTAGCAGCGCTACTAATGAAGTCTTTGGCGGAGGCAAGAATGCTGCAATCATTGCTATCCCCATGACGCCAGGAGATGTCCGGTCTCTGAACGAGTGTGTAGCGCTTGACGCTGGGATTCCACCGTAGGAATGGACAACCAGGAAAACATTTTTGCCTGTCGATAAGATGTTCTCGATGGTCGTGGATATAATTTCCGAGTCTGTGTCTGCGTCGTCGATGGCCGGGTTCGCAGGGTTCACGGTGGCAAGCTCCATGGTCTTGCACGTGTATCCGCAGGATTGAAGACACTCGATCACTTTGCCATAGCAAGCTGATGAGTGCCACGCGCCCGGGACGAAGACCAGCGTCGGCTTCTCGGTCATGTTCCTGCTTATTGACAAGCTTACCAGGGTGGATATTCTAGCAGCACGCCAAAACAACCCTTCTGCTTATATCTTTAGGAGAAGGGACCTTCTTAAGAGATCAGCCGCCCTCGGATGGATGCCGACAACTTACAAGGAGTATCGTTGAAGGTGTGACATGAGGGAGTTAAAAATTCCTGTCTTAAGCCATAAATGTAGCACTTACCCGAACAGGTGCTTGTTTGACTCGGGCACGGATGGAGATGACAATGTTATTGGTCCCTAGAAATACGGCTGGCTCAACCAAGTCAGTGTAGCGATCGCGGAAAATCTCCAATTCCCCGGACAGCATCAACATAATGTGTCTACCCTGGGAACCGGGGCATCCCGTCGGTAAATGCGTCGACTCCCCTTACCAATTACGATGAGCGCGACTGCATGGAAAAACCAGAGCATAAACGGCAAAGTTTTAAAGAAAAAAAAAATCACAAAAAGGAATCTATTAAATTCACCGATCGTCAAAAGTCGCATAGTCAAGGCAATACATAGCACTATCGTGCAGCAATATTCGACCTGAAGGACACTTTGGTGATTGCAAAGATGTCATCATGGGTGTCGACCGATGCGCAACCTGGATTCTCATTACAGAATCTCCCTTACGGCGTCTTCAGCACTTCGGATGACTCGAGGCACCGCATCGGAGTGGCAATCGGGAGCAATGTGCTCGACTTGAGAATTCTCGCTCAGAAGCAGGTATTCAAGCCGTTGGATTTCGACCTGAGCAGTTTGGAGCAGGCCACATTGAACTGTTATGCAGGCCTCGGACACGAGGTACACAACAAAGTACGACGGTTCTTGCAAGAAATATTAAGCTCGGACACCTTGTCTGCCGACATCCTCCGAGACAATGCTGAGCTTCGAAATGCAGCACTTATTCCAATGGAAGAGGCCCAAATGCATCTTCCAATGGCCATCGGTGACTATACTGATTTCTTCACAAGTCCTTACCATGCCCGAAATGTAAGCGCGATAGAGGACATTGCTACGGGGACAATGGAGAGCTGACTATCGCACAAGTGTACCGAGATAGTCAGGCCAGGTACGCACCTACCGCACAATTTCTGGAGAATGCCACTGGGCTATCACGGCCGTGTCTCTTCCATTGTCGTCTCCGGAACCCCTATTCAACGGCCAAAAGGCCAGTTTTTGTCGAATGATTCACCAACCTTCGGACCAAGTCAGAAGCTTGATTTCGAAGTCGAATTCGCCGCTTTCATCGGTGGAGGAAATGAGATAGGAACACCTATTAGCGTTGATGAGGCTGAATCCCACATCTTCGGCTTTGTACTCCTGAACGACTGGTCTGCACGTGACATCCAGAGGGCAGAGACTGGACTCATGGGTCCTTTAAACGGCAAAAATTTCGCGACGTCCATCTCTCCTTGGATTATCCCTTTGGAAGCACTGGAGCCTTTCCGGACTGCACCACTACTGGAGGTCAGTTTATCCCGCGTTATCATTGTGTCGATGGAGTTCTTTGCTTAAGTGATGACAATAGAATTCTCCACTGCCCTACCTAAAGGCAACGCAGACGGAGTCAGTCTACGACATCCCAGTTACCGCTTTTATCAAAGGTAGATGACGCTGAACCTTTCCTCTTGCTCTCAGAATGTATTGACACTATTTAGTCGGATCCCAAGAATACCAGCTCGGCCAGTGCAACACCAAAAACGTTCTCTTTTCCTTCTCTCAAATGCTCGCTCACCACACTGCAGGTGGGTGCCCAATGCGCCCAGGAGATCTCCTCGCGTCTGGCACGTTGTCTGGACCGACGACAGCCGAGCTCGGGTGTTTGTTGGAGTTGGCCAGGGATGGTACAAAACCTTTTGAAGCAGAGTACCGGGGTGGACGGATTAGTCGCCCGTGGCTGCTGGATGGAGATGCGGTGAGCTTCAGAGTTGAAAGAACTCATACAGGGGAAGCGTTCCCGATTAGCTTTGGAGTCTGCGAAGGGAAAATCCTGCCTGCAATAGGCACAAAATAGATTAAAGAGACAGCCTAGACCACAGCCTTCCACGCTAGCATATTTGTTGAGGTACGGGAAATTCGCATCGACCTCGGGAAATGGTCTGGAGAATTCTTGATTAAAACGCTCCATCGACGAAAACTCATTCTCCGAGGCCGGAATGATTAGCAACAAAGAATCACGCAATGCTTTTCGTCTGGGTTCGTGGGATTTACGGAGCATTTACTCGTCGTGAGAGCGTTTCGTGGGACTTGTTCCTTCACAGCTTACCCTCGCTGACTGCGCAGAGTCTCCCCTTGGTGAGCCATGTCTCGCGCTTGAGAACTGGGAAGACCGGTTAAAGTCATAAAAGATCCTTGATCTTCCAACAGGAACACCGAGGGCATCGTATTAGCATTTCTATTTATGCCTTCATCTGCTCCTTCATGACCAAATCGTCTCGACCAGACACAGCGACGCATCTCAATCGCAATGGGCAGCAATAGCAATAGCCTCAACAGCACAATGAACTTCACCGAGGCTTCTATTTCCGGTATTCCAGGGAGTCAGCGGCTGATAACGGCACACAATGGAGAGGGGAAAGCCGTTGCCGGGTCCATTGAGCCAGTCCAATGGCAGTCAATGCGAAACGGTGCAGTCTGCATGAGTCTCATCTACACAACTTCCGAGCCACTGCCCAACCTCAACGAGGATGCGGACATCAAGAAACACAACGAGAAAGTGGCAGCTGGAAAGGTTGGCCTTGTCTCTCCGGGTGGCAGTGTGTGCAGACTCACCGACTTCTCACCCAGCAATGATCCGCAGATGCATCGGACGAAAAGTCTTGATTATGGCATCTTGATGGAAGGAGAGATGGAATTGATATTGGATTCTGGGGAGGTCCATCTCATGAAAAAAGGGGATGTCGCAGTTCAGCGGGGGACAATGCATGCGTGGAGAAATCCAAGCTCGACTCAGTGGGCCAGGATGTTGTTTGTGCTGCTAGATTGTCAGCCTTTGGAGGTGGCGGGCAATAAGCTCGGCGAGGTCCTCGCACCGGGACAGCATGAAATGCCTGCCAGCGGAAACGACACCAATTCTGCGAGAGAGGGTCATCGTTAGATTTTACAGGAAGAACTCTGGATCTAGGAATGGTATTCCAGACCAAAAATAGCGGCCCTGTACTTCTTGGGCAGGCCCCAGATTAAAGGCTCAACATACGCCATCGAATTTGTAGCAAGAACATCAATAGTCACGCCAACTTCTCGTGTGCAAAACGTGTCGAGATTGAGGTTCTGGTAGCACAGAGTATTCAATGCGTAGTATTGATGTACTCAAAAGCCGGCCTCACTGAAGTGATCGATTATACAGTCTGTCGAGTTCTTCTCAAGCTCGATGAAATTCCGCGCTCCCTGTCAACCCGGCCCTTGGGTAGGAATATTAGAAATATTGAACGCCAGGGATACGGGCATGGTCGCAACAGAAGGTCTCATGTGACAGGAAAAATGCAACTAAGCAGCGTCGCAATTCGCCGTTTACATTTTGCACCATTTCCTCTTCATCTGTCTGACAAGCTCATTTGCCGCAGACTCAGCTTATATATTGACGTGGAAATATGCTGAATTAATCGGCCAATGTTCCAGTCTTTAAGCCCTCTGCCGTCCCTGCACTTCACAATCAACACTTTCCACCTACTGAAAACCTAAGAAACTAAAACACGAATGTCTGCTGAGAGAACAATTGCACTCATCTCTGGTGCCAACTCTGGCATTGGACTTGCTGTTGCCACTCAACTTGCCCAGGATCATGGATTCCATGTCATCGTTGGCTCCCGAAGCGCAGATGCCGGAGGAAAGGTTGCAGCTTCCCTGGCAGCAGCTGGAAATTCAGCTTCCTCGGTCCAGCTTGACATCACCTCAGACCAGTCAATTGAAGCAGCTGTTGGGGCTGTCGAACGTGAATTCGGAGTGTTGGACGTGCTGATCAACAACGCCGGCATCATGCTTGATACTCGGAAAGATGGTCGATCGACACGTGAGCTTTTCACCGAGACTTTCAACGCCAATATCATCGGAGCGGCCTGCTTGACGGAAGCATTTTTGCCGCTACTGCGCAAATCCTCATCAACACGAGTTTTATTTGTCACGTCGCGCATGGGATCGATTTCTGAGGCGACTAACAATTCGACCATGTACTACAACCTGGACTACCGGGCGTACGATTGCAGCAAAGCCGCCCTGAATATGCTGGCAGTCAACTATGCCAGGATCCTTGAAGACGTCGGAGCCATGGTGAATGCGGTATGCCCTGGATTAGTGAAGACTAAGCTTACGAACAACCATCCATACGGGTCTTCGCCTGAACAGGGAGCACAGCGTATCGTTGAGTTGGCGACTGCTGCGAAGGGAGGCCCGACAATGACGTTTTCCGATAAAGATGGTGATATCCCTTGGTAGTCATTGCGATCATAGAAGAGTTTATTGGACCGCGAGCACCACCGAGTCCGCCTGACCCCAGATTTTAGCCCTGTTAGCTCCAGGGTAAGTTCTATATAAGGAATCAGCCTTGTTTAGCCTCATAGCTTACGTAGTTTAAAGGGTTCGGAGAACGGTGCGACAGCGCTAATTCTTGACTTATTATACATACCCCGAATGTGCTTTATCCCTTGCCATTTTTGTTCAGGAAAGGAGCGAGGCCGCTTAAATCCGGCACGTAACGGAGCACGGAAGAGGCCTGGCCGAACACGAGAGAGCGTCGAAGGAGCCACAGCAGAGCATGGAGGGGGAGCGCGCCCGAGCACTGGGCGAGCGAGCCTTGAATGGCATAGGTCGAGGCGAGATTGCCAATAAAGAGCAGCCTAACTCTATCACTTGGACATTAAACTCTTACGCCTCCTTCCACCGGCCCTAATAGATGTAGATTAAGGCGAGATTGGCCATGCTGGCCAAACATGCCGGAGCCTCTGCGCATCGCCTTCCGAATTGGTAAGTCACTAGCCACATTGGACTAATAGTGATCCATTAACCGAAACGGTTCGGCACCAATAGGCTCTCTCCAGATGCATCGGCTCGTGCAGTTCTTGACGAAAAAGTGGCTTGAAATTCGCGATAAGCTAACCCAGTGGCAGGAGCGATATGTTGACATTCTAGGGGCGGCATTTCCCACCGGGCATTACGCCAACTGTGCGACATGCCAGGTGCTATCCCCACACGTCGAAGCCACGAAAGGATATCAGCTGACGAGTCAAGAGCATCTTCTCATATGGGCGACTATCCAATACCGAGGGACGTGGTATAGCTCGGCGGTTGGGCGATATGTTGTGGCCGAAAGGATGGCGCGTAGCAGCTTTGAAACTCGAGAGGCGATTTTAGGAGTCAGTGACGCTCAAACCTTAGACAGTATGGCCAGACTCGCGATATAGATGAAATGTCGAGGGAAGTACGAGGAGGCAGAAATGCTTAATCGATAGGCGGTAGCAGGGAGGGAGAAGGAGCTAGAGGAGGATCATCACGAAACGTTAATAAACGTAAACAATCTAGTAGTAGTGCTATAATGTCGAGGGAAGTAGCAGGAGGTGGAGTAGATAAATCGACGAGCGCTGGCGGGGAGGGAGAAGGAGCTAGGGTGGATCACCCCGACACGTTTACGAGTGTCTACTGCCTCGCACATCTACTCGACCAACTCCGGAACTACAATCAAGCATTCGATCTCTATGACCGTGCAGTCATAGGGTATGACAGAGTCCTAGGTCGGACGCATTCCACCACATTGGCTTGCCAGAGACAACGGGCGTCACTATTGGAAAAGTTGTGTCGCTCTTAAGAGGAGAGCAGAGAGGCGAATAGTGCCTATACGAAGCTACGATTGCATGACAGACATGATTCAAGATCGGGACCCGAGATATTAATAGGGAGCGAGTAACGAGACTGTGGCATGAGTAGTGTTGAATAAGGAAGTCTTTTTCAGACGGTTGGAATAAGCAGAGAGTCCCATAAGACATGTGTGCAAATATGATGTGAATATGATACCAGTGCGGAGCCTGACCAGGTGTGTGCGCCTCGGCGAATAAAAGACTACAGCCTTGTGGCGGGTGGCTCAGCCTTGTGCAGGAATGTCAATGGCTCAAGGTGTTTGCATTTAATTGGTCGCGCTGCGATGTGCCATGGAGATAAGCTGAAGTAGGAGGTCCTACTTTCTGGACCTCAATCTAAAATAAGCTCGGCCTGGATCAGGTGTGACCCGAGCATTTAAAATGACTCGTCAAAGTGGACATGGTCAGTCACTTGTAACCGTAACAAGAAGTCAGTGGTTAGTCGTACCGTCTGATACTGAAAATCTTCAATACGAACAATCTGCCAAGCATTGTCAGGGTGTACTCGGAAACAGCCGCCAGACCCGCTCAAACACTCGTACATATGGGCCAGGCGTGGTCGTAGGCGCAGACCAGGCGCCGATGAAGGACGTCATCGGTGTGCCGAGGCCTGGACTTATCTCGACGTCCCAACAAGCTGAAAAAGGTGCTACGGGTATGGCGAACTGGAGCATTGCTATCACCGAGGACTACGACGTCCACCCGACTTAGGTTCTCAGTCTCCCTCCTCAGCTTGTGCCTCCAACGAATACAACCTGCACACTGCCAAATGCTATAGTTGCAGCAAAAATCTCAATTCGCTTTGCATTAGTAAAAATAGCCAGACAAACCGAAAACATTATTGAGAAAACCATAATGACAACCAGGCGCGCTAGAAGATTGTGAATAAAATACAGCCCAAATATTGAAGCACTCGGTAGAAGGGAGGACACCACGATACTAATGACATTAGCGGCGGATGTGATTTTCGAATCAGGATAGTCAGCCAGTCCGCTTTTCTCGTAGGTCGAGACCGATTTCTAAAACACAATGAAAGGTTAGCAACAGTCTCAAAATATGTTGTGAACAATGCAAAGGCCAAAAGGTTGGGTTAACCTTATATCTATGCAAGAAAGATTTGTGAGCCAATGGTACCACGGTCTGAGACACCCATCGGGTAAAAAGATCATCAGTGGCTTGATGTTTAGAAATAGCAATGAGATCCGAACTGTCCAAAAATTCATCTTCAAGGCCACGAAAGAATTGATTTCCACCTTCAGGGCGATTGAGCCAGTCTTTTAGGATTGATCTATCATGGGACCGCGGTTTTGGCAACGAGTGAAGGGCCAGATTCTGAAGTAATGCCTCATCTTTCGGCGGCTGTCAGCACGCGGCAGGCAGTAAATACCCCCCAGAGGGAGTGCTTACTATATTCTCGGAGACAGTTTCGTATCTCAATCACTTTCTTCCATTGATTCGCATCGGCTCCCTGGGCACGCCTCATGTTGTATGCGTATGTTTGAAATGATTGACGTGTTGCGTCGTCAGACTCGCTATCTTCTTTAGCGATGGTGTCCAGCTCCAGCTCCAGATGAGCAAGCTCGCTTTGCATGTAAAGTAGGTTTTGGGCATTGAGACGGGCAAAGCGACGATACATGGCCATTCCCGGATAGTGGCTAACCAGATGTGCATATTTCGGATACCCGTCGAGAAGGTCCATGGTGAATTCGAACTGAGCAGCAGCAGACGCCGTAAGAATCAGAGGGCCGCCAAACAGCTTGTAGATTTCGAACAAAAGGATGGCTTCCAGCTGGAATTTACAGAAAGTGACTATTTACCCGACAACAGACTAGCGCCAAAACTGCCACAACACGAGGCGGGACAATTCTTTACGCGCACCGCCCTGTGAGGGATGGAGGATGAAATTTAAACAATCAGGAGGCTGCCTTACTGGCGCTGTCTGTGAGGCGATGCAGGAATAAAAATTGACCAATAGCAGGCCAGCGCCGACACTGCCACAATGCGGGAATACTCTTTACGAGCACCGCCCTGTAAGGCTAAGGACGATAAGGCTACCCTGGATAGCCATCACCCAATAGCAGGGCTACGCCGAGACTGCCAAGAACGAGGGTGCCCCGATAATCTACGAGCATCGCCATCTGCGCAGAACAACTTTGATCATGTGCGTTGGTGGCATGGCGCTACTCACTTTGCCCCATTCTTTCATAAAATCGGGGGCTCTGCTCATGACACTGACTATGGTCATGTCAAATCCCAACTCTCCAGAGCCGATTCAATATCCTTGTCCATCATTATGGATCCTGTTACTATTGCGGCGACCACCTTGGCACTCCTTCGCCCCTCTTCAGTCGCGATTGCGATAGAATTCATCTCAAAAATTCTTGATCCAGCGTTCGATATTGAAGTAGAAAAGGTAAGCTATAAGCCCACCCAGATAAAATGCACCCAGTACTTAGACATTGTGAGGACAGGTCGAGGAGGATGTAGGTTTCAACCGCGCCCATCTTCAGGTCACAGGGCCAAATGGCAGACGAGGAAAATTTTTAGCGCTATTGGATACTGGTGCAGATGCAAATTTTATAGATGTCGACACCGCCAATCTACTCGATGCTCCAATCAAGAGATGTAGCGAAGGATTGTCCTTCGACACTGCGGAAGGACGCACCATCACTCCAATTGGTGAGATCACAGTTCGGTTCAAAACCGCCACGTCGTCAGTGCACACTCAGAAGTTTTATGTGATGGAGAAGACAAGATATTCTATTATAATAGGTCATGAATTCATCAAAGAAGCAAAGTGGATGATGCGCCATCGTGATTACAGCGTACTGACGCTGGCAAAGCAGAGTGAGGGTCCGTTGTTCACCCCTAACAGCCTATTGATGATTATTTCACTGACGCTCTTGACAGCTTCCAAACAACAAGAGAAAGCCAGAAAGGCCCAGAAGGAGGAGGAAAAGAAGCGTGACAGAGATGCGGTTCTGCGAGATATGAAGAAAGATCGAACGAGTCGAGATACTCAAAGCCGAGATTGACAAGAATGTTGACAACATGCTTCGTGTCAGACGTTAAGCACGGAGCCAGCATCCGCGGGAATCACCCGAGAAGAATGTGTAACGAGAGAAGGATACGTATGAGCCATACACGTCAGGGAGTGATCTCTTGGGGGTGACAGGGAGGGCACTGTTACCAGCGGCTGGAAGCTCGTCAACGTGGAGGGATGATCCACCCCTAGCTCCTTCTCCCTTCTGCCAGCACTCGTCGGTTCATCTCCTCCGCCTCCTCGTACTTCGTACAAGGTTGTGTCCGGGGACAGGTTTGGCTGAGGACATTTGCTTACCTATACTCCCTTACTATATTCCTCTTCCCCATGTGGCTCGAGTACTGCCGAGAGTCCAAATCCGCTCTGGAGCCCGAAAGTGTCCAGACTACATTTATAGGGCGGGACCTTTCCATTATCTATGATTTCTATATGGAGAAGAAGGGTCCATGTGAGCATGCTTCTAGTTTGCTAGCGAGCCGGTCCGTGCCATTCTTCATGATATCCCGAGAGCCAAGCTCGGATGGAGAGATAGGTTCACTGGTGTTCCTGTTGACTTTTCTTGAGCCGATCTCGAATACCCGGGCTGCTGTCGAATACGAGTGCCCCGTCGGCGGAGGCCACCCACTGTGGCTTACTTCTCGCAAAACACTCCAACACCGGCTTTGGTGCCTCTGGGAACAGACCTAACGAAAGGACTGCAAATACAACTAGTCAGCATGCTTGAGGGTTTTGTTCTCGGGATACCCTGTAGCTTACACGACTGTCCCGGGAAAGCAATGGTATACCCCCGGATAGGGCTAATGTCCCGTCATATCAGTACGATGGAGCGAGCTTCGGACTCTATAGGATCCCTCACCATCCGCAGTTGGAGCAAAACTGCCTTTCCAGTTTCCGGCCGCTGTCTGTGTGTTCGTCGATCCACGAATGCGGATTCCCTTCCAAAGAGACATCGGTGTCTGGGAGCAGAAGGTATTCCATACCAGCTAGACATTCATCGAGCAGTATCAGCATCAAGTATTTGGCTGTAGACAGCATTAAACTGGCTGGGTAGGCCACTTACTAGGGCCGCCCACCCTATTGCAATGGGCGCAATGGCACCAGGTGCCACCTTTAACCATCAAGCTGGCGACCTTGGTGTTTATGACGACCTTTATCTGGCCGCAATTGCACTGCCCTTTCAAGTGAAGATCGTTGACGCCAGAAGACTCGTTGACCGTAGTTGCCATCTTGTTCTTGCCACGATAACAGTAGTTGCATTTAAGGGCCCATTGATAAAATTCCTTGAACGCTGCTTATATGCGAAGCGTTCTGCTGCATTTGCAAAAATATCTCGGATTGTTCGGGTCGTCATCCGATGAGGCCACGGCCCAAGTTTCTTAAAGGCTACCCAAGGACCGCTTTCAGGCTGGCGAGGAGCTCTCGCGGTGAGTCATTGACTCATTACTATGATTTCGTGTGGGCTGAACATGATACGCAACAGCATTTCTATGAACTCGTAGCTAGACTCGGGCCGAACGGTACGAAATGATACACATTGGGTCTCAAGATGTCAGGAGTCGGACACACAAGCAATGGGGGGTCCGATCGTACAGTCTGGGGGTTGGTTGACTTTCAGGATGTATATATGAGCGGCTTCTTCATTCGAGCATAAGTGGCTTTGACTTGATCAAAGAAACCAAATCCATCATGGGCTCTATCAATCTGCAGCAGCCACCGCCACCTTACGATCTATACCACAACCCCTTCTCCATTTGCGCTTTGCAAGTCCGTCTGTGCATTTTGTTTGGAAAACTCGCAGGACTCGAAGTACCTGGAATCGAATTTGTAGAACACGAAATCGACATCTACAACTCGGACCAACTGCAGGAATTTTATCTCCGTCAAGTCAATCCCAGAGGCCAGGTAGGGAGACACTCGCTTCGAATATATCCCGGAAAATTAGATGACTGACTGGTGATCGAACAGGTCCCCGCTCTGGTCAATAAAGCGGTTCTCCCAAAACCTATCGCGGACAGCATGGAGATCACATACTATCTTTTTGAGTTGTACCCAAGCCTGTGTCCTCCACAACACGCCGCCACGATCAGGGAATTGATCCAAGAGCTGCATGGGATCAGTTTCCTGGCTTTGGCGTTCTTCAAACCGCGACACCAGGCCTGGATAAAGAACATCACTTCATACACCGATGAAAGGCTGGCCCGCGCCGACATCTCAGTAGAATACAGAAATGCTCTGGAATGGAAACGCAATTAGTCAGTCCCGGATCCCTTTGCGTTCGAATGGCCTGTGTCTCATTCCTGCAACGAGCCCATGGCTGACCCTTTTTTTTTTCTCACAGCGATACGTCCCAACAGCAGCCTCAGGTCGATGACGAGTCCTGCCGCCAAGCGAACGAGGACTCGAGGAAGTACCTTGAAAAGGTCGAGGCGATTCGCGTTCAGCAGGCGACTGAAGGGAGCCCGTGGCTTCTTGGCGGAGAGCATCCCACGGCTCTCGACGCTCACGTGGCGGTATTTGTTGCTCGTTTGCAGGAGACGGAGCATGAGGACTTGGTTCCCGAGGGCATGAATCGATGGGCCAAGCCAATCATGGCTTTGCCTGAGTGGGAAACATTATTGAAGGGGAAGCCGACCCACTACGGCGTGTACAATCGGACGTTTTGAGCAATGAGAAGCCACAAATGTGTTCGCACCTGGCCTCATCCCGTTTGTACTGGAGCACGTCACCTAAATGACGAAGGAATAGCTGGTTGAAAGGGCTGTTAGGGCTGTTTTGAACGACGCGAACTCGTGAGGATGCCCATGCCAAATATGGATGAAATTACTGTAGGAAGAGACTCTCAATGAATCAAAGTCGCCGCATTCGCTCCGAGGCATTGTGGTGTTTATGGTGATGGCTTCCAACTATGACAATGATACCTCCTTTTGCGATCCAGATACTTGCCCCGAAGGTCAGCTCATGCTATAGAATTGAGACAGATGGGATCGTAACAAGCCGTCGTACGGCCTCAGATCACCAAGCCAGGGCCCTTCACCCAAGACCGGGGTAGCAAGTGAGCACGTCCAGAGAGACTTTTAGCGTCTGGTGCTCCGCGTCCCACTTTTTCGGGTCGTGGACGGGCCGGTTACCGAGTGTTGTACATAGCGCACATCGGAGCATGTGTACATACCTAGAGGTAGATATCATGCCATTGGAGAGTGTTGGCCCAGGTGCTCCATTCGGTCCGAACGTCCGAACATTCAGTTTTTAGAAATCGACTCTAAACCTCTCGCTGAAGACAATTCTCTGCCAGCAGTCCAAGGGAAAGTACGAAGTGGCACCGTAGCTAGCTCGTCGGCTGGTGTCTCGTCAAAGATGAGAACAACAATAAGTCATCAGCTTCCCAGAGAAAGGTTTGTCTGCCATTCTCTGGGATAGATGCATTGGAAATCTTGCAGTTCTCTCAGGCTTTGTTACAATATTGCACCAACCATGTCTACGAACCAAGCCATCCCCAACAATCTTCCCGTCGGTAAAAGGCTGATAACCTCTCACAATGACGCAGGCCAAGCAGTTTTTCACACCGTCGACCAAGGTCATCTCAAGCCCGTCCTGGGAGGTGTTGCTCAGTACAACACCGTCTACAGCACGGTAAAGACACCGATAGACCTCGAGAACGAAGAGGACATCTGTGTGAACGAAGCGAACCAAGACGTGAGTACTTAACACTGCACGCTCGACAGTCACAGATGATTGACTCGGAGATCTGTAACATAGCTGCCCCTCTCGATCCGTGGTGGTTCGGTGTGCAGAATCGTGGATATGGAGCCCGGAGGCCGGGCCCCCATGCACCGCACCGAGTCCGTCGACTACGGTATCGTAATCTTCGGAGAAGCGGAATTGATTTTGGATTCTGGAGAGACGCAGTTGATGCGCCCCGGAGATGTGGTGGTCCAACGAGCCACCAAACACAGCTGGTACAATCCGAGCAAGGAAAACTGGGTTCGGGTGGCCTTTGTTCTCCTCGAAGCGCTACCGGTCCGGGTCCAAGGCCAGGTGCTGGGTGAGGAATTGTCGGGGCTGTCGTCAGATCATCCCAGCACGGCGAACTTCAAGAGTCACTAAAGAGATTGTTATACTACAAAAACTTTCTGCCAAAATTGGCGAGATCCAAGGACTGACTTGAATGACTATAAATTTTTCCTGTTATGAAATAGCCTCACTCTATCGATGGTGGGAGAGTAATTGCTGCTGGACCTAGTGGGCAGCCGCTGGGTGTGGCACACGATACTACCTACATAGGCTTGCACAGATTCGGTAAGATCTAGATTTTGCTGGGACCCCGGATCACGATGTCCCTATTCGTTATGATAGGACCGGGGCAGCCGCTGCTGGGCCTCGGACCCGCAGTTATACAACCTGCACGTAATCTTCGGGTCAAGAAGATGCCGTCCTAGCAAGCCAGCTCGCCAGGTCTCGGTGCCAGGTGCGACCAAGGCTCCCCCTGACTTTCCCTCCACCCCTCGATCCCTCGACATCCCTCCCCCTTCTGCTTGTCAGCGACCTTTGTGCGGGTTCGACTGACCTTTATCGACATCACCAACGAAGGCACACCACATCGTCTTGATCCAAGTCCTGGACGTTCCAGATCCGCACCGATGACGCAGTCAGATGTCCAAGATCCTCACTCTTCAAAGTCTGCTACCGCTTGCCAGCGATGCCGTCGCCAGAAGGTACGTCAGCCTCGATTTCCTGGAGCAGGTTCACGTTCACGTTCACCTTCGCGTGGCCCCAGCCGTCGGAATGCTGACGACTTGATGTATTTTCATCATCTAGCTTCGCTGCTCCCGTCAAAAGCCACACTGTACCCGTTGCATCAAGCAAGGTGCAAGATGCGACTACCCTCTACCCCCCGATCGACGGTTTCTCGCCTCATTTCGAGCACTGGGGGCTGACAACGGCCATGGCTCTCGTGATGCCAATCATGACGCGACTCCGCAAGAAGACTATCCAAACGATGGTGCAGCAAGTCAGGCGTCGCCTTCCTTCGTGCGGCGGGAGCAGAATGATATCGAGGTAGTTCCCATGCTCTCTACCAATTTTGATGTTGCCCCGTAGTGGCAGATTCATGCACTATTTCATCACTTACCCCGTTGAGATAGTCGCCCCCAAGCAAACGCGTTCGTACTTCCAACTCCCGTGGGAACCGTGACGATCTAGCCAGGCCTCTTCAACACATTCCAAAAGAGCTTGGCTTGCTCTTGTTTGAAGTCTATTTCTCGCGCATCCATAACGCCGCCTTGCTTTTTGAGCACGAATCTTTGATTGCCAGATATCAAGCAGGCGAACTGCAAGAACATGTCAATCTAAGTATTTTTGCTCTAGCTTCTTTGTACGAGATGGGGCTTCGTCCGCCTCCTTTTTAGCCCGTCCAGTTACTGACAAATAGACAGGTTTTTCAAGAAACCGGCCAACGAGGAGATAAACAGGGCCTCTGGCTTACCGGCATTCTTCTCTCTCCATTCCACTGGGAGAACTTGGGCAGACCGAGCCGGTATCACGGTTTTGCAGATATCCGACCGGCCATGCTTGGAGGTTATTCAAACTTGCGAAAATCTATCTTTGTATTGGCTTGCTATGGGAGACATAAAACGCAGTGGCGTCCATTCCAGTTGAGTATTCCCGTGCTCAGAGAGTACCAAGCCGCGGGCTGGGCCGGTGTATTAAGACTTAATGCCAATAGCGCTGTCATACACTACCTGTCAACTCCTGGGTCTTAATCGACCATCCAAACATATCTCCAACCAGGAAAGAATCAGAAAATCAGAATTGCTTCGCAGATGCTTCTGGGCCTGCTGGATTACGCAATGCGTTCGGGATCTGCCACTTCACCCACGCGACAATATTCGTTCGATCTGTGATCTTTGCCTCCCTGTGAATGATCAGGATCTGGTAGAGGCTGCGACAGACAGTCGACTTATCCCTGGAAACTTGGCTACTGAGAGGCTGTCAGATTCTTTGCCCGAAGAGGGCTGTCGGAGCAACAAGACATCGTTAATGATCCGCGCCCTTACGCTATGGTGAGCCTATAACCTATTCCCGCAACCTTGATCTCTTTCAAAAGATTGCTAATCCATTATCTTTCGCTACCTGCCCAGGTCTGAGATCAAAGAAATGATCAAGGATCAACCCAAAGCAGATTCTCCAGTCTTTCTGTGCAGCCTGTTGGCAGCGGACGGTAAGATTCGCCAATTACAAGAGCGCATAACAACATATACGAACACCATGGTCGAGGAGACAAACTCTTCTCCCGACGCATGCGATCTTTCGTACTGCTTTTTCTATCTGCAGGCTGCATATTATCAGTGCCTCATATTCCTCCACGCATCTCTCATTCCGATTTTCTCGGGCCAACAGCAAGGAGAGGAGAACGTCGATGCTGTTCCTCCATCAATGCTCGAAACGTCCATACGAACCGTTCTCACGGCCGCGACTCAGTTCACATTCATGTTGCTGGACTTTCTCGCCACGAAACCGGATGTAACAAGGATACCACCCTTCATTGGCTACTGTACCTTTGCCGCGGGCTTGGTCCATTCTACTCTCAATTCCCTGTCTCCGAGTCTGCCAGTCGCCGACGCACATTGCCAGCATATGCAGGTGGCACTGTTGCTCCTGGACGAGCTCATAATCTACTGGCCTATACTGACACCTTTGGTAAGTTCTCTCCTTGATTTTCGCACCGCAATGTTGCGGGTCTTCTAGCCGGAGTTTTGCTGACATGTTTCCTTCTTCTCCTTCGTAGCGTGAACGCATAGTAAAAGGCTCGAACTCCACAACCGAATCCTCACCGTCGCTGCAAAGCATCATCGGTCGACTGCCAGCAGAGCTACCAGATCGGACCTCCAGCATCGAAGGTATCTGCAGAGCCGGCTTGATGGCGCTCATGAATGGGTCCTATCGTCACACCATTCGGCGCCATCCCAGGTCGAGGACAACTGCAAGCGTTTCAACCTCTCCTCCTGAAGAACAAGGCCCCCCAAGACTACTCGGCATTCCCTTCATTCCCTTTCCTACTACTCAGATCGAGGGTGAAGAAGAGTCCTCGCGCTCTCCTTCACCTTTAGGGAGCTTTAATAGAAAGAAGAAAAACAAGTCGGGCGTCGGTACTCATCACAACTTTATCGCAAAAAACCTGCAGCTGAACCAGGCATCGTTTCATCAAGAGAGGAACTCGAGCTTAGACGCCGGCGATGATTTCAATCACCTCTCCTGCCCCAGTATCAGTGATTATGCTGTATCCTCTGCCGAGCGCAACGACAGAAATTCCAGCCTTCCCAGTTCTGTTTCCACGAGCCGGCCCGGTCTTCCTGGCGCCAGTACGAACATGGACTTTTCGATATCTGCTTACTTACAACCCGGACTGGAACCAGTGCTTCATCCGTCCGATCAATCCTATGATATCGAGCCCGAACAGTCTCACATGAATTGGTTCAGCGTGCCGGGAGCCGAGCTTCTCTCTATGCCCGAGCTCAACGAGAACTACAGAGGGATGGCTGGAGGGCGTGGATTCGGCGACGTGTGGCAGTAGCACGTTTGATTTGTTCGGCATTGCGAGCTGAGTCGGGGTTTAGATGCCCCATGCGCACTAAACATGTAAAGACTATAGCACTACGGATTTGAGCTTAACCAAGACTTTTGCCTCAATATAGCCATTTGCCTTTACTCATGTGCCGCTCAGCGCAGCTACAGGACCCTCCACCGCTCCCAGCACGACCAGATAGAGCTATACGATCCTGCGCGGTGGCACCGACAGTGTGATCGAGTATCAGGAGACCTAGACCAAACAACAGGCTATACCGACGGCCGAAATAGTCGCTGAGTTGGCCGGCTATGTTGATGGAGATACTGGCCGCGAGAGACCATCCTGATGCCATCCACTTGACGTTCTTAGTGTTGTGTTGCAACTCCAAAGCGATCGGCACAAGAATCGGAAACACCGTGAGCAGAGCGAAGCTCAGGGAGGATTGCAGGGTGAAGACCAGGAAGAGGACCGCTGCCCATGTCGATTCGCTGACTTTGGCGTCTGGCTGCGCGTCTTCAAGGGCTGCGCGGTGAGGATCTCCATGGTCGCCATAAACGTGAGGTCGAGTCGTTCCTTTCCGGCTTCTCCTTTGTGAAAAGACCCGATCGCCAGCTGTGATGTGATGTCTGACACCATGGTGACGAGCAAGGTGCCGACTCAATTGATAGATAGACCTGGAGCAAAAACTTGGGGCCCCACCCGAACCCCTGATCTATAAGCATTGACTGTCTTCCCATTGAAGCAGAACAATAGACGGTGGTCGTTCGGTCCGAATGCCAGATGGCTTGCTAATAGCGAGCTAGGGAAATCGTACTGTGTGGCTAACGCGCGTTCGGTCCAAACAGTCACGTTCGGGAGTGGAATCGCAGAAACGAAGCCTAGACTTTGGTGGCATGACTATCGAGAGTGTGGTCAAACCACTCCAGGTATCAGCAGTCCGGCTTGTGGTTGAGGACGAGGGAGCAGGCGAACAAGTGGACCAGCAAGACGAGCTGGAGAGTTCGACTGACTGGACGCTTGGGTAGGTAAGCCGATACCTACATCACGTGAACTAGTAATGACAGTCCACGTGACACGCGACCTGTTCGCCGTGACTAGATGTACGATTGGGGGCATGTACGAGAGTGAGAGAGGCATTTCCCGAGGCATTCCCGAGGCGTGAGGACCGGTCATTAAATCACGACGTACGATTTAACCACGTATCCTATCGCATCGCTACGCCCAAGCTTACATAGGAACTTAGGCAGCAGCAAAAGGGTAGGGAATCTGCCAAGTTCCCTGACGTCCAGCTCCCTGACGTCCAGCTCCGTGACGTCCGTCTGAAACAGATGCATAGCCGATCGCAAGGGGCCAGATTAGGTCCCGGTGTGTTTGCTTAGGGAGTGTGCTCAGGGAGCAGGCTCAGCCAAAGCTCAGGTCAAAGCGGCCTTCGCTCACCCTCTAGGATCAAACTGTAAATGGCAGATTGGTTTTTCGTTCTCGAGTAATCTAGGTAGGTAGGGTACATACACATATGAACGGGGTAATATGCATTGAGCTGGCGATGGGACCTCAATAACCAGCCGCCCACTTGACCGCCCACTCGCATGCTTACCTAGCTACCTAGCGACTTTTGCAGAGCAGCCGGCAGGGCAGATCATGTCTTGCATGGGTCCTGGGATCGTGCGGAGTCCAGAGTACCGACGCATGTTACGGAGTACGAGGTACAACGTCGCCAATGCATGTGTCCGTATATGTCCCTAGCATACTCCCTGCGCCGCGGGGACCCCGCTCGCTCTCGCTCGGTGGTGAGATTTGCTTGCGAAAAAGAGGGCGGAGAAGGCGGGCGTAGTCGGCCATAGGAGTAAAAGGGGATGACTATCCTGTACACGTACGAGGCAAGGTACTCGTTGTTCCAACGGCTACTCGGGGCTTTTTATAAACTACTCGTAGGTGGTGGACTTATCATCTATGAATGGGCCCGATAGGAGATGGATTCATAAGGATGGGCGAGATCTGTTCAGCCTCTCTGCTCCTCTATCTTCGGCTTCTCCTTGCATAAGAAGTGGCTCATGAACGTCACTAAGAAAGACTTGCGTATGTTGGAGTCCAGAACAGGAACAAGTCTTCCAGACAGTGGTCTATATTCTGTGACGCTGAGGGTTCCCCCGTTCAAGGACCGAGTGTGTTGTTTCTCGACTGCCCAAGCTAGCGTTCGTCCTTCCCATGTCTCGCTCATCCGTCGCAGGACCTGATCAGCGTTCGCACGGTGGGCTGATTTTGCAAAATCCACATTGAGCGTCTTCTTTCTCCCACGCCCAAGTCGTCTGTTGCAACCGCATCATGTTCATCACACTTCCAGCGCTCGTCCTCGCACGTCGCTACGCAAGCGAGAAGTGTTTCTCCTTCTTCCACCCCTCAACCATCAACACCAACGTCTTTGTCGCTGGCTTTTCTTGCAATTCTTTCGGTAGCGTCCTGGGGAAGTCTACTGCCACCTGCCTCAAGGCGGCAATGCCCGCCGCCCCGAAAAACAACACGAACCTTTCGATCGCATTGTTCTCGAGCATGCTCTTCAACAAGACCAGATGGCTGGTCTGCACCTCTTGTGGAGGCGTATTGGCAATGTGCGCGAGACTGGCCCAATAATGCACCGGCGGCCAGGGGTTGGAGACCTTGGCTTTCGAAAAGTTGCGGAGAGCGATCGAGGCGTAGCCCACCCCGAGACCTGTGAGACGGTCATAGTGCTTGTTTTCATTCACAAACGCTTTCTTCGAGTCGGGGTCGTCTGTGATTCTATCAAGACGCCAGCCGAGTCGGTGTTTGCCAGCGGCAGTGGATTCGCGCCCGTAGATCCCGAAAAGTATCGGCGCCGTGGCGTGGAATTTGCTCATCAGGATGGAAATGAGGGAGACGCTGGTCGGCTTGGAAAGCTGTGATGGGTCGGCTGTGGATGGGACATTTCGTGGGAATTGTAGCTCAGGCATCGAGAAGATCTGTGCAACCAGCGTGCCAATGGGTTCGGCCGCCTTGGGGTTGACGG
The DNA here is from genome assembly GCF_000835495.1 of Cladophialophora immunda. NCBI lineage: Eukaryota > Fungi > Ascomycota > Eurotiomycetes > Chaetothyriales > Herpotrichiellaceae > Cladophialophora > Cladophialophora immunda. Next base: position 2,270,138 of record NW_015622542.1, on the reverse strand, counting down.
CACACTCACCCACAAACCCACTGATTACAGCCTTACTGAAGATGGAGAGAAGGTACAGCGCAAGCGACGGGATCGTTGTCGTGCCATTGTCGCCCAGGTTGAGGTGTGTCGGTAGGTACTCGCTCACAGAAACGGGAGGTGACGGCCGATCCTTGAGAGCCTGCTGCAATGTAGATCTGACTCGGTCATGCTACCATGGTTAGTCGGAAAACTCGGTCAATCGAGGTGATATCTTCATCACTTACTGCCTTCTTGTTGCCAGCCTTGTCATCTGTCAACTGGCCCACGCTGGTTCGAATGGCCCGTCGCATGTCTCCGACATGGGGCTTCAAGCCAGGATCCTTCTTGGCCGCGACCCAGAAGTCGGCACGGAACTTTTTCAGCTTCTTGTGGAGAACTAGGTAGTTGGCATGTTGTGCCTCGACCTCTGATGCCCGACTGATGTCTTTGCCTGGGCCAAGGGCGGCGGGTTGAGGTGTTGAAACTTTGGCTGCAGCAGCTTTCTCAGCTTCTTGTTTCCGCAGTGCAGCTTCTTGCTCCGCTTTAGCTTTCTCCTCTCGTTGCCTCTGCTCGGCCGCGGCCTTCTCCCTTCGGTCTTTTTCCTCTTCTTCAGCCTTTTGCTTTGCTTGACGTTCCGCTTCTTGGCGGGCACGCTCTTCGCGTTCCCGGCGCTCGTTCTCTTCACGGGCTCTTCGCTCCTCTTCGGCCCGTTTACGTGCTTGTTCCCTTTCCTGGGCTTGCGCCTTTGCCTCTGCCTCTGCCTTCCTCCGTCTTTCTTCCTCCTCTAATCTCCTCCGCTCCTCTTCTTCACGTCTCTGACGATCCTCTTCTTCCTGCTTGATGTAGGCCTGGAGGACCGCCTCGGCCTGTTTCCGTACGACTTCATGCTGAGCTTTCGCGGCATTGAGCTCTATCCGGTGAGCCTCCGCTTGCGCTGATTCCCGAGCATCAAGCTCTTCCTGCTGTTGGCGTTTCTGATAGGCGTGAAGTTTGGAGCGCTCAATCTCGTGCAGATGGATTTGGCTGAGAGCACGTTCCAGTTCCCATTGTAGTTGCCTGGACGGGCTGTCGTCGGTCCGACGACCTCTGGGGCTGTCTCTGGCTGAGAACGGTGAGGATGAGTGAAGCCTTGCCTGGGCCATGGTCAAAGCACGTGACTTTTATTTTCCGCTGACCACCCCCAATTGACACGGTCCAAGAATGTTGGGAAGGCGAGATATGGAGACGGAGTGTCTGCGATGGTCTCCCTGATTTAGGTGATGACACTGGCGAAATGAGGAGATTGTGATGGCACCGAGATCAAGGGCTCGGAAGTTGGAATGTTCTTTGTCGATATGGACGCACAAACCGCGACACGGGTTCGTAAGGAGGTAGCAGGAGACAAGTTGCCTACCGAGGCAAGGCTGATATCCAGTCCAAGACGCGTTAATATTTAGCCCATGTCAATAGAAGACTTCCTAGGCAGAGATAAAGCACTTTTTCAGGCAAGCCGAGAGAGCTCCAGGCCTTCTTGGTGTTCAAGGAGGGATGACTGGAGGACCGGACCAGTGTTGATGGTGGCACCGAAGGTTGGACGAGGGAGCGACACAGCCAATTGACACTTGATGTCTGGGAAGTGAGAGTGCTGCTGTCCAAAGTGCCTAAAGGGCCAGAAATGGTGAAGTTTCATCGAGGAACTTTGAGTGGGAGCAGTGCAGTTGGTGACGAGGTTGGAGCACCAGCCAGAACTCAGACACGGGTTTCAGCTTAGGCAAGCCTGGTGGAGCAGTCCCGTGCAGTCTAGGTGCCACCAAGCTGGCCCTCACCCGGGGGATGTGCGCCAAACCCAAGGCTTGCCTGGCCTGTGGGCTGCTACGCGGCACTAGGCCCGCCTAGGGAGCCAAGGGGAGCCCATTACCGCCCGCAACATCTCTTGGCGCATCAACTGTTCCTCTGTTGGCGGGCGACTGCAACGTGAATCACAACCAGCTGCGCTGTGGTAGAGCAATACATAAAACCATCAGGAGAGCTAGCAACGACCCCGTTGTTCATAGTCCCCGCCCCCTGAACAGCAAGTACGATGTATCAGTCCGAGGACGATGCTTACTCTCTGCATCCCCGACCAAGGATCAAGGTGGTGCCCAGAACGGAAAGATATCAGAGTTGTCGTCCTTTCTAATAGAGACCGAAAGAGGGGGGCCAAAGGTGATCAAAAGCCCAACAGACATGGCCTATAGGGCAAGTCACCCATGTCCAGGTAGCCCTACGCTGCACCGCATAAGCGAGTGAGCAGTGAGAACGTTAACTAGACACCTGTGCTTGGTGGTAGTCTTGAGCCTGCAAGGCCCTTCCGCCCTTCACCAGCCTGCGCCCACTAAAAAGGGCACCACCACCAATTACCCATACAAAGCCTCTACCAAAACCCATCCCTCAAACATTCCCTCTCTCTTCCCCTCTCCTGCCGAGTTGCTTCTGTACCTCTCCCCTTCATCATCCTGTCCCTCTGTTCTGTCCTGTCCTTTTCCACATCGCTTCAGCGTTCACCAGACAGTCCTTCAGCCCATCAGAGTCACTCTCTTGTGTGCTCTTATCCCTCTCCGTTGTGGGCACCCGTCCCCGTCCAGTTCCGTTTTCCTGTCCTTCCCTGACCCAAGAAATAAGTCTTACGTCAAATCGAGCCTGCCTTCCGCAACCTCGACTTATCTGCCTGCGCCCATATTGCGCAGTCTGTGGTTGCAATCACTACCGAGCCCCTCGAGTTGTTATTGCCATTGCGACGGCCATCAGCTCAACGCTACAACATCACCTTCGTCGAGCGATTCCTCACGTTGTCACTGACACCGCCTTGTCACTCCACCCACCACTGCACCCCGGCCCGCAGGCTCTCGACTCGACTGTCGACCGCAATACGCAACTGATTAGGATTCGTGACCATCTTTCGTCCAACATTCGAGATTCGCTGAATCTACAAAACTCTCAAGGGCGTCAAGAGCCGGCTTCGGTATATCTCTCGGCACCGTTCGAGGTGAGTTTCCATCACCGTTGACGAGACTTTATCAAAGATGTTCTGCATTTACCCCAAAATCCCATCACTGTGTTCAATCCTTGTCTTCCACATTCATTTTTCCTGGTTGCCTCTCTACTGGGACTTTCAGTACTGATTTTCGAGCGTACTAACTTTCATTCCTGTTCCAGCTCCGTCTGCTGTCCCTCCTTGTGCACGGATTCACCGAGGATATCATTACTTCCCTCTTTCTTCCCTTTCGAGGGCCTCCCCCGGGCCGGCCAGCCTTAAACCGAGTAAGAGCTAGGAAACACAGCTACTCACTGAGAACATCTCCACAATGGCACAGCCAGGCTCATCTGGTGTGCCCGGCCCTGCAGGGCGCAGACTTCATATCGCCCATCGACGCAGTCCGTCCGAGCTCACTCCGCTCATGATGGAACAACTGGCTCTTCAGCAACAGATCGAGTTATTACAACAGCAACAACAACAAATCGCTGCTACTCATCAGCAGTACGTCAACATGGGCATGATCCAACAGCCCTTGCAAGGTATGCCTACCTACTCTCCCATTCAAGGGCAACCCAATCTTTCCGGAATCTCACCCAACAACACCAATTTTCAATTCCCCCAAATCCAGCAGCAAATGGCTATGCAAGCAAATGCTCCTGCACAGCCCGGTGCTCACCGCAGAAATCAATCCGCGCTTCCGGGTATGGCCATGGGTCCTCCCCCAGCACCATCCGCTGGCACTGCCGGCGCTGCCTACGGCGACTTCAACCAGCAGGCAATGGGCCAGAACCGTGAAAACACCAGCGGTCGTGGCGGAAGAGGAGGTTCTGCACAAAGTGGACATACTCGACGTCATTCGTTAGCTCTTCCCGAGGCAAAGAAGGCCGCTGAACTCGCAGAAAAGAAGCGGACTGCTGCTGGGTTCCAGTTCCCCATTCCAGGAGCCGGAGGTATCGCGGAGAGCCCTGTTGCGGCTACTCCTGCCGATGACCGATTGAACACTCCCATCACTCCCGGCGGAGGCCTAGGCCTGCAGCGTGCTGGCAACGCACGTATGGTCGGTCACAGTCGAAGCCAGAGTATGGCTGCTGGCGGTGTCCGGGGAGGAGGTGCGGCTGGTCGTGGAGGCGGTGCATTTCAGTTTCCAACCCAGGGTGATGCTGGTGCAGGTAACCAGTCAGACCTGCAGCGTCGTGGTAGCCAAAGCAATCACACGAGACAGGGATCCCGCAACTTTGAAGGCAATTGGCGTCAGCAGAATAATCAGCAGACGACAGAGCAGTCGCCTCAACAGATGGGTCAATTCAGCCAACCGCAGGCTATGGGCGGTGGAAACTTCCAGCCAGGCCATCGCGGGCGAGGATCAATGAACCAGTCCATCGGCTCTATGAGCGGATTTCAATATCCCGGCCAGCCACAGCTGGTGCAACTCCCTCAAGGCCAAATGATGATGGCACCTCAGATGTTCGCTGGCCAGCAACTGAACGCCTTGCAGATCGCTCAGCTCCAGGCAATGCAAGGTGCACAGCTTGGTGGTCTTCAGGCCAGTCAGCATGCTCCTCCGATGGGCTTGCAACAGCAGCAACAGCAGCGAAAGACGCTGTTCACGCCTTACCTCCCTCAGGCCACGCTCCCTGCGTTGCTCAATGACGGCCAGCTGGTTGCGGGTATCCTCCGAGTGAACAAGAAGAACCGGTCTGACGCCTATGTCACCACAAACGATCTCGATGCAGACATCTTCATTTGTGGTAGCAAAGACAGGAATCGTGCTCTTGAGGGCGATTTGGTTGCGATCGAACTGCTTGACGTCGATGAAGTCTGGGGCCAGAAGCGCGAGAAAGAAGAAAAGAAGAAACGCAAGGACATCACCGACACTCGCTCGTCGGGTAATACCCAAAATGGCAAGAGTGATACGGCGTCGACCTCTGACACTACCTCGATTGCGCCAGATGGTAGCATCCGACGACGTGGCAGCTTGCGTCAGCGTCCAACGCAGAAGAAAAATGATGATGTCGAGGTCGAAGGCCAGAGCTTGTTGCTGATGGAAGAAGAAGAAATCAGCGATGAACAGAAGCCTCTCTACGCAGGTCACGTTGTCGCTGTTATTGAGCGCGTCGCCGGGCAAATGTTTTCGGGCACTCTGGGTCTACTTCGACCAAGTAGTCAAGCCACGAAGGAGAAGCAGGAAGCTGAGCGTCAGGCACGGGATGGGGGCCATTCACGATCCGAATCTCGCGCACAGGACAAGCCGAAGATCGTGTGGTTCAAACCCACCGACAAGCGTGTACCCTTGATCGCCATCCCTACAGAACAAGCCCCCCGAGACTTTGTGGACAAACATATGGACTACGCCAACAGAATTTTTGTGGCCTGTATCAAGCGTTGGCCGATTACCTCCCTGCATCCGTTCGGTACTCTGGTTGAACAGTTGGGTGAGATGGGAGATCTTCGCGTCGAGACAGACGCCTTGCTCCGCGACAACAACTTCGGGTCTGATGAGTTCTCTGATGCCGTGCTGAAGAGTGTTGGGTGGGATGACTGGTCGCTGAAGGCTGAGGGTGAGGAGAGTTTAGCCGCACGCCTCGACCTCCGCAATGAGCGAACTTTCACCATTGACCCTAACGGCACCAACGAGCTCGACGACGCCCTCCACATCAAGCAACTTGACAATGGTTTAGTCGAGCTTGGCATTCATGTCACGGATATCGCACATTTTGTCAAGGCGAACTCATTGGTTGACCGAGAAGCCAAGAAACGGGGGACTGGCGTTTATTTGATGACCAGAGCCGTCAACATGCTCCCATCGAAACTGTCAGCAGACATCTGCTCGCTGGTTCCAGGCGAGGGCCGTCTAACCGTCAGTGTCGTCTTCAAAGTCAATACTGAGACAGGACAGATCGAAGGGGAGCCTTTCATCGGCAAATCTATCATTCAGAGCTCTGGCAAGCTCGGATACCGTGCAATTGATGCTGTCGTCAAGGGAGGCGAGCATCCTGAATTGAACGGGCCCACAGTCGAGGACATCAAGACTTTGCACAAGATTGCCAGCAAATTCCGAGAAGCTCGCTTTGGCAACCGGTCTGCAAACATTGCCCCTCTTCGCTTGCTTTATCAGCTCGATGACGAGAATATCCCCGTTGAGCAGAATATCTTCAACACATCTGCTGCTCACGAGATCATGGAGGAGATTAGCTGCAAAGCCAACTTCTTTGTTGCGCAGAAGATTTTCGCTGCCATGCCTGACAAGGCGTTTTTGAGAAGACAATCACCTCCCAACCCGCGACGACTCCTGACGTTCGTCGATCGTATGACCCGAGCTGGCTATGATATTGACAGCTCCAGCAGTGGAAGCTTGCAGAACAGTCTCTTCAAAGTGGGAGATCCAGATCTGCGCAAGGGCATGGAAACTCTGTTGGTCAAGACTTTGCAACGTGCCAAATATTACATCGGTGAACAAGTTGCGGAGGAGCAGCGCCAGCACTATGCCCTCAACCTACCTCTTTACACCCACTTCACCAACCCTTCGCGCCGATATGCCGACATTGTCGTCCACCGGCAGCTGGAGGCTGCTCTTTCCAATGGTGCTGTCGAGTTCAACGAAGACATGGAGAGCTTGGCCAAAACCGCCGAGCAATGCAACAACAAGAAAGACTCTGCTCATTGCGCCCAGGAACAGAGCGTCCATATCGAATCTTGCCGACTCATGGACAAGAAATGCAAAGAAATGGGCGGCGACCTCATTAGTGAGGGTGTTGTTATCTGCGTCTACGAGTCTGCATTCGATGTCCTTATCCCAGAATACGGTTTCGAAAAACGTGTGCACTGCGATCAGCTTCCCTTGAAAAAGGCCGAGTTCCGCAAGGAAGAACGAGTACTCGAACTTTACTGGGAGAAAGGGGTCCCGTCATCAGCCTACATTCCTGAGGACGAGAGACCCCGTGCCTCAGGCAGTACTAGAGGCACGAACGGTGCGACCGAGTCCGCTCGAGAACGGGCCAAGGAACGATACGAATCCCAACGCAAGCAGACTGACAGCAACACCATGTCGACCGACGATGTTGATGCGCTCTTTGATGACGAAGACAGTGCATCAGAAATCACCGAGATGGCTGCCGGTGTGTCTCTAAATTCGCCAGTCGAGCGATCGTCTCAGAGCATGCCACCGTCTCCAGCCCGTAACGGCGGTTTGAGCCAAACACCAGCCAGAACGCAATCCGAGTCAAAGATAGTCAAGCCAATTGGCGACATTCCCGAGAATAACCTGACCGACAAGGAGAAGTATCTCAGCTACTTCAAACTCCGGGAAGAGGGTGGTGAATACATTCAGGATGTGACAGAAATGACTCGAGTGCCCGTCATTTTGAAGACTGACCTGACGAAGAGTCCACCGTAAGTGACCCGGAATCCAAATTCGTCCATGCGGCAACTGACCTTTTTGTCTAGATGCTTGACTATCCGGTCCATGAATCCGTATGCATTGTAGTTAATGCATAATTACCAAGTAATTACCCTCAGAGATAACAAATCAACACCAAGCAGGCGATCGGTCTTTACAGAGTGGGAAGGTCTATTAGGTCCAAAGCATCAACAACAAGGCGGCCGACAGTGTGGACAACACATCTTGCATCGATTGAGTTGGAGCTGCATTGGTAGCTGGACACGCAGTCGGCGGCCAGTGGTATTTGGGGGAGGCTGACATCGATGGCGGGAGAATGCAAACAACCTCTTTGGTGATGGGACTGAGAAGAGAGACTGGACCTGAACCCGAACTCCAACCATCACCCAGCATGTACGAGTGGCACAGCACGAAACATCCGTCAAGGCCTGAGCGAGCGTTTGTCCGGAAGAAGAACACGCGAACAGGTCCAGGGGCCAAATCGTGTGTCTCTGGAGTCAGAGTGCCTATTGAGCGTAGTATGAATACAAAAAGTTTTTCTATGTTGATTTTCTCGTGTCGGATCGTTGAATCGTATCTCTGGGCGTTTCTAAAGTATGCTGCGACCATTGTGAATGGCGCCAGTGCGCAATGTCTCCTTATCCATCCCACCTCTTCTAGAATGTAAGTGAAGACTCCCCCAAACAGGCGGACCTCTATACATACTATCTACGAGACCAAGGTAACAATGTCTGCCAGCTGAGACCCTACCGAGCAGAAGTTTCTGCGACCCTAGCTCATCTTGCGGGTGTCACGCCTGTCTCATGAAGGGGGCGGCTGGGGCAGAGGTCGCCGCAATCCCATGCCAATGTGATGCATGCAATCAATCGTGACTGTCTCTCTGCTAGGTCCTCTTTTCCTGTTACCGCGTGCGTATGTGATCGGGAGTATCAGAACTCATGCGCCCTTGGTGATGCGCTCGAAAACACCGACTCCATATCGGCCCAGCGCCGACGCGCATGCGACAGCCTCTGCTCCGACCTTCCGCATCCTCTCCGCGCCGTCCTTGTCTTCCACGCCTCCGACACCAATGATCATGATCTCTTTGGTTGAAGGATCTTGGTCGAGCAGTTTTCGGAACGTGGCGACATTGCCCAATGCGAGGGGGTGAAGTGCTGCTCCCGCCAGACCGCCCAGCCCGCTGCCAGACTCGTTGCTTAGCGCTGGGTCGAGGTTCGAGTTGAGCAGAAGGCTATTGCCCAGTGTGTTGGTGCATGTGATGAAGTCAACCACGGAACCTTCTCCAGGCTCAGAGGATTTCGCATTGCGAAGAGAGTCCACGGCCATTTCGAACTGACCGGTGTAGGTGTAGGGTGGAAGCTTTATACCGACTTTAGGTACCGAATCAGGGGTCGCCATGCGTCCCCGGTACGTGGATTTGGAATCGCTTATCGCCTCAAGGTACTCATCTAATTGTTTCTTGTCGTATGCTGGTGGAGGGGCGGACGCGATATTGGGGCACGAGAGATTGACCTCCATGGCTAGACGGAGATCTTCGTCCATTTCGGCGGCGTTGGCGATGAGAGCGTAGGCCATGGCAATCTCGTCCGGTGTTCCCGTGACGGACAGAATGAATGGTTTCTTGGTCGGCGTGTCGGTGCCCAAGTGGCGCTGACCGACGATCTCATTGATAATGCCCAGGTATTCAGAGAGAGTGAGCGGGGAGTAGCCCAGCGTGTTGAGGGTTGATACTGGTTCTGATGAGTTCGACGAAGAAGGCTTCGAGGCCTCACCTTTCGGGGCGTCGCCGGGGATGGTCTTGCCGGGCGTGAAGAAGATGTATTGGTGGACAGAGTCGTCGTGGGTGAACCCCTCCAGTAAAGAGGTTCGAATCGTCACCGCGCCTGTGTAGGGAGTGTCATAGAGGGCTTTAATGTCCTCGAGGGTGGTGGCCCAAGGACAGGCGGAATTGAGCAGTGGTGGGTTGATCTTCAGTTTTTTGGCCGCCATATCTGAGGATTCCACGACTTTGCTCTCTGGGGAGATGGGAATGAAAGACCGGTCTCGTAGTATGTCCCTCTTTTTTCTGTTTGTTTGATACCGTCCCTGCCCCGCGTGGTGTGTTGCCTGGCTCACCGCTTTCTCCGGTCAGGTTTGGCAGATCAGAAAAGGTTCGAGGGCTCTGACGATACTTGTTGTCACACCGGGCTGTGTAGGTACCTTCAAGTGGTAATGTGAAGAGGCGAGGAACATGCGCAGACGAGGATGCGGTGGCTGGCTCAAACGGCGAGAACGACCATCATCGTACGGAAACTCCACCTCTAACTAAATGTCGCCCTTTCTGCGGTGTCTTGTGGAGGCGAGAAGGCTCAAAGCACACAAGGACGACCACAGACAGAAAAGAAAAACCAGCCCAATGCTGCTATAATTATACCTGCTGCAAAGTCATGGATATGGTTGTGCCGTCTTGCTGGTTATAGAAAAAATGAGGTACGTGGCTGACTGGACGACTCCGGATCTAGCACCAACCAGCAAATCATGAGGCCGCAAAATGTCTCAGATCTTGATAACGTCTTTGCAGGAACTCGCCAAACACACGACACCATCCTCTAACAAGGCTGTCTACGGAGGGGACTACAGGTACCGGAGAAGTAGAGCTGCGCCAGCTGTGGGTCGAGAATGCTCGTCACTCATCTTCGTGGTTTTCTTTTCGTCTATCATCAAGTTATGTAGAGGGAGAATGCCATCGCTCTAAGACAGTCCAACAAAGCCGTGCCAGGCAGGAATCAGGCCTCCACCACCCCGAGACCGGGCAGGGCAAGGCTGGAAACCCCTTGGACAGTTTCGAAATCTCTTGACCTGGTCTCCGTGTCACAGGCAATAAGAGGGGCGCCCGTCATCCTTTGACCTCTTCTCCATGTCCTTGCATGTCTGCTTACAGCTTCTGCATGGCAACGACATCGGTGGACTGGACGTGATCCTCGTCACCTTCAATCTCCTGCTGCAGCTCGTCCAAGGACACCTTCTCGTCTTCGACAACCAAGTTGACCTGCAGCTTCTTGATACCAAAGCCAACTGCGACCAGCTTGTGCGCACCCCACACAAGGCCGTCCTTCTCGATCGCCAACACGTTCTTCACCAACTCGTCCATATCCGTCTCGTCATCCCAGGGTTTCACATCTAGTGTGACGAGTGACTTTGCGGCGGGCTTGGTTTTGCCTTCCTTCTTCTTCTTGTATTCTGCCAATCTCTTCTCCCGCTCAGCCACGACTTCAGGGTCTTCCTCTTCCTCGTCAGAGCCGAAGAGATCAACCTCGTCGTCGTCCTCCTCGGCCTTCTCCGGGGCGTCCTTGGGATTATGGGTTACAGCAACAGCCTCAGGGCCGTAGGTGGTGAAAGGCTTAGATGGGTCGCCGGGCAGTGTGGAGAAGTCGGCCTCGTAGGACTTGACATGGTTGTACCAGCGGTAGGCATGAGGGTAGCGTTCGACGGCAGGGGCCTCTTTAAGAGCCTTGAAGCTCACGACGTCGGCTTGAGATGGCTGGAAGCTGCAGAGAATGAGTCAGCGACCACAATAAACTTGATGTTTTTTGCGAAACTGTGTTCATTTAACCAAAAACTCAGAGGTGCAAATGCATGCGATTGGAAGTAGTCATTTTGCGGTGTCTTAAGCCGCCTCATCAACACGGACCAATTGATTCTCATCTTGACAGTATAATGACAGGGATAGCTCGAGGGGAATCACGTACCCAGCGATGTATGAACGGGTCTTGAGCCAGTTGTTCAGGACTGTCATTGAGTCAGTAGCATGATTTGGAGGGGCTCAAGGGGGCAATAGGACGCACGTGTGAGGCCACTGTCGGAGACAAAGTCGGTGAAACCCATCTTGGCTGCTGTTTCAGATGCTTTTGGAAGACGTGAAGGGGATCAAAAAGCTTTGCTACCGTTGTCGTGAGTGGTTTGGGTGGGCGCAGTCAAAAATCGATTCTTGATCGATGCCCAAATTCGAAAAAAACACGAGCCGCCATGCCAAGGACGGATGCCGCCAGCCTTGCCGCTTTAATTGCCATCTGAATTCTGACCCTAGCCGAAGCCCAACTGGAAATAAAATGACACTGTCCGACGCAGAATATTCGCTGCTCCTAACGACGGCGAGGTGGCTGCTCCGTCCAGCTCTACCAAATACCCGAATATATGAAGGATGGCGTCGCTATTTCCTCAGAAGCGACAGCATTTATTGTTAATGCCAAGAGCCTTTTGCACCTTTGATTGAGTACAAGGCCTTGTTCTATTTTGCCATCAATCAACGCCAGCTCGACCCCGTGCCACGAGCTTTTCCAACTTGGCCTGCGAGCTACCAACTTCGGATGCCTCCTTCATGTAGCTCCGGCGACGAAAAAGAAATATCATACACGTAGGAGAAGACTACCTTCTTCTCGTAGACCTTTCTGAGCCGCCTTGCTCAACCTGGTGTCCATGTTCCGCGCGGTCTGGAGTTTTCAAGGTGAGCACCGTCCACATCAAACACTCAACTTCATCGCTTTGCAGACCAGCTTGTGTCGCCCTTGCTTCCAATCCTTGACCTGGCACGCTTTCGAACAGTACTGAGCGACCTTACACCCGCCGCACTTCAGCAACTTCTGCGATTCGGAGACGTGTCCGTTGCATCCCCAGCAGCCCTGTTTCTTCGGGTCGAGATTGGCTATTTTCCCGTATATATCGAAGGATCCAAAATCGGGAATAACCCTCTCCACCAAAGGAACCGAGTAAGAAGGTGGAATGGCCACGCGGACACAGTATTTCGCTACACTCTCCCATACCGGCACATCTGGCTTGTAGTCCCGCGGAAACTTCCCAAGGCCGCACGAGCAGAGGATGTTGCCGTCGGCGTCCGCAGTGGGAACGATAGAGGGACTCGGTAATGCGTATTCGCATGTCGCGGTGTGCTCCCAGTCGCGACAGCGTTCTGCAAAGGCCGCAGCAGCGTACTTCCACAGAGCAAGTGTTGCGTCATCGCCATGGAATACTGTGGCTTTGTTTTCCATCTGAGTAAGCAGATCCCGCACCTCTCGACCTTCAAGCTTTGCTGTTGAAGGTAGCATCGCCGCGTCAATAGTAACGCTCAGACTCGCCAAATCCAGCCGCAACGACGAAATAAAAACCATGATGAGCGGGACTGTTTCTCCATAACGTGTAAGCCCAAACGCGTTCTGTTGCTTCTTGCCAGCGAGTCCTGCATAGCGAGTGAAGACATTTATGAGCATCTGCTTGAAGTTGAAACGTGGATCCTTGTTTCGCAATTTGTGGTCGAGGAGACTGTCGGCCACCTCCAATTCTCTCGGTGATAGCATCGACATCAAATGGGGATACATCCATTCGACTTTAGAAGTGTCCGAGACGTCGACGGTTGGAAGTTGTTCCAGACAGATGTATCCAACATTTTCGAGGATCGGTTTGCCGCAAACCAGAGACATGGGATAAAGAGAATCCGGGTGGGTTGACAGAACATCTGGAGCTGCAATCGTGGCAATGAACTCAACATATGCGGATCTTCGAGCAATTTTGGTCCTGGAACCAGAAGTGGTCAACGAAACCGGGAGTCGAATCTGCTGACGAAATGTCTTTGACCCCGAACCGATATTGAGTTCGAGGACGAAAGAAGACAACAGCTTAAACTCGATGTGATCCTTCGACTGCAGCAAAGGTTCAGCGTTGGTGGAGGAGAGGTCGATATGCAAAGTGAGCTTCTCTACCCTAGTCGCTTCCTGGTCGAACATCATGTGGAACGACACTTTTCCGGTATCAGCAGTACCTACAGGTTGTTTCCACATAAGCGCGCCAGGAATATATGGACAAAGCATTCGTCCCTTCATGTTTGGGGGGTTTTGCGTGACGAAAACGCTCTCGTCATCCAGGGATGCCGTATGAGCCGTAATGGCCTGGCGAAAAACGTCCGTCGCTACACTTTCCGGGACTGCTCTCGCACCGGGGGGTTCGTGTGTTCTAGGCATGAACTGAATTGCCACCGTCGAGGAGCGGAGATGTTCCAACAGTATGCATGCAGGTATAAGAGCCGAGACAATCAGAAGGTTCGGTGGTTCCATTTCCCGTTCGTCAGTCTCGATTTCCACTGCATAGCTCGAGGTGTGTCTCGTTCCTCTCGTTCGGATTACGCCGAAGCCAATCTGCACGTCAGCGAAGTGAGACCCGCGATCGAGATTTGGAAGTCGCAAAGAAAGCTGGAAAAGGGGCCATGTATCTGGCTTCGGGATAAATAGAAGAGGTAACCACTTCGAATGCGGAACGGCAACACTCAGATAGACTGTTGACGACATGTCAAGCCAGTTTCGAAAGGGATTAGGTTCCAAAGTTTGGGCATTCTCGATATTCTCGCTGTGTATGGTTGGGGTGCACAATCCGAATTCATGCAGATGCAGGTCCAGCGATTGTGCGTACTGTGAACCCGGCATCTCCTGGGCCAAGCCACTGGACAAACAGGCATGAAGACGTTCCAAAAACACTGTGAAGTCGACGAAGTTGGCGTCTTTGATCAAACTCAGAATGACGGCCAGCCCAGCGCGCGTGTATTGCGGAAATTGTATTCGCGCCAATCGGTTGGCGGCTTTTGATGACTGAGTCGTCGGCTTTTCATGTTCGAACATCCGCAGATACATGCTGTACACAAAGCGTGCGAGGTGGTCTGGATCAAATTTGACTCCGAGCATGTTCGCATTCTTCCATACCATGATGAAGCGAGCTTGACCTCCTGTACCCGGTTCCGCCATAGACCGCGCCATGGTTTCTGGGTGTGACGAAAAGGTTGTTGTGTTTGTCCAGAATTGGATGGGATTGAGGCCAAAGAGTAACGATACAGTAACAACATCGCCACACAATAGCCCTTTGGAATACGGCTCGAGACTCTCATCGCGCAATTGCAAAAGTTCCATGTAGATGGTGGAGGTGGTTCCAGGTTTGAGCAGAGGCCTGCAGGCTGCTAGGATATTCAAGGAACCCCAGTGATCGACAAGATTGGAAGTATCAATCACATCGAACATGTTTTCGGCGGGTAGTCTTGAACGATACTCCACCGGGTCAAGGACAAGTTGCTCGTACCGTAACCTATCTCGATATTGAAAGGCACCCTGGCTGTTGTGACGGACCGCATGATGTTGTAACACGTGGCAGAAAGCCAGAGCATCAGAAGACGTAAATCGTATTGTCAAACGATTTTTGGCTCGTCGAAATGTTTCCGCCCAGGTTTGAAACTGCCTTGTAGCGGCTTGGGCTAGAGGATTGAGTCTCGGTAATGTCCTTGAGTTGGGAATGAAGGGGGAGTCTTTCTTCAGCGGCGCATAAGCAGTCGCCAAGTGGAAAGATTGTAATGGCTCCATCGATGCATAGACCAACGAAAGTTCATGCATGGTCGAGAATGTTGGATTAAGGCATGTGGATGTGGCAATGAGTTTGGCATCATGGTCGGTCAACCCAGTCACCCAGTAACCAGGCAGAAGCGATCCCATATGCTCCACGACCAGGTTTGAACAGGGAGCTGCCGAACGAAGAGTCGAAGTATTGCAAGACCATCCCATAATCTTTTCATGAGAGCTAAGTGCCATCCTGGACATGTACTTGAGCCGCTTTTGTTGTTCTTCGAAGGCAGGCCCGTCTTTGATATCAAGGGCATACCATGTCCACAACTTGACCACACGGTCAAAAGTGCTTTGGTCGCAGAAACGTAGGGCCTTCCCGTATGGCTGTTGACGCCAATTCTCGATTGTTATGCCCAAGTCCGCCAACTTCCGCGCCTGCTTTTGCAACAGATGTAGTGAATCTTCGTCCAGCATCGAGTGATAGTAAATATTCCAGATGCGACCTGTGTCCGCGCCGTCCACATCATCAATGAGGAGCGTGTAGAGGAGGATATTTCGAGCTGTAGTGCCATTAGCTCGGCCACCCCTACGGAAGGATGACCAGACCAATTATTTCAGTACTGATATCGCAGCACGTAAAGTTGAGGTGACTCTGATCTTTACGCAGTTAGTCCGAGCAATGCGCGAACCATCTTTTGCACAACAACCCTGACCACTGTAGAGCACTTACCTGACGATGGCCGACAGTAGAGCGTAAATAGTAGGTTGCGAGCATCACCGCAGCCGAGTAGTAACACCTCGGAGTCCTGGCCTGGCGGTATAGATTCTAACACATCGACCGGAGGTGTGTTTCCCACTGGGTAAAACCCCGACATGGTCGGGGTCACAGTCGGTCCTAACATTGTGGACGTTGTGTGTGTGGGAGAAAATCAAGAGCCGTGAAAGAGAGGAAGATGAGTTTTGTGTGATCTGAAGGTCTGTTCAGCTGCCAGACCTGCTGGGGGAACTGACCTGGGTGAGGCTCATTCGAAAGATTCAGTCTCGAGAAGTGAATTGAATATGAAACCAACCCACTAGAAGAAGACTCGCTTCATAACACAAAATGGGTTCTTGAGCGGAGCGAAGCATGACCAAGTGTTCTCGTTTCTTTCCAATACCAGGGTGGTCACAATATCAGTATTTTCTCGTCCTCCCTTCCCTTCCTTCGTTACCGAGGGAGCTCCTTACGATATCCATGGGTTGCAACGAGGTTTGATAGGTGTTGTACTCTGCAAGTCCCTTCAACCTTTGATTTACGTCCAGTCTTGACACAATCGAGGCAGAGGCCGGGTTCAGAGTCCATCAAAGTGGACAGGTCCTTTGTCAATTTTTTCTTCATTGAACCGTCTCGCGATGAAGCGAGTTCACAGCGGGAATACGAGCCGTTCGTGCAAGACGCCTCTCCTGCGAGACTGTTTGGTAGATTCGAGACTTTATCGACTACTTTAAGTAAGCTCAGGTGCTCGAACCCTTCTTCGTAGGGTGCAATTTTCTGATTCCGTAGAGTGGAGAGGTACTTTGTCACTCCCTCGGAGGAGGCTCGACAGGAACAGCCTAAGAGGCGGGAGACCGGATGCATGAGGATTTTCTCCATTTTGCGATTGATCTCGACTCTCCTGGTATTTAGCACATCTGCGCATGTAAGCATTGCGGAAATGTTACATGGGTTACAACCTCTACCAACCTAATAGAGAGCATGGAACAGTAGGGTGGTCCGTTAGACCAGGTAATGTTTCAAAGGGCCCTGCCTGTGCCTGCATCAACCTCCACGAGATATCTGAAAATGCGGTGGGCAGGTCCAAGAGGTACGCCACCAGCAGTTGTCTATTCAGCTCAGCAGCGAGATAAGTGTCTGAAATCCTCTGCAGCCATAATGCCGCACAGTGCCTCATGGCGACGGTGCATTGATATTTGTCACAGACCAAGGCCAGGTTCTCCAGTGAGTCGATTTTCAGCTCTTGTGGAATCTGATCGAGCTGGAAATGGATGATTTTACAGATAAGCTTGAAAGCTTCAAGATCGTCCTCCGGCAAAGGGATGATGCGAGGATTGTCCTCTACGGTCTGCAAGGATCCTTCTTTGAAGCCTGAGCTGAGCATTGCCCCGAACACCGGGGAGGCTAGAGAGAGGACTTTGGACGAGATTCGGAGGCGCTCATCCTCAATCTCAATGACGAGGTCGCCGACGGGATCGATGTCGATAGTCGCCATGGTGGCGAGCGACCTAGTGAGGAGATGAGATTTCGAAAGAATGAAGGAGGAATGGTTTGTGAGGATTGTAGGCAAGTCCGGTCCATGTAGTGCCGCAAGCCAATCAGCACAGGTACGAGAGACCCGCACTGAACCATCAACACTAGACCATAAATAGAATAGATCAGGACGTTTATGAGCTATACTGTATTTGGACATTGTACGTGCGGGATCATTCGATGTGGCTCGAGGCTTCCAGAAGACCCAGACTATACTCGGACCAGAAACTATTTACCACTGCTCCTCAACCGTACGGTCGACATGCCTCCCTTTGTCCTTGATCATCGATAGCATTTCTGAAGCAGCCTTGTGCTCTGCATTCCCAGCAAGACAGCCATGAACACCGCAAGGTCGACGCTCGTCCGACGAGCAGTTCCTTCGCGAGTACTACCCTCATCTCTGCTCCGTCGACGAGCCGCCCCTTTCCTAGTCTCCGCTACAAGCTACCCTGCGATCCCTCGAACCATTCTCCCAGCTGCCACGTTCGTTCGCACGTACGCCAATGGCCGAGCCCATCCACCGGGCGGAACCCATCGCATGAATATGGGAGGCGAGCCTGAGAAACCTGCACTAGAAGAATACGGCGTCGATCTGACAGCCCGAGCCAAGGAAGGGAAACTCGACCCGGTCATCGGAAGAGATGGGGAGATCCACCGAACGATACAGATCCTCTCACGTCGAACGAAAAACAATCCTGTCTTGATCGGTGCAGCCGGAACGGGCAAGACCGCCATCCTCGAAGGTCTCGCGCAGAGGATAGTAAGAGGAGATGTGCCTGAGAGCATTAAAAATAAGAGAGTGATCTCTCTGGATCTCGGTCAATTGATCGCTGGTGCTAAGTTCAGAGGCGATTTTGAGGAAAGGTTGAAGAAGGTTCTGAAAGAGGTACAAGACGCACATGGTGGAGTCATTCTTTTTGTCGATGAACTGCATACTCTGCTCGGTCTTGGAAAGGCCGAAGGGTCGATTGATGCGAGCAATCTCCTCAAACCAGCTCTATCTCGTGGCGAGTTACAATGCTGCGGTGCCACCACCCTCAACGAGTACCGCCAGATCGAGAAAGATGTAGCGCTCGCGCGTCGATTCCAACCGATCTTGGTTGGTGAGCCTTCAGTCCAAGATACCATCTCTATCTTGCGTGGTATCAAAGACCGTTACGAAGTTCATCACGGCGTTCGCATTACAGACGGCGCTCTTGTGGCGGCCGCAACCTACAGCAATCGGTACATTACTGATCGTTTTCTGCCCGACAAAGCTATAGATCTTGTGGACGAGGCAGCCTCCGCTCTCCGCTTGCAGCAAGAATCTAAACCTGACGCAATCCAAAAACTAGATCGTGAGATCATGACCATTCAAATCGAACTGGAGTCTCTGCGCAAAGAAACAGACATTGCCTCGAAGGAACGACGGCAAAAGTTAGAAGAGACACTCGCAGAGAAGAAGAAAGAAGTAGATCGCCTAACCGAGATCTGGGACCGCGAGAAAGCAGAAATCGAAGCCATCAAGCGGACCAAAGAAGACCTGGAAAAGGCACGACAGGAATTGGAGCAAGCCAGGCGCGAAGGAAACTTCGCCCGCGCGGGTGAACTTCAATATGCGACCATACCAAAACTCGAATCTCAACTGCCTAGGGAGGGCGAAGAGGTCACCTCGACGACGAAGAATGGAGAGACCCTCATTCATGACTCGGTGACTGCCGACGACATTGCCAGCGTTGTCAGCCGAACAACAGGAATCCCAGTCAACAAACTTATGGCTGGAGAAGTTGAAAAATTGGTGAAGATGGAAGACAAATTGCGAGAGCATGTCCGTGGTCAAGACGAAGCCCTTACTGCGGTGGCCAACGCGGTCCGCATGCAACGAGCAGGTCTCAATGGTGAAAATCGCCCACTCGGCAGCTTCATGTTCCTTGGACCTACCGGTGTGGGAAAGACAGAGCTTTGCAAACAAATTGCCAACTTCCTCTTCAGCACCGAATCCGCCGTGGTACGGTTCGACATGTCGGAATTCCAGGAAAAGCACACCGTCTCGCGACTCATTGGCGCCACCGCAGGCTATATTGGGTACGAGGATGCAGGACAGCTAACTGAAGCGGTTCGACGCAAACCGTACGCAGTCCTCCTGTTCGATGAGTTTGAGAAGGCCCACCGTGACATTTCAAGCTTGCTGCTGCAAGTGCTCGACGAAGGATTTCTCACAGACAGTCAAGGTCACAAAGTCGACTTCCGCAACACATTGATTGTCTTGACCAGCAATCTCGGTGCCGAAATCCTGATGGGCAGCGGCGCAGATGTGGAGACAGTGACACCCGAACAAAAGAAGGGAGTGATGGAGGTTGTTCAAGCCTCCTACCCGCCCGAGTTCCTCAATCGAATTGACGAATTCATCATCTTCAACAAGCTGTCCAAATCTGCTCTCCGAGACATTGTGGACATTCGGATCCGCGAGCTTCAAGGACGCCTTGATGATCGCAGGATGAGCCTGGATGTTTCGTCTGAAGTCAAGGACTGGCTATGCGAGAAGGGCTATGATCCTCGATACGGCGCCAGGCCGCTCAACCGTCTGATTCAGCACGAGATTGGACGAAGGCTGGCAGACAGGATTATCAGAGGCGAACTGAAGACGGGAGACACCGCGAAGGTTATCTTGGGTAAGGACCGGGAGAA
Source organism: Cladophialophora immunda (assembly GCF_000835495.1). Classification (NCBI taxonomy): domain Eukaryota; kingdom Fungi; phylum Ascomycota; class Eurotiomycetes; order Chaetothyriales; family Herpotrichiellaceae; genus Cladophialophora; species Cladophialophora immunda. Next base: position 2,250,444 of record NW_015622542.1, on the reverse strand, counting down.
CCTGGACTTGGAAATTCAAGCAAAGGCCTGAAGTTTGAAGGCGCACAATGGCTGGACTGACGGTACCATTTTCCACTGCTTTCACACGCCCATGTCAAGCTGAGCACAGCCGGCCATCGCATCTTTGGAGAGGTAAGACAGCATTTAAAAGTTTCGGAGGTTATTTCAGCACGAACTGTACGACAGGCACGATGAGCTCTGACTCTATGGGACGAACGGCGTATTTGTGTTTTGTGGATGATACCCCACTCTATGCTACAAACTTGTAAAGTGATGGGTGGCATTGTATATGTGTATATCAAAATGTACAGCATTTTCTACTCATCAAACACCCTGATTCTCAAGGATACTAACTCCCCCCACTCTACACGCTCCCTTTCAACGATCCTATCCCCTACACTAACAACCATAACGATGGGCCGGCCTTCTCTGCATGTACCTTGACGGCTAGCATCGGCGACTATTCGCTAGAACGTCTCGGGCTTGCTGGCAACACGAGGCACCCGACTTGGACCACCATCGAAAATCAAAGTTTCCACGCGGATCGTTCGGAACTGGTCTTGTACCTGACAGTGGGATTGCTCGACCTTGTTGCCGGGCAATGAGATTGACCTGGAGTTGGATGATGTTGGGTTTACGGGAGAGCAGTGTGTCGCGGAGCCGGTGTGACCGAGGGCCCCGTCGTTTTGTATAACTGTAATGGAAATCGCAAGACCATCTTGGCTGGAATCTGCAAAGCCCACGTTTGCGTTATTGCGAGAAGGGGGAATACGGTCCAGGACAGGCTCTCCCAAACCCCAATTGGGTTCGATCGGGCTCTTGAGCCGGATCAATACGGCCTCGCTCTCTTTCCTGAATGAAAAGGGCAAGGGACAAAGCACCGTTCGGTTTATATGTAATACACACCCATGTATATGTCTCTCTCTCTCTCTATCTATAACTTGAGCCTGTCTCTGCCGCGCAGCCGCTCTATAATCAAAGCCACGGTGATTCTTTCTTTCTTTTCTCCGTTCACTTCTGCACCACGATTTCTCGCTGGTCCTCGTGGACTTTCCCTCCCCCATCGGGACTTTCTTCCTCGTCGCCGCCCCGCGCGGTCGTGGTGTCGGACACCGCCGTCATATCCGAGACCCGCCGCCGCCCGGCGCGCTTGTACGCCTTGACCTGCCTGTCCGCCTTGCGCACGATGCTCCACTGCAGTCTGCTCAGGAGGCCCTTCTTGTCTTCTCCAATATCCTCGGTGTCGACCTCGTCGCTGTCGTCGTCGGCGGGAAGGGCGACCGTGGCCCCGCCGCCGCCGCTGTGGTTCAGGGTCGAGGCTCGTCTGCGCTGCTCCTTGTCCGCGAAGAGCGTGTCGATCGCCTCGAGCGGCTGGCCGCCGGTTTCCGGGTAGAAGAGCCAGACGATGATGGCATTGGCGAGGTTGAGCACCGCCCAGACGATGTAGAACCTCCAGCCGAGGTTTTTGACGCCGTCTAAAAGAGAAGAAGAGTCAGTCAGCGTTCGCATAGATCACAATTAGTGAACCAGAAGGTCGTTTTCTTCTAGAGGGCGGGGCCTTACCCGGCGTGACCTCGACGACGAGAAAGTTGCCCAGGAAATCCGCGCCGGCGGCCAGCGCGGCGCCCTTGGCTCGGATCTTCAGCGGCAGGATCTCTGGCGGGTAGACCCAGACGGTGGCCATCCAGCCCCAGGTGAAGCAGGCCTCGAACGCAAAGACGAAGAACACGGCGGCCACCCCCGCGGAGGTGTTGTGGTAGTGGGCGGCCTCGATGCGGTTGACGGCGATGGCTTCGGCCACCAGCACCAGACACATGCCAAAGGCCATGGAGATGAAGAGGAGCCGCCGTCCCACGCGGTCGATCGTGTACCATGTCAGAAACGAGGCGATAATATACCACAGTTGCAGGAAGCAGCCCATGAGAATCGACATCTCCTGGGTCATGTTCAACGACGTGGTGAAGAGCGTCGGAGCGTAGTATGTCACCTGGCAAATGGAAACCGTTCTGTCAGCCATGTAATGCTCCCGCAGCCTGAGGCGGACAGTGCACTTACAATGTTGATGCCCGACATCTGCTGCATAAATTGGATTCCCAGCGCGAGGTAGAAGCGCTTGTTGGCCGAGATGCCGTTGCTGCGGAACAAATCTGCCCACGAGCCCTCCTCCTTCTCTTCGATGGCAATGGCCTCCATGATCTCGTCCTTCTCCGTCTGCACGAGCTGGTCCTTCTCATCCCGTCCCCTCAGTCGCGCGAGGACCGCGAGCCCCTCCGCCGGGGTGCGATGTCGCATGAGCCAGCGCGGGGTGTCGGGCAGCCACGGAGCGACCAGCATGATGTAGATGGCAAAGACCAGCTGGAAGGCGAGGGGAAATCTCCACTGCGCGCTGCTGTGGATGAAGAAGAAGCCGTAGTTGATCCAGTAGGCAATCATCAACCCGCCGAGCATGGTGGTGAGCTGGCAGCACACTTGCCATCCGCGTTGCGCGGCGGCACTGATCTCCGCCTGGTAGACGGGCGTGACAGACGTGATGTACCCGATGCCTATTCCCGTGCAGACTCGCGAGACCATGAACTGGATCCGTTCGTAGCTGCTGGCCATGAGGACCGTGCCGATGATCAGGATCGTGGTGCCCAGCAGCAGAGTCCTCTTACGCCCCAGCTGCTCGCCCGTGAAGGCGGCGCCGATGGCCCCAAACACGGCTCCCACATCATACAGCGCCGTCATGGTGCCGACCATGAGTGAGCTCGGGTGGTCCATCTGCGCCAGCCAGTACTTGGATATCACCACGCCGGACATGACGCCCTGGTCGTACCCGAACAACAGAAAGCCCGAGGAGCATACTGAAGTGATGGCGGCAATCAGCCACCCACCGACGAGGTGCTTCGTTCCTTGCATCACAGACATTCTAGAGGACACGTTGATTTTCAGAGAGAGAGAGGAAGGAGGAGAAAGCGACAAAACAGAAGCGGTCCATGTTGATAATAGCCGAAAGGGCCGCTGGGCTGCCCACTTTATGGGGGAACCAGGAGTGCGAGCCCAAGCTTTTGGTCAAGCATTGCAAGCATCGCGAAGCACTGCAGGGATCAAGAGATGCGACCTGCTGCATTGGGGACGTGATTGACGTTCTGTGACATTGACGCGGTAATGACGTGTCGGGACGTTGCCGATGGCCAATGATGCAAAGGACAGTCGTGGGGAGAGATGATCGACAGCGGGCATCAAAGGGTCGCAGGGCGGGATGAGGAGATGGTGTTGTGGGTGGTGGAGGTTGTGGAGGTGAAGTGGTGATAGTGGTGATGCTGAGCGTAGATCATTCTTCCTCCTCGGGTGGCGCCACGCCGTTGGCGATCAACGGCCCCAGCGGCGAACAGTCCGTCGGCAATTGACACAGACACCCTTCCTGGTAGTAGCCTTCTATCACGGCTGTCAAAAGGCATTGGAGTCAAATGACTTTCAGATTCTCGGCTATCAACGAATATCTGACTCGGTAAACGAAGAGGGCATCCTTGGGCCTGCACCAACAGAGCCCCTTCGACTGCGCCCCTCGCACCCTTGATCCCTATGCTTTCTATCTCGTCCACTAGCCACGCAAAGGAATTGGCCTGCAACGATGATGGGAGCCAATACAAGTCGTGCAGCAGCTTCCATGACGGACCAGAACCCTGCGCCTTGCACTACTGTCGTCGTCCTATACCACTTTCTCCAACGCGTCGTCTAGCACATACCCTCTCTCTCCTCTGCCTCTTCATAATCCCCCAAGCCTCGCAGAGCGTGGATAGCATTCTATTCTCGATCCCGTTGTGCACCATCCTGGCGTAATGACCCGAGTCGTTGGGGCCAATGCACGCGGTGCAAGGAGACTCCTTGGTGTCTTCTGGCGACTGGTTTGAGGATCGCGGTCTAAAGGCAGGTCAAAAGATCTTTGTGGTCGCGAGCCATAAATATGACGTCGGACGACGAGGACCGGCAACGACTTTGGCACAGTGCAAGCCTGTCGATGATGGACGGATGGCAAAATCCAGAGCCGGAATATGGTGAGTTGCTTTGATTCTCTTGGACATTTGGAAACCAACCTTGCCCTAGGGCTGGATGTTCTCTCAGCACAAGGCGCAAAGTTTACCTGAAAGGGTGATCTTTAAGTCGCAGCCCAAGATCTAAGTCGGGCTCGAGGAAAAATCCAAACCCAACGTATCTCGAACTAAAGAAGTGGCACTGTTCGGCAGGTATAAAGAAGGAACCTCGTTTGATATAGAGAGCAAGAATATCTCCGCTCGATATCGCGCTGACGTGGCCGTGACTTACCATGACCATTCTATGCAGTGCTTAGGCGGAGAGTTCTTCCCTGCTCGCAACGGTAGGTGCCGGTTCCAAGCCGTCATGCCCGGCCATGTCGACCTCTCTCTTGTCTTTGATCCCAGTCCGAGTCTCGGTGTGCTCTTTCGCCAGCTCCTTCTTTGTGACAAGCCCACCGGCAAGAAGCCCACACGCGGCCATACAAGCGGCCATGATCCATATGTTCCTCAAACTCCACGCAAAGGCCTGTTTGACCGCTAGCTTCTGGGCCCGATCTGAGATGGTCGCGATGAGGTCGATATTCGTCGCGGCGTCCGGGCCAGAGAAGGTCTCGACCAGGTCTGCCGGCAGTCCATGACCTCGCAATTTCGACCTCTGCAGTTGCATTCCGTTCTGGAAGATGATCCCGCCGCCGACGATCGAGAGCGCGATACCGATGTTCCGGATGAAGCCGAGAGTTGCCGTGGCGGTTGCGGTGTCGTCTTGGGAGACGAGAGCTTGCAGAGCGATGAGAGGAGGTTCAAACAGAAGGCCTGCGCCCAGCCCGGCCACGACTTCGAACGCCGCAATCGATCCTATCGGGGACGTCGCGTTGAGATAGATGTAGAGCCCGTTGCCGACGGTCAGCAACGCCACACCAACCCAGATGAGCTCGACATAGCGGCCCGCACGGTAAATGAAAAGGCCCGCGAAGATTCCAGTAAGTGCCTCGGTGATTATCAGCGGAAGGAGGAGGAGGCCAGATTGCAGCGGCGAAGCCTCCTTTGCCGACTGGAAATAGAGTGGAAGATAGTACTCGGCCGCGTTGATGACCTACGTCGCCGGTTGTCAGTATAGCTGTATTCCCCCAGAAGGTCTTTCTGCGAACACCTACGAAATGCTGTGCAAAGCCAATCGCAAGACATGCGGCATTGGATTTGTGGCGGAACAGGCCCAGAGGCATGATCGGGTGCCGGGCGAGTCGGCTCTCGCTGAAGAGAAACACGACGGCCATCAAAGCACCGACCGCGACCAGGCAGATGACCTTCGGCGAGTCCCACGGATACGCCGTGCCTCCAAAGTTGAGACCGAGAAGCACCATGACCATGACGGACACGATAGAAAGACTGCCCGCCCAGTCGATCGCCTTGACCCCGTCGGCGAATTTGGTTTTCGGGTTATGCACGTCCAGGAAAAAGAGCAGCAAGCAGAACGCCGTCCCCGAGATTGGGAGGTTGATCCAGAATATCCACCTCCACGAAAGGAGCTGGGTGAAGGCCCCGCCGAGCACCGGTCCAAGGCCACCGGCAACAGCCCAGGTTACGTGAAGGAGACCGAGGAAAAGAGGTCGGCTCCTGCAAGGGACGATTAGAGGTGCTGGGTCATGCGCACGGGGTTACCAATTGGCACATACCTCATGCTGAACAGGTCTGAAATGACAATGGTGATGAGGGAGGATAGGCCGCCCCCGGATACGCCCTGGACACTGCGGCTCGCGATCAGCATGCCCATACTGCTCGAGACGGCGCAGATGATGGAGCTGGCAAAGTACAGCGCCACGGCGGTCAGCAGAATCGGCTTGCGGCCCCATATGTCTGATAGCTTCGCCCATATGGGGACGACAGCGGTGGTGGTAATGACATATGAGGCCCCGATCCAGGAGTAGCCGGCGGCGGAGTGCAGATCGGAGCAGATGGTCGGGATTGCGGTGGCGACGATGGTGGTGTTCAGCGCGGCGATGAACAGGGCAGCCTGGACGGTCACAGAGTCAGGAATGGAGCCAGGAGACAAGAGAATATATATTCCGTACAAAAAGAGCGGCCATGACCGTCAACGTCCTAAATCTACTCCGTCGTTGGCCCGGCTCAGATGAGAGTTGAGTCGGCGTCTCACGAGCCGTGACCTCCGCACTTGGTGTCGAGTTGACAACGGCCGGGGGAAGTGGCCGTGCTACTGGTAGTTCGATCGCCCCGATTACGTCCTCCATCTCTGCGATGCTGCCTGACGCTGTTGCCATGATGAAAATGTATCGTAAAGCGGGAAAGCGGTCGTTGAGAGGGAAGAGATGGAAAGTTGACGTTGTTACTTCTACAAGAAAAGATAGGGGGTTGAGAGCCTTATCTAGATAGCTATACAGACGATACTTTCGGCCTAGCCCAAAATGGCGGCCTACGCCCTTACGCCTTGGCACAAGATCAACAAATGCGCGCCCTGGATAGATTGGCATCAAGGCATGTATATACCTGCCGAGATCGACCTCTTCCACTTTGATCCCATAGCTCCAACATCAGTTATCAATTCCATTAAATGCAGGTTACCTAAGCAATGCCTTATGCTCCGCGACAGTTCAAAGCTAGCCCCCGCCCAGTCTAAACTCTTCTGCCTACCTAGCGGTTCAGCTGTCTAGAATTGGATTCAAGCAACCAGGGACTAGTTCCGAACAAATTTGATCACAGAATCCTCAAGTCCCGGTGAACTTACCAGGTAACGATGAGGCACCCAGAGCGATACCAAACCTCTCCTCTAGGCAAAACGGCGAGGAGGAATGGGAAGCCTTGCACTCCTTAGTGCTTATGCTGCACTCCTTCCGGCTGTCGAGAGTAAAACGCCCATGAAATGTGCCTTTGTTGCATTGTACCTTATACTATCAGCCCCCTTTTCTTTGCAGAAGATCCATCCATTACTGAGTCAGCAGATTGAGGCGGTCAAGAGCCGCAGAAGTCGCAGACCCCGAATTGCTGGGGCTAGCTGGTGATAGATATTGCTGTGAGCGACCCTTCTGATCAAGGAATTCTTTCCTCGTACATGCCTGATCAGTTTGGTATTTGTCTCCCTCATACACCACCGGGCCATAGTCGTGCTTCTCGCGCCGGAATGGAGTCTTCGGGTACCGTTCTGGGCCTTCTTGAAGCCTTAGCTCAGAAAACACAGACATCCGCCGCACAAATCACCCGGTTCCTCAACGAAGCTCACACAAAAGGGCCGGTCGACGGACAGCCTGGCTCGTTTGACATCCCTCTCAACTCGCCTCCCGAAATCAATGCAGCGAAAGCGGCGATACTCGAATCGACCATGCTGATGCAACAGCTGGTCATGTCTGCGACCGACGTCCAGCAACAAATGACATTATATACCCAGCAGATGGCAGCGATACGTTGGATCTGTCGCTTCGACGTCGCGACGCATGTTCCAGCCTCGGGTACCATCTCCTATGAAGACTTGACTGCAGCGGCCAAGGTGCCACAGGGCGAGCTCATGCGCATATGCCGCATGGCGATGACGGCGGGCTTCTTTCAGGAGCCAGTTCAAGGTCACATTGGACATACTCCCATTTCTCTGGACCTCAGATCCTCATCCCCGGTGCACGACACTTTCCTGTTCATGAGTGAGACGGGCCACACGGTTGTGAGCAAAATGCCCGAGATGACCGAGGCCAATCTCAAACTTGGCCCCGGGGCGAAACCCAAAACAGCATTCAACATTGCCATGAACACGGACATCCCTTTCTTCAAGTATATCATGTCGAACCCAGCTCTCGCAAAACAGCAAGCTGCGCACATGAAGACCATCGTGGCTGCAGAGGAGTCCCACATTCGACATACAGTCAGTGGATATGACTGGGGCGCCCTCCCGCAGGGGGCGAAAGTCGTCGACATGGGCGGCTCGACAGGCCATGTTAGCATCACCATTGCACGAGAGTTTCCTCACTTGGAGTTTATAGTGCAGGACCTCCCACAAGTTCTGTCGCAGAGGGCATCGGTTCCAGCAGAACTGGGAGACCGGGTCGCGTTCGAAGCGCACGACTTCTTCCAACCTCAGCCTCCCAGCCATCGTGGTGCGGATGTTTTCTTCATACGACAGTGCCTCCAGAACTGGTCCGACGCCGACGCCGCCAAGATCTTGCGAACACTCCTGCCGGCGCTAGACAAACGCAGATCAAGAATCGTGATTATGAGCGTCGTTTTGGCGAATCCCAATGACGCAGGAGTTGGCCAGAGAGAGAAAGGGATAAGCCGTATGAGAGACCTCTTCATGATGCAAGCCATGGGGGGCGGTGAAAGGGATCTGGCTCAGTGGAACGCGATAGTCAAGGCTGCTGATCCTGGGTTAGAGATCGCAAATGTGAACAAGCCGCGGGGAAGCGTGCTGAGTGTCCTTGAGGTTAGATACAAATGATGAGAAGGAGGAAGTTGACTCGGCCAACGACTACATTGTTGTCTGTAGAGAAGTATTAACCAAGAAATAGCACCGGCTCGCGCATGCGTGGCTGGATGCTGGTACTAAGTAGGCTGATCCGCAATGGAATGTTGGTAATAACTAGTCAAGGCCTTGATCCTCTAGCCAAGCCGTTGCTCAGCATTGGTCACAAGACTCTTGAAGATACCCAACCTGCATGCTGGGGGACTCACGGCACTCCAGAGGTGGGAGGCCGGTAGCGAGGTTCTTCCAGAGATGCAGTGATCACCTCCACTCATTTCTCCTCGTAGACCCGTATCTTCGACCTCCTTCTTCCGGCCGTCGTCGCTTGTATTCAAATGTGTGTGGCGGGACTTTTGGACATTCGTCCCGGCCTCGTCGCCGCTGTCGCCGGCTCTCGAGCCGTCTTTGCTTTCTGGCCTCGTCGTCGGTTGACCAAGTATCGCGGCCGCCTGACCATGCATGTTCCCTCTTTCCCCTTGGACGCCAGTGTTGTGCAGATGGTCTATCCCACCATCTCATGGCATGCCCCAAAACAGCCTTGAATTTCACATTCACCTCAACGTTGTGGTGAAGAATCTTGGATGAAACCTCTGAAACAGATAAACTTCCCTGTCCTGGGTACTCTTGGGTAAGATAGGGATCCGCCCCTTCCCGAACAAAAAGACTCATCATTTCCAAACAGGCTTCAGGATTATCAGGTTTGAACAAATAAACACGCCGCAACAATTGAGCCCACAGTGTGCGCTTTGCTCCCGGAAAATTGATCTCGATATTAGGACTAAGTCCTCTGGCAAACAGCAGACCATATGTTTCCTGCACCAACCCCTGAAGCTGTGAATGCCTGAAACAATCCAGGAGATCTTCCCAAAATTTACAATTCAGATATGCAAAGTCCCGTCGAAACCTTGCCCCGTGTTTGAGCAACAGTGTTAAGAACGACCAGAAGTAAAAGGCAGACGTACCTGCATCGTAGATACCGTAGTCGTCAAGCAGGATGTGCAGTATTGGCTTTCCGTCAATCGTTCCGTTTGGATCGGCCCCATTCTCGAGTAGGAATACAGCCATCCTACATGAAGCTTGCTTGACATCATGTGTCTCGAATCTGGACGACCGCAGGAAAGCTATCATCAAAGCTCGTGCATCGTGGCCCACGAACAGATCTGGTTGTCTTTCAAGTCGAGCTTGAAGGTAGGAGACGTAGTGATACTCAATGGCTTTCCCGAGCAATGAGATTGAATGTTTACCACGGATCTCCAAGCTATTTCTGAATAAGGACAACGGAGCGCATGAGTCAATGACGTCGTCCATCCCGTCCATCAAAGGTGTGCTGGGAATGCCTCGCTCTTCCTCTGCTCTTTGAGCAAACGCAACGAAATGATTCAAGGCAACTTGGCCAAGGCTAATAGGGAAGGATTTGACTTGCTGAATCAACGCTTTACATATGCACACAGACGCATTGAAGTTGACTGCGGAGTATGAAGCAAACAGATGTTGCATTTGCGTTGTGGCTAGAAAGTCGCGAACAGTTCGATGGAAAAAATCGACTTCCCTGGATCCTGGTTCACCAACTGGTTCCAGGAGCCCTTTATAGCGGCCATTCAGTTGTCGACTCATTGCTTCTTCGGTCTCGAAGATTTCCCGATTGGAGAATGAGCCTTTGTCAGTTCCTCCGGTACTTGGCCTGAGAATGTGAGAACCCTCGTCAATAAATGAATAAAGAGTAAGTCGAAGAGGTTCAGGTGTTGCCAGCGCCACTCGGAAAGTGTGAGCCATCCTAGTTCGATAAACCTTATCGACGGATCTGATGAGTTTCTCGAAAAATTCCTCAAGGTCAGATGGCATCTCCACTAATCTCTCGTACAACAGAGTCAAAGAATCGCCATTGATGAGGCCTTCCCTAAGAGATCGTGAAACCAGATACACCCAGAGAAACACTCCTTGGGCGCGAGACACGATTTCTGATATCAGTCGCTCAATCTGGACGACATCTTGTCGTAGCAGTGAAAATTTTGGAACCTCCTCTAGCTTCTCCTTCACGTACAGAACAATGTCATCTCTAGTGAGGTCTTGCAAGTATAACTTATTTTGAGCATCTTGACCAAAGGCATCTTCAAAGCAGTTCCAGGGTCTGCTAGAAGCACAAATTTTGACATTGTCGATCTGAGCAATATTCTGTATTGTTTTGATAAGATCCAAGGGGTCGCCATGGTATTCGTCTAGACCGTCGACGAATAGGCAAAGCTTTGACGAGTTTCCGGGGCTCACAGTCATTAGACTCATTTCGTTGAAAGCCCCTTTCAGTTCTGACAAAGACCATTCAGTTTGCATTTGGAAACCATGTCGAGATGTTGCCCATCTTTGTGGACAGATCTTTGGGGTCCATTCCGGAAAGCTTCTAAGTATCTCGAACAAGATCTGTTGAAGGAGACCGCGTTGAGACTTCTGCATGTCGTTACCAGATATTCAGAAGAAGAATCCGGCCATGACAAGACGGTCATTGTTGGCCCAGACTTGGAGACATTGTTTTGTCTGCTGACAATCACGAAGATACTTCATCAAAGTGCTCTTCCCACTACCGGGTTTGCCTGAGACCCAGTAGATCCCATCACCATGAGTGAACCATTCATGAAATCGTATACGCGACCGTGGATCGCACGATGGCCACCTGGAAGGTTTGAATATCCATTTGAACGTATTCTCGTGCGCGTCAGAAATGGCAGCATACCTAGGTGCCATCCTCTCGAACATTAGACTTTTCAACACACTCGCTTCCTTTCGCAACTTTGTGGTCTCATAATCAGAGCTGCGCAACTTCTGATCAATTTGCGCTAAATACTGCGCTGTGAGCTCCCGACCACTTTGTACGAGGCCACATAGCGATTCGAGCATGGGTTGGATTCTCTGTAGCCGAGCTGAGTCGATCTCTAGACATGCAGTACGAGCACCTTCCAGGGATCGAAGAACCTGGCCCTGGCGCACACTAAGGATAGTCAGGATGAACTGTACAGGGCTTCCAAGCTGAGACTTTTACCTTATGAAAGAGAGTACGTGAATCGACAAGTTGCTGCGTGCATCCTCGAGCCTCCTCTGCAGCCTAGCAATTTTATCCTTTTTCCAGATAGTGTTTAGAGCCTGGCGAAAACTTCGCCACTTTTTGTACGGGCCCTCACCGATTTTGAGGTTCTTGATGGTTGCTAAGAGCTCGTCTGCAATGGAACTAGAAGAGGCTGCGATTTTGACAATCTCCGCTTCAGCCTCAGAGATAGCGCCTTGGGTGGGATCCAGTGGTTTCATCAGCGTCGAGCTGAGACGCGCAAGGTTTTCGGCGACACCCTGAAGCTCAACATTGTCGGCTGTTGCCCCGTTTGCTGAATGATATATCTCCTTGGCATCTGATATAAGCTCACGGCCGAAATCGATGAACTGCACGATATTCGCCGCCAGGCCGATAGCGGAGAGCGGATCGAGAGGCATCTTGCGATAATTGCAAGTGAGAACTCTGATGGAGATGAAAGGAAAGAAGAAGAATTCGGGTTGCCAAATGGAAGGCGTGAGGCTGGAAGTAGGTTCCAGCAAGCTGGGCAGTCGATGCTCACGTGCACAGCCCTCCTCGATGTTCTGCACAGCCTTATCTGCCTCGTTAGCCTTGGGCAGCGTCCCGGATCCATGGTCCAATCGGGCTGCAGGTGAAGGACACATCGACCAGCCTTTTCATCAGACAGACCATTCAGAAAGAGTAGCGTAGAAGACCACGACGCCAACCGTCGCTGCAAGGTTGAACGATTCAAAACACTGCGGGTGTCAAATCACAGACTTTTTCTCCTACATTGAGAGCCCAAACGAAGAACGTGTCACCTATGCTATGGTATATACGGCTACCTTTATGGCCGCCAATCCTAGTTTTCTTCATGTACAGAATCAATTCTTCTTCCTCTGACCATATGAGCGTGTGGCGTAGTCTCCCTGGTATACAATCAGGTCTGCGGGCTCATAATCATGCGTACCACTCAGGTAGCTCTGCAGAATCCTCTTCACACCATCGGCATAGCGCTTCTGGGCGTCCAGCGAGCTGCCCGACATATGGGGAACCATCCCGTTGCCTCCTCCAAGAGGGTTCTTGGCATAGCGAAGCGGGTGGTCTCGTGGCGCGGGCTGAGGAAACCAGACATCTCCTCCGTAGCCGTTCAAGTGGCCCGACTTCAGCGCAGCGGCAATGTCGTCGGCAACCACTATCGCACCGCGGGCAGTGTTGACAATCCATGATCCTAAAGCATATTAGCACTGAGGTCACATATAGAGATACTGCCGTTTCCTAAGTCTCGAACGACTGCAAAGACCTACCTTTCTTCATCTTTGAGATCAACTCCTTGTTGAAGAGGCCAAAGGTCTTTTCGTGTAACGGACAGTTGATAGTGACAACATCACACTGTGCGACCATGTCCTCCAAGCTCTCCACTCTTCGGCACCCGATTTCAGCTTCCACGTCGGGATTGAGAGGCTGGTAGTCGTAGTAGAGCAGCTCCTTGCAGTCAAACGGCTTCAACCGCCGTAGGACACGCTGGCCGATGCGCCCGATTCCAACCGTGCCCACCACCTTGTCTTCCAGGTCGTACTCATTGCGTGCGACTTGGGCAACATTCCATTCACCACGCTCAATCTGTTCGTGGGCTGGAATCCAGTTACGGACCAAGCCCAGCATGGTCATGACCACATGCTCTGCGACGGAAACAACGTTGGAGCCCGTGACCTCTGCGACGGTGATGCCACCGTTCGTCTTATTCGCGGCATTGAGGTCGATATGGTCTGATCCGACACCTGCAGTGACAGCCAGCTTGAGGTTCTTGGCCTTTTTCAGTCGGTCGGCGTTCAGATACGCCGGATGGAATCTATGGGCCAACACATAGATTAGCACATTGTAGATGCAACTGTGTGACCCTGTTGAATATTTGGGGGCGGACGGGTGACGTACGGGGTGGTGATGAGAATTTCCGCGTCCGGAAGCTCTCTCTCAAACACCGAGTTGGGACCTTCTTTATCAGAGGTGGTGATCAGAGTATGGCCCTGATCTTCAAGCCACTTCCTCAGGCCCAATTCGTTCTCGGTTGTCCCTAATAGTCGCGGTTGCTGTTTGGCATGTTCTCCGCCCTACGACCGTTAGTACCCTCATATGTAGACAGGAGTGCTGAGGGGTTTCCCTCTGGCGTGTGTAGAACTGTGAACGGGTAGAAGATGGGCGGGACTCACGTCATATAAAACAGAGAGGATCTTCACATTGCGGTTGGCTGACGCGGAGAAAGATCTGATAGATGATGGTCCAGGCTTTTGACACAGCAACCGTGAACCCGCTTTGGCGCACAAGGTTGAAGAACCTGAGAATCCGGTTCTGACCGCTGCTGTACGAAGCATTTCCGTGGCAGCCCTAATGGAGCAGTAAATTCCTTTCAATACCGGGCGAAAGATCTCGTTGTTGAAAGCGAACGAGTGGGCTTCGAGACTTGATGGACCAGGGATTGAATACTATCCTTCGACTATCAGCAGAAGGTGCCGTTTTTAATGGCACAGCTCGGTGATATCGCGGACAAGGCTGCACTAGAACTGTGTAGAGTATCGAGAGTTTTGGAACTTGTTCTGAAATTCAGCCGGGTTTTAGGTTAATGAAGTCTCTAAAAGATTTGGGATAAACTGTCATCCATGTTAATGGAGTAGGTACTAGCATCTAGAACACAGCAGGGTGTACGATAGGGGTGCTCCTCGCTCAGAGTATCCTGGTCTGGAAAGGTCGACAGAGGACGGCAAGGTCCCTCAGTAGTTGTCACATGGTTCGCTGATGGCCCAAATAGGAAGAATATACTCATTTGGACTTGGAGGCTCTCCGCACTCCATACTGGCACTCCGCAATGAGGTGATAAATGATCAACCGGCCGGCGAAATGCTGGCGAGCAGGTTAAACGTGAGACTGGGAGAATATATCAAGAGACTGGCCAATAGGCATAGTGAGACTGCCGATTCTGCCGATCGCGCCGATTGGCCAGATGCAGTTGGAGGTGGATCTCAGCAATGTTCCTTCTCCATGGTTTCTTTGCCCCGCGTCAACTTCCTCCACATCCAAACATCCCCAGAGCAGTCGAGGCCAGTAGGACTGGATACCTGGTGTGAGGACGAGCAGCTGTTAGCTAATACAGGTGTATTGTTAAATTTTTCAAACTTCTAGCGTCAGCCACAGTCAGACCACTGAGGACGTCTGTGCGCGCAACCCGCTGTTCCGGCAATTCTTTTCGTCTGAGGCAGAACGGGCACCTCCTTATTCAAGCGATCAGCGAGTGAAGAAGTGCCATTTGGCTGCCGTTCTAAGGGCTAGCTGAACGTCAGGCACGACTTGGAGACCTTCTGGATGCGGTTACTTGTGGACAAAAGCCAACCGGAATCGCGAATCTACCTTTCATGTCAGCACGTTCCGCGGCGCCTCGAAATGCCATCGCCTGTGTTCCGTGCCGAACGGCCAAACTGAGATGTTCTCATCATAACCAAGCTCCATGTGATCGTTGCCGATCCGCTGGACGGGCGGCTTCCTGCTATTTTCCTCAAAAATGGACATCCGCTTTACATCGGCAGCCGAAGAAGCCGCGCCGTGCTGTCCCTGTTCAGCAGCCCCGAAAGGACAGTGGACTGGGCGCTTCTGAAAGCTTCATTCCCGCTGATGAACAACCGGGACGACTGGATCCAACCGAAGAGCTGGACACTCTTCCTGCGGAGAAACTCCCAACAGACGGTCCTCTGAGGTGGTTCACAAAAGATGTGCAGCAATGCTATCTGCGGTGTACTTACAAGTGGAGTTTCCACCACAAGCCAAGGCTGTTACAGCAGATCAGGCACGGAACTCTTGATACGGCTTTGGCGTGGGCCATGCTCACACTTGCTTCCAGGTGCCGTCCTTCCTGTATTGCATGTAGTAACTCTTTGTTAATCCCTCTTAGGTATTCACCAACGCCAGCGTGCTTTAGCTCTCCCCTTGAAGCCAGCGATTTCTTTGCGCAGCGAGCGTCACGTGCCGTGCAGCTCCGTATCACTTCCCCAAGTCTGCCCCAAGTACAGGCGCTTTTGCTACTTACGGGACACAAGTGGGGTGCTGGCGACGGACAGAGCGCATGGATCTATCTCGGGATCGCAGTGCGCATGGTGCAGATGATGGGGCTCTGTTCAGAATCCCTGAACACCTCCGACGATGTATCGGCGTCAGAAGCATTCATTCTCGCCGAAGAACGTCGCCGCACTGCTTGGACGTGCTTCCTCATGGAGAGCCTCCTCAGTGGCGGCGGCAGCCGCGCACGTATCCTCACCTCCGAAGATATGAGGATTCAGCTTCCGTGTGAAGACGAGGCATTCATATTTGGGATACCCGTGCAATGTGAACTATTGAACGACGCATTCTCGCAACAGAAGCGCCCTGACACTATGCCAAGTCTGTCTATCCTTGCTTATACGGTAAGAGTGGCAGATATATGGGGTCATGTGGCGAAGTGGGCCTCATGCGACGAGTCCGTCACTGAAAGTCTCGATCATCAGGGATCGAGGGTGCACAGCCTTATCTCGTCTCTGGAGCATTGGAAATTGACATTGCCAGACCGGCTGCGGTACAGCCTGTTCTCGCTGCAAGCCCACAGCGTGCTTGAACAGGGCCAGGGCTTCTGCTACATGCACTGCATATATTTCATGGCCGTGATATTCCTCCACCGCCACGATCTGCCGCACCTGGGTCTCTCGAAAAGCCCGCGGTCTCTGGACGGTCTAGACCAGGAAGCGTTCGGGGACTGGGCGGGCCGGTCGTCGTACACCCTCTACGACACCGCGTCCACGGTGTGCGACATGTGCGAGGAGATCAACCGGCTCGGCGCAGACTTCCGGAGAGGGTTGGTTCCATGGATTGGCTTCACCGTGTACACCACGATCGGCGTCATGCTCTACTTCCAGTCCTTCCCGCTCGAGCCCCGTGCGGAGTTTCTCACCAAGACCAGACACAGACTCCACAGTGCCTACTTGCTCCTCAAGGAGATGAAAAACGAATGGCCCATGGCCAGCCGATGGGTAAGCTGTTGTACCTTCGCATCTCGGTCCCGCTTCAAGAGACGAAACGCTGACTGGATTGATTTCACTTTAGCTCGAAAACATATATTCACTGCAAAAATACCACGCCTCCCGGGTGCAACAAGCCAACCTGTCCGTGGAGGAGCTCCAGAGTTTCCGCAATCTGATGGTCGACTATGGCGCCCTGCACGACACGCCGGTCTCTGATCCCGCCACGGTTTCCGTTCGGTCCACAGGGAATACATTGGACCTGGCTTCAGAATCAAACACTCACTCGGGTCTAGAGGCTAGACAACGGAGCTACGCACAGCTAGGGGATACGCCTCAATCCGCGAGGACTGGGTCAGCGAGCGATGCGTCATTGGTAGACGTCTTGCATGTGCCAAATGATTTCGATGGTGCCGACTATCTCGTCTCAGAGGAGGAGATGGCGGGGATCTTCCAAGAGTTCTGGACCATGTTCCCTGGGGAGGTTGGCGCGGGTAACATGGCTTTATAATGACCGCGCGTGGAATCCAAACAGTTCGAACACAAAGATTGATCACGTTGATCCGAGACGGAAAGAGACATCTAGCATGCTCTATAAAGGGTGGAACGGTCAATATAAGTTCATTTGTGAAACAACTTCAGCACCCCTCTCAGGACCTGATGGGCCATCAGCTGGCTTGGAGGCACTCTTGGACCAGTGTATCCCTTGATAGGCGGCTCCCACATTGGGTTTGCTCCATTGTTCAAGGCGTGCTCAACCTCAGCAAGCTCAAACCATTTAGCCTCTTCCAGCTCCGTCTCTGGATAGGTAATGTTCTCTCCTCCCTCGACGCATTGGCCGATGACGCCGATCAGCATTGTCGACGGGTACGGCCATGGTTGACTCGAGTGGATCTGTACCCTGTCGATGTGGACACCAGTTTCTTCATAAGCTTCCCGTCTTGATGCCGTCTCGATGCTTTCGCCAGGCTCGATGAAGCCGGAGAGACAGGAGAAATAATTGGCAGGCCAGCGCTTTCCGCGGCCCAGGAGGACGCGCTTCGCGTCGGCCGATATGGGGGCGATGACTGCCGTAGGGTCGGTCCGTGGGAATGCCTGGTTGTGAAGCCCGATCCGGGTTGGACACGCACGCTGGCGGAGGACGCCATTGTCGGCAGGTGGACAGACCACTTTCGCTCCTCCATGGGTGGACAACATGCGGCCACCACAGCTAGAACAGTAGCGATTGCGATTATTCCAATCGATCAAGGACCGTGCATGGCTGTATATAGCTGATTGCGCGTGATCTAGTGTGAGGTCAACCCTGGTGGGCACGTATTTGAGGCCGGTGGCTGTTTGCGACTCCTTGACCAGGGCATAATGCTTCGAGCTCACATCGAGAGCAAAATAGGGCACACCAGCATACTCGCCCAGCTGAGCGCTCCCCCCAGCAGTCGCAGATTTGTCTTCCAGGTCCAGGCCGAGAAAGATGAGGGTTGGGTGATGATGATCCGGATTGAATTCAGCTATCTGGGTCTTCTCATCTTTGGCGTAGGGACGACCAATTGCATTGGCAACGTCCTCATATTTGCTGAAGGCAAGCTTCCCATTTGGTGTCCGCAGAGGGTTTAACTCATTAAAAGTGAGATACTTTGCACTGGCGTGGGTGGAGGCTTTGTCCAAAAGCTGGTTATTTAAGCGTACGAACGAGAGACGGGTGATGGGGCCATTGGAGAAGTAGGCGTTATGGCCCTGGCCAAATATCTCTGACAGACTGGACATGATGGTTAAGGAGGATAAAGCAAGCACCCCCGGAGGACCGACATTGTAAGAGGGCGGCGGAGTGGACGGGGTGGGATTTATTGATCGACGGTGATATATTTAAGCGCTCGGAATCGGTGGAGAATGCTTCTGGCCGTGCATCGCTCGCTTCCTGGATGTACTGGATGTACTGGATGTACGGAGGGATTCCGATGTGTGGGATAAATTGCTAAAGTTATTTGTCACAGTCATACCCGTGTCACCCGCAAGGCTGGCTTAGTACGGAGCATCTTGAAGCACCATCTGTAGTTAGCCTTTTCATCGCCATTTGCCTCAGTTTCGTACATTGTCTCTTGGTGGGTTTGAGGCTCCTACAGGCGGCGCGCCGCCCCATGAAATCTCCGAGAAAGTGCACTGAGATCTTGTTGCCGCCTTCACCGAGTCTGGCCTTGAGACTTGTGATGTTGTAATTCAAATGTTCTTTGGGTAGAGGATATCAGCTGGACGGTAGGACGGTCCCATGCTGGATCATATCATCTCGACGAGGTAGAGAAGAGTCAAGGGCTGCTATGTGAACATAATGGTACGCGTCACGTGGTGTCACGGGACTACGCGTCCAAGTCAAAAGGCTTGGCAGACATTGGCGTCTCTCTTTAACGCACCCCGACGCGTACCATATTGTCCGTTTGGCATATTCCGCATTTGAGAAAGGATTCAATCCCAGCACTCGTAAATCACATCAAGTCCAATCACGCCCGCATTGTGACTGGCTGACGTCCCGAGTTCTCCCCCGCCCGCCTCCCTCACGATCGCCTTTCTGATCGTAAGGAGTAGCCTCTCGCGCCGCGGGGCGGACGTCGAACACCACAACACTCTTCGTGACAGATACATCCTTTCGCCATTCGGCAGCTCAAGCGTTCAATGCTTCTCCCAGAATGATTCGGTCCGTTACATAACCTGTGACCGCCGCGAAGACTGCCTTGTGGATCAAATCAATGATTTGCTCGTTGACAGGCCAAGTCCTGTTTTGCATGGGCACATGGAGTCAATGTATGATATGAACTGATGCGACGAAATGCAGGCTTCCATGCCTCTTGAAAGAAAGAGGAGCGGAAGCGGAAGAACGGAGGTGCGGAAAAAGGATATACATACCACGGCAAAGCCCCGACACCCGTCCAATTCTCCAATGTCTGGTCAACGAGCAGCCTGACGCCCATGAAAATATAGCTCGCAAAGGGCCCAACGACGCCGTAGTATGCCATGGTGCCGCGAATGCCCGCCGCGAGCATCCCCTGGCCCCAGTGCATCGCATGGTTCACTCGGTCCGGATGGGCGTGGAAATCGAGATCGAAGAGGCGCGAGAGGGTTTTGCCTGGTACGTACGAGTTGGGCCGGTGCGTGAGCGATTGTTCGGCTTTGGCGCTCAAGGTCATCCTGGTATGTCGGTCAGAGTCAACGAGGGACACGATTAGTAAGTGGATTTTGTGAAAAGAAAGCCCCAAAAGAGGGAACAACAACTACATCATTCTTCATCCGTATCTGGGCTTCGCTTTTTCCCAAGAGCTGTTCAATACATACGCTGCAACACCCACTGCCCCTGCCCCGATCCCTATGGCGATACATTCGAGGAGCGAGAAGCGGATCTTCGGTCTTGCCGAGTTAGTATAATGCTCTGGCATGGCGGATAGGTGGCGTATTTGTCTCCCTTTTCTCTCAAAGGAACGGTGGTGAAGTTCACCTGAAGACAAGTTCCGACGGAGAAAATAGAACAATAGCAAAGCAAAGAAAGAAGAGAGTATAGGCTCTCCAGCGAGGGTCTTGGAGCTGGCAATTCAACCGCGGTCTGTTCATGACGTCTCATGGCGTCGGACACAGATTCCGGGCGTAGGGACTTGACCTCTGGGCTCAATTCCCCCTTTCCACGGTGAGAGTGGTGCTCATTGCTACACTATCAATTGATATACAACCCTTTTCCGTTCCTTGGAACTACTCCTGTGGCGACTCCTGATTGTCACGGACTAAACCACACTGGCTAAAGGTACTTGCTCATGGTGACAACTTAGAACCTGTGCGCCGTACGCGAGTTAGAATAACCCATACCCACCCGTTCGATTGATACGCCGGGTATGAACGCGATACATTCCATTTTTTGCTCCATGTTCCTGACTGCGACATTTCTCAAGATTCGGCAGCAATCTTCTGTCTCGCCTTTGCACTGTCGTCAAAGGGCTGCAAGCCTCCTTTGGCCGGGCCGATGAGTTGGAGTCCTTCGGGACTGAAGCGGCTGCCGTGGACCGGACAGTCCCAGCTCTTCTCGTCGTTGTTCCAGCACACGATCCCCTTCAAATGAGGGCAAACCGCACTCATGCGGTGGACCTTGCCGTCCTTGTCTTTGTAGACGGCCTGAGGGCGCGAGGTCTTTGGGTTCAACACGCCGCCTTGATCTTTCCCGAGGTCTTCGACGTCTTGGATATCCGAATGCAACAGGCGCTTGTATTGCGTGTTGATCTGGACGTCGTGCTCGATCATGCTCGGCAGCTTGGACGCCACGGACGCCATGCGTTGAGGGTTGTACACCTTCGCCCAGGGGTTGTCGACGCCCTGGATCTCATCCGCCAGCAGTCTTCCGGCCAGCACCCCGTGAGTGAGCCCGTTGCCGGAGTCGCCGGTAATCACATAGACACGGTCGCTGCCCTCGTTCCTGCCGATGAACGCCATATGGTCGACCGGCTCGAAGATCTGGCCGGACCATGTGTAATCCACGCTCCCTGCGTTGGGGAAGCGTTCTCGCGCCCAGGTTTCCAGTTCCTTGTACCGCTCGTCCCACTCGTCTTCCTGGCCCACTTTGTGATCACAGCCGCCGACCACCATGTAATCGTCCTTCTCGTCGCAGGCAGTCATGCGAGTATACTTGTAAGGATCGGCGGTGTCATAGATCAAACAGTCCTCGACGGTTCCCTTGGGGATGCGGATGGCGATGCAGTAGGTGCGGTTGTACTCCATTTCGGCCACGACGCTCAGCTTCTGCAGAGGTACGCAGGTGGCCTGTATCGCGTGGTTGCATCTCACTGTATGCCCATTCAGAGTCGAGACTGTCACAGTCTTCGGGCCCAAGTGGACATCCACCAGTGGTACGTGGATACCGCTTTCGGCACAGTCGGTCACACGTGCATGAGTGTAACATTGGAAGTTGGGCTGCTCCTTGAGCCACTTCAGCACGCCTACCAGGTATTTGGTAGGATGGAACGTAGCTTGACGGCCAACAATGACTCCTCCTCTTTGATCAGGTTTTCCTCTCCAACCTTTGACGGTGAGGCTCTCGTCATATCTCGAATCCAGGCCGAGTTCCCTTTGCAGTGCAGACTCTTCCTCAAGTTCCGACATGTCATTGTCGTATTCCTTGGTGCCGATGGGATATTGGGAGAGGTCATAGGCGGGGAGCATACGGTACTCGCAGTCGATTCCCAGCTCGTTTGAAACCTCACCGACATGCTTGAGCGCCCAGTCGTGTGACTCGGCTGCATGTTTTGCCCCGTCGGAACCGAACAGCTTCTTGATCGCCCCATAGCCGTCGTCGAGGTCTGACGACAGGTGACCGGATGTTCGACCACTTTCTCCTGCCACAGGGGTCAATATTATTATATGTCACTTCCCTAAGCTCCAGTGAAGCATACCTGAGAGTATGTCTCTTGCTTCGAGCATCACAACATTGACGCCCCTTCGCACGAGCTGTTCCGCGGTCGAGATGCCTGCAATGCCAGATCCGATGACGCAGACATCGGTCTCCAGGTCTCTTTCCAATTTTGGGAACTGAGGGCGATTGGAATACGGGTCAAGATGGACCCAGACAGAATCATGGTGGCCAGAAGTCCTCATGAACTGGTTGGGATCTGGAGACATGCTGATGGAACGACAGGGAACCGCGAGAGGGTGGTATTTGGGTGTCGAGGACCAGGTAACGGGTTTCCGAGAGAAGAGCAGCGTTCGTGAGAGGTTCGGCACACGAAGTCGCGTCGAGACCGCACGTGAAGCTAGACGTAGAAACAAGAGTCCTGCAGCAAAGCCCATTGCTAGACCCCCGCCAACACAGCTACGAGGAGATGGTCTTGGTTATGTAGAGACTCACCGGCATATTATGAGGCTCGCTAAGAGGTCACTTTGCATTACGGGATTGGCCTCGACTGCAGTTTGTTGTTGACGATAATGACTTTGATTTGAATTGCTCGAGAAGGTCAAAGGTCCGCATGTTGCTTCCGGTTCCTTTCATTGCAGGCAGTTCAACGTCAATGACTCTGGCCACTCAGATGAGTGCTCAATCGTGATCCCACCAAGCCCAGAGCTTCTTGAGTGGCCTTGTCGTAGACCCTCACAAGCAAATCAGCTGCCCCATGCTGAGATAGAACATCACCACGTGGCCCCCTGGTGGCCCGGGGGATGATGCTCGTGAAGCGACTCGCCTGACCTCAGACCGACGTAATCTTCACTTTGTGCGACACAGTCTGCCTGGGGCCTCATCTCCAGCCAGTGACCGGTGCCACCCCTTCTAAGGCTGTGTTTCTGCACCCAACATGGATGCGATTGGATTGGACGTTGGGCGCTGCTCGTTGTCGGTCAGAACCAACACATTCATCGATTGAGGCTTGACCCGTTTGGTCGCTGCCTTCACATATCGATATTAAGGCTACCAGCTGCCATCGGTAAAAGGTCGGGAAATGTTCAATTGATAAACAGCCATCTACCTGGATGTTGTACAGATGCATGAAGACGTCCTTCTCCAGGCGACACTCTTGGCTGCCTACCTGTTTCCTCCTTGTTTGTGCTCCTCCTTTCCCCCTCCCATTTCCGGGCGAAGATGGTTTCAGCGAGGATGAGCAGCCTGGATATGTCAGTATACAGGGTCAGGGACTGAGTGGCAGGGCTGACACTGTGACACAGGCGGGCGCCACCATCCAGACTCCAACCTTGGGACACCCAATCCTTTCTAACTGCCCGCAGATCTCCCGCGCAACATATTTCCGAGGCCACGATGATTGACTGGTAGGGTAGACAGCCTCGGAAGCAATATCCCGGAGGATCTTTGGTGAACTGGGATTGGACTTGTTGGATGGCGGTTTCGTCATAACATCGGAGATCTGGATGCTGTGTGCCAAACCTGAGGTCATCCATGCCACCTGCGAAAAAGAGACTGCGATGCCTGCGATTGCCAGCACTGCGACCACTCCGAAACTCCCATTCTGATTGCCCCCCCCCGAACCAAGATCCATTGCATAACATGAACTCCGTTGTTCCCTTTTGCCCAAAACAAAACCTAACCCTGTCCTTCACTTGTCGGTCGGTTTGAATGGTCGCAATCATGTCCCGAGAACTCGCACCGCCCCCAGACACCGACCTTGAAAATGCGCTCCGGCCCTCCACATCGCGCAAGAAAGTGAGTCTCGCGTGCCTCGCCTGCAGACGGCGTCGGACCAAGGTACGTCACGCTTGATTTCCCGCGCAATGTTGGGTGGTGCCTTGGGGAGTGGGCTGACTGTTCCAGTGTGACGGGGGCGTGCCCTGCGCTTCCTGCCTTTCACGAAATACCGAGTGTGTCAAAGACGAATATGATGATGGACGGCGGAAGCTCGCCGTCAAACGACGGTTGGAGTCGCTGGAGAAGGACCGCCACCTGCTAGACGCCCTACTCAATGCCCTGGGCACCGGAGGGCCGAACCAGCTGCATGCTCTTATCAGTCTAATACGAAGCAGCGCCGGACGGCAGGAGCTCGCCAGCTTTCTAGAAAACGGGTTCGGCGGCATCGGAGAAGTCGGAGTCCAGAACCATCGCCACGAGACGTCGTCGCCGACGTACAGGAGACATCGCGCTCGCCTGGGTCGGATTCAAGACATTGTGAATCCCCCAATATCCGTCCCCGCCAACCCGTGGACGACGGTGACCGACGACGACGACTTTGTCTCGCATCTCATGTCCCTGTGGTTTACCTGGGCTCATCCGTGGTGGCACTGGGTGGACGAGGCTCTCTTTCTGGAAGCAATGAGATCGGGCGACACCTCCAGCCTGATATGCACCCCCTACTTGGTCAACATGATCCTCGCCGACGCCTGTGTCAGTCCCATATCCCCCCCGCGCCAGCAGTAAGCATAAGTATCTTGACAAGAGGCGAACTGACATCCGGCAATTCTAGCTACTCGACACCCTCGAAGAAGATGGCACGGATCCCAACATGGTGATTCGGGAGCATTTCTACAACGAAGCCAGAAGGGGGCTGGATGCCCAAGAAGGCGAAGTGTCGCTGGCCATGGTGGCGACTTTGGGGGTGCAATGGACATAGTACGTCGTTGGTGTTACCCGGTTTTCCCCCTTTCCAGTCTCTTTGTCTTTGCGCTCACAAAGAGGTTCTCTTTCGTCCCTCCAGCCTGAACATAAACGGTCAAGACAAACTAGGGAACGGCGTCCTGTACCAGCAAATCTTCCTCTCCAAGAGCCTGAACAAGTGGCGGCAAAGGATCGCCCAAAGGTCCTCCATGACCCCCGAGTTCCTGGCCAAAATCGACTTCTGCCTGTGTCAACTCGAGTGGACCCTGTACGCGCTCAATCCCCTCATCGGCCTCGCGTTGAAGCAGGTCCGGGTCTTTGACCGGCCGTCGCGACCGAAACCCACCTCCCACTCCGTCGGCTGTGCACAACACCAGCCCGTGTGCTGGACCCCGTACCCGATCCCCTACACGAGCGTCGAGTGGCACCCCACCTGCCACTACCTCGCCTTCATCTCACTCGCGGAGAAGGCCACCTTGGACGAGACGCTGTTCGAAGAGAAACAGCAAAGCGACAGCGAAGTTGCCAAGGACAAGTTTGCAAAGGTCTACCACGAGGTGGAAGACTGGCCGGCGCATCTCCCCGGGTGCATGAAACTGCATGACAGGGCCATGCCCCATGTCATTGCCTTACAGTAAGTTGGGAATCTTTTGCTTCGCTCGCGTAATGACACGCAGCCACTGCCCTAATCTTGGTCAAAACAAGGGTTGATCCTTTCTGCCCCCTTTCAGACCGTACATCAAGAAGCCAAGGTTGCCTCAGTGCTAACCTTCTCTGCCTATTTTTTCGGTTGTTGGTAGCGCACTTCACAGTTGGGTCAACGTGACAATTTCTAAGCAAACAGCTGCCCTCGACGCCGGACACTCGAGCCGGCCGTCACTGGCAGAGACGCCACAATCTAGCGCGCAGAGCCACTGGATGGAAGTGTGCATAGCAGCGTCCAAAAATATCAGCAACCTCCTCGAACAGATCCGGCTGAATTGGGGCGCAGACCACTTCCCCGTCATTATCATGCAGCCTGCGACCATCGCGGCGTTCACCTTGCTCGAACAGCTGAACGACCGACCCGAGTCTCAGGAGGCCTTCTTCAAACTGTGCGTCATCCTTCGCGCGGCGAGCCGGAGGTTCCGCGTGAGTCGGGGAGTCCTGCGTTTGTTGCGACACAAGGTCAAGGAGAACGGCGTCGTCCTGTCCGACGAGTGCTACCGCTTGCTGGCCGACTATGACACCAGGATGGACGTGGATCAGAAGGTGAGGGCAACCATGGATAACATCGGGCTGGAATATCTGCTGGAGAAGTGGGATGATTTGGATCTCGATGAAGTATGATTTGTTATGTTGGCGGTCAATTCACATCAAGGAGTAAGTGCTTCGCGCCCGGGTGATTTTTCGTAGTAGATTTGTTCGCCGGAACAGCGAACAGGGTTTTTCTCGGGTCCCCAATTAAAAGAAGGCGGATGATCTCCGGTCAACTTCAGATACCTCTTGTGTTGTGTTTCAGAAATAGTGATTTGCTTGGGTTCTTCTTGCCGCTCATGGATGCTTCAGTGTTCAGAAAGGGTATGCGTTCCCCCACCAGGCTGCTGGGAGAAATACTCTTCACAACATGCCCACGATTCTGCCCATTAACGTCGTGACCTGCGGCGTGTCCGTCGCGCAAATGAAGGAGTCCGCATGTCTCGGCTGGCCTGGCGACCTGAATCTGTCCGAGATGTACTGGCAAGCAGCCGCGTAGTCGGAGCCGCCTGATACCATGAATCGCCGACGTCAAGTCAGCAACACCGACTCTTGCAAGACCGGGGGGGGGGGGTTCCGTTGGCACATGGTAACAAGAGGAGAAGGGGGGGCAGAGGGGTTGAGTCTGGGAGCGACATATATGCGGGAATCTCACCTTGATAGCCCGGGAAGTGGGCCTCGAGGGGCGAGCGAAGCAGCTTCTCCTGGAAGAGATCGGTCTTGTTGAAAACCAGTTGGACCGCGGTGTTCGTGAACCAGCGCGAATCGCACACGTTGCGGAACAGGTCGATGGCCTCCTGCAGCCGGTTGACGGAGCCGTCCTCGTAGAGGGCCTGGTCGTACTCAGACAGGGCCACCAGGAAGAGGACCAGGTCTACCTCCTCGAAGTAGTGCATCCACTTCTTCCTTTCGGACCGCTGCCCTCCGACGTCGATGACACGGTAGATGGTGTCCTTGTTGGCTGCAAAGGCGAACTCGGCGACGCCCGTGGTCTTGTGCCGGGACCGGAGGATATCTTGGTCATTGGGCACGAAGTCTGAAGCGGCAATTCGATCGATCGAGTCAAAGTAGCTGCGCTTTGGTTTTCAGTAGAGGACTTCCAAAGGGCCATTGAAGGTGAACTGTGTGTCTACTCAGCCCAACAGTGTAAGCCCACGTACTACTGTGCAGAATCGCAGACTTGGAACTCGCTGCAGCGAGAAAAGCACGTCTTCACGCCCGGGTCGGCCCAAAGCACACTGACCGCGAGGTATATCTCAGGAGATAGCGCTGTGGCCGTGATTTTTTGTCCTTGTGACAAGATTGCTGACGCGTGCCGGTCTACCGTGAGGTTTGTGAACGGGATGCCAAAGACGTCCATCGCTTCCAAGATGGCTTGCATCGCCTGAACGATATTGGTGAAGATGATGGCCTTGAAACACCAGCGTTCGTCAACGGAATAACCACCTCCGTTGATGAGTTTTAGTTGCTTCAGCACAGTGGATTTTCCCGAGTCACCAGCCCCTGTTCAAAGTCAGAATCGGAGCAAACCTGAAGGTCCGTGGACATGGACGCACCCACCTAGCATGAGGATTTTGACTTCTTTCCTCCGGGCCCTTGAGCCGTATTTGAGCAGCCTATCGACCTGAATGTGCCCTGTTCTCCTCTCTCGATCCTCCTTTCCCAGAGCAGAACCCATCCCATAAGCAGTACCGGCTCGGTTAGAAGCAGTCTGCGTAAGAAGCCGTGAATGACGGAGGGATTCAGAAGGTGGAGCAGAGGCCTGAGGATGGCGAGGGAGCTTGATGTTGGGGAACTCTTGGGAATCCCTAATTCTTAACGGCATGTTGAAGCTGGGTGAGGCGTCCAGGCCACCTCCCATATTCCCTGCACGACTGCCACCCTTCCAGGCAAATTCGAAGAAAGTCCTCCTGGTAAGTGGAGATCCTCAAGATGGAGCTACGCCTCTGCGCTGTGCCGCAAAACAGTGCCCGAGCAATCAGCGTATGCCACCATCGTCCGCGTCGCGGAGAAATCCAATGGGCCGTGGTCGAATACGACAGCCATGAATCATGATCCTTCTTTTTTAGATCTTCCGGCCCACAGCAACCCCTGGTACTTTCGATCTGGACTCTCCGCAGAAGGGTGATTGAGCTTGGCCCGCGCTCGAGTTCATTGGCCGACTGATAGAGGCTAACGTGGGAAGGGGCGGGCTGTGTCGAATCTTGGTTCCTCGTGGACAGGGGCCACTCGCCAAACTGCGTTGTGGTAACATCTGGTGCCAAGGGCCTAGTCCGTAAGAGGCAAGCATTGGCGAGAAACAGTTCGGAGGGCTCCGAACTGGCTGTCCATGTCCAGAAGGGAATCTCACCCGAGGCGGGGAAGGGAAACAGGCCCGGGGATCGAGCCCAGATCGGGCTCTCAGCAGGTGTGTGGAGCAAGTACGGCGATATTACAGGCATAGATATAGCCCCGATAGGTACTCCGCATGAAGTCCAGGTTCAGGACATACAAATCATGCGTCTGAAAACAGGTTACATTAAGCGCAGGGCTGCGACGGAGGGTGTCAGGAGCTGCTGTGACTCGAATTCAAAAAGAAAGATGTTGGATGTAGTCTCCAGCAATGAAGGAATATCCACGGATCATAGCTAAGACCACAGCTAAAACACGTCCCCGTCCCTGAGTCGAGGAGGAGTGCGCATCATGGGGGAGCACCCGTGGTTCCAGTGAGATCAGACCAGTCCGCGCTGATGCCGCCTCTGTCTGATTTTGGATGTAATGGGGAGATTACCTTGCACGGAATTTTTATGGCAGGCAGAGACCGCCGTATCGCATCTAAACCAGGCAGACCAAAAGTCCGCCGGCTTGGGGACGACTCGATTTCATGCGAAATTGGATTCCCCTCTCTTTACAGAAATGCAAGCGCCCTTTGGGGATTCGATGTCCTGTGACATGTAGCCTTCTCTTGCGGAAAGCATGCCCTCGTCCCGGACTGTTCTTATTCTCTCTGTAGAGCTTGAAGAGCCGCCCCGGAAATGAGAGGCCATAGCAGCGGTGCTCGCAAAGGATGAGTGCGAGCGCGTCTTAGGGCGGGGCACCTTTGTCCCTTGTCATCGGAGCAGTTTGCAGAATAGATTCAGAGGGGTCATTGTTGTCCGCCGCTGAGGGGTGGGTGGTTGTCGTGTCAGAGGGTGCACCGGCAGAAGTGTTAAGCAAAAGTGAAGAAAACGCAAAGGCTGAAAATGTCTTGGTGAAATGGCATGATGAATGTTGGAGTCGCGACGGGAAAGGACACAAGGGCTGTACTAAAGCGGCAGGTCGAGATACATGACGTTGATTGGACCATCTAGTCCTGCTTAAGGCTCAATGGTCGATATACCATTGATCAAATCAACTGTCCATAAATGGTCCAGTCTGAATTCTGGTATCTGACTGGGCGTCTCCTCCAGCCCATCGCCCTCTTCCCTGGGCAGTTGACGTGGTCTTCCAATGGAGCATTTAAGCCACGTCTCTCCTAGACGTTCTCGATCAATATCAGCTGATAGGAGCATCTCTTCGAACCGGTCCGTTGTAATTCTTAGCGTGCTGCACCAGGTACGGGTCCTTTCCACTGAGATAGGAGGATTAATGCCTCATTGACTAACGGGGTGAGCTTTGGTGTTGTCTGGGCCGCCAGTGCTTAGCCCGGTCGAAGGTCTTGTTGATCTGGCCGGAGACGGTCAATATTCGTCCAGGTAAGCATAGGCAGGATTGACTGGATGGATAAATCCTCAGATCTAATGGCCTTGCCTCCATCTGAGACCTGGAGATCCGTCGGCTGGTCCAGAATCGGTCGAGCAAAATCTTTTCTTGCTGCCAACGGATTGTCCTCTCGCGAACTCCAGCCATGACTCGAATTGGGCCCGATCTTTGGACAACAGGGCCCTTCGCTCAATCCATATGGTACTATTGACGTGGAAAAACAGGCCGTTTCGTCATTCATGATGTCGCGCAACTTTCAGCATGATGAGTGTGCCAGATTTGTAATGCAGAAGGTAACAGCAGGTTCTGTACGTAAAATCCGTCAGACCAAGATAACCCAAACGAATTTGTTTCAAAACGCGTGCAACTGCGCTTTTCGAGAGCACTTGATCACAGAATAGGACCTCGAAACCAGTCAGATTGGAAGTAGGAAGCATCATCTTGAGAGAAGCAAACTTACCTTGAAATGGCCATCTCCTTCCTTCCTCATGTTGAGCATCACTGACGGCCTGATTTTGCAGGGACATCCCGCCATCATCCAGGACGTGGTGACTGGACTCGGAATCTCCACAGACCTACAGTCGCCGTCTCAAAGACGCTCTCCAGTCCTTTCCGCGATAAATGCGACGCGAGTTCCTCATGCAGCACGAGACCTCCATGACATGTTCCACCAGTCGAGGGCCAGATCCGATGTTGCACCATAGCAAGCAGGAAAGGGATCTTTTTTTTCCATTATTATACATAAAGGGGTAGACAAGAGTTGTACAGTATGGACTTGGACAAGTTCAAGGGAATCGAAAGGGCGACCTGCGCCCGTTTCCAACACGGAATTGAAGGGCGGGCTTGTCCTGGAGAAAGATTGCGAGATGAACTTGCAACTCGAAAAGGACTGGCTTCTGCCCGTCAAGACATCGAACTAACTTGTAGGCGATGAAGTCCCATCAATATATCCCAACATTGAATGTACCGTGTCCCCAATCTGCCGTTGACCTGACCTGCGCCGTGAGATCAAGACAGTTTTTCAAACCTCGGGCCTGTCGAGAACAAGCACCTAAAACCTGCTCGTCAACTCATCAGTCGTAGCCTGGGAGAATCGAGACTCCTCGTTGACGTCGCCAAAAGTTGGCTCTCTGACCCCATTCAGAGGTGAGAAGCCAGCCTCCCCAGCGTTCTAAAACGCTCGCAGAAAATTCCCAAGAAAATTCATTGAGCCAATCTTCCCCCCATACAATCATCTGTCCTGTATCTTCAATGTCGCATGCTATTGTGCAAGCCTCTGTTAAAAATGTATTGGCATTCGCAGGACCAATCGCAATGAGTCGGTCTCTGAGACTGGGAGAAGGGATCATGTCTATATAGGCATGATGTGGCGTAGACAGCTGGAGCGGCGAAGGCTTCAGAGAACTCGGTAGTGATGGTTCCAGGGCTGCCAGAGTGGCCAAATGCGTCTGTGGATTAGAAATGACGGGGATCTCGAGAAGAGGGGAGAACATCTGGTGAAGTGACCGACGAATTTCGCGGATGTTGTTGGGCACCACAACCACGAGGGTGCTGGGGTCGCTGCTGGCACTCGATAAGGGAGTCGTGGCCGGTTGAGGCACCGAGACTGGAACAGGGCCAGGGACGTATGAAGGAGCTCCGGAAACTGGACCCAGGTAGCCACCAGGCGCAGCTCCATATGCCATGTAACCCGAAGGAGATCCTCTGACCTCACCAGGGCTCATTGTCGGGCCCGGTGAGCTGGCTTGCGACCCGTAGGCGGCCTTCAAGGACTCATTCTCTTGAGCGAGTGCCTGGTTCTCGCGGCGAAGTCGCTCGACCTCTTCCACCTGGATACTGTTCAGTTCGCGCTGGGCGGCTTCAAGTTTGCTCAAGTGTTCCTTGCGCCGCTGGCCTGGTGGGAAAAGTTAGTGCCTGGTTCGGAGGCAAATTTTGGGAGGGCCGTTCCGCGGGAGGCGTAGGGCTACCACTTACGGAACACTCGTTGGGCGTTGCGATTGTATTCTCTGATAGTGTATCAGCGAAAGAGCGAGACAAAGGAATGAGATCAAATGCGTATCTACGCACCTCTTCTTTGCTGCCTTGCTTGCTTCACTGCCCGACTCGGACATGGCGACAATTTGGATGATTTCACTGTTGGTCTGATGGATGATCTCTGTGGCGACCGACATCATTCAAGTACCTTTGGGCAGTCCTCGCATTGACGTGGATTTCTTCCAGCCCGACCAGTACGTAAGGCCGGGCGCAAAGGGGAGGGATCCGCAGAAGCAAAGCGTGGTCGCCTGGCAAGAGAGATCCTCCAGTGAGAGATCAAGGACAAAAAGCTGAGATGCGCAGAGCCCTTGGAGATTGTAACGCCAGGTCTGGAGGAAGCGATATGTCGAGAATTAAAAGGAGATGAAATGGTCCGAATCAGACGAGTGTTGCCGGTCTGATTGGGCAGCCGTGGGAATCGGGAGCAGAATAGCGCAACGGCCACCCTGCGAATAGTCAAGTTTAATCGAATACCGCCAAACGGTTATAGACGAGTCGGGACCTGAGGATCTTGTTTGATTCATGAGTCTGGCGGACACTTCCCTATATCTGTGGAGATACACTGCCCTGAAGACCCAGAAGATTGACACAAATAGTCTACCAAACCTTGGGCAAGGTGAGTGTTCGCAACAGAGACCCGCCCTACCCGTCTAGGAAGCCAGTCAGGACCATGTCCCGCGAGCCAAATGGACAGTGTAGTCAGCCACAGCCCTTTTGGTAGGGATTGGTTTGTCTGCCGTTGGCCGAAGTGGATGGGGACCCAAGGCAGCCGACCTTTGCACAAAGAGACAGCAAACAGCGACCAGGGATCCCAGGATGGCAGTTGAATTCTCATTCGAGTCTCGGCAAAACGTACCTGGTCCAGCTTGGGAATGAGGCACGCAGGGGCATGTAGTGAGGCCATTGGAAAGGGAGGGTACAACGAACGAAGGCTATCGGCCAGGTGAGCAAGGGTTTCTCGCCTAGGACCTCATCCTTGGTCCGAAGCCTGTGTAGGCTTCCCATAGGGGGACGTCAGACGCGAGATCGCCGCAGTCCGCAGGCCGGGGCCGCCGTTCGGCAGAGTGCGGGCTGCTACAAGAGGTAAGACCACAAAGGGGTGGATTCGGTACCCAGTCACACCTCAGGTGGTTGTCGAACACGGGCAGCGCAGGCGCCGCGCAAAAGGCAACCCCGGGAAAGAAGGGGATCTCAGATTTTGACGGCAGGGAGGCTGAGATGGGCATAGTCTGAGAGCCTGTTGCAAAGCCGTGTCCCAGACTGAAGGATTTTAAGTGTGAGGATACCTCACTACTAGTCGCCAGTTTAGTCCTGAGATTGGCTCCCAACCAAGCCAATCAAGCCACTGACCCATGACGAGTGGTCGGTGGGCCTTTTGCTGGTTTTCAGCCGCGGGAGGCTCCAAGAACTGCCACTGAAGACACGAGCAGCCAGACGGAAGCCATGCCAGGAGAAGCATATCCGACGAGAGTTTGGGGAGAATTGCCACGCGGTCCAGCTTGCATTGCAGCGCTGGGCACCGTTAGCTAGTTGTACGGAGCATGGGCTGACCATTTCAGCTGTGATGGTTTGAGATCCGTCGATGTACCCCAAGGCCCTAACCACCCACAAGGGCCACTGGTATGACGACAACAAGGGAATCAGCAACAGGGCAGGCCGTTTTTTTTTTCCGCTGCAAATTCCCCTCGCCCTGTCCACTATGGTAGCGCACCACACCCGTCTGAGCATCAAACTCGGTTTGACACAGCATCCCGGGCCCCACCGAGGGCTTTGGGGGACTTGTTCTCCGCATAGTTAAACCCGTAAGCGAACCTCTTTCTCGGCTCGCCAGGCTGCTGGGGGCTGCCACTATGAATTGACCGAGCCCCTAAGTAGAGGAAGGTGGACGAGGGAGGATGAGCCCCTTGCGCAGGACTGTATATGGTCATGTTGCCGACCAAGACTAGGCTCGCTGGGAGCCGCAGGATTTCGCTTACATCAATAGATTGATATCGACAATGGTGGAGTCGGTTGATCGAAATCAGTTGCCTGTGACAAAAAGACTTGGAGCCGGGGCTGATGTTTCCCATTGTTCTTGAGAGTGGGATAAGAGGGTCTAAGCAACGTTGGACCTGTACATCGCAGGTCAGCTACTGCGTACTAGCTGTAACGATTAGAAGTTGGAGACGGGAAGGACATGGTCGAGTGGATGCTATGAGATAGGATGTGCATGTTGCCTGGGTAGCTAGGGCTGCCACAGCCTGCGCGTTCTGCTGCTCATGTGAATTGTCCTTTCAAAATGCGCATGCTTCTATTTGGGGCACCGGCAGCATGATGCAAAGCTGTTGCGCAGCAGACAGGGGGGCGAAGAGAGTTGCGAGGGGACCACTAGGTGACTAGGAACTGGAGGAAAGCACCCAAATGGTCAGTTTGTCAGATGCATCCCATCATGGATGGTGGGAGGTAGCACAAAACCGAAAAATGCAGTAGAGGAGGAGGGAGCGTGGGCCCCATGGGAAAAAACGACGGCCGCCTGTCGTGCCACGGGCCACGGCGGACTGCAGCCCAAGATGGCTGTGGCAGCCGACCTCACATCAAATTTTTTTTTCCCTTTCCTCCTTGGGTGTTCATGATGACCCAGTTGTTCTTACTCAGAAGTCGTAGGTGGTAACCTCCGGCCCACGAAATTGGGCATCTACTGTGAAGATGACAGCGGGGGGATCCAGGGTGCTGCCGAGCTGCCAGCAAGCCCAATCTATCCGGTGGTGGTAGTGGTGGTGGCCCCGACAACAAAGCAGAAGGACAAGTGAATCCCAGCAGACACGCCCTGCAGCAGCCACCCAAGGGCCCCCAGGGCCTCGACCGGGCGAGAAACCCAGTAAGGTCGTGTCATAGAGTTCATCTTCCTGCAAGCCACCTGCAAGCCCCATGCACGTCGACCAACTTGGCGCAGCGCAGTATGAGCTACTGTGCAATTTTTTTCACCTTGCAAACAAAAAAACCCAGACAGACCCATGAGCACATGAGGACACAAGTTGGATTCCTGCTCAGCCGCACTCAAACTGTCATGTGAACTGCTCCTACATACCAGGCAGACAACGAAGGCGCATGATCCACCAACAGGTAAAGTCGGAAGAACGGTGCACCGGACGTTAGAATCCTCAATGCTTCACTTACAAGTGGGTAGCTAGGTGGCTACCTACTCCATACTCATGGCCCTACGAGCCCTGCCCACTACCCATCTCGATTCCCTGAGTTCCGACAAGGTGCCCCCCCGGGCCTTTTCCGCCTACCAAAACCCAGCCTGAACGGAACCCCCATCCAAAGCGTCAATACAACCAACCAGGTTGGTGTCGGGCCTTTGCAGCAGGGGACGAGAGTGTTTTGAAAACAACATCCCGCGCCAACAACTTTTGACGTTCCTGAATTGCAAGCGGATGCAAAAAAAAAATTTCATTTCACCGCCGCTTCTTACTTCCCTCTACTGCCAAAATTACCAGCAATCATGCCTACGCGGCTCTTCGTGCTGGGAAGAACAGTGTCCCACGGGATTTGCCGAGTTCCTGTACATCGGAGATCGGGATGCAGAATTGGAACAGCCCATGACGAGTAGTGATGAATTGGAAGAGGCAGATTGATTAGCGGGCGTCGACCATACCTCTTTGGACCCAGGGTATCCTCAAACCGCCTCGCCTACGCCTCCATTTCCCGTCCTTCAAGCGAGCAGCCTAGTTGGCTGTCGCTCAGCTCAGATGTTCCCTCTTGGTATGAGCGGCTGGGACCCCTCCTGCTTCGTTGCTGGGTCAAGCGTTCAGCCTTTTCGGCCTGTAACAAGATCCAAGAGGAGTGCTTCCACATACTGCAGAGCAAGCCTAGCGAGCCTTATCGTTATAACAAACATATCGACGCCTGCAGGGGACTTCTGCCGAGTCCTACAGGGGCTTTGCGTTCAAGTTTGCCACTTCACTCCTAGTGGGACATCTTGCCAGCTCATGGGCCGGCCATAGCTTCGAGCTTCCAAGTTGACCTGTTTACATGCCGCTTCCTGTATCCGAGTTGCAAAATGTCGGATTTGAGACTGTGCCGGGCTCCGCTGAGCGGCACATCAATCTCTACTGACGTCGTCAAACATTTGCTGATCTGGATCAACCGAGGATGCCCACACCGTCGGTCCCATTGAGATCACAACTAAGGCCGATCTTTCTTCCATGTTAGCGACGAGTGTGTCTCTCCCGGAAAGGGGTGCATCCCTCGATATTGTGCCCGCCGCAAACAAGTTTCAGGTCTAGTTCAGATCTAGCTTGTGACTGTCGATCATTTCCCAGAATTCCCTGGAGCTGAACTTCGCTTAGGCGATCGTCTTCCCTAATTCTGCCATTCCTGCACCTCTAGACGCCCCCAGCGGTGGCCGCAGCAGCAACCTATTCCGTTTACCGGATCTGGAGACAGGAGAGAGAGCAAAGGCCCCTTGGGAAAGACCACGGTGTATCCTTTCTTCACACGACCCCAATTTGAGACTATGTACGTGAGACGTCAGATTCGGTTTAGTGCCAGCCGGGGCCACCACGGTCGTGTCTGCGCCCAGCAGATGTCGATCTTGACACCAACCACCAGCTAAGCGATGCATCATTGACTCCAAAGACTCCTGAACGCACCCCTTTCGAGTCATCGCCCAGGATTGGAGAAAATTCTCCGGTTGTTCCCTCCCCCCCCACCATTTGCTCGTTGTCTCCCTCACCTGAGTTGCGTATTGCGTGCTGTCTCGGCTGATGACCGACATGTTCAAGCCATCAAAGCCACACTAAGCCTCAACTACACGACCAATCAAAGCCGCCAGTCAAAGAGCTTTTCATCAGCCCGTCTTCGGACACTCCGTCATCAATGCTAAACACTCCGCGGATTCGATGTGTGATCTTGGACTTGTTGTATGTAAACCACAGCCTCCCCCAGTTTTCGACAATCTGAGCTGACCATATCTAATCAATCAGGTCCCATCGGTCACGTCCCCGTGACGCAGCCGGCGAGACCGAAGTCCAATCCTCTGGCATTTGACACACTGAAAATATCCCTCTCCTGGACCCGGCAAAGCTGGAGCAAGGTTGGGGTACCCGACTCACTCCAATGCCTTATTATTGCAACAAAGAGACACGCGCTCAAACTTTAATGATGCCCTGCCTGCGAGTAATCCAGGGCGGAGCAGCAAAAAGAAACACGTTTTGCTGTTCCCCTGCGCAAGAATAGGAGAATAAACTTGTACGTAAGGCAGGAGAAACCGAAGCCGCACACTGGGGGACTCGATCGATCATCCATGCGGATGAGGTCTGAAGATAGACTCGGAAGTCTCATCCAGCTGATATCATGCCACGCATTCAAGCACTCGTGTCAACCCAAGGTTCCTTGACGCCGGCCACCCGGCTCTGGCGCCGCGAACTGTGGGCTCCTGGGAGTGAGGGCAGCTGTAGGCGACTCGCAAAAGCCTCGCAAACTTTATCCCCTGAAGCTAAGGATTGGCAGGAATCTGAATCAGTGGCGACAGAGACGACATGTTAGACTCCTGGGACCACGTCCCCAAGAACCCACAAACAGACCCAAGCCGAGGGGCATTGATGTGCCGTGAGGGAAATTTCTCCATCAATCATTCATCTTTTAAAGTGGAAAACACTTAGGTAGGTACACGGGGGCCGTTTCTGTCAACGGTCCAGCAAAGGACATGTTGATCCATCTACGAGTCATCGTCCGCACCGACTGCTCATTGGACTTTGACTGCATGGCAAGCACGTTTTTCCCTTTGACACCAAAGTGAAGAAATTCCCGCACCGCTGTCCCATTCCAACGCCCAATCCCACACGGCGGCCACCCAAACCAACAACTCATAAGACGACTGCGTGGGAAGGCAACCTTCATTTGCTTGACATAAAAAGGACCCGGCACGCCTAACGCATCCCCCCGAGTCTTGATCCCAGTGAACTTGGTAATTTCCAGAAACCATGAGCTTTGCTGCTCATTGCTCGGCCAATGAAAGTCCCTATCACGGGTCCGAAGGTCCTCCGAATCAAGGAATGCTGCATGGCGCTCTCACCCGCTTTGCTGTTCCTCAGACAAAAGCAGACGAGAGGGTACCTTTACCCTACCCAGACCCAGATGATGCCGACGACCACATCCAAGCCCTTGCTATCGGCGCCAGGGTACTTGAAGCTCCACATGCCATCCTTTTCGTTGTTCCAGTAAGCTCCACTTGCCGCGTGCATGCCTCGACGACCACTCGTTTTCTTTGCATCGTCGCCCGCCGAAGCCGGGGAGGAGACCGCGTGCTGGATGATTGTGCTGTTCACCACGTATTTGTACTGTGGTTGGCTGGAGGCCGACGATCCAGGAGTGGCCTTTACCGTGGTCTCTTCCACGAGGGCGCCCAGGATGCTGTTGATTATCATCGTGTTCCATCGTTCAGTGTCCGGGTGGGAGTAAGACGTTACCCCTGAAAGGGCGGCTTCGCATGCCTATCCGGCCGAGAGGCGAGAAGTTAGCGCCCTGCACAGTGCAGCTTTTGGACACCCTCTCGGTGCCTGGCCGCCGTGGTGTACTTACATTTTCTGTGATCTCCTTGAGACGGGTATAGGGCACGGGAGGGGGAGCTTGTTCCGATGCCATTTTCCTGACTGCGATCTTCCCTCCTGCCACGTATTTGGTGATGTATGTATCTTGGGTCTTGCAGATGAGATGCTTCAATGCAACCGAGGGTTTGGGTGGCGAGTCCGCTTTGAAGAGCGACAGCTGTTCGCTGACACAGAGAGTCGTAGCAGGGTCGCACGGAGCAACTGTTGTCACCGAGGACTCTCTTGTGTATGGCTGCTCGTTGGGCTGGTCCCCTGCAGGTCTGCACGCTTGCTCTTCGGCTTCAGGTCTGGTCTCCTGGGCTGTGCTTTCTCGATGTCCCTGCGACTTAGTGTTTCCTTTTTCGCTTCCCACCAGTGCTAGTTCCCTAAGCTTCTCTTCTGCCTTGATCGTTTGGTCCTGTTCACGCTCTCCCTGTCGCCGTCTACTTCTCAAACTGAAGGTCGAGGCCTTTCGCGCAAGTCGGCGTCGAAACTCGGTGAGAGGCCCGCGGTCAGGGTGTTGCTGCTGGGTCTGGCGCAATGTCACAGTGCTCTTATTGAGACTCGCGTCAAGCAGGTTCGGATTGGAGCGGTGGCGCTGAGAAGATTTTCGCAGTCGGTGTCGCTTTGCTGGCTTGCTTGGACGGTCGACCGGATCCAATGCACCTTGAGGTTGATTATTTTGAAGCGGGTCGAAGACAGCAATAGTTGACCTAACCCTCCGCAGTAGGGTCGACATTTTTCCTTCCCAACCCCCCACGGCGAAGCAGATGGCCCCTGGTGCCGCCAATTGCCAGTGGGAAAAGGAAAGCCGAAGAGCACCCCCCAAACAAAGCTTGGGAGGGGCTGCGCGAATGAGAAGCTTGGATGCAAGCAGGTGCCTTACTTCCCCCGCAGAAGATTGTTTTTTGCTGGTGAAGTTGCCCTGCGGTCACAACAGGGAAAGGGAAAGGGAAAGCTTGTCCATCGAACGTATCCCAAGAAACTTGCACCTTTTGGTTTTCCGCAGAGTAACTCGTACCAATTATTCCTGCAAGGAACGACAAGGATACGACATATGTTATTGCTTTCATAGCTTTTTCACCCAGACCCAAGCTCCCATTACCACTACTGTTCCTAGTTATAGCTACCAGCGACAATGTCCGAACAACCACTTCTTCAAAGCGCCCCCGGTAAGCTCCCTCCGTCCCTGCTCCCGTGCTCCCTCCCCGTCTTTGTTCAACCCATCACAGAAATCTTCCCGGACTAACAGTTTCATCTGGGGGCGCCGCGCACGCAGGCAAACGCATCGCCCTCCCGACCCGCGTCGAGCCCAAGGTCTTCTTCGCCAATGAGCGGACCTTCCTCTCATGGCTCAATTTCACCGTCATCCTCGGCGGGCTCGCGGTCGGGCTCCTGAACTTCGGAGACTCGGTCGGCCGCATATCCGCGGGCCTCTTCACCTTGGTCGCCATGGCAGCCATGATATACGCACTCATCACGTTCCACTGGCGAGCGAAGGCCATCCGAGTCAGGGGCCAGGGTGGGTTCGACGACCGGATCGGCCCCACGGTGCTCGCTCTCGCCCTCCTCGCTGCTGTCATTGTCAACTTCGTGCTTAGGGTGGTCGAGTCGTAAGGCATAGCGGCTCGAACTTTGAGGACAGATGGAGGTCCGCGAGAAAGGAGGGATTAAACGGTGTGGTTGCTGGTGTTGAAAGAGATGGAGGGATAGAGGGACGTGTGAGAGAGACTGTGTGTGTGAGCTCCGCGAAGCGAGCACGGTTGAGGGGAGAGATGAGGAAAGGACTGGCGACAGTTTTATGCTGGATACATTGGTGCGTTGGATGTGCCCCGGCTTGAAGCCCTGGACCCCGCGGCTTCTTGTGCCTTTGCATTATACAAGGATCCCTCATTTGCAGGTGTTCTTTTATGGTACTATATGCAGACCCTGAAAAACAAAAACAAAACAAATTAATAGTGCACGATAAGAGCATACTGAAACCAACGGCAATACCTCCGTAGTCAATATTCACTTCAACTCTGGTACAGTGAGCTATTGTATCCTTGGTCGTAGAAGAGATGACTAGCCAACCTCTGCTGGGGTACTACTCCACAGTGATTGATGTTAGGCTCCGTTAACCGTATGGCCCTTTGCCGGTTGTCCTTTGACTACTATTCAAGCAGAAGAGTCTTGTCAAACTCCGAACCCCAGACCCCATATCGCGCCCGTCTCAAGAGAAAAAGCAAAAAGCCACTGAACGACCCGTGGCTGCACGATTAGTGCCTCGAGTCTGTCCCTCGTTTTGGTGGTGAGCGCGTGACAGAGCTTCTCTCCTTCCCATGTACCTTACCGTGACCGGAGCGGGAGAGACTCAACCCTACTCCACCATCCTGGTCGTCCTCAGTGTCGAGCCCACCGCTGCCA
The DNA here is from genome assembly GCF_000835495.1 of Cladophialophora immunda. Taxonomy (NCBI): domain Eukaryota; kingdom Fungi; phylum Ascomycota; class Eurotiomycetes; order Chaetothyriales; family Herpotrichiellaceae; genus Cladophialophora; species Cladophialophora immunda. The sequence continues at coordinate 2,209,878 of NW_015622542.1, read as the reverse complement.
TATCCATTCTCCTCGCACTCGAACCCATACACGCCGTTCTCCACCTCCCAATCCGTTCCCTAAGGCGGATTGCTGTAATCATTCAACGCAACGCACACTGCCCCCCTGTGGTGGCCGCTATACTGCCTGATGATCTTCCCCGTGAGAATCTCCCACAGGCGAGCGTAATGGTCGGAGCAGACGGTGACGAGGTACGCGGAGTCGGCGCTGAAGGCGCAGTCCCAGACCCAGCGTTGGTGGATGTCCAAGATGGCGTGACAAGGGAGGGGTCGGCGGATGGAGATCAGGTCCGTCATGGGGCGGAATTGTTGGGAGGCAGTCGATGCGAGTGATGGAGTTGAGTGGGACAGTTTAGGGTCAGAGGAGTCGTCGGCGTTTTTATCAATCTCAGCACTAGGGAAAGAGGGCTGGGAATGTGAGAGCACGATCGTGTTGGGGTTGTTTGGGGTCGATTCAGTGTGGTTGGCTGATGGGTCATGCTGCTGTTGTGATATTGGCGGGGTTTGTGGTTCATTGATGTCTTCGAGATGTTCCTCGTTCATATCGATCTTCCAGACGCGCACGGTATGGTCGGAGCTACATGTCGCGAGGTATTTTATATCTGGCGACAAGAGAAGGCGGGTGAGGTAATCCTTGTGGGCTTTGAATGCGCGGCAAGGGAGCAGGGTGGTTGAGTCGTGGTTTTGGTACACGCGCCAGATGTAGACGTCGCCCTGGAGAGATACTGTGAGCTTTGTGTTGTTCTCGATGTTAGACGCCTTTCGACCTACCAGATTGTTTCCAGCAGCCAGTAGAGAGCCATCGCTCGCAACGCTCACGCTGGCCATGGAGATGTCTTCCACAGGCACAAGTTGATGGGTACATCTACTTGCGCCCAAATCCCAAATGCGAATATTCCCTCCTCGGTCGCAACTGACCAGTTCCCCCTGGTTTGGATGAATCACTACGTCGTTTACCGGATGTGAGTGTTGATAGTTTCTCTGGACCATGCCCGACCTGGTATCCCACACTCTTACTGTGCAATCTTCAGAGCTAGTCACCATCCACTTTCCTTCACAGTGAAATGCGACTCCAGTCACATTGTTCGTGTGGCCCTCAAACTGCATGATTGGGTTCGGGTTGCTGGACTTGATGTCGTAAAGTCGCACCATGTGACGGCCTGCGGCGGCCAGGTACTTTTTGTCTGGGGTAATGCATAGTCTGTTCACCTGGGATTCCGGATGCTGAATTGTTCTTGAACATATCCCTGAGAGTGCTTCCCAGAATCTACAATCCACGAGAGAAGGTCAGTTTGGAGGCAGAGGCGGCGAAAGCAGAGAGGGTGCGCACCTAATAGTGTGGTCATAGCCGGCTGAACTGGGAGTTAGCTTTTTGTCCAAGACTTGCAACGGTCAGAAAGACAGTACCTGTACACAATATGACGCTCATTGTGGCGGCTCATACCCCACAAGCACCGCCTACAGTGTCGAGCTTCGGACAGCCTTTGGTTTTGTGAATGCTGGTGTGTTGATGCACAGGCTGCAGATGGAGATGCGGTGCGGGGATGGATCTTTTAGTGACGAGCAGCCTCGCAGCCATTCAGAGAAATCCCGCCGCCTCAAAGGCGGTACGGCTAAGCGAGCCAATTGACGGCACGCATTCGATAAGGCTTCGTTATCGCCTAAGCTTTGGAAAGGAAAAAATGGCACAGTCTGACAGAGAATAGTTACCGCCTCGGAATCTAGCCAGTCACTCAACGGCGACGAGGTGGCCTCCAGATCAAATATAGCGAATATTATTAATAAGGCTGGAGATGTCACGATTCCTCAGGATAGAATAGGCGCCTTTTTTAATGATGGGTATCTTTGAGTCCATAGTGAATCACTTCTCTTTTGCTGCTGCAGGACTATTTCCCGTCAGACTGTGCCACTTATTTTTGACATCGGCTAGCTCCCTTGTCGTCCCAACTTCATCTGTAAACATCCCTCCGTCTGCTTGTACCTATATATCAGAAATATGTCCGTAACTGTTCCTCACATGGCCACCATCGCTCCCAGAGCTATGCACCAAGTCCCCCACTTACCACAGCACTCCAAGAGACCGTCGGCAAAGTTGACCATCATGCTATTACCCCAGACGTGGACAGCCCAAACGAGGGTCCCGCTCTTGGAGGAGCCAGGCGGGTAAACAACGGTTGACATGGAAAAGATCTGGTTCAAGGCGAAAAAGGTTGCATATGCTGGGTCGAAGAGATGAGTCTTGTGGTTTTTGTGACTCGATATGCCGTGGACTGTTTATTGGTTACTGGCTGGTGGTTCCCGTCGCTGCTGTATGGTACAAAAAGGACAGTCCCAGCTGGTGGACTGTTACTTTGCTAAAGTAAGGAACCGTCCAGCTACCTGAGGACAGTCTGGCCGCCGAACCAACGTCTGCACACGGCACCAAACTATGGCAATTACCCGCAGAAGGTTCCGGTCTGGGGCGCAGAGCAGGCCCTCGACGAAGCAGGTGCCCTTTTGTCAAGTCTCCAGACACTTCTTTCCTCGAACTGTTCTTCATCTCTTCTGTCACAAATCTCCCCATACACGATCCTTTCGGTGTTCAGATTCACCTCATCAGACACAATATCTCCAGCCGGAATCTCCAAGACCACCAAACGCATGAAAACAGCGTCCTCCTCAGCGTCGTTTGCTCCTCCGAGAACCCGAGTTTTGTGAATTTTCACAGGTCAGTGAACTCAACAATATGCAGACTGCCTGATGGGGCTCGCAATAACGCCTGGCTCCAAGCAGTGAAGACTCCTTTATTCCCGAGCCTCGTGCACCAACCGAGCCGTCACTCACTTTGAGACCCACTGGTCAAATTTCGGGACACGACAATCACAGATCTCATTCAACCTGTTCACGGACAACCCCGGCTGTTAGCAGCTACATTGAATCTTTAACGAGTCTTGCGTCGACAAATCCACAGGACCCCTCCAAGCTCTGGTAAACAACTTCAACTTGACCTTGCAGCTAGAAGACAAATACAGCCAATACACAGCTCTGAGCCACGATCCTGGGGCACTGGTCTGGAAACGATCTCACTTGAACGATCTTATCAGAAGTGCGGTCGATATCAGCGCCCATCCAGATTCCAACGTAGACGAGCAGATTGTGGTTCGGAACACTTTTTATCACACCACACGAATTTCAGTCAGAACGCCAACATCATGGGGCCCGACAACAACAATCTTTCGGCAAATCTTGGACCCAGAGCACCAATCACTCAGATCCCGAACCCTTTGAGCAACGGAAACCTCGTTCAAAATCATTTCATGGCAATGCCAAACCCTGGACCCCAGAACCATCTTAATATGATAACTTCTTTTCAGCAGCATTCTATGGGAATTCCGGATCCCATGGCTCAGAATTCAACTGGTAATGGAAGCCCAATCCGACATCAACATATGGCATTTTACAACCTCACACTCCAGAACTCCTATGCGAATGGTAATCCTTTTGGAAACGACGATTCTCCAATCCTGAACAATCCGCTTCACTGTCCGGCCGAGGACGCCGTCGGAATTCATGGCAGGCAAATGTCTACCGTCATGGCCTCAGAGCCCTTCAACAATGGATATTTCACCCAGAACGAGGCTGTGGGCATGCAGGGTCTCCTCTCACAGGACGTGATGAACGATAACGGTTTTCCTGACCTCTGTGTCAATTTGTTCCCTCAGAAGCAGGTTCATCTCGACCCTGGGTTTACGGACTTTCAGGGCTTTCCCCAAATTGATGCCCAGGGAGGCTCTCTCCTTCCGCAAGGGCAGTGGAATACCAACAGTGGAGAAGCGCAGGCCCAGAAGGCTGTGAACAAGCTGCGAGCTAAACTGCAGACATACCAGGACAAGGTCTCCTTGCTTGTACAAGAGCATGGCAAGAAAGTCGCGGCGCTACAACAACAGGTCGACACACTCAAAAGAGAAAAAGAGACGCTGACCAGAGAGAATGTCGTAGTCAAAAGCTTCTACAACATGCTTAAAGGGCATTACGACTTCATGATCGGACCAGAAGGCCGACTCTTTCCAATAATCCCCGATACCAAGGAGCGCGCAGTTCTGGGGCTCAACAAACCAAAGTCACCACTCCAACAGGCATACGACAGCAAGATGCAGCAACTCAAGCGGGAATACTCCGAAGCAATCTTCAAAGCAGATATTTGCTACTTGTGTCCGGAGCACCACGGCAAAGAACTCAAGCTACTAGCTCCACAAGTCGAACGTGCCGCCCTCCAGTTCATTGACCTCACCGGCGACGATCAAGAACCTGGACCAACTTTTCTGAAGGATTCGATTCAAAAGTTTCTGTCCCGTGCTGCTCAGGAGGAGGTATTGGGGAGTAGCAGCCGGGATAAACAGACGATAACTCAGGTGGATGCCACAACTCCCGTTCAAGAGACAGCCACATCGGAATCTACAACAATTACTGCAGCACTTCCATCGGCAACCCAAGCTGCAAGTATCAATGGAGGAAGCACTCAATCTCTTGCAACCGGGTCCACGAAGCGTCCAGCGCCACCCGTAACGCCCCCCTCCGAAGTCGAAGACGCCTTTCTCTCGAAGCATCAAAAACGCAAACAGTCCGAATATGGTTGGATGCAACCAAGCCAGAATCTTGCTTTGAGGAAGGCAACCGGTGATCTTCCTCATCCTCTAGAAGAGTGGAGTTTTAAGCAGGCTGCGGGTGCGGCTGCTGGTGTTTCGATCCGCGAAGTCGTTGCCACTTATAACGTCGCAACAACCGTACCAACTGCGAACCATCAGTCATCCATCTCAGCTCCCACACCAGAACCAGCGGCACCGTCTGCATCTGCTGCTCCCAAGCCTTCAAAGGCTTCAAGAGTCACCAAAACCAAACCTGGAACACCAAAGAAGTCGAACACTCGGGGAAGGAGCAGGGCAAAGCCCAAATCATCTGCAGCACTATCAGCGGCTCTCACCAACGCGCTCGCTGGTTTCAACAGTGCCACTTCCACAGCCGCCAAGATTTCTGGAAACAGCAGCTCCTACAATGCGCTCAGTGTTGACATTCTCCCCGAAGAACCCACCCACTTCCCTGCTCGAAGACCAACCCCTCCGATTCCACCTACCGCTTCGCCAGCAGATATAGATCCCGAATATGAAACCGAGGAGGAGAGAGCCGCACGTATGAGAGATTATGACTTGATGGTTATAGACCACAACGATCAATACCCACTGCCTGATGATGGCGACATGCCTCAATCAGCTCCTTTTACGGATGCAGACGACGAAGACGTGGCAGATATTATCGCTCTGCTGGAGGAGCCCGACGAGCACGACAACCAGCAGAACAAGTCTTCGCAAGCCAAGGACATCGAGAGCGATGGCGTTGAGAACGGCCTCGCACAGGACACAGCGAAGGCTACTGGAGACGTCGAAAAGGAAGCTTCGAACGACAAGGCCGGGGGAGGAGACGAGAATTGGGACGTCGACAGCCTCTTCGGCGACACGGAAGAGGACATCCAGGTGCCATGGCATGATGAGGAAAGCGAAGTGAGCGAGGAGGAATAGGTGGAAAAGAAAAAGACGGAAGAGGCTGATTGATGAGTGATGAATGACGAGCGATGAGAGGACCATTGTGAATATCGTGAAGTGTTGCGCGGCCAGTGGCCAGGGAGCTAAAATTTGGCCCATAGGGCAATGTATCTGTGAGAAGTGTGATGATCGTCATTCGGTTACAGCTGGACAGCAGAGACGGGAAATTGAACGCGCCCTGAGCGGGCTCGGTGGACTTGGGTACTGGTGGAAGAGTGGTGTGCTTGTTCAAAGAGTCGGGCGGCTACATAGGCAGCATTCAATCAGGCCATACAATTCTCAATCAGATCGAGTTAGCTACCGAGCATTCACCGTCTCTTCTTCCTCCCAATTCCACTTCGATTGCTTCCCGCGCGACTTGCCGCAGATATGACGCTTGCAGAGCGCTTGTGTGCGCGTGGTGGAGGGCTGGGAGCAGCTGGTTCTTCATCTGGCTCTTCCTCAGCATCCTCCGAGTCATCGGCCTCTGCTGCGGCGGGGACATCGTCCTCATCGTCTTCCTCGTCCTTGTCTTCTTCATCCTGATTGTCAATGTCGGCTTCATCGTCCGAGCCTGCGTCGTCCTCGTTGCCATTTCCTTCCTCGTCAGACTCTGCCTCGACTTCTGCCTCTTCATCCTCATCCTCATCCTCGTCCTCATCGTCATCTTCATCCCCGTTGTCCTCTTCCGCGTCGCTCTCATTCTGCGGTGTTGCCGCAATCTCGGCATCCTCTTCCTCTTCCTCTTCCTCCTCATCAAGGTCAGCTTGAGCTTCGTCCCCGCCTTCGTCAGAGTCGTCATCTTCCTCCTCATCGACGGCTGTGACTCCTTCGTCGTTCTGCTCATCGTCTTCCTCGTCGTTGTCTTCGCCTGTTTTAGTTCCTTCGCTCTCTTCTTCTTGATCCCCCGGTTTCGGAGCGGTCTCTTGGGCTGCATCTTGATCCACATCCGCTTCCGCGTCGGCATCTGCTTCCTCTGCTTGTTGTTTCACTTTCATAGAGCTCTCGTCCCCTCCAGCTTCTGCACCAGGCCTCTTCTCATCGACCTTTTGTTCGGGAACATCATCCTCGGCTTCAGCGTCCTGGTCTTCCTCAGCGACAGCAATCGAGTCATCTTTAGTGTCTTCAATCTTAGAATCGTTTGCCACCTGAGAATCATCGACTTCCATTGCGTCTGTAGTTGTAGGAAAGGAAGGCTGGGCTGGATTATTAGAAGAAGCAGGCTCCTCTCCATCTTTTGGCAATCCCAACCTGATTCGCCTGGCCTCTTCCAAGATCTTGATCTCGGTCGCAATCTTCTCATTAACCTTCCTACAATCAAGCAGCACGTTGATCTCAGTCACCAATCTCTCGAATTCTCGACATACTCGCTCTGTGGGCATAAGCAAACGAGGTGGAATGCCTAACTCGGTCAACGCCGCTTGAATCTTGGTGGTTTGAGTTTGGCTCTTGGCCATGGTGAGGCGATTGATCTTCTCATGGCGGAATTGCACACCACTTGTAATTCTTTCTTGTGGATGCGAAACACCAAACCTTGCCTCCTCCTGAGACGACAAGACTCGAACACTGGGTTGAGACATCGAACCTTTCTTTTGTGCTCCGGATGCTTCTTCAGTCGCCTGGGTGTCGGTAGTATCCCGCCGATTATATTGGGGCGGGTGTCTACCCTTATCGTATCTCTGCGATTCGGTGGGAGTGGAAGCGGTGCCGGTCTCGATGCTGCCGGGTAAAGGAGGTCGCTTGAGCCTCTTCTCTTTGGCGAGAAGGCTCTGCAGTAACATAGAAAGTCCCCCGGAAGTTTGATACATGGCAGTAGACTGTTCTTCCCCCCTTTCAGTTCTTCTGATAGGCGCCACAGGTTCGAGCCTCGAGTACAGATCCCGTCTCATTTTGATGAAGTCGTCCTCGTTCTTGGTGATGCGGTGAAGTTCTTCAAGAAGAATTCGTTCCTCATCGGCTTCGTCTTTCGTGCGCTCGAATAGTTTTTCCGCCATCGCTTTCCTCATTGTCTCAGTCTTGGCATCAAAGTTGCGCATCTTCTCCCAGAGTTGGAATTCAGCCTGGGTCATTGTGCTTGCTGGCGTCTGCGCTTCCATCAGCTTTGCAGCAATGGCGTAGTATCGTTGCTTGAGAGCTTCCATAGAGCGATTGGGGTAATGAGGTTTCACAATAAGCTCACTGCCATTGGCCTCCCCATTTTGAGTGGCCGGCTTGGGAGCTGGAATATCTTCTGGATTGTACCTGTCGGCGATTATGATCCATCTCAAGTCATAGTCACGGCATAGTTCCATGAGATAATCGGTCTCCTGCCGCGTCCAATCCTCCAACTTTAACATATTCTCATACTGTTCATCCGTGTAGGCTGGTACTTGGACCTTTGCATTCCATTTGTGAGATGGGTACTCCTCCTCAAACCATAGTTCTTGCACCGGCGGGGATGCCTTTGATTCATCTGTCATTTCAACATCGGCGGAGCCATGCGCAACAACCGGGGCGCGGGCGTTCGAGCCAGGAATAGATCGTTTCCAGTGTCTCAGCACTAATCCATCAGTTCTTCCCCCATGCACAAATGGTCTCTCCTCCCAATGACGCGGCTTGAACAATTTCTGAGAGATGGACGGTCTTGACTTGTAGGAGCGCTGTTCGACGATAGCAATGGGAGGGACAGAATCGCCCATAAGAGCTTGTACTTCTCGCTTCACACCAGTGACGCGCAGTTGAGGTTCAACGTGTTTTTTCTTCTTGGGCGCAGGCTGGCGAGGCCCTGCCTGGCCCAGGTTCATTATGTCGCGAATGTCGCTCGTAGAAGCCATCTTGACGGGAGGGTCGAGGGTCGGTTAACTGAGAGCGATCTTTCAAATTCCGCCAGGTACTGCTTCACCCATCGACGAACGCTTTATAGAGTGTAACACACCAGTCAAGCGGTAAACAAATGGGAGCGCAGGCAGGAAAAGAACCCAAGCGCGATGAGAGGGAAGGACTGAATGCAGCCAGAAACTCCGAGATATTTGAAATGACATTTCACGTGACTTCTATGTCATTTGAAATAGAGTAGCGAGGCTGAAAAAGGGCTGCAAGGCTGCGAAGCCCTCACACATGCTGATATTTAATTGGTCGACCTGGAGCATAAAGCAGCGCTCACCTGGCCCGCGAGAAAAGGGGCCTGCGCGCCGCATCTAGTGTGCGTCCCTGGCATTGAATTGTGGACATTTTGTTCAATCGACTTTTCTGCGCCCTTGCCATTGTCCTTCAGAGCCAATACTGCGTTCCAATCAATTGTGACAAGGTGGAAGAAGGAGATCGAAATGAAATCCTTACTTGCGACTTTTGTCGCAGTTACATCCGTCCTCATTCCTTCAACCCAAGCCTTATATTTCTATCTCGATGGCACGACGCCCAAGTGCTTCTATGAAGATTTGCCAAAGGGCACGCTGGTCGTTGGTACGTCAAGAGTCGATAGATGCTCTAGTTCGATTACTCTCGGTCTCCCGGGTATCAAAGCATCGCTATTAGGAACAGCGCCAATGCGAGCCCGCTTCCTCCAGCGCAAGCCCTGAAGACGAGGCAGAACATTATGAGCGACCAGACACTAATTTGACGCTGGAATTGCAGGGACATACAAATCCGAAGCCTACTCCCCTCAAACTCAAACTTTCTCAGCCACGCCCGATCTCAACATCCACTTCACCGTCGAAGAGACCTTCGACAACGACCACCGCGTCGTAACCCAGACCACGCAGTCCTCGGACCAATTCTCGAAATTCACCTTCAGTGCCGCGGACGCTGGCCTGCACAGACTCTGCTTTACACCTTCTGGGCCTGCCGCGATCAGCGTGAATGGGTGGTTCGGAAACGGTGGGAATGGGTTAGGAGGGGTGAAATTGACCGTCGACATGGCGATTGGAGAGACAAGTAAGATTGAGAGCGAGGACAAGGGCAAGATCGACACTCTTGTGGGCAAGGTGAGGGAGTTGAACGGAAGACTGCAAGACATCAGGAGGGAGCAGAAGTTTCAAAGAGTAAGTCCAATCTACCACGCCATCATCTCTTCGTGTTTCGCGATGGCGTTTATTTGTCCTGGAGAGTCGCTGATTCAAAGCGCCTGGATAGGAGCGAGAAGCAGAGTTCCGCGACCAAAGCGAAGCGGTTAACGCGAGAATCGTACGGTGGACATTGATCCAGCTGGGCGTGTTGGGCGTCACTTGCGCATGGCAGCTGTCACATCTGAGATCATTCTTCATCAAGCAGAAATTGACATAGGCTCCCAGTACAACAATGAGCATTTCACGGCGTTGAAACGGATACAATGGACTGCATCCAGTGTTTCCAAATTCTGCATGGGGCTTCGAATCTTGATGTACGAAACAAACGAAACGCTTCCAGGGTAGACCGACCTGGCTCTGTTGATCAGCAAGTCGTTGTGGTCTTCCGCTTTCGAAGCTCGACAATCTCACCATGTCACAAAGAATGCCAAATTTATGGGTCTTGAAATGAGAACAAGTTCATAATATGCAACGCTAATGCAATACGAGGCCCTGCCTGCCGCTTTCTGCTTTCCAATCCTTTTATGCTCTAATATACCACACACAATGAGAATGCCTCCAAACATAAACGTGATAACTCCATACACAGTCTCGCTCCGGAACAAAGTAGCCGTCAAAATTTCCGTCTCGCCCTTGGTCCCGCGATGCTTGACCCAGACGAAGACCCAAGACCCATCCGACTCAGCGTAGCCGAGACGCCTGTGCTCTCATCCCGTGAGATCCTGTTGTCCCTATCCAACGATAGACCATCGATGCCCATTAAGTTTTGATCCAGGCTTTGTGGTTGGCGGTTCCGCTTTACTGACGACCTTGTGCTCGCTACCGCTGACGGAGACTTGGATGGATCAAAGTAATCAAATCGATAGTTTTCCGCTCGCGGGGTCTCCCATGGCCCGGCGTCAGTAGTGGTCGGTATCGACAGTTGAGTTTCGATTGATTCGCTCGAATTTGTTCGTGGAAGCTGAGGCATTGGTGGGGCAACAGCACTGGGGGGTGGATTGATGGACTTCTGTGCCTGCGGTTCAGGGAACGACTGTAGTGGGACGTATTGGTGTGAGGCGGTCGAATGGCGACGTTGAGATGTCCAGTTGTAACTAGTCAGTGCCAGAAACTCCTGAGGGAGCAACAGAGCGACGACCGCAATGGCAAGCTTGTCCCAAAGGTTCCGGAAGAGGTCTCCAAATCGGCCCTGGACCATGGCAACCTCCATCAACATGGTTGCTTCGAACAGATACAGACATATCTTGGAGGTTTGGCCTTGGATACCATTCAAACAAAGAATGATTATGATGTGACCAAACGGTATAACCACACTGAGAAGGACGGTGTAGTAGCCTAGTTGGGAAGTCTTGGTCCTGATAGCAGCTTCAAAGATCCACGCGGCCAAGCCTACTACGAGTGAGAGAATCGACAAGCAGCTGAAGAGCCTTAGCGCCGGCAGATATCCACGCTCGTCTGGCTGCTGGCGACCGGCTTCTTTCGTAGGTGCAGCTCTGGAAACCTTCGCATCCGAAGTGGAACCAGACTCAGGTTGATCCAAGGACGAATCCTGAAGAGAGAAGACTGTGTCGAAGATGTTTTCCAGCCCCGTATCAACTTGTCGATCGTGACCGAAGAACTTTGGTTGTGCTATGGCTTCGCTAGCGGTTTCAGTTTGACGAGGAGGAAATAACGACTTCTGCGACTTTTCGAAAAATCCTGGTGGGAGACCTATGGCCTCTCTACCCGTTCGCCCTTGATTTTGGTTTTTGAGAACTCCCTTTGCGTTTAATGCTGGTATTGTTCCGTAGAAGGGCGTGGGGTCGGTTGCCATATACCGAATCTGCTTGAGGTCCGGTTGGAATGTGGGCTGAGAGGGTGTCCAGTCCATTGCTTCCGCATTGTCCGGCGGAGGAGTGGGAGGATTCCATGCCTGGTAAGCTGGTCGTCCAGGTGTTGCCAGATTTTCGATGTTGAACGGCTGATTCGGTGGTCGCTGTGTCTCTGGTTGTTCAGAAGGGGGTGGAGGTACGAATTGGCTGCTCGACAGCAAAGGGGCTGGATCATCGTGCCAGTTGATTTGAGGGCCAGTCCTGACTGTCGTAATCCCCAAAATCGACCATCCTGCAAACACTGTGATGGCAACCGCGAAACAAGCATGCAGAATTGCTTTCATCCGCAATGAGATAGGGACGTGAAACAAGACTATCCAAGCACTGAATCTCAGCCCCAGGAGGAAAAACTGTGCCAGATAATACTCATTCAGGCCTGACAATCGCCACTCATTGTTAGACAACTTGTGCCGCCACTTTGGATTCCACCAGATGCAAAGCAGTCCAAGCACCAAAGAGAGTCCCACGAGGGGCTCCATCATTTCTAAACACTCGGGCAAAGGGCGCCATTGGGAGAAACACTCAGCAGGTCGGAGTTCCAGATTCAACGAAACGCCGACCACTTGAGAGCCATAAAGATGCCAAAGGACTTGCAAAGCCAGACTGACGGTATAGCCCAATCCGGCTGCATTGAGAAGAAGGCTTCTCCACCCCCATCGACTGGCGACTCTTCTTTGTCGTGATCTTTCCAGGACCCGTCGAAGGTGGTCGCTTCTGGCGTTGTAGGTAGCCTTGTGCAACTGCGCTCTGACTTTAGGCTCGCACCTGGCACAACACTGGGGGTAGCGCTGTTCGAGTCCTTTCTTGTACTCTGGAAGTTGGGCCTCGAGTTTCTCGTACTCGGGGTGGTCAGGATCTGGGAGGAACTGGGAAAGGTTGTAGGTGTATAGCTGCTGGTTCTTGAGGCATGTCGAACAGAATACTGAGTTTTGGGGGGCAGAGTCGTCGGGGAGAGGATTTGCGGGGACGGGTTGGGCGAAGCGCTGAGCAGGGGCAGCTTCGTCCAAGGGGACATCTGCTATCTCGCCATTCTAGAGCATGTGTCAGTCGCATGACATCTTCAGAGATCAAGTGTGCGTACCTCGTCGAAGAAATTGACGGCAAGGCAGTGCTCGCATTGAAACTTGCGACCAGGCTTCTTCCCCGCTGGCAGTTTCGATCTGCGTCCGCAGTAGTGACAGTCCAGGCGCCGGCGGAGTGTAACAGGCATGACTGCGTTTGCATGATTGTAAATGCTATTCGTTGGGTGCCCAGATTGCTTTTATATGGACTTGGCTGTCGGATAGCCCGTTGCAGAAGAAGAGGAATCAAGAGAGACAACGCATCAGAATTCGTCCCTGTTCCAAACTTTTGGAGTCAACGTTCTACTACTTTGGGTTTAGCCCAAGACGGGGATAAAGATTCTATCGCCGAACAAATGAAACACTCCGTCCCTTCTCAGCCTCGTCAGCCTTGTTCTCAACGCCAACGACCACGCTGGCATGGCGATGTCTTTGTTGTGCAAATTGCTATATCACGGAGCGGGTTGACTATGTCCCAAACCTCTCGCTTCGGGACTTGCTCAGCTCCTGGTCAGAAACAAATACAGAGACGTTGACTCAATCTCGAATTTCAGAACGTGATCCTGTCTCTTCCATCATGGAGATCCAGCGGACACAGTTCAGACAAACGCGAGGCATTTTCCCAGGCGGCGCAATGATCTGGATGGCCATGTTCACACCGCTAATCACTATTTCTCCAGGCCGCCAACCGCTACTCTTCACTTTTGCTAGCATTCTCATCTTGTCTAGCCTATCGTTCTTTCGCCTTGTCCAGGTGCTCCGCCGGCAACCAATTTCTCGACGACCTCGACCCTCATCGAGAAATCCCACCCATTTGTTAGTTGTGCTCGGCTCAGGAGGACACACCGCAGAGATGCTCATCATTCTGAGCCAATACCACCGGTTACAGCTTAACTTCACCAAGCGGACCTACCTGGTGAGCTCAGGAGACGATTTCTCTGCAGCAAAAGCAAGAGAATTTGAGGCTGAGATGCTGTCGAACCTGAAAGAGTCCTCATCCTTGTACAGCTCTGAAGAGCCTACTTCAAACTACAACGTGGTAACAGTCCACCGGGCACGACGTGTTCATCAGTCCCTGCTTACAGCTCCATTTACGAGCCTTCGATGTCTGTGGGATTGCCTCAACGTGCTTCGCGGCACACATCGAGATTTCCAATCACAACCAGGAGACGAAGATCCGGCATCCTATCCGGATTTGATCCTGACCAATGGACCCGGAACTGGGGTAATCGTCGTCCTTGCATCCATCATCCTCTTATTCTTCGGCTTTTCAGGCCCCTCCGCCATGCTCCCGCGCTCGCAGGACGCTTCGGCGCGCTCGAGGCCTTCTGCAAATGCTCATTCAACACCCGATACCTCCACTACTGGCTCAGGGGAAAGGGTTTCGCAATCTGGGCAGATGCGGACCATCTTCATCGAATCTTGGGCCCGCGTGAAAACGCTCAGTTTAAGCGGGATATTATTGAAACCATTTGTGGACCGGTTCCTTGTGCAGTGGCCTCAGCTCGCCGAGAATCAGGGGAAAGCCAGGAACGTGGAATTTGTTGGGAGTCTAGTTACTTGATCGCAAGACTGGGCGACTGGTCATTGACCGAGAATTTGTTCGTGTGACGGCATTTTGCTCTGTATATCCCGAAGAATGGGAGACAACAGTTCTTGGCACGAGACGTCACTGTGGTCTTCGCAAGAGGGTGGGATGATGAAAGAGCCTAAGGCAGAGAAGAGCCTCAGATGAACAGTCCCAGATGATTACTTCCGACGGCGAAACGATGGAACAGCTGGAGCAGCCTTTTGCCTGCGAGTAATTAACTCTCAACTTGCATGTGCTTTCCTGCAAGGCACCCGAGCCGGGAATGATCGCAATGAAAGTTTACCTGTCCGAGAAGTCTTGATCCTTCTCGTCGTCGTTGCAGATCGAGACCATATTGCAACCTCTGGCAGTGATTTGGGGTGGAACCAGGATCCGAGCTCGTTATGAGACGAGACACGAGGTGCAAAATGCGAGCCAGCAACGTCACTGAAATCATTCTCAGCGTTGTCCACCGATCCTGACGTGACAGACAAAGCATATGAGGGAAACCACGATGAGGCGATGAGACGATGAGACGATGAGACGAGCTAATCCACAAAAGATAGAGACTACCAATACTACGACTAATTGACCGTAAAACTTTCCGATGCTGTCGTCCAGGGGGAGTGTATAATATTCTAGATGTACAACGCTGTCATCTGGAAGTGACAAGTCTTCCCATCCGAGTTGTTTATTTTACATCCAAATACAAGCTTTGGTGCGCACATCAGGCCCATATAGCCATCGCGCAAGAAGTCGGACACAGAGTTTGGCAATGACATGCCACTCAGCAGTCGGATCTCGCACATCACGACGCGCTTTTCTGTCTCCTTCTCCCCCTTGCTGCACTCATCTCCTCCAATAAGACCTTCCTTGTCTCTTCGCTCATTCCGGCTTGCTTAACTGCTTCAGCCCGCTCTGCCACCGTCTTGAGTTTCTCCTCAGCCATCTTCGCCAAGGGGCCTTGAATTTTTCTCTCCTTGAACCACTCTGCACGAGCATCCTCCAATATCTTCATCCTCACATACTCATCTTCGTGCCATGCTCTGTCTCGCCGATACTTGTCATCTTCTGTCAGGTCGTCAAATATCTCCTGAGAGGGAAGAGGGGGTTGGTAGATTGTGGGCGTCCAGGTTTGCGACTCGACATCGTAGCGTGTAGTATCTCCCTCGAAGGCTTGATACGTGGGAGCTTCGACTTCGGGCCAGGGGATCTGAACATCTTCCCCTGCAATGTAACGTGTATGTCGCGGCAGAGGCGAGTTAGGTTCGCGCTGGAAATACGGAGCGCCACCACGGATGTGTTTGACAACGACATCTCTATCGCGGCCAGTAGCAGGGTCGGTTAGGCGGTAAACAAGACGTACATCGGCTATAGGCACAGGTAATTCGAGGGAAGAGTAGTGTACTTTGTCGCGCTGTTCGCCAAAGCTCTCCGGGATCTCGACATCGGCCTAGTTGAAGTCAGATTATCATCGCCAAATTCGGTGCATAGCCCGGGAGAGGATACCCATACCATATTCAGACCTTCGATTCTCAGCTCCTTGGAATCGTTACTGACATCCTTTACTTTGCCAATCTGCCCGATCAAGCCGTCCCTCCCCTTCACAATGCAAACCCGATCTCCTTCCACAATGTTCCCTTCGTTTCCGAATCCCTCCCACTCTTTCTGATCCTCTTCCGATCCTTCACCTCCGACAGGATCCCAGCCATTACTCCTAGGCCCATGCCTGACATTTGGAGGGAACACTGGTCCTTGGTAGAGCAGGTTGCTCACAGTGCCGTAGAAATCTTGCTTTGTGCCGACGTCTCGTTTCGGTGCCAGAGGTCCCATAACCCAATCCTCCCGCCGGGCTCTGCGCTCTGCTTTGATGTGGGCATTTTTCACTTTCTCCGTCTGGATTAGACGGGCCTCGTATTCTTTCCAGTCTTCTCGTAACTTTTCATAATTTTTCCGACGGGAAGCTTTGAGGGCTTGGTTGCGGGCTTGGAGATTTATCCTTAGAATGCGCTGCATTTTGCAGGTTCCGAATGCGGTCGGTGTATCCCCTTACAGTGCCGCCAGTGACTTTAATTCAGTCACAGCGGTGAGTTGGGTGGTGGAACGCGAGAGAGGAAAAGTGCATGTGAGAGGTGGTCATAGCATGACTGGCTCCTGGTTGGCGCTGCGCATGTAAACCACGACGGAAGAGGAGGGGCGCTGGGAACAGCCTGTATCAAAGAAATGTCGAAGAAGGCTCTGCTGAGTTGTAACTACGGCAAGCATGAGCAATTGCATTGAGCAGATCGCAGCAGCTTGGCACCTTTGCATCTTCAGTCAAGGCACGTGAAGCATGCACCGAGCTCACGTGAGACTCAGCCTGACCCTGCCCCTTTCCCATCCATTCCGACACTCGTGCGCACCTCAAGGCTCAACGTGATTTCTGCTAGGAAGATGTCAGTAGTAACGAGCAGAGCCATGTAATCCCGTTCCCCTCGCACTTCCATGGCAAAGGCTAAATAGCTCCGTCGCCTGTTGAGCATACAATATGGATCACACGTTCTTGCAGTCAGGAATACGTGTTTGATGGCTTGGTTTGAACTTCAGCCTTGTCTCCAACAAGGAAGATTAGGGCTTACGATATGTTCTGTCCAGAGCGTTCTTCATTGGGATCGTCATTGTCATTTCACCTTTTGACCCAGGGCGAACCTGGGGAATATCACTAAAGCCCCCTTTGTCGTTGAATCCCTTGTCGCCCGCTCAAGCTACGCAGCTAAATGTACATGGAAACCTCCTGAGTCGAGATGAAAGACAGCATGCACTTTTCCGCATGTTTGATATACATTGCCCATCAGGACTGTCCCATAAACCAAGCACAGACACCCTACCATTTTGGAGGCCTTTCCTGTTTCCAGCCCCCGCTCAATGCCCATGCACAAAAATGCCTTGCGCTTTACGCCATTGCTTTGTCTCTAAAAGCAGGGGTATCTATCGAAAATTCGAGCCATGTTCCTCGTCGATTGCAAAAAGAGTGTGGAAAGTGTCGTCACTGGTGTTCGTGTATTTTTACTGGAGTTCCTTTATTGGAGAGAACATTAAAACTTCTTGTTTGTAGAAGCCGGCATCATCATTCCGTCATCTGAGTCGTCGTCGCCATCGTGATCATCATCGTGCGTTCTATTCTGCCAGTGCTCAAGCGCCGGGGCGGTCGCGATCTGTGCAGGTCGGCCGTGTTTGGTGATTGTGTCCGCAGTGCGCATGAATTCAGGAAGTGGCTCTTTACCGAGGGCAGACACATCTCTGGGCGCTTCCGTGTATGCTGAACCCAGAAAGCCTTCGCCTGGGGGTGAAGAAGCACCAGAGATGACTCCAATACTTGGATTGGACATACTCTGCGACACACTGCTCGCCCCGTAGTCATCTAGAGACGACGCGATAGTGCTTGCGGACGGCCCCCCTTGAATGGCATTAGAGCCAAGTGAGAAGGCCACTGGTTCACCGGAGACTTGTGTACGCTGTTTCTCGAGGAAGGCAATGTCGTCTGGTGAAGGAGGACATTCATCGGTCACGAGGCTCTGCGGTTTCGAAATCGCTTCCATGGCCGCTTCGAATTGATGATGCACTTCTTGTAGATGACGCCGCTGATTGACTTCTTGAGCTTGTTCAAAAGCCTCTTGGCTTGATGTCGGTGCTCGAAATGATGTTCTATGGTCACCGTGGGTCATCACATGTGGGGTCGGCGGAGATACGTTCTGGTCAGCGGTTAGGGCAGGATCACGAAGGACATCAGGTGGTTCAATAGCACCTGCAGCCGAAGCCGTGCTCATAGCGATGCTGGGCTCTGCGCGGGCGTCACTTTCGGATGAATGTCGGCTCGACGCTGGCGACCGCTCATCTCGCGGGGCACGTCGTTCTCGACTCCCAATGCGTGCCAAAGTTTTTGTAGTTCCCTCCCATAGCCCGTCGACTCTGGCTCTGAATCCTCTGTCGAGGGAGACAGGTCGGTCGTCACGCCCTAGGCCCGACGATGGCAAGGGCAATCGCTGCAGTTGCGAGGCTCTGATTGTCTTGACAGAATCGGCAGTGGATACGGTTGATGTTGCTCTATCGGGACCAGGAGGTCGTGCTTCCCGTATGGCTATCGGAGTGCAGGCTGAAGACGCGGCTTTTTGGGTTGAGAGTGGCTCGCTGAAATAATGTTCCTGCCCGGTGGAGACTGGGCTGGCAGTCTGACTTTGTGCCAGTGGATGCTCGGTAGTTTCTCTCGAAGTCTTCAGGGCCGTTAGAAGTTCGTCACCGCGCAGACTAGATCGACGGGTATCACGGATCTTATCTCGCTCGGTCTTCCCAACGGTACTTGCACTGGAGCCTGCAGGCGAGGCAATGGAGTCGCTAGAGTGGCTGGCCGATGTGGCTGCACTAGGAGCACGCTTCCGTGTATTGCTCCTTCCAAGCAAATTGCCTGCGATGCGTCCGGCCGTGCTGAGCGCCCGCTCGATGATATTCCTCCTCACAACTGCGTGTGACATCTCCCTTTCGTCCACATCCAGGATTTTCTTCTTGCTGTCCTTCCCCAAGTCAGCACCTTTGATCCATTGTGACGGATCCTGCAAGCCCTCGACAACCCATTCATGCTTCTTGGCTTGTTCGATTGTCATTCTCTTTGCGGGATCCTTGATCAGGAGTTGACGAATGAGGTCGCGCACTGCATCCGGGACGACCTCAAATTTGAGTTCATAGTCGAGTCTCTTGTTACTATTGATCGAGTTTGGCACCTCGGAGGTTGGTTTGTCTTGAGATGTGTCAACCGGTACAAGTCGAGTCTTTGGGAGAAAGACTTCGGTCCTGCATACTGCCTCATGAAGTCCCATGGTTTCACTTGCGTAGAACGGCAAGCGGGCGTAAACCATACAATAAAGTGTGATCCCCAAAGCCCAAAGGTCTAGTTCGCCAGTGATCTTGGGCCCTTCTTTTTCTTCGAACATGGATGGATCTTCATAGCAAAGTTCAGGAGCCCAGAAAGCAGGCGTCCCGACCGATCTTGCCAATTCCTTTTCGTCGTCTAATGCAGATACATCCTTCTCAGTCAGCTTATAGTCAGGGTCCTCGGGATCCTTGGGATGTCCGAGGTATGACACGCCGAAATCAGATATTTTGACAGTGCCGTTGCTTGCGACCAAGAGATTTGCTGGTTTGATATCACGGTGGATGATGCCAATAAAGTGCAGAAACTGAAGGCCGGAAAGCGTATCTCGAAAGGCTCGGCGGGCTTCCTCCAGCGTCAAAGCTGGAACATAAGCATGTTCGTCGTCGGTCTCATCAAAATTCCATTCCGACGACATGTGCGAGAGCGCGCCAACGCTGGCTGCGATGCTGAAAGTCCGACCGCGGTAGGCATCTGGAGCATAAGCGCCATACATGCTGCCCGCTAGAGCTCCTTCTGCGTACTCATCATGAGAGCTGGTTCTACTGGGATTGTTTGACTCGTAGAAATGCCGTGATGCAGAACGAGAGACCTCGGATAATTCTTCATCCTCTTCGAAATCCTCACCTCCGTGCTCGAGGCTCCAGTTAGGAGTTGGGTTCGTGTTTAGAGCACGGGCTCTGTCTTGCAGCTCATGGCGTCGTTTAGCTTGACTGACACTGAAAAGATCTCTTTCAGTTGGCTCCAAAGGAAGGTCGATTCCCACTCTCTCTTGCTCGAATCTGGTGTTGTTTACTGCTAGGACCTCGCGCACCCCTGGCTTTCTCCACTTGATTTCGCCCTTTTCGACGTATTCGAGAATGAGGTAGACTTTGTTCTTGTTGGGGTCGTCGATGACTTCCAGGAGACTGACGACGTTTGGGTGCCTTGCTTTTTTCAGAATGGCCACCTCGCGCTTTGTCCGATCTTCTGGGGTTCCAAGACGGCCAAGTCGCCTCTTGCCAGAGTACCTAGGGACGATCTTGACCGCGACGATGGTACCCTTCTCGATGTCTCTTCCGAGTTTGACTTTGCCGTGTTCTCCGCGTCCTATTTCCTCGATAATCTCGTAGTTATTGACGAACTTATTACCGGAGAAGTGATCATGATCGATCTCGACGGTGTGAGTTTCTTTGGGAGGTTGGAGATGGTGTGGCTGACGGTCGGCGTCGCTGAGAGAGGAGGTTGAGGGCACCCGGTCGCCCGAGAGGAGACCGGGACTTGACATTGGAGTATTGTCAGCAGTCATTGCGGTTGGTGCGTTAGGCGATTGTCGTTCTCGACCTTGCCTAGTCCACGTGGACATTTCGTTGTAAAGGAGATTTTGGGCTGGATGCGAGCTTCTCGTGCGGAGAGGCCGCGCTGGCCGCGGAGCATGGAACTGAGCTTGCAGTGCTTCAAATGACTGAATAGGATAGGTCGGATGTTCGCTATTGGAGAGACGGTTCGAGTTTTGAAAAGAAGTCGAGAAGGATTTAGAGTGTGATGGACGACGGCCACGAATTTGGCCGTGGGAGGATTTAGTCGAAAGGGCGCGGTTGATTAGTGAAGCTGCTGAACCAGGCGAGCGATCCACGTCGCGCTCACCAAGAGCCTTCAATGAGTTTGAAGAATTTTGGGTCGACGACGGGAGGGATTGCTGGGACTTGAGCGGGGCAAACCCAGGCGATGCAGCGATCCCATACTTTGAGCTCCAAGTTAACTCATGGAACGCATCCTCATCCACTGGTTCAGTCGGGTGCTGAGCAGAAAGAGCGGTAGGAGTATTTCGTTGAGTATCGGACTCTGTACCGAGACTCTGGGATAGGTCTTCCGACAGGACGTCGTCGTTGACGCCGGTCCCACGACCCCCTTCAATGTCACTGATGTGTCCAACAGTGTTTGCAGTGTGAGAGGCTCGCTGCAGATCAGGAGCCCATTTTATGCCGATGTTGTCTGGCATTGCTCCAAGATCAACTGTGAAAACCTTTGTCCCGTCAAGAGGGCGCTGAACATGAAGAGACTGTGCAGAAGACAGTCTCAAACTTCAGCCGTCAACACCTCTACTCAAACACCAGCCCTTTGGCTAAGATTTGTGACTGCCATCTGAACTCTTGTATGTTCCCAGAGAACCAAGATCTCCCCCCAGAGACCTGCCTGAGGCAGACTGGTTGTCTTGAGGGGGGAAGTGTGTGGTTTCGAGGCCGACTGCACTTATGGGCGAATCCAACACACTGGGCGAGATAGTACGTCAATTGGTCTTGCAGGCTCTGGATCCCCAAGGGAAGGAGGATATGCCTCTCAAGTCGTGGGTGCGAAGGCCCCGAGTTAGTGTCGGGGAGGGGTGCGGACGCGGATGGGTGATGCTCTCATTATCGGCAGGCCGCTAATGGCTGGAGAGGGGGTAGACAGTGTTTGGCAAGCCAACAGGTGATCGAACGAGAATCTTCAATGGGATGAAACACAGAGTTGTTCAAGAGATCTGTGCGAGGTACAAAAGAAAAGGATGTGGAAGAACAAGAAGAGAGTGGGCGTTGCGAGTGGCAGTTGATCGTCAGTCCGTCAGGTCAGTCTGTCAATCAGTCTGAGCAGACTGTTGGATTGCGGATGGGGACAAATGCAAGGACCAGCGGCGATAACTAGCGAGCAGCAGCAGCCCAAGAGTGCCTCTGGGCTGCGGTGGTGTGCAGCAAAAAAGATGACGGAGGGGGGTGGGCTACTTTTGGTGGGATCACCAGCGCCCAGTGCACTTTCAACTGGTGCACGGTGGAGGCCGGACTTGATGCCTAGCCGGCATCTCAGTGCCTATTCAGGGCTGGCGGCCGCAGGCCTAGTTACGTCTGGCACTCTGGGCAACAAATGGGCTGGAGCTAGACTTTTGCCGACAGCACCACAGCACGAGGGAAAACCGCCTGCGGGCCGCTCTCTCTTCACAGCTCAGCAGCCCCGACGGAACACCAGCAACAGCCATATCGATGGCGAGCAAGAAAGACGCAAGAGAAGGACAAGGGAGCAGAGGCGAAAACAGAACGGAGAAGACGGGATTGTTTGCTCGCAAAGTGGCATGCCTCAGACAGCCACCATCCCTCCAAGAACAAGCCACTACTTGACGCCTGCATCGCTACGGCCCTTGGTGTCCTCTCAATCCTTACTCCTCTCACCCACTGCGGCAGGCCATCACTCGCATAATCCCAGCTAGCCCCCGTCGCATTCACACTCGATCAGGTTCAAGGGTACTTGTCAGGGATGGCAACTGGAGAAACAGTGCAGAGTATGGCCCCAAGTGCAGGCGAGTAAAGGAATCTATAACACGGGATAAAGGCGTTCATACAATGACGCTGATGAGAAAGGTAAAAATCTCTCACTCCGGCACGTCGGGCCCTTTTTCTGCCCGTGAAAGGGTGACACGTTCTCGATTCTGCAGGTTGACAAGTGAGGCAGCTGTCTCCGTTTTGAACATGCAGACTGCAGCAAGAATCTGCATTGGCTTTGCCGTGCGAACACTGACACAACAAGTTGGGCTCCTTGGGCTTATCATCAGGGCTACGTTTTGGGACACGCACAGTCGCCACAACACTTCCAGACCACCTACGAATACGAGGTGGCAGTCGACCCAGCACGGATTCAGACCATCTCGATCGAGCTCAGATTGTACTTTGCCTCGACCGACACTCAGACGGAGCCAGCTTGTCGACGTCGTGGCCTAAGCCATCCTGAATGGGGGATTCAACATGCATCCGCATCCCCTCACACCATAAGATGATGTCGGAACACCGTACATTTTATTTTAATGACGCTCTTGTGCCTCGCTACTGTACTCCAAGACGGAGATGCAGTAGCTGCATGGATGTCAAGGACTTCCATGTTCTCTCCACAGGCGTCGCAAGCAGAGCGCTTTGCGTCTGCGGCGTGTTGAGCGCGTGCCGTTCCTGGCTGTCAGAGTAATGACGGCCAGCGAAAAGTGTGGAGAAGATGCAGAAAGTCATGCCAGGGCTCAACATACCATTCCTCAAACTGGTTGGGGATCAAGGGCTGAGCAGCGAATGGAACATGCCGCCGAGAGCAAGCACAGAGACTAGGAGAAAGCCACATTGAGCCAACAAATCCTACTGCTGCTGCCCGCTCTGAACTACTCGGGGCCACCCAAACAACAGACTTTGGCCCTGCCGCCCGACGTCACGTCAAATCCCTGAGGAGATTGGTCCTTGTATTGATGGTCGCAGTTCAAGAAAGAGGAGAGCAGTTGAGCCCCATGCCGGTCTGGTTAACTCTGGTGCGAGGAAGAACGACATGACTACCTATGGTTTGACTCTGAACCTTTCACATGCTTCAAGTTCAACCGTGCAAACCTTGAGCATGCGATCGCCGCGATCGTTTGAGATCAGCGGAAGACTACCCATGGTTTAGCGCACACTGCCGCACCTAGCCCCTCTACCTGTTCGCGTCCAGTGCCGACAGGGTTCCTACGAACCGCGCACAAACTAAGTCTCAAGGCTCATTTTACGTCCATGCCCGATACCGACGTTTCTTTGAGGGTTGATAGTGCTCAACGGCACGAAGAGCCTATCACCAACTGCCTCGAATCATAGGCAGTTCAAAACCTTCGCTGCAAACATGTGTTGGGCTCCGACCGTTGCCACCACGCACCACGGTGGGGATTTGCCTCAGAGTTTCGCCTTCCCTTCGCTGAAGGGCTATCCAACGCCTCCACCGATGGTCTACTTTGTATGAACGAGATCCACCTCATGGTGGACCAGCTTGGCCCCATGTTGCTTCACACATGCTGGAACATGCAATCCCAATTAGGGAGACTCCCACTCTCAGGGGGCCGGATTATGCCCTCCCTAAAATAACAATGAGGATTGACATATCCTCGTGTGCCTAATAGCCCGCCCGCTTGTCGCTCCAGGTATTCCAGTGTACGAGGTATCAACACGGAAACTGAACACTTCTACCACGAGTTATTTCTTTGCGTCAGAACAGAGGGGTAACGACCAAAAACAGCGAAAGAGGAGTTCAGTGCCAATAGCGCTCTGCTTCTTCGAATTCCTTGCATGCGACTCTGGTTGTTTAATCCTCCCATTGGCACGTCCCTAACACGACTGGGTATGGTAGCGCCAGCAAGCTGCTGGCAGGTTATGAAGGACTCCCCGCATTTCTGGCGATCTCCCTGCCCTCTGTTCCGCCACCTTTTGTTTGAACCAAACCTCGGACGGACCTTCGGCTCCATCCACTCGCGGCACAGTTCGGCATCTTGTTTCGCGAAGCCGTCTCAAGCCATCCCAAGCCATTCGCCATCTACTATAGACGAGTCATGCCACCTTCGAGAGCCTTGGCAGTGACCTCTTCAGCCAAAGCGGACACGATCAAGAGGGTGGCGAGCGAGAAGAATGCACACACATCCCTCTCTTTTTTGGCTGACCCATGATATGGACGTTGATAGGTCTTTGCACCAACCAGGTCCGGCTTCCGGAATTGCTGCTGGCCATTAGTGTTGTACCCTTCTGACATATGCCTGTTGGTACGACAAAAAGAGGAGATGGACAACATCCTTGGGCTCTTGATCAGCCACATAGATCCCGCCTGGCACGCTCCACAAGCGCCACTGCGGATATGACAGCCGTCTTATGCGCATCATTGTGTTTCCCCTAGCCATCCCGAGCCGCCCTCTCACTAACTTTAGTGGGTTTGTTCTTTGTTTCATGTTGAAAGGGGGTCCATGTGGTTCCAACACGTGTCAGCGTCGCCCATCCCATTTAACGCAATTTTCTCCCCTGCCGGTCTGTTGAAGGATTTGACGGCTGTTTACATTTGGAGGCTGTCGCATTTGCTGTTAAAGTGAATTTCTTCATACCATGACTGGTCAAGGTAGGTGACCATGCTGTTGGCGGATATCAATCGAAGGGAAAGAGTTTGGCTTGAAGAACACAGCTACTTCAATCCGCCATCGATTTTCGCTTGTCTCGCTGAGTCGAAGCAATTTGAAGCCTTTGAATTGTATTCCCGGTCAACATACCGAAGGTCAGCTCTCAACTGGATACTTGCACCCCGTTGTCTACGTGATGGCGCACTTCTCATTTGATATGGTCCGATGTCTGCAAGGTTATCCCTCCGGGGAACAGCGACAGTACGGGGCGTGAGGAGTCTCGATCAAGTTTCGCAGTCTTCCTGTAACAACTGATGGGTGTACAGGCAGCCTAGCCGCCGCTTCACCTAGACCTATCGGCATACGACTCGGTGAAAGAAGGGCCATGAGAATTCACCAACTTGCACGTCGTTCAGCCTCCATCGCAAGTTTTGGCACCCTCCTTCCGTGGGTGTACGTGGCCCTTTGAACCAAGGGCGCGTTCTTTCTATCGCTGCGTCTATTGCGTGGCTTATATCACATGGCAATGTCTTTCCTGATGGGGATGCACGATGGGAGAACGGGTATACTAGGCTGGACAGGGCAATGTTCCGTCTTCTGAGAATGGCAGAAATGGTGCTGCTCGCGGTGGGTTGAGGCGACTTCGTTCCCCGTGCCTGGCAGCAAGTTGCTGGTGACTTTGAGGACAGTGGCAATAGAACTGTTCCAGGCGAAAAGGGATTCCTTTCATTGAAGAATCTCAGCAGTTAACAAGTCTCTCGACAATTCGAGCTGTCAATGCGCCCGTGGTGGTGTGACCCAGTCCATGTTTCAAACCGAGGAATTGTCATGCTCAATGCGGATTCTCCAAACGACAACAGCCGAACAACCAACGCAACCGCCTTTTCCCTTTCAAGTCAGATGAGCCCAGTACCGCTGGAGGCCAAGGAAGCTTGCATCGGAAATTCCCCCATGCTAACCGCCAGGAGGTCTCTTCTTTTTCGGACGCACTTTGGCCTCTCGGGTGCCGGGCCATATTGCTCGACTGAGCCTCGGGGCTGGTGGTTTTAAGGCTTGTGACAAATGTCTCCCTGCGTATTGACCTAGTCTGGTTAAAGGGGTCTTTTTTGGCTGCTAGAGGCCTGCAACCGGTTCGTGTCTCGATCTGGTGCAGTCACATTACAAAGACAATCAGACAACATTTCCCAATGCGGATATTGCACAAGGCTATATAATAGACCCACTCATCTGGCCGAGATAGAGGCACACTCTTTTGTTGTTTGTCTACAGAAACTCGCTCTGAACAAAATCCCTTCCAGTGGCAGAGAGAAGGCGCCGTCCTTCAGACTGGTCAGTCGTATCATAACTGCTGGCTCTGACCAGAACCACTTTCGTTGAAATCTTCGCCGTTATTCTTCACACCGTGCGTTACCTTGCCAGCATCTGCGCAATGCAGGACCATCCTGTTCAAACCTCGAGTATCAGCCGCACCACCACCATCTCGAGATATGCCATGTCGCGCCTGGGAAACCGCATCCCTGCCACGGCTGGTTACCGGGTTCAGGCACATGACTCGTGTGCGTCCGCGTCGGCTCAGGGAGCTCCAAACATCTTCAGTCGGTGGTGTGGAGTGAATCCTGCCGGGCAAAGTCATCCATCAAGACTCCTTCGAAGCGCCGGCTCGATGATTGACCATCGCAGGCAGGCTACGAAGCCCTTCTGATCCTGTTCCTCTGCGCGAAATCCGGCCGAGAAAAAAACACTACGAGGAAGTGATTTGAGGTTACCGCGTCGCAGGGTCTACAGTCACCCCCAGTCAAGAGCAGGGACTGTCCGCAAAATGGCAGCCGACCAACCGGTCTACTGAACAAGGAATCGAAGTCTTTCACCATGTTATTTCCGTGTTGTTGATCCGGGGAATTGGTCAACGGGCGCTACGGACGCAGTGTGCAATGACAAAGACCAACGACGGGCGGCGCAGCTTCGGCACATCCAAGTTGCATTGGCCAAGTTGCTTGAGCATCAGGGTTAGTCACCAAGGCCTCACAGGTGCCCCTCTCCTCCGTCTCGTTCTCGCTTCTCTGCGCATCCACTGCGCTTCCTCCTCTCCAGCTTAGCTAATTCTGATTGATTACAGGATCACCACTGGGCTAATGGCGACGCTAGACCTCACCAGGAAAGCACACGGCAAGTTTGATTGAAGAGAATGACGAGGGTCTGACTTAAGCAGTTGCGGCGCAGCCATTGCACACCTTCCACGACTGGCGCTCGTGTCCGCCCGATCCCTCTGGTGCCAGACACCAACGAAAACACCACGGTTCGAGCCGAGCGAGCGTGGATTTGAATTCCCATGGGACTGTGAGCACGCTGGTTGTGTCGGCGCATTTTCCGTGGGCCAATGTGCTTATGTCATTGCTCGGGATGTCCTCGATACATGCCACGACTTACTGCATCAAGCAACAGACGCTTGTCTTTCTGGGCCTTAGGCTGCACCTTCGCACTCCCGTCGGCCGTCAGCTGGTTCCTCTTCCGAGAGAAAAAACGGTCGTCTGTGGTCCATCTGGCTCAAGATCGCATTGAAGCCTCTCCTGAAACCTGGGACCGCCTCCAATAGAATTGCAAAGCTGCCCTGCAATTATGGGTTTAGTCCTGGCACCACTGCTCCAGAAATTGGCGCCTCGTGTCTGGACCTCGAGGGCTTTGGAAGATCTGCGATAGCTTCCATCGCAATCCAAATGCTCAGCTAAGTATTTGGAAATCGCTATAGAACGACCTACCGCCTTCTCGCCTGTCTTCATCATGGATTCTCTCCTTCAAAACAGCCGTGTCGACGCCTCGCCCGAAAGATGGCCACTACTCTCGTATATCAGCATTCCCTGGTGGACGACATCGCCCATCAGCTATATCAAAGATCCATGTCCAAGGACAAGCGTTCCCCGGATCAGCCAGCTCCCTTCAAGGGCGAGTTCTCCTTTGTCAACAAGGACGCCGGCAACATTGACTCCAAAGACCACAATGCCGCCGTGTCCTGGCATGTGATGAACCGCTACGAGCGTTGGAAGAAGCAGGAGCAAGCGAAGAAGCTACGAGCGTCTGCCAATGTTCCCGTGGGGCCGCTCTCCCCTCCTTCGCAACAGCCACAACAGACACAACCCCCGCTGCCACAGCTGCCTCTGCCGCCGCCGCAGCAGCAGCCGCCGTCGCTCCCGCAAACACAGTCTGTACGTCCATTTCCATCTGAGCATCCTAACAGGAGGGCGCGGTTGACACGCACCTCACAGTCGAGAGCCATCCCCCCGGTGACTCCGTTTGGATTTGACCCATGGATGGCCGAGCAACCCCTTCAGCTTGGCTATCCTGGCATCAGCTCTGGTCAAGCGTCGAGTAGCGGACTGCCGACGTCGACTACATCGACGCCGTCGACGCATTCTAGCATGATCGAGGATGATCCTACGTCCATGTTGAGTTCGATCAACAGGCCACTAGACCCCGGTTCAAGCCCATTCGAAGCGACTTCCGTGTCCATGACGCCCCTGGTGAATAATCTCATAGCGTTCGCCTACGAAGTCTTCATCCCCCAAAGCTGGCCCAAGGAATCGGATAAGAACGAAGGGTCCTACGAGGTCGCCAGGGGTTGGGACGACACCGCTCTAATCAACCAAGACGTCTGTTACGCCAATGCATACCTGAGCCTTCTGGCAGCTGCCATGGGCGTTCTGACTGAGGATGAGAGTCTTGCATATCAATCCCGATATTTTCAAGGCCAGGCTATGACAGAGTTGAGGCAGCGAGTGGCTCGTTCTGGACCGCAAGACCTGGCCACCCTCAAAGCCATATTGAAGCTCTTTTCGTCCGAGACTCTTGTAGACAACACCTCGGTCGCGCGCATGCACCTAAAAATGCTGCGAAATCTCGTCAATGCGGCCGGAGGAGTCATATTGATGGATGCTTGGTTCCGCGAGGATCTACTCTCCAGCGATTGCTACTTTGCTCTCAAATATGAGACTCGCCCACTCTTCCCGGCTTCAGAGTGGACTCCAGGGCCTTTGAGTCAACCCTGGAAGGCCCGCCTGCTGTCGGCAGGGGTTTTCGGAGACCACGCCGCTACCATTGATCCGCTGGTCGAGCATCCTATCATGAAAGCGGTCATTACTGACTTGCGGGAACTTTTCAAAGCGCAGGAGTACACACAAACTCACGACGTGCCGAGCGACGATCAGTTGCTGAGATGGAAGCAACTGCGCAAGTTCGACTGCATCTCGCGTCTGGCGGATCATTACGTGAATGTTGCGATCTACCCTCACTTGTTCCAGCGGCCACTGACACAGGCTTACACTTGCGTTGCGACGGCGTTGATGACCGCCATGGTCCTAGGCTCACCGGAACCGGTGCGATTTGGGCTCAAGCTCATCACCGATCTACGCAAGAAGTTGACGGAGAGTGCCTCAGAGGATGACGCTGCGCAGTTCCGACGACTGCGACTCTGGGCGCTGTATGTGGGATCATTGGCGGAAAAAGTGCATCCGGTGAGCCCTGCGGACGAGCACTGGTTTCACGAGCAGTATCAGAGTCAATTCAGCGAAATGGGCTTGTCAGGTTGGGAGGACACGAAGAAAGTGATCCGACAATTCCTGTTCTCCGATAAACTTCACCAAGAGGTCGAATCTGGACGAGCTCATCGAGCGGCCGATGCTAGGCAAGGACTCTACACTGCGTCGGGCTGCAGCTGGCGAGAGCCCTGGTCGGATACGAATCTGGACATGCCGGAAGTCGAGGAGAATGTTGGCGGGTCGGTATCTGCAGGCAAGCGGCGCGCAGACGATGATTAATCTGGGCCTGTGGCTTTCCTGAAAAAGTTCTTTCTGGCCGAGATTGCGAGGTCTGGAGACGGAGGTGCATATGCATTATTATTAGCTTCTGTGCTATTTATGCATCCGCAGCAAGAGTTGAGAACCGGGGAGATGGTTGGCCGGCACGATTTGCCAAATCGGTTCTAGAGGCTTGAAGGAGCGCAGGAGACGAGGGGTGAGCATTCAAGGGGACTCGGCGTCGAGCCCAAGGTGCCAGTCATACATATGCAGGTCGGAGGAGCCTGAGGATGGCGGGGGAGGACGAGAGGAGGAGGATGGAGAGGGAGAGTCTTTTTGTTTTGCCAAAGTACGAACTGATACCCTACGCAGCGATGCAAGCAGCCATCCATCCTGGATATTCATGACTATGACTTTTGAGGAAAAAGAGAATCGAGAGACGAAAAGATGCTTGTCGCTCACTGGGCCCCCAAGGCTCCGCTCAACCTTCCCTCTGTGGCCCGTTGGCTCTGCGCGTAACAATGCACGTCTCGGCCTCTGCTGGGCTCTGCGTCTCCAGTGATTCTCCCTCTCATGGGAACTGCTGTTCTCGACTTGGCTTGCTTGTTCAATGCGGCCAGCTCAATGGCTGCTCCTGACCTCGTCGACCCGGGCACCTCTCGGCCGGCCCACGAAGATAGCACGGGCTAGCCTTCGGAGCGCAGTCCCTTGTCGTGTCCATCGTGGCACCAAATCCGACCCAATTCAAGCACGGGATCCCAATGAGCTGTCCCGCGTCTCGCACGAGACGGGCCCTTTCATCTTCCACCTGACCTCGGACAATCCGTACCTCAACCTCTCGATAGAGCACTTCCTGCTCACCAAGTCGCATCCCGACTCGCACATCCTCCTGTTCTACACCAACCGACCCTGCGTGGTTGTTGGCCGCAATCAGAACCCATGGCTCGAAGCGGACCTTCAGAGGTTGCGAGAGGGGATACCTGTTGAGAAGCCCGTGGCGGCGGAAGCATTCAGAAGACGAGACGAGAACTGTTATACTTCGGCGACGGGCTCGCCATCGAGGTTTCCGCACGGCCAGGGCAATGTGTCCTCAGGCGTCGTGCCCGTCGACCTCGTCCGCCGCCGCAGCGGAGGCGGCACTGTCTTCCACGATTCGGGAAACCTCAACTACTCCGTGATAGTCCCGAACAGCAAAGCCTTCAAGAGGAGCACCCATGCCGAGATGGTGGTGCGGGGCCTCGAAAGCCTTGCGAGTGCGAGTGCGAGTGCGAGATTTACGTCCCCGACCTGGGGTGCCACACGCGGGAAATACAGCTTCAGCTCGGTGCGGGTCAACGAGCGCAACGACATCGTCATGCAGCAATCAGCCGGAGCCGAGTGGGTGAAGGTCAGCGGCAGTGCGTACAAATTGACCCGGGGCCGCGCCCTGCATCACGGCACATTGCTCTACTCGAGCCCCTACGTGGACAGAATCTCCGAGTTGCTGAGAAGCCCCGGCCGGGGCCTCATCCGCGCCAAGGGGGTGGAGAGCGTGCGCAGCAAGGTCGGGAATCTCGCGTGGACGCCCGACGCCCGCGAGAGGGAGGCCATCAGAGCAGAGATCACGGAAGCCATCGCGCGGGAGTTTTGGACCATGTACGGAGGTGACCGTGCTCGCGAACCCGGGGTCGACGAGATCACCCTCGCAGCCGGCGCGGAATGGCGCCACGAGCTGAACCCCCAGATCGCATCCGGCGTGCAAGAACTCACCTCGCCGAGCTGGATCTTCGAACAGACGCCCAGATTCGACTTTGCCAGCGGCGTGCTTGAGCGTCACGAGGTCGAACTCTGCGCGAACCGCGGCGTCTTGAAATCCTTGACGCTGCGAAGCCCAGTTCCCGACCCGGAACGGCGCGGAAAGGAGGTAGTCTGGACAACGCGCAAGTTACGATTTGGAAATCAGGAAGGATCAGACAGGGCGATGGAAAAGAGAGCGGAGTCAGAAGAAGGGGTCGAGGTGGTGCTAGATGGGGAAGTCAAGTTGCATGATGTGAAGAGCTGGAGGGACTTGCTCATGGCTTGCGCTGGGAAGGGTGCAAGAGATGGCGCGAGCTCGACGGCCACGGATATCACCACCGTCGCGGTAAAGGCGAATGTGCCGGACGCGCTGGTGCAGAGACTCGAGGCGATATTTCCCAGATATAAACCGGGCCGTTGAAAGCAATTCAAGCATTCAGTCCATCCAGTCATCCATCAATCAATCAATTAAAATAGCCCAAGTTCTCAGATCACGAAATCCCCTTTCTCAAACTCGCTTGCTTTTCCTTTCGGTTTTTCATATCTTCCCAGGACCTAATCCGTACCACTCGCCGCCTTCTCGGACATCTTCTCTCGTGGCATGTGGTCGATTCCTGGAACGAGTCTCTGTAGGTATTGCTTTTGAACTCCCCACGATCGAATCGTTAATGTACAGATAGACGACACCATTCTCCTGGCTGATCATCCCACTCTTGGTCTGTGTATACCTTCGACTCGGCGGTTCCAACTCCCATAGGGCTTAGAGCTGGCATGGTCGACTTCATCCATCAACACCAGTCACACGCCGTCGTCACCGAAAATCACTCCGGAAATCGATCCCCTTTGAGTGTCAGACTTGTTGATGACTCGTTTGCAGTTTTTTCCATTTTGCATCGGGGACGTCTCTCCAGCTGGTCCCAATACCCCAATGGCCCTCCTATTCTGTCATTCCTGATGCATTCTTCTCTGTCCCAGTAGCAGGCATCGTCCAGAGCCAAATTTCAGCATTAAGTGAGAATGTGCCCTTTTACACAATAAAGGCACAACAATATCCGAGACTTTTTGGGTCTTGAAAGACGCAGTCAATGGGAGATGTACCAAGAAGGCCTCAGTACCAAAAGGGAACGTTCGTGGGACCCGTTGCTGAGCTAAGAACATTCACAACAACTCTCTCGTCAGACATCTCGCAACGGCTCGCCGCACCGGCTGATGACTATGAGGATGAGACCACGTCGCAGAGTGTGTGGGTCGAATCTGACATGGACGACAAAGTGGAAGCACCATTCCAACGGAGAAAACTGTGGCCTTCTGGCTGATGTCCTCCAAAAGACGACCTTGGATGAAGGTGCGACTTTCGGGCCACTTTCTGTTTCGACCGTCTTGTCTCGTGCCCTGAAGCGAGGCTCTGGATTCTGTCATATTCAGGCAAAGCCATCGCGCATTTCTTAAGCCATCCCAAAGACCAAATCCTGGGCCCCACTTCCCACTGCACTGGGATCAAATAAATCCCATCCTGCGACGAATCCCTCCGCACTCGCCGACCTTGTATCGCTGACGCTGAATTCCTCCCAGTTCAACGTGCCGACATCAAAAGTCGGTAAGCCGTCGCCCTCAAAACCTGAACGACTACCGAAGCGGAGTTTGTCCAGCTGGGCGGGTCCAGGGTAGAGGAGGCGCGTGAGTTCAGCGTCCTGGGCTGGACCAAACGACGAGAGCGAAGGCGGACGATTCGAAAAGACGGATTCCAATAGTGGTCCCAAAAGGCGCTCGTATATCCCTGCGTAGTTGGAAACCTCGTTCCATCCCTGCGCGGCTAAGGCGAGGAAGTTCGCGGTGAAGACCTTTGTCATTTCGAAAATTTGCTGTGCACTGAACCGTGAGGAGATGGCATCGAAGCCGTGGCGAAGGCAGAAGAGAACGACCATACTATTTTCAAGCACGTGATGGGCGATTAGCCATGAACGCCGGTAGAACCCTGTTAGGATGTGGTCACGCAGGCATTTCGCGCTGGAGCAGGCAGCCTCAAATGCCACCATGAGACTTCTGGCCCCTGGAAAGGGCACTCGAGGTGACGGGCGGTGCAGATTGGTCAAACCATGCGCAAGTGTGAATTCCGTCAACTCATGACCGTCGTTATAATCTTCGTACCATGCCTGGAGACGCCTCTCCATCGAGACAAGCCAGTCTTCCCACGACTGACCGGGTTCGAGCGGCTTGCCCTGGAAATGCACTTCTGTCATGGCACTCTGTAAACGACGAAAATGAACCCATCGTAACATGTGGATTTTGGTTTCAGCTCCTGTCGGGTCGATGCCTGTGGGGTGGATATGCCTGTCATCGAGGATTGTAGGGAAATGTGCGTCTATGGTTTGGTCCGGGATGGAGAGTGGTCGTTGCAGGGCCGAACAGATGGCGCGATCGAAATTATACGCCGACCAGAAAAGCCGTCGTCGAAGATCGAGAGTCAGGGGATCAAAGTTTAATGCTTCTGGCGCCTCGCGGTGGAGGCCGAGCTCCAGGCATGCGCGCATCGCAGCCCCAGTCAGCATCCAGACGTTTGCAAGACGAGGGTTGATGGACGCGTATTGTAGGACCATAAGCGTAACTTGGATCCCGGCAAGGTCGGAGGGAATTTTGGCCTTGTCGGATAGATGTTGAATGCCTTCTTCGAAAAGAGATCCAGAAAAGACCATGTGCTTGGCCTCGTGTCCTGTTCGCGCACTGCCTAATGTAGCCGAGATAGAGAGCATGAGGTAGATAATGAGAAAATCAAAGGACGGAGGAACGGCGCGATGTTTGTCGGGTAATTCTTGCAGGGTCTTGATCACTCGCTCGAGCTGCTGCCATAGCGAGGGAGCATGTAAAACAGGGTAAATCGGGTAGACCCTGGTCATATATTTCTTGATGAGACTTCGCAGGATGGGCGTCGGGATAGATTTCAACATGGTACAACTGACTTCATGGCTAGCTCGTGAGATGGACTTTCTGCGCGCTTCTCTAGGGGATCCCGATGCAATAGCGGTTGATGGCGTCAGGCTCATGCGGACTCGCGAGATGAGATCGGTGATTCCTGGACCTGTTGGGAGGATGGCAAAGATCATGGCCTGCAACTCTCCGCAACTCATGACTTCGTCTCGAATCGTGTCTCTCGGCGCGGCTGGCGGTGAGATAATATCGACATTGAGCGTCAATTTGGGGGTGTCCTCTGGCTTGGTGCTGGGCAGATCAATGATTGGTAATGTGGGATCCTCGATGGGAATGCCGTCGTTGGTAGGCATTCCCGCAAGAATGTCCGAGGCATTGAGTTCCTCCAAGTGGCCATTGCGAGCGAGTTCGCCCTCGACCTTTGCAATTTCGGATTCAAGATGCTGAACGATGCTCCTGGGGATGGTGGGATCTTGGTCCTTGGAACTGAAGCCGGTACACTCCGATTTCGCGGCGATGCACTGGCCGCAGGGGATGGCTCGATCGCATTTGATTTTCCTCCTGCGACAGCGGGCGCACGAGAGGACCGACCGACGACACTCGCTCATGGTGAAGATGGTGAATTAGGCGGTGGTTCGGGGCATTGAAAGTGCAGATGTTTTGCAATGGCGATGGGAACCTGTTGGCCCTCGCATCAACCCATCGGGTATGCAGAAGGTTCAATAGCCGATGGCGGGAGTGATAGTGGCGATGGTGGTTGTGGTGGTGTTGATGGTAATAATGACGATGCTGATGGGGAGTTGGAGAGGGATGAGGAACTCTCTTGTGAGATGGCTTGGCTGGATGGCTAGAAGGCTGGATGGGCGAATCGCGGGAGGCGATGTCGTATGAAGTAGGTAGGTAATGGCGAGGGTAGGTTAGGTTTGGTGGTGGTGGTGATGGTGGAGGTGGAGGAGGAAGAGTGCAACAGGGCGCAGGATGGTTGTGGATGGTGATTTTCCCTTATCGCAATCCACTGACTCAACTGGCCACCGACTCGCCCTCGCAGCAGCACCATGAGCCAGTCACCACAATGAGCCACTGAGGCCCCCGCCAGCTGCCCACTTTCCTCTTTCTCTCCTCCCAATTCTTCCCCTCTGCTGCCTCCGCCTATCTCGGTGCCTATCGTCCTCCCCGTTGACGCCCGTCCTTGATCCCGGCAACCGTACGGCAGACGGAGAATAGTCGTCGTACCAGCGGCCTCTGCAGCTTGAAATTACCTCTTCTTCTTGCTCCCTCCCACCTCGGCTAATGCGACTCCTCCTCCTCCCGTCACCTCGAGTTCCCTCGCCCCTACCTTTGACATGGCATCCAGAGATGGACGTTGATTGAAGGTTGAAACAGGTCTAGAAACGCAAAAATCAATCCAGGCTCGGCCGTTGATGCAAGGCTGTGTTACCAAAGCGCACATGTCCTTGGTTGTATACTGCTTGAATACCCGCCACAACGGACTTGGTCGGTCGCAATAGCACAGCATGGACATTGACCACGCGACCATCTCCGAAGCAGATCTGACACGTCTGTTGCCCACCTGTCAAAGATGCCGTCGTCTAAGAAGGAAGTGCGACACAAATCTGCCTGCCTGTCGCCTGTGTCAAAAGGGCAAAGCTGAGTGCACCTTTTTTGATCATGCCTTGCAGCAGACTCTGCCGCGAAGGTGAGTGTGCCCCTCCCCCCAAATCGCCTGCTGTCATACGGAGAAAGAGAGCCTGACGTTGCGCCAAAGCTACGTCCATTCACTGTTGACACGACTGGGACGCCTGCGTGCTGTTCAAGCATCTGTCAATGGGACAAGCGAGCCGCTGAGTGCCTTCAAACTGCCTCACCATGAACGGAACACTTCGACGGCATCCACCAACCTCGACGCTCCTCTCAACGACTGGGGCACTTACACAAGCGACCTTTCTTTCGACAAGCATTTCATCATCGAACATGCTAATCCCACATGCTGGCAGTTCTTGGGTAGCAGTTCGCCTTATGCGTTGGTTGTCGAAGTCCTTGTACATGCTCAATCGAAGCTAGGTTCGATGGTCCATCATCCGGACTATGCTGGTCCCGAGTTCTGGCTCAATGCCCAGAGCACAGAGGTTGCCGAGCCGTTGCAGCCCAGGGCTACGCCATCGCGGGCTGAGATTCAGATGCTCATCAACTTGTACATGTCGACAACGAATATCCTGACGACCTTCTTCGACGCCGAAGACATGACTTATGAGATCGATACCTATTTGCGCCACCATGGATCAAATGTCAAGTATCTCACTGGAAAGGAAGCACATCAATTTTTCCGGGTCGCCATGATCTGCGCCATCGCTTCAGCGAACAAGGCAAGGCATCACTCCGTCTACGACACCGAGTCGATGGCGTATTACTCCGAGGGTCTACAGTGTGTTGAAGAGGTAACTTCAGATGTATCTCCAGATGCACTTCAAGCGCTCCTACTCCTTATCTTGTTTACTTTATTCCAGCCGCGGAAAGGCGACATCTGGAAGTTGTTGGATTTCGCCTGCCGTTTGAGCGTGGAGCTCAACTATCACACCGAGACCAACGACGAATACGAAGACGAGAAAAGTCAGAAAAAGCGCCGCGGCATATTCTGGGGATTGTATTGTATCGAGCGGACGATGGGACAACACCTTGGCCGGCCTTCGGATCTGACAGAAGAAATCATCACCGCCGAATATCCTGCCTCGTTGAATGAAGCCGCGATGGCCGACCCAGACACGCTTCAGACTATTCTTACCTCTCACTACTACCGGCTGACGTATCTCCGCTCGGAGATCTTCCGCGAGTTATACCTCCCGGCGGTTGCACCTACGTTGCCCCGAATGTGGTATGAGCAAAGTGTCGAATCTATGTTGGCGTGGCGGCGAGAACTACAATTCATCGAGACCACGCCTGGCATGGGCAGCATGACATGCGAGACGGGCTTTGATACTTCGATCTGTTTCCTATTCCAGCCTCTGTTATTGCGAGCACTGGCGGCAACCAAAGACTCGATATTGGGCCCAGAGATCACCGAAGTCATTCCGCGCGAGAGCTACCATTCTGCCGTGAAGGTGGTTGAATTCTACAACAAGCTCTTCCGTGGCGCCGAGGGCACGCCTTGGGGCATGTATCCTATCACCATGATCTCGGCGCACTACATCCACCAAGCCACCATAATCATTATGGCTCACTGTCTGCTGGCAATTGATGGACGATTGCCTGTCGTGAGTTTTTCGAGGGAGCTCAGTGGCGATGCAGAAGGCCCAGTGGATTTCAGTGGTATCCATGAGATATCTGGAACGTGCTTGATCTTGTTGAACACCCTGTCCAAGAAGTGGGCTGGCATGGTGGGTATATTGGATATCTACAAAAGTCTGCAGGCAAAGGTGTTGCCCATCATGATGCGGAGTGGGCTGGGCTGAGGATTGC
Organism: Cladophialophora immunda; assembly: GCF_000835495.1. Lineage (NCBI taxonomy): Eukaryota > Fungi > Ascomycota > Eurotiomycetes > Chaetothyriales > Herpotrichiellaceae > Cladophialophora > Cladophialophora immunda. The sequence continues at coordinate 2,172,051 of NW_015622542.1, read as the reverse complement.
GCAATTGTTCAGCACTCTGGAGTCTTCAGGCCACCAATGCCATGCAGGGCAAACTGGACACCAACATGGTATTTGGGGCCTGGCATCTGGGTAATCGTTGTGCCTATCACCAAAGAAAAGCTTTATAGCTCTAACCGCGACCCCAACTCCCAGCCTAACGCAAATGCCGTTGGCTGGGAATGCAACATGGCCGCAAATGTCCGAATTAGGCAAGAGAGTCCTCAAAAACGGAATCGCTGGTTGGATGCGGAATGCCATCATTCTATTTGTTCAACAACTACAACAACGTCAACCCACAGCCAGGATTGCTTTGCGGCAATAAGGCAGGCTGACAGCAGAATGCGGAATTATGGGTCTGTGCACAGCACTGTTCTAATTCCTGGATCGGCTCGTCCCTGTTGCTTTGAGGTCGTCCGGTGGGCGGTGTTCATGAGCCTCTTTTCTCAGTCTCATGAATACAACCAGGGCATGAGCGCCATGATGCGTCCGAGAAGGCTTTGTCGTGCGCCCCGACGTTGTCTTGATTTTCTGCTTGATCTTTGGGAGGGGTCGCCAAACAAAGAAACACCGGAACCCATAACTGAGACAAACAAGTTGTCTTCATTCACCACTCTGCCGACAACACGACATGTATCGGATCAAACAATCGATATGGTCAATCGACAAACAATTCCACTGCCCGACGTTTCAAGCGAGAGTCACGCACGTCCTCAGTTTTGAAATTCTGACTCTAAGCTTCACATGGGGAATGATCAGTCAGACTCACCGAAAGGCGCTCAGGGATCTGTAACCAGAGATCCGTCAATTAAACCTGCTTCTCACATCTACTCGTCGATTCTCTGTTTTTTTCGGACCGAACTGAAATCAGTAACAAGCTCGCAACGACTCAGGTCGACTTCAAACCTACAAGATTTGTCAAGGGAGGCACATAGCGACAAAACTCATTCAAAGTCAAACATGGGTGCCGATAGAAGACCGAAAAGTTCGTATCTCTCGATGCCGGATATGGCGGTCGCGTAACAAGGTCAACTGACATTGCAGTTAGGCAGCAGCAACACCAAAGCCCCCAGATTGCGCATGACACTCAAGCTCATGTCTCCATCTGCTTCTTTACAACAGGTCCCAGCCACGTGCCGCAAGGCAGGTTCGCAACAGAAGTCAATGGTGCGCAGCAAACCTCACCTCAGACAACGCAGACATCACGGTAGTGAGCTCCAGGCGATGGGCAACAGGGCAGTGACAGGGAGAACCGGGACAGTGTTGCGTTTCACGATGAAGGATGGCGAAGCCGTGAAGGCTGAGGTGATTGGGTGAAGCAGCTCATGTCTGCCATAGAGAACTTGTGGCATTTGGCGGAATGTGTTTGGAGTCAACTTGGACAGCTGTCGCTTGACAGACTGTAGGTGCTTGTTGGTATATATCTGGGAGTAGCAATTAGGGTCGCTGCTAGGTGGGAAATGAGGATGCGAAGGAGATCTGAGTATAGATTTGTGTTGGTGCGCAGAGATGTGAGCAGACTGGAACCAGCCTGGCCAGTTAGCAGAACTTGTGGCTGCAGGATGATGTATTCTGGGGAAAGACCAGGCGAGCAGGATCAGGAGAAAACCCGCCCGCCATAGCCACCAACGGGGGCAACTTTCCTTGCCGACTCCACCTCCAAGAGGTGTGCGATTAGCTAGCAATTCGCAGATGGAGCTCGTGCCTCCAGAATCAATTTTGCAGCTTCATGCCCTTGGAATTCTTTGGCCTTAAGACACTGTGAAAAGGGGCATGCTCTGAGTTCGACGCATTCCCCAACTTCTCGCCCACCATGGCGTCTCTTGTCAGCTTTCTATCGAGCTCTCCGTCCAGCAGCGACATCCCCCTCACCACGCGCGAAGCTCTGTCGGGTATATTTGGATCTATTTCGCTGGCCTGCTGGATCTTCCTGCTCGTGCCGCAGCTGATCGAAAACTACCGCAACGGCTCCGCCGAGGCCATCTCCCTCCTGTTCATCTTCGTCTGGTTCCTGGGCGACATCGCGAACCTCGCGGGCGCGCTGTGGGCGGGGCTCGTGCCCGTGGTGGTGGCGATCGGCGTGTACTTTTGCATCGCGGACGGCGTGCTCATCGGGCAGTGTCTGTACTATGGGATCATGAACAAGAGGAGGGAAGGCAGGGCGCTGCTCTCTGCGCGCGCGTCGGCTGCTAGTAGCAGTGGTGCTGCTGGTGGGAGTGATGGAGGGGCGAGAGCCGACGGCGAGGCCAGTGCCCCCGGCGGCGACCGGTCGAGGCAGGGGAGCTCGGAAGAGGAGCCTCTCCTCAAGCGCACCCGCACGAACAGCATGACCATCCCGGGATCCATGGACAGGCGGCGCAGCAGTGTCAGCCTGCGGCGCCGACGGAGCAGCTTTGCCGCCCACCACCAGGACCAGCTGGCCAAGATCCTCGAGGAGAGCGACGAGGCCGGCACGAGGCTCTGGTTCAGGAACGCAATGAGCGTGCTGGCGATCGGCGTCGTCGGCGCCGCTGGGTGGGCGTTGGCCTACGAGTCCGGCGCCTGGAAACCCTCCCCTACATCGGGCGCTTCCGAGCCAGAAGAGATGGCGGCCGGAGCGCAGGTGCTTGGGTATCTCAGTGCGGTGGCTTACTTGGGCGCCAGGATACCGCAGATTATCAAGAATGCAAGGGATAGAAGTTGCGAAGGTAAGGACGAATCTTCCCAACCCTATCCTTTGTCCGAGCTATAAGAGATGCCCATTATTGTGTTTGATGTGTATATGCTGATGTTCCAACCCGTCAACCACCCGCAGGTCTCTCGCTCCTATTCTTCATCCTGTCCCTGATGGGCAACCTTACCTACGGCGCAGGCATCCTCTGCCATTCGACCGAACACAAGTACGTCGTGAAGAATCTGCCCTGGCTGATTGGCAGTTTGGGCACAATGGTCGAGGACGTCACCATCTTTATTCAGTTCCACATGTACAAGGTGAAAGAGGAGGATCCTTCGGGGTCACCAGAACATGCGGTGATTTGAAAGGGACGCAAAAGATTGTGAAAGCAGTGTACTTGTATATACTGTGCAAAATTGTGTTTTCGTTACGAGACATATTCGTGGGTTCATTCCTGAGCAGGACGGCGCAATCTATCATGGGTCTCGGGGCATATGGGAGGAATGGGCGAGGTCGCTTCTGCCATGGCATCTTGTTCGCGAGATGCTCTCTTCAGGAGGAACAGAAGTCATCAGTATCATGTGGCGCAAACAGGGAGAGGGTAATACAATATCCAGATCATGTGGCAGAGAGACGGGAGCGGAGGATGCTGGAATCCGGATCATGTCACTGGGGAGGAGGCCTGGAGAATCATCTCGCCCTTGGATCTGAGTAAGATTTGTCGTATATCAGTCGCGTATTGGGCACGTACTGCTGGCATCTCCCAAACCTCAAGCCTCCTCGAAAGGAATTCCCAGATGTGGGCAATCCCAGCTGACTCGTTGAAGTGACCTTTAATCATAATCACGATCCGTCTCGTAAGCGAATTCTCCGAGATTTTCGCTTGAGGGGCGGGATATGCATCTGCTTTGGTGGTACTACTACAAGAACGGAGTAGGCATGTACCATTCGCTGCAACAGCCGCCACCAGAATGCATGCATGGTGCCTGTGTGCGTGGTAGATGCAGATACGAGCTCTTTTTTTGTTCTTCTTCTTCTCGCCTCGGTAACGCATGACATTTTGAGCAAGCCTTTCGCGAGGTGCAGATGGACACTCAGTATTGGTTGTTTCCTCCTCTTCTCTTGTTCCTCCTGCTCCTCCTGTTCGCATGCGAGCCGAGGCGTGAGAGTGTTGCATCGCAGACAGTCGACGCGAGTGTGCTCGACAGAGGTACGTCATCCAATGAATCATTTTCCTTGGGATGCGCACCATGGGACAGGCGGCACCAGGGGTGTGCATAATGGCTAATGCTCGGAGCGGAAACAGGTGATGATGATGGATGCACGGACGGGAACAATGGGAGAAAATTGTTTGTTGGGTTCCAAGTTTGTTCGGGAGCAAGAAACTTGAGGCACTGCAGGGGCCCATGAAGACAGCCGAGAGGGCCAAAGGGCCGTTGTAGCGCGCGTGATTGGTGCAAACCCGCTCCAAGCGGTTCCTGCGTAGGGGCAGTGCGCCAATTATTGCCCATTCAATCCCGCCGTCTGGCTGCTACTGGGCGCCGAGCGACGCCTATGGGGGTCCTGCCAGGCTCTGCCTGGGCTCCTGGGGCAATCCCTGTGTGTTTCTGCCTCTTTGCACACTGCGCCGTAGAAGTGCAACCCTCTCACACTTCTTTCTTGATTCATTCATTCATTCACTCACTCACTCGATCACTTACTCACACCTGACACTGTCCACTTTCATCTTCTCCCATTTTTCCCTCTTTCTCACCTTCAGACCACACCCCATATTTCCCTCGCTTTGTCCCCCCTTTGTCTTATTACCATCTCTTGTTTTAAACCGCCTTCACACCTTTCCTGTACCAAGCGTCAAACAGAGTCTCGCCTACCTTTTGACTCTTCGAGAACACAAACCTCAAACACTCACGCACACGTGCCTCTCGTTCCTCGATCGTTACCGGAATCGGGCCCTTCGATCGCGACCTTGACTGGCCTTCGAGAGAATACCCAACCATCCTTGACCATCCACACCCTCGCTTCGCGCCCTCGAGCCTTCGCAGGACGTGTCTCGATTGTTTCAACATCTTTGTCCCGTTGTCCACCTCGAATCTGAACCTTCCCCTTCATATATTACTGTCAAGATGCGGTCTCTCACCGTAGTCTTTTTCAGCTTGCTCTGTGCATCCGCCGTCTCGGCCGATCCGCTAGACGATGCTATTGCCCTGTTCAAACGACAGAATGTACCGTTGTCTACCGGCAGTTCCGACTCTAGCAGTTCCTCTGATAGTACGTCTGCGTCTACCTCTCCAACCAGCAGCGATGGCGGCGACTCGACTACTTCTGTTACCGTTACGAGCGATACCACCTCTGCGAGCACCGAGACCACGTCTTCCACAATCACTCTTCCCCCATCCACATCGTCTTCAGTAACTGTCGTGACGACTACATCTACGCATACCCCTTCCTCGACTTCCTCCTCTGATAGTTCCTCGGACCTATCCACCTCTACGGAAACCAGCACATTTACTCCCTCAAGGACTCTGATCACTACAAGTTCGCTCTCAGAGGTCGTTACTACAATCACAAGTGTCAGTGCAGGAAGCACCGTGCATCTTACTAGCACCGGCAGCAGCCTCGTCCCAGTCACAACCAGCGTTGATCCTGCTTCTCTGACGGGTGGAGGTGGCAAAGGCGGCAGCTCTGGCCTCAGTGATACAGCCAAGGCCACTATTGGAGGTGTTGTGGGTGGCGTCGGCGGTGCTTTGTTGCTTGCTGGATTGGCATACACTGCCTGGAGGATTTGGGGCAAGAAGAAGAACCTTCACGACGACGATCTCTACGACCCCAACCTCAACCAAGACAAACTCAGCGCCACCACAGGATCTGACTCTACGCCATTCCGTTCCACGCTGGATCAATACCATTCACCAGGGCCTGTCAACACCGCGTCAAACTTTTAAAACCCGCGGGTCACTGAATCAACACATTGACGATCGTTATGACAGTACTTGGTCTTCAACTTTTAGCGAAACAGAAACGCTACGCGTAGATCGTTCTTCACCAAAACATCATCACAGCAAACCGCCCACCCGGATCTAGCCGAGAGGGCAATTTACAGTGAACACTGCTGCTTCCAATGTAGTAAGGGGCTTTAATTTGTGCTGGCTAGCACTTATTTTCACCATTGTCCTATCTTGTCAGAAGGTGTACATAGGATATGGGAAATCGGGGCTAGGCGTGGTCGGAGGCATTGGCTAGCTAGAGATACAAATTTCCCTTTTGTCATGTACCATTTCCCTTTCAAAACTTCACCTTTGATGCGCGTCAATTGAGAGTTCGCGGTAGTCTGAGCTCTGTTTTGGCTTAGGCAAATCGAGAATCCGACGTCTTCATGAGGAGGATTTAGCCGTACGTGACCCACAATCCAGAGACTTACGTATGTGCGAGGTACATGTCCTCGTAGAATTGCCGTGCGAAGGCGTTGACCATCCCATTATTCCGAATGAGGCTAGTGGCGTAACGAGTGGCCGCTGAACACGGTCGTCGCGCTCACGCGTCATTTGGTCCTCGAGTCGCATTTACCCATCGAGCCGTTGAAGACAACAGCCACTCATACTGATACAGTTTGAATTTCTTGTGGAAGGCCGTCATTCCTGTCAATTGAGGCTCTGGCCGTCCACCCAAGATCTCAGATAGGATACTCTTCACAGTCAGAGAAGAAAGACACCAGGACGACGGAGAGGATGTTCTTCCTTTCTTCTCCACCACCGCAACCCAGTCCGTTCCTTGCCACAACGTCTCAACAGTCCCGCCGCCCGAGTTTCTCAAAATCTCACAATCACGACAATATCCACGGGCGGGCCTACGCCAGGGCGTACTACGCTCCGCATTCTCCCTCGCCGCTGCGGACGACGAGGAATGCGAACTTGATGCCTTCTCCTCCGCAGGTGAAGGGCGATTATAGTAATAGCCTCCTGAGTTCGTCACCTTTGAGGGGTGGTTTTTCGGAGCCCCAAGATGAGAACGAAAATGAGGAGGGAATCGAAATCTCGAACGCCTTTGGCTTTCCCACAAACGCCCAGAAGACACCAGCAGGGAAGATGAACCTTGGAGCACATGGGTTGGATGGACAGTCATCAATGGTCACCCCCCCTGATTCAGGCTCGAACCACAGCTTCAACTCCAAGGCGTTATTGCACGACCATTCCACGTTCAAGACCTCTCCGTCAATATCGACGTTCGCCGATCCCGCGAAATCGACCATATCTACGACCTCAAGCCGCCAGAATCCATCGCAGTGGGAACTGCGCTCTCGATCCTCGAGCCCATCATCTCTTCTGACCAGCCAAACTCACAGAAATCGGGAACAGAGAAAGTCGAAATTTCTAGATCGCATTCGGAGGAGAAGGGACGACGACAGGTCTGAGCAAGTTGGGGAGCAGGTGTTGAGAATGGATTTTGTCAAAGAGAGGAGGGGCTGGGAGAGGGAAATGGCCCGCAGAGCTGCAATGGAGGCTGCACAACAGGAGGACATGGAGAGCGATGATGATGACGACGAGGAGCTAAGCCCGACGCAGGAATACGAGGAAGATATCGAGGTGGACGAGTTGGTCAGGGAGTACGAGCGAGAGAAGCTCCAAGCCGTGAGGGATGAGGAATTTGTGGTCGAAGATGACGAGGATGAAGAGTACGAGAGGCTGTTCAGAGAGATGGAGATCCTTTCGCAGCACTCACAGCCTCAGCAGCAAAGCCAGCCGGCGTCTCAACCGCAACCACAAGAGTACGAACTCGCGCACGGTCAACCGAGTCCCTACACGCGGCAGAGTGCTTGTTCGCGCGAGCCGCCTTCGCAGCAGCCCCAGTGCCAGCATGGGGAAACAATTAATGATGAAACAATGGACTTGTCTTGATCGCCACGAAGCGTTCGTGAGAGATTTGTGGGACCGGATGTTGAGGATGAGAATTGTGCGAGAATGGTCCTCCTTCAAGTCAGAAGAGGGATCTGGAACCCTAATTTTTTACACAAGGTCGAGGAATATGCAGGGTGTCCATCTGTGAAACCACCGTGAGAGCGTATACAGCTTGGCATGCTGGTACCGACGTACAGTATTGGGGGCAGTGTCCTGGCGTGGTGCCGTACAGAGCGCCAGAGATGTTTCATGTACCACAAACACTGATTATGACAGCGGTCAGTGGCTGATCTTGATTCCAATACACCAAGACAATATGGTCTTCCTGCAACTCCTCTCGTGGTGCCGTCCCGTCCTCTCTCGTTATACGGTTATTAGCTCGGAACACATTGAAATCCTGTGTATGCTGCATTGCTTGTTCATTTGCGGGCGTCAGATCGTCGTACATGTGTGTATGTGGAGATATCACGGCCATTACAGATTTGCTCAATGCTGAGTTCGCGAAGTGAGGACTCCAGCACCTCCTTTTTTTTCCCCACACGTCCGCTGCGCCCATCGTTTTCTCCATCCCAAGACACCATCCATCATAATCCTGGCCACTGCCTGAGCCCCAAGATCGCTCACCCTCGGCGCTCACTGCGTCGGACAACTCTCGTCCAGGCCCTCTGCTCCCTCGCCTCCCAACAACCCCCCCATGCCTGGTAAGGGGTTGGCGACGAGGGCGTCCGGCGGAGAGCCCTCGGTCTGCATGTCCTGCATCTTCTCCCAGATGAACTCGCGGCACTGGGGGTCGTTGTCGCTGTAGCCGGGTTCCTCGAACTTGGCGACGATGTCGCGCACGATGACGCTCTGGCGCGAGAAGCGCTCGTACTCGGCCTGCGCGAGGCGCGGGGGCCGGTTCGTCTCCAGGTAGTCCGGGAATTTCTGCGACAGCTCCTTCATGGGCTCGTACAGCATGTCCTTGTTGGTCAGCTGCTCCATCATGCCCAGGAACATCTTGGACAGTTCGCCGTCCGACTGTGACTCGGACTCGCCCTCGAGCGCCCGCAGCATCTCGGCCAGCATCTCCTCCTCCGACTTTGGCTGCGACGATTTCGTCGTCGCCGACGTCGCCGCCGCCGAGGACGACTCCATCCGCGCCATCGTCTTGCGGATCGTATCCTCGAACGAGGTCGAGGGCTGTTTCGCCGCCCCCGTTGCCGCTGAAGGATTTACGGCGGTAGTTCCTCGTGAGGCCTCCGGGCTGCGGGATTTGGACTTGGAGCCGCTGTCCCTCCTCGTCGCTTCCTCGTGCGCCATGTCCCCGACTTTCCCGCCGACCTCCTCCCCCAAGATGGCCTTCAGGAGATCCTCCGGATTGATGCCCTCGGCTTCCATCTGCTGCGTGAACTCCTCCAACTCCCGCCCCATCTTGGAGATTTCGTCCGGTGTGGCGGCGCTGGCCGCCGGATCGAGCGACATCTTGGACAGGACGCCGGACATCTCAGCCGTGAGCCGGGCCATGAATTCGTCGTCTGTTTCCGAGGCGCGAGGACCAGAGGGGATGGGCATGTCTGGTGGGAGGGCCGACTTCTCGGTCGACGGTCTGCCTGGACCCGAGGCCGAAGGTGCGGGTTCTGGAGGCTGAGATTTTGACTGTTGCTGGGCGCTAGCGGCGGAGAATTGGTCAAGGACATCTGCAATGGCAGAGTGTGTCAGTATCAGGCAAGATTTTGCTTGCGGGGAAAGAGGGACATCGAATAAGTGCAGCATGTGGGCGCCTACCGTCGAGATCGTCAAAGTCTGGATCTGAATCCTCCTCGACAGCTGCTTCGGGAGGCTTTTGACTTGAGGATTCTGGTATCGAACTCGTCGCGGGCGATTTGGAATCCGAGGACTGAGGCGGTTCAGCCATTTTTTGGTAGTGGCTGGGCCAGCCAAGGCTATACAATCGACCACACTTTGTGTAACAAACGCAGAAAGTCAAGCTGGGTGCTTCTCTGCCGTTTCTTTCGGCTGATATTGACGCAGCGAATACGGTTTGAGAGACGCCTAGGAAAAACCCTGATGTTCTGAAGGTAGGGAGGTATCTCAAGGGTAGAGAAGACGAGTGTTAGTCGGTATTGAAAATTGTCTCGGGCATCTGAAGGACGAGTCTCAACCCGATGCTTGAAACTTGGAACAGCAGTAAGCGGATTTGTCTTGAGCCCCGCAAACCGAGGTACGTACTAGCCGAGTCACATGACGCAAGGGGAAGAGGCTGTATTAAGGCTATTTGACGCATGAAGGACTGGTGCGGATTAGCATACCATACTTGGTAATTTATCACTATCTCTATTGTTTGTGCTTACCTACAAGGTACCTCACAAGCCTCATTTCGAAGAGCATAATCATCGACGTCCTCGTCCCTTCTGATCGAACATGGCAATGGACACAACCACTCGTTTCGCCTGTCCTTCCATATTAACACTGCCATCTCCGGCCCCCAACGGCTATTGCTAATGCCAACACTCAATTGATGCCTATGTCGGAGCCCTGCCTCTAGCACAGTCGATCGAACAACGCCTACGAGGCTAGTCCCCCGGTGAAAGTTGGTTCCTGGGGCTATAAAGTGGATGGGACAGTCTCCGTATCCTTGGCTCAAGTCGACATGCCATCATCAGGCGTCCAAAATTCAATGATTGTCTATGCTATCCTGTTGATAGTGTCGCCACCGGAGCGCCGCATAGAACCAAATCGGGACTAGCTTCAAATGCCATGTCGGCTCTCTCGGTTGGACAAGACATTTGCTCCTCCAAACTCCTTGTCCAATGCAACTCTTCAGCCTAGCTAGTGCAGTCGATCCTGCGGCTTGGAGCTGGCTGATGCTCTCTCTGACGTTGACAACGATGGCTCTGAAGGATATAGCCAAGGACATCTGCCTGGACTGTGCTTGCAGCTCGAGGTGTATATATACCACATCCTCAGCCATGGTCCTCAAACATGAACATGTCCACAAGTATTCCAACAGAGTCATACAAGAATGCAGTTCACTCTGAAAAGTCTCCTTCTCGTCTCAGCCTCGGCCCCGGTCGTTCTTTGCGACTTCCTGGGTCCAACCTATCCAGCTCCAACGGATCTTGCGAGCAACGGCAGCCACGTCTCCACTGCCTGGAGGAATCTCAGTTCGACTCTCAATGGATTCATCAGTGAACCAAGCACCAATTTGTCGACCCCTTCTGGCCTGAAGAACCTCACATTTTCCGTGGGAATGTTCTCAATCCACGACGCCTCTGCTGCCGGGGCGTTGCAGTTCCACCACACATCCAGCGAGATTGCCCATTCGTCTACCGGCTTGAAGAAGGTGGACGGAAACAGCATATACCGCGTTGCTAGCATGTCCAAACTTTTCACGACCTTTGCGGGTATGCTGAATCTCAAAGACGGTGATTGGGATCGTCCTATCACCGACTTTGTTCCAACCCTTGCGGCATATGCGGCTGCACACCCGGCAGAGAATGATATGGTGGATACTGTTGACTGGAACAAGGTCACACTTGCTGCCCTCGCTAGCCAGATAGCAGGCAATCCGAGAGATATCTCACCCTACGACCCGGGCGACTACCTCTTGCTGGACACCACCAATGAGCTGGTGAATACCTTCGGATTGCCACCTCTGAATGTGAGCGATCCACTAGCGGCCCCTCCATGTTTGGTCGCTATGCTATCAGGAAATCTGTCCTGTCCCAGCAACGAATACGCAATTGGTGCCGAAGCTCGACCACCGCTATTCCAGCCCTGGACAAGCCCAGCATATACAGACTACGGGTTTATGTTGCTTGGGACCGCGATAGCGAACATTACTGGCACCTCCATTCACGATGTCTATCGCCAAAGTATCTTTAGTCCACTAGGAATGACTTCCTCATTCTCCAACGTCCCCAATGCATCCCAATACGGCCAATACGTCATTCCTGGCAATGCCAGCTCTGCAGCATTGACACCGGCCGGCGCTCCCGAGGTGACCATCCCTTCAGGTGGCATTTTCTCGACGACAAACGATCTTGCCAAATTCGGGACGGCTCTTCTCAACGGGACGCTCCTTGACCCTGATCTGACACGCAAGTGGATGAAGCCAGTCTCTCACACTGCCATGTTCGAGTATTCGGTGGGAAGACCATGGGAAATATACCGTTACACGCATCCCGACTCCGGACTCATCACCGACATCTACACCAAACTGGGCGACTCTGGCTACTACGGCGGCTACATGGTCCTGATCCCAGATTTTGATGCAGGCTTCAGCATCATTGGTGCAAGTTCTCTGTCAGAGCGATCTACATTGACTGCTTTGCTGGCGGACATTGTCACTGAAAAGATGTTACCCGCATTGACTGCTCAGGCGCAAGCTGAGGCGCGGAACAGTTTTGTGGGCACGTATAGCTCAGAAGACGAGAGCCTCAACAGCACGTTGACTTTGGCGATCAATCCACAAGGGAAACCCGGCTTGGTGATCAGTAGTTTCGTCAGCAACGGCACCGATGTCCTGCGCAGCGGATTAATTGGCAAGAGTCCGGTTCGACTCTTACACTCGATATCTGATCGTCCGAATGGACGAATGGCATTCAGGACCTCTTCTTTCCGAGTTACTTCAGGCGGATTGTTCTCCCAACAGTATAACGCTAACTTGGACTGGCTGGCCGGTGACTCGCCCACATATGGCGGCGTTGGCTTAGGACTTTTCGAGTTTGACCTGGATACTAACGGCAGCGCGGTAGCTGTCAGCCCTGCTGCTTGGAGGGCGAGGCTCGTCAAGACTTCCTGAGCCCGCGCTGGGCAGAGGATCGGAGTCTTTCGTGAAACGATTATAGCCATGGTGCTGTGGTTCGAGCTTGCTTCAGATAGCGACAATATAATCCTTTCCCAAATCCCGTCTGCCGTCCTGCCGACCTCTAACTGAGCATTCTCAAAAACTTGCCTGTATTCTCGATTTCCATCGTTACCTCTTGCTCTTTGAATTTCATTCTCCAGAAAACAACGAATAGATCTCGATGGACTTGTACTTGGTCTCTCAGCGATGGGTTATAGCAAGTAAAAGGAAATGCTCTGCTCATGGTCGCAACGAGAGCCGACTAAACACCCTAATGCCCAGTGGCTCCAATCCCCACCATCTGGTGCCACTGCCACTGCCCCGAGGCGTTTCGGCAGTATTGGAGACGGCCGCAATCCGAGGACGGCTGGGATGATCTCTGCCTACTTTGGAGGTCGTTGGATGGGGCTATGTCGTGCAGTGCTGTCATGGCTGTTCTCTGCCGTGGCTGTCTATCAATGAACCAATCTGCAAGTCTCCTTCCCGTCGGAAATTGCAACGTCGGGCCTTAGCGATATTCTTTCCAACCGCCCTTCACTTCCTGCTCTCGACAGAGAGGACTTCCTCTCGTGTTGCCACGATGGCCACGATACAGAATGCCGGGTGTTCCCTCAGGACGAGGGTGTAATGCATGTCGTCAGCAAAAGAAAAAGGTACAACAGCCGAATGATCCTCGCTTCCCAAGGTTTGTCCAGTTCTAACGTCTATTTACCATGTAGTGTGATTCCACCACCTACCCATGTCCTCGGTGCCGACGCCTCAATATCCCCTGCATCGGACTTGGGCAACGTCGGTTCAAGTTCGTGTCCGATACTAGAGCCTCGACCCCGACCAGCAATACCTCTTTGCAACTCCAGGAACAGGGAACTGGGTCTACAGTGCAAAGCCCTTCAAGCCTCGACACAGTCGCAATATCTCGAGTTCCATCCAACGAAACGACGCGGCTTGTGACCGCTTTCACGGATAGAATCAAACCGACCCTCGGCGTCCAGTACAATCTGGCCTGGACATACGGGGATTACCTCAACCATGTTCCAGCTCGCCTAGGCGTGAACGAGGCTCTGGACAGTGCCACCGACACCTTTTTGGCGGCCGTTGCGACATTATCAGATCCACTCGGTGCCAAAAGCAGTCCTGTGCTCTTCGAAAAGTATGGGCGTACCTTAACCAGCCTCAGAAAGTGTTTAGATGATCCGGTCAAGGCGACAAGCCCGGAAACACTGTGTGCTATTCTCTTCCTATGGAATTGCCAGGTGAGTTCCCTGTTGCATGGAACCCAGCGGTCTATTTTGTGGCTGATACTCGCCCGTCCAACCAGTTCATCTGGCAACGGAATGGACCTATCACCACACATGCGGATGGCGTTGCCCAGATCCTCAGATTGAGAGGCAGTGTCGAGAAGTGTCAGGACCCATTTGAATTGAACTTACTCCTCAGTCTTCGTGCCGTTGTGGTAAGTCGTCAATAGGCGAGAATGGCCAGTCACTCAACTTACGTCGACCCCTCCAGCTCTTTGACTCCCTTTTCAATGGCCGAATCGCCTTCGACGACCAAGAATGGATCGCCATGTTCGACAGCCGGCTCTATGAGCTCAGCCCTGAAGGGCAGGCAGTACAATGCTTGACTCGGGTGCCGAGTCTGATGCGACGGATCAAGGCCGCATTGACCGGCGATCTACTTCATCAAGCCACACTTGCGGACCTAGAGAAAGAGGCACATGCACTTCGCGCAGATCTCGAGCCCGCACTGTCCCGCCTCCGTCAGCGATGGCAGAAAAACTCGTCGGCCACAGATATTGCTGCTAAAGGGCTGCCTCACTTGGCGGGTCTGGGGCATTGTCACTTTCTACGAACATACAGCCTCGGTCTGGCTATCGCCATCTTCATCAACGAGGCACGGCTTGCCCTGTGCTTGGACGCGGCCGAGATCCTGCAAGAGTCGCACGAATTTGCCCTCGAAATCACCCACCTGGCCAGGATCGCGTCTCAGTACCGACCATTGGGGGCATCTGCGGTAAGTATATGTCTCCTCGCGGCCGAGGTTGGGGCAGCCGACGTCGAGACCAAGTCCGCCGCGAGGAGTGTGCGGGTCGAGTATGCCAGCGACTTCCAGGGGTTTCAGGACGTGGAAGTTTGCCAGGATTTGCAGTTGATCTGTGGGCGTGAGTGGTCTCGAGTGTTGACTCGGGAGACGATGTGACGAGAGGCTGCTCTCCATTTCTTGACGAGGAGCCACCCGTCAAAGATCAGAAGGGACCTGGAAGGGATGAGTCGCCATGTTAAAGACGATGTATATACTGAAAGTCCAGCCCGACCAGGTAGATTAGACATCAAGAGCCCAAGATCAGCGACGCTCAATTTCCAGTCGAGCGGCACTCGTTCATCTTATTGGACAAATTAGTACAGTGTTCTGGCCGCTTGAAGAGGTCTTCTCTGAGGTGGCCAATAATTGCGCCACACTTCTAGCCTCCAGCCAGAACGAGTACAAAGCGGCAATCAATGTCACCGCAATCGGGTAGTTGAGCTGTGTGCAGTTTTCGCATACTTCCTCCTTTACTATGCGCCTCGACGTCTTCCACATCAGACGAAAGCCACTCCATCTTCACCAACTCACTCAAAACCACGTATGAGGCATCTGCCATTCCGCGTGGCAACTTGTTCCCCTGTACGGGCTCACGCCGCATCAAAATGGAGCTTCGGGAGCTTCGCCGGTCGTCGACGACACCTGTCCAGTCGCAAACCCGAGGGCGACGACCAACCCCTGAGAATCCTCTTCTGCGGCACCGACCAGTTCAGCGTGGCTTCGCTGCAGGCGCTGGAGAAGTACTCCCGGACGCCCGAGAGTAATATCCTCTCCATTGACGTCGTGACCAAGACCGACAAGCGCGTCGGCCGGGGCCGCAAGCTCGTGCGGCCACCGGCCATCAAGCCCGCCGCACAGGACCTGGGGCTGCGAGTGCACCAGATCGACACGTTCACGGGCTGGAGCCCTCCCGCGTTCGGCGACGCGGGCTCCCCGTCCTGCTGCAATCTGGTCGTCGCCGTCTCGTTCGGGCTGCTGATCCCGCCTCGCATCCTGCGGTCCGCGGCGTACGGGGGTCTGAACGTCCACCCTTCGCTGCTTCCCGACCTGCGCGGCCCGGCGCCGATCCAATGGGCCCTCATCACCGGCCGGCGGAGGACCGGCGTGTCGCTGCAGACCCTGCACCCGACCCGCTTCGACGAGGGGATCGTGCTCGACCAGACGCCGCCGCCGGGCCTGGACATTCCGCGCCCCGACGAGATCACTGCCGAAGAGCTCACGGCCTACCTAGCCCCCATCGGGGCCAAGATGCTGGTCGATGCCGTCCGGAACCGTCTGTACGTCCCGCCTTACAGGGCCGTCCAATTCAGCAGTGTCCCGGGCGTGGACTTGACGCATGCGCCCAAGGTCACCAACGAACTTTGCGCCGTCGACTTTGAGGCGCTCCCGAAATCCGCGATTCTGAGGCGTAACCGTGCACTTCAGTCTCTTCACGGCTTTGTGCGGTTCGGCCCCGACCCAAGCCAGGTGCTCCGCATCAATTTCGGGGCAGACATCAGAGACGTCAAAGATGGAGATATCCCAGAAGAAGTCAGGGGTGCAGCGGAAGCAATGCCGAATGGTATTCCCTACGCAATTGTCCCGACACACGAAAATGTCAATGAGAGCTCGAAACCTCTAATCATCAACGCGCGATTAGACAAGTATCATGAGGGTCGCCAAGTTGTCATTCCGCTAATCACTGTCTCGTCTCGGGCAAAAGGCCCAGGTGCAGGAGCGGCCGCCCGCGCAAAATTCTTCTCAGAGCCTGAAGTGTTTGGCCGGTTTAAGTTATATCGCTTCTCCCACCCTATATCCGGACTACCTGAGCCACCCTTTGTCGAGATCCATGGCAACACCATCCGCACTTAACCCTAGCGGTCTATCGAATGACAAGACCAGAATCTGGCTTTTGTCAGCGACTTGTTTGGGCAGGAAGGGCACAATCCGGAACTTACCAACGACAATCTCCTGGCCGGTGATGGACGTGTTCTTCGCAAGGGAGATATAGGCGTCTGCGCAATCGTCGAGCAGAGTCTGAAAAGATTGTCAGTTGGGCGGATGGATTGTTGAGAAGAGAACACACCTCTTGTTTGAGGGCAGCGGCGTTCTTAACAGCCTTGATGCGCTCATCGCTGTACCTTAGGCCCTATCGCAGGTGTCAATGCCATGTCTGTTTTGCCCTCGGCAGTGTAAGCAGAGGAAGACCAACCCATTCCGTTAGAAGAAGACCCGGAAGGACGGCATTAATGCGGATCTTTGGGCCTTGTGTGGTGGCAAGGCATTTCATCAAATGGAGACCTGCGGCTTTGGTAACCGAATAGCCCATGCTACTGCCCGAACAGCTTATTCCCTGGACAAACATCAGCATACGCTCTGGCCCGAGGAATGATCAACCTACCGCAACAGACGAGGAGATGATGAAAGCACCGCCATCCGGGTTCTTGTTGAAGATTGGGGCAGCTTCCTGCAACAAGACCAGGTGGGACATGACGTTGGTGGCCCAACACTAGGACCGTGAGCCAAAGAGCGACTAATCATTGATCATCATACCTTGTTCCATTCATCATGGCTCATATCATTGATGTCGCCAAAGTTGGTGAACCTCGTCCAGCCAGCATTGTTGATGATGATGTCGAGTCCTCCCAGTTGCTGAGCACTCTCTTTCACCAGGCGAACGGTGTCACCGACGGCTCCAATGTCCTGGCCAATGTCCTGTCAGAATTGCAACTCGTTGCGGGCTTCGACAGGTAGCTAAGCATCCTTACGGCCTGAATTACAACAGCCTTGACCCCAAATCCCTTACACTTCTCGGCGACCTGATCGGCTCTGTCTTTGCTGCTGACATAGTTTACCACAATGTTGGATCCTTCTGCTGCGAACTTCTCACAGATCAGCGCCCCGAGACCTCTGGCGTCTAGCCGTTAGTGAAATGTGTAGCGTTTTCCGGGGCTGATCGAGGGCTTGCCTAGATCCTCCTGTCACCAAGACATTGCGGCCTTTGAGAGAGTATGGCATATTGCTGGGAGTAAAATGGTTAGGCTTCTTTGTAGAGGACTGGTCTCGGGATCTGATTGCAAGGTCAATCGTCCAACTTTCGGAGAGAATATAATGATCTTATAGAAGAAGACAAAGCTGTTAATCCGGCATTTTGATTGATTATGCGGGGCCGTCGCAATCGAGGCGAGGAGAACCGTTGCCTTCGTCCCTCCCCCCACATTGGAGGGAACGGACGCTGAAGACCGCGATTTCACCGTTGATTGCCGCGGCTGTTTGAAAGGCTGGTTGACGGTTATAGCCAACGGATTTTCCATTGTAATCACAAGAGCCGTGCGAAACTCTCGCTGACCACATCATGGATGAGATGGTAAAACGACTGACGGTAACCTCCTCTCAGGGGTCACGGGGGAGCCCCTCGTAGGTATGAAGAGAACAGGACTGTGCGCAAGACCACGACTTGTCTCGAGAAATGTTGTGGATATGGACAGAGACAAGTTTTACGCGCAGAAGAGAAAACGACGATACTAGAGGGACGAGATGATGGTCCATCCCGTTGCTGTGAGTGTGAGTATGAGTAGCATCGCACCGCTCCTTCCCAAATGGCCCAGCATGTTGTCTGCCTGCCACCGCAGGAACCGTCCTGGACCTGCCGCAGCGATGGCTGCAGCTCGGCGGCGATTCATTTGCCTGCGTTGGTGTCGTCAAAGACATTCTGCGGCCTTGCCCAGCTTCGCAGAGCGTGCAGTCCAGCTCCTCTACTGACCTTCCTGTCCCTGTCCTTCGCCTTGCTGTCATTCAAGTCTCTCGCGTTAAGGGTGGCCCCCGGATGATGACCGTCTTGTGAAAACACTTGTTTCGTCGCTGAGCCAGCATGGTTTCCCACACACGGTCTCGGAGCAAAGGCTCATTCTCCATCTTCTCCTTTGACACCATCCGGTCATTCAGTCGTGCTGGTTCTCGACAAGGTAAGAAGTTCCCAAGTGGCTGTTCTCGCCATCTGACCTTCTGTTGCAGCGTCTCGGATCCCCTCAAAGGATGAACTGCGCGATCGGACAGAATCCAGTCTCTCTCATCGATGTGATCCCAATGACCAACCGCCAGCCTCCCCGGAGCCGATATCCCCTGACGATGTCGTGGAGGGATCTGTCAAGTCCACGTCAAAATCACCACAAGGCCTGGGCAACCATGATGAAGGCCAACAAATTCGGGGTGAAGCAGAGACCGCCGTACCGCAATTCCACAGTACACGTCGTCGAGCACATCGGCTGCGTCCCAAATCGTGGCTGTCCTTTTCACGTCTATCCTCCCAAAATCAATACCCTCGCAGCATCTCCACTCAGCTGCCCAAGACTTCTTCTACCTCCACGGTTGCTCGCAGCGTCATCTCTGCTCCCGTCCTTACCAGTACCACCAACGTCTCCGTGGCTCGTGCTGAAAGAGTCCATTGTGGAGAAATATCTGATGTGGCTTTTGCTCAATCCACTTGGAACTCGCAGGTTGGCTGGGTTGCCACCAACAACCAGGACGCCGGAGAATCGCCCAGTGACAGATTAGCTTCTGAGGGAGCCCCTGGTGAGCGTCTCGAACGGGCTACCAATCTGACAACGTCGAAACGAGGACGGATTCTCCAGCTGAGGAATGCCATAAGGAGCAAGATTCGAAATGGGGCCTTACGCCCGCAAGGTATCACGACACAACAGAAACAAAACCCAGAAACTCTTGGAGACGTAGAAGGCGACCAAGATCCGACGTTGAAGAGAGATTTGTCACGTCGGCGTGCAGAGACTTTGAACCTCTACAAAGAGAAGATCAAAGGACTTACAGGGAATGGCCACATTCGACGCAAGTCTCTGAATAACAACAAAGGTGCAGCAGAGTCAAGAGGCGGAGACTCTCCTCTCCTTGGCCATGGCGACATCATAGACGTTCCCACGGCAGATTTGGCTGCCGAACATAGCGATAGTGAGTCTGCCTTTGGCTCACTCACCAGATCTTTCACCAGCGCCGTTGACAAACTTGATTTCCACTCGACCCTGCCACGCAACATGTCCTTCCTGAAGTCCAGGTCGTCCTTCTTTCATTCAAAAAAAGGGGAAAAAGGGGGCGGAAATCGAGATGAAGCGAGGCAGCAATTCCCACCGATTTCGCCTTCCAGGCCAGCGCCTCCAGTAGCTCAAGTGATAGCCGCTTCGTCTCAATCAGATCTCCTGGGGACATTCGGTTCTGGAGCCCATCCCAAAAAGCTAACCTCAGCACCACGGCCTGTTGGATCACACAAACCTGAGAGTCAGGACTCCGGATCCAACCAGGAAGACCACGCATCCCATCGCACTGCTGTTGCGCCATTGGTGTTTTCGGCTGAAAAGAATGGCTATGTGCCCGCAGCCCCGATAGCTGGATACCCAAGGGGCGTCAACCCATTGCGTATGCATCCACCTGCAGCAATGGCTGTGGCGCCATCGGTCCCATATCGAGCAGCACAGGCATTGCCAGTTGACCAAGATGCTCCTTCTAACCTCCCGCGGAGACACACGGCAACCCCCAACAGCGAGGACCGCGAAGGCTCAGATACGGCTTCACTCGAAGATGCCCCGATCTACTCTCCTTCTCTCGGTGATCTTAGTCAGTATGCCCGCGATACACCTCGCTCAACAAAAGCCGTCCCCACCGCAAGCAGTAGAGATCAGCACGAGAGTTCGGCGTCGCCTCGAAGCCCAGTTAAGAAGGATCTTACAATCAAAGCACAAGCCGGTCCATTGAAGAAGAGCAGGAGTGGTGTGGGATTGTTCTCGAAATCTAAGGCGGAAAACACATCAACAACCGCAAATCACACTGGAGGCCGGGCTGAATCACCGGTGTATCAGCGTGATGGCAATCAGCAGGGCAGCTCCGACAGCGGCAAAGGAAAGATGGTGAAGAAAAGTAAGAGTTTGCATTTTGGAGGACTTTTTAAGAGGAAGGATCCGTCTGACCTGATCTCGACCATGGCATCGTCCGCCTTTCAGCCAGCGACTCCTTCTCCACTTCGAAAGGTGATGCGCTTTGGCAGTCAATCGACACGAGGTGGCGGCAATTCACCTACAGCGCCGTCGGCAAAGAAATAGAGTGGTCAAGCAAACAGGGTGGCGCATTGTAAGGACAGACACGGAAAAATGACCCAGCCCACCAGAGGCAAGACAGACAGACACAGAGCGGGTCTAGGATGAAATTGGGCGCGGACTGTTTAGCATGGGTATTTGATACCTTGCATGGCTGTACGAAGATGGAATAAATGTCGCCGCAGCGTGGCCGACAGGGCGGGCCTGGATTTGCGGTGTAAAGTCAAGGGGATGTGTCCCGCTGCAGAGTAACCGAAGAATTGAGTGCATGGTGGCTGCATATGTTCGAGAAGATGGCTACTTGTATTACTCCAGATATGAGGTTTCAAAAAGGGGAGGGAGAAGTTGAACTATGGTGAGATCGACACAGGCCGAGCCTTCGGTTCCATGCATTGATCTGCGTATCTCTAGTCAGTCTGTGGGTTTCACATCGTCGACCAGCCATACGAGGTTCTTCGGACCGAACTCATCTCAACAATGATAGCGATGCCTCATCCGACCTAGCCCAACAGGGAGAGAGAGAAAGGGACGGGTGCAAGTAAAGCAAACCTAGCGGGTCCTCGGACCAGTCAAACGCACAGGCAAGGGCTGAATGACTTTGCCCCAGAGTGTCAGCGCGCAGTCAACCTTGCATTGGCCCGAGGTGGAGATGGAAGAGGTATGAACAAGCAAATGACCAGAGATTACATGATCTTTTCTTGCTATTCTTGCGCTTCTTTCTGTGTGGACGGTTGGGCCAGATTGGTCCATCTGGAAAGCCTGGGAGCCTGGCTTTGGGTGATGAGTTGATCGTTTGATAAGAGGCCTGGTGCGCCTGATGTGGACAGTGGTACCCTAGCACTGGCGGTTAATGGAGCAAGATATGGCCCCTGTGGTTTGCTTGGCCCTGTAGTACGAGCAAGAGCCAGGCGTCGGTTTACCGCCTGGGTATCCCTCAATGGAGTTCTCGCCCTTTCCCCGGTTGGAGCCTCACTAGGATTTAGGCGGTAGGAAGCCATTTCACCGCCCACCAGTGATGCTTCGGCCTACTACTGGGGACGGAGACTTGCACAATTGACGCCTAGTTCACCTACCCACTCTGCCCACCGCCTACAGTCTAGGTGGTCTAATTGATGCCTAAGCTCTCGTAGGTACCCTGCAACAGTGCCAGCGCCCAGTGCCACCCACCACATTGTCTCTGCTGGTCACCTCTTTTCCCCCCTCCCTATTGTGTTATTTTTCTCATGTTCAACTGTTGTCCATCGTGCACTTTGGACGACTTATTAACATATCGCTGCCCACGGTCCTGGGTTACCCCAGCCTTGACACTAGAAAAAAGGCCCGCAAAGGCTCTGATGTCCGGCGTCAATCCGGGTTCCTGACCCAGGTTCCACATTTTCCAGTGGGTGGCAGGCTGCGGTTGTAGCCATCGAGCCCTGCATCCAGCCATTGCCCATTGCCGGCTCGCTGGCTCCTGCGCAGTCTTGGCAGGAGCTGCTCGATTCTGACTGCAGAACTTCGACTCCTTCTTGAGACAACACATCCTGCAGATGGTGCTTGCCTATCTTCATCTTCCATTGATCACCTCATTATCCCACTGCATGTTCCTCTAGCTTTGCCTGATCTCTTTGGTAGCGTATGCTCCTCTCTTCCGCTTGTTTGTCCTTACAAGAATTGCTGCATGGTTACTGACTGCTGCAGTCACCGCGGTGGCGGAGGTGTGAACCGCCCTGAGGCTTCGCACTTTGTACCTACATAGCCTCCCGACGTCGTCCCTCTGTGCAAAATAGCCTTCTTGTCGACAAATCTTTCTCCTCTCCTCACCATCCCGCTCGACACCTCATCCGGATCAATCAATTATTGCAGCCATGGCCTCCTCCTCGTCCAATGTTGTCGGAGTGCATTATCGCGTCGGGAAGAAAATAGGAGAGGGCTCGTTTGGCGTCATTTTCGAAGGCACCAACCTACTCAACAACCAACAAGTTGCAATCAAATTTGTGAGTATCCTACTTGTCAGTGTCGCCATGACTTTTGAAGAGCTAATGAGGTGCGACACAGGAACCGAGAAAAAGTGATGCCCCTCAGCTGCGCGATGAATATCGGACATACAAGATCCTGGTTGGCTGTCGTATGCTACACCTTTTTTACCTCACGAGCTTTAGAACCCGCGAGACTGACCCTGTCCTCCAGCTGGCATCCCCAATGTCTACTACTTCGGCCAAGAAGGTCTACACAATATTCTTGTGATCGACCTCCTCGGTCCCAGTTTGGAAGATCTCTTCGATCATTGCAACAGACGCTTCTCAATCAAAACGGTGGTGATGGTTGCTAAACAGATGGTACTTGGGACCCGCCCGAAACCACTCCCAAATGCTAACCCGTTGTGTAGCTGTCGAGAGTGCAGACGATCCACGAGAAGAATCTAATCTACCGCGACATCAAACCCGACAACTTCCTCATTGGCCGACCTGGTACGAAGGCTGCTAACGTCATTCACGTCGTGGACTTTGGAATGGCCAAACAATACCGGGATCCGAAAACCAAACAACACATTCCTTACCGTGAACGAAAATCGCTATCAGGCACAGCGCGTTATATGAGTATCAATACACATTTGGGACGAGAACAGTCACGACGAGACGACTTGGAAGCTCTTGGGCATGTTTTCATGTACTTTTTGAGAGGCGGGCTACCATGGCAGGGTCTGAAGGCCGCCACCAACAAACAAAAGTACGAAAAGATTGGCGAGAAGAAGCAAACGACGGCCATCAAGGATCTGTGTGAAGGCTTTCCGGGTATGCTTCCGTGGACCAGTTTCTTCAGCTTGAGACCTCCCTAACTAATTCGTGCTACAGAGGAGTTTAACAAATATCTCAGCTACGTCCGTAATTTGGGCTTTGAGGACACCCCGGACTACGACTTCCTACGAGACCTGTTCACGCAAGCGCTTAAAAACACCGGTGAGGTGGAGGATGGTGAATATGACTGGATGAAGTTGAATGGCGGTCGTGGTTGGGAGGCCGTCAAACAACATCCATCGCAACTTCATCTGCATAATGCCAACGCCCCTCCTGATGCCTCTGCTCGTGCCTTGCACGGAGCATCTGGCGTCCGCGCAGATGCGCAGCGACCTTCACGAGACCGAGCAGCAATATCGGCCGACCGTTTAAACGCAGCGCAGCCCCCGCCCCCAGGGTCACCAGCGAAGCCGGGAGTAGCGGCCATGGGGAAGAGCGCTCGAGATCGCACAAGCGGCGCCGCCGGGGGCAATCTCCCAAAGAGAAGTAGTGGGTTGGCCGGCCAGCTGGACATGAACACACCTCCAGCGAGTACCCAAGCACAGTTCCAAAACAGCAATGCCAACCTGGTGAACCAGCAGGTGAGAACAAGCCCCGCCGCCGGGGCCTTGCAGAACAACCAGGGCCGACCTGCACAACAACAGGAACAGCAACCTGGTTTCTTCCAGAAGATGATGAAAGTGCTTTGTTGTGGTATGTTGCCCAGGCATATGAGTCTGTCCTGGATGTGAAAACTGACGTTCTCCCCTAGGTTGAAAATGTCGAACGAGATCATCGCCCAGGCGGCCCACATCTCATTGATCTCGACGGCCAATCTCCCCGCGGTTAACCACTTGATGGATTTTGCGCCTCGGCTCAGACCTGGAGGCATTCATCCTCTGACTCAACGTCTCGAATTTCCTCTATTTGGCATCGGTTGGCTCGGAAAAATGGCCCAAGGCAACTCTTGTCGTTACCCAAAAACAGGCGATACAGGCGAGGACAAAATCCTTAACGACGGATCACGATCACTTTTGTGCATAGCATCTTTCCTTGTTTCCTCATTTTTTCGTTGGTGTGTACAAGGATCAGCAGGGTGTTATCTATGGCAGCATTTTTGGGTTGGGGAGCAGGGTGTTCCTGGCGTCGAATGCACGAAGACTATTGGCGCTCCCTGGTACAACGAGGAGTAGGCAAAAGGAAATTACTACTACAATAACAAGAAGGACAAGAAGAAGAAGAGGATGAGCAGAAGGTGGAGGGGCCACAAATCAGGGGTCTAACGTTCTATCCCTTTGAAAGGCTGAATGAACTGGTGTAAAATAGACAAGAATAACCACAAAGACCCAAAAAAATAACCAGGGAAGAACCACGCAAGGAAGGCGGTAATGAAAAGACAAAAGATTTACAATACAATATCGAATATGAAGCATTTGCTCTGGACCATGGTAGCAATGCACGGAACACGGCATCGAAGAGCATCTGGTTTTACGGTGGCCGGTCTGGGAGGGACAGGCTAACTTGGCAGGCACCGCTACACAGCCACAACCCATGTGCTAGCTGTTGTACCGAGTGGAATTTACTCGTACCAGGTACTCTGACCTTGGTACCTCGCTAATTTCTATCAGAACGGTTCCAACAACGTCACCATGTCCTGGATCTTGCCAGGCACCAGGATCTCGAGCAAGCGAGCTGACGGCACTTTGACAGATATGGGTGGGGAGGGGGACTTTGCATCTATATGAACACACATCAACGCAGGCCTCCGAGGGCAACTGGCAAGGTCACCTACATACTTACCTAGCTAGGTATTTTCACAAGGCAGACACACCACCACCAACACCAGTCGGCGCTGTCGGTCATCAAGGTCCGCCAGGGGGGGGGGGGGGCGAGGGGACGCCAGGTGATTATGGCCTCTCTGGTTGAGTCGTCGGTGGATGTGGGTCACGGGTAGAACATTCATGGACCAAAAGGCAACCAGGACTCAAGGCTAGGGGATGTGGACTTGGGCATCATGTTGCAGAAACTCCCTGTGTGGAATTTGGCAGCTTTTAGCTGATTCGGCTTCTCACTGGTGGTGGCTGCTCGGAGGGTGGTGGGGTGACCGCCGATGGGTGACATGCAATGATGAACAGTCTACTCGGGACGGAGTACTGTATGAGGTACAGAGATGGGAGTACCGAAAGCCTTCTGGCAGGTTGAGCTTTGGAGAGCTGTGGCGCCTATGGTACCTATACTCATGTACCGAGTACCTAGGGCTGCTGAGGCCCCAAGGGATCTTTCGGTTGCCTTTTGGCACCCGTGCTCCTAAAGAATCGAGGGGTCGGGCTAGTCAATGGTACCTAGGGCAAAGATCCCCAGACACCAATGGGAGTGCTTAGACTGGCTTCCCGGCATGGCGCTTCCCTCGTTTCAAGTGTACTTCGTTAACCACCTTTCTTTAGAACCCCCCCATCCGGCATCTCGCATCTCACACCTACCTCGCACTCCTCCATCCCACTGTTAGCTTTCCACTCTGGATACCGCATATTTGTCGCTGCTGAAAGCCAACACCTCTTCCACTTCTTGTCGACTATATCGCCTCTCCTTGTACCCTGGTTGCCATTTTGCCCTTTCGCGGGCTTCTTATCTTGCCGCCATCCATCTCCGCGACTTACACAATTCCCCAGCTCGCCGCCGCCGCCAGCATATCGCACCCACCCAAGTTCTCATCTCGAGTCTACCGCGCACCCGCATCTGCTCTTTTTTGCGCTCTGCGTCGGCGTCGCACCGGCCTGGCGATACTGTGCCTGGACAACTCCAGTCATTGACAGCGCTCTGCGACTACTTATAATATCCGGACTGCGGCATAGCCTCACTGTGCGGCTGAGTATGGCCCCCAGCCTGATCCGACCACGCATCGTATGAGGACATCTTTTTCTGACTTACTGCGCCACAGGCTAGTCTGCAAGGTGTACTTGGATACCACATTCTTACCACCAATTGAGCACAATCTCGAGCCTTATCCCGGCCTCAGACGGCAGTATACTCCAGGAGGAGCCATCGTTTCTCGGCGGCCCCAAGCGCTTCATCATCCTTCCCACCTGGTCCCTTCTCCGCATCTCTTCTAAATCGGCGGTTCGTGCCTGAGCGATTGTGTTAAAAAAGATGGACAATCCCCGAGGGAGATCTCCCTCGAGAGGCAATGCGCAGCACATAAGCCCTCAGCCTTCCCCAAACCATTACCCCGGCATTGTACCTGGAGTAGACCCCTCGGTTCAACAAGCCTTGACCACTGGCAAGTTCAATACCTCCAGCAACGTCTTCAACAATCCCTTCCTTGCTTCTCAGCAACAGGGCGGACTCCAACCCGATCCAAACGAGCCCAGTTTCTATAATAATAGCCAATATCATCAGAACATTTATTCAGATCCTCAATTCGGAGGCCAGGGTCTGGACCAGTCCTTCAGCAGCGGTGGCTTCATGTACCAGGGCGAAGATATGGCCGGTGATTACAGCCAGACCTATTCTTTGAACCAACCCTTCGACATGAACCCTCAGAACAATGTAAACCCGGCAGAATTGAGCAAGGTGTCTTCACCCCAGGATCACCAGTCCCCGAATCTGCATCCTCCCGAGAATCATTCGTCTCAGCCAGGTTCGCCAGCTTCAACAAATGGCCAGTACTACACCCCTCAGCATTCAAGAAATGCTTCGCTCGACCCCTCCAGTGCCTATTCCGGCCTGAGTTTCCAACAGCACCGGAGAGCGCCATCGGAGCATAGCGATATCTCGTCCGCGAACCATTCCCCCTACCTTGCTCATACAGAATTGCACAACCCAGGAGTCGACACTAACCACTCGCCGTATCTTCCCGCACAACCGGACACGAGCAACGCGTTTGGGATGGAGAGCTTTAGTTTGGGCGATCAGGCGCCGTACCGGTCTCCCAGGCTGATGCCAAGTATGGAAGCCAATCAACAGGGTCTTGGACTGGACGGAAGTGGCTTGCGTCTGGGTCAGCCCCTGGGAATTCCAGTGCCCGACGTATATACCACACAGGCGCCCCAATACCAGCCGCCCGTTGTTCCCAGCAATCATTTGCGGAATACCTCGGTCGTCTCGGACATTGGTCAAGCTGATCAGTTCCAACCTCCAACGATCAACATTGAACCGGCGCCGGTGTCGAGACAGCAAAGCTTCGGGCCGCAGGGCGAGGCCACTGAAGGTGCTTTGAGTCCTCCTTCGAATAACAGTATGCCGTTGCAATCCCAGCTGACATTGTGAAGAAAAGCTAACTTGAGATCTAGGGGGCCGTAACCGAAGCAAATCCGATGTCACATTCACACGCCCCTTGTCAAGGTCGAGTTCGCCGGGGCTCACTGCGACTAACGCGAACCGCAACAGCCTCTCTGTCCGATCCAGCACTCCTGAGAGAGGTCAATCACTCTCTCGGGAATCATCCCCTGGACCAGGTGTACAATCTGGGCGCATTGACAAGAACCGCCGAGCTAGTACCTCGTCCATGGGTCAAAGCAGGGATTATATTTTGGATCTCGCCGATCCTACCAGGCCAAACGCATCTCCTTCCGGATCAAATACGAGGGTCCAAAAACACCCCGCTACGTTCCAATGTAATCTATGTCCGAAACGGTTTACAAGGGCCTACAATCTACGATCGCATCTACGAACGCATACCGATGAACGACCTTTCGTGTGTACAGTCTGTGGAAAGGCGTTTGCAAGACAACATGATCGCAAACGCCATGAAGGCTTACATAGCGGGGAGAAGAAATTCGTCTGCAAAGGCGAACTCCACTCAACGCCGGGTCAGCATTGGGGATGCGGAAGGCGGTTTGCAAGAGCGGATGCCCTTGGTCGGCATTTCCGCAGTGAAGCCGGACGGATATGCATCAAACCCCTTCTGGAGGAAGAGAAGGCAGAGCGGCAGAACAGAGCGATGATGGAGCAGCAGCAACAGCAGCAAGCACATTATGCTCAGCAAGGCGGGCTGCAACCCGTTCCTCAGCCAATGATGATTGGCATGGACCCCACGACAGGTGCTGGTGGGTTCGCTTTACCCGCAGCGCTCCTGCAGCAGTATCCTGCATTGCAGAACATAGATTGGTCGCAAATTTCGACCGTCGACGATCAAGGAGACCTCAGCGACGTTGGCGGTATGGGAAGATCAGGGTTCGATGCATCAAGCGGTGGAGAGTACTATGATGAGGACATATCAGATGGCTACGTAAGTGGCAACGGGATGGATTTTTCGAACCCTGCGGCGCAGCAGATGTACATGGGAAGCTGAGTCTATGACTTGGATTGTTTTTGATGTTGCTTTCTGGTACTTTGCTCTTTTGATGATATCCCTGGTTTGGTCCTTGGTTTCCTTCTTTTTCTTTGGCTGGCCTGATGGTCAGAAACTGGTTTCGGATGTTTGATAGATTGTTTGTGTCAATGATCCTGATGACAACGGCGGACGGCAATAAGGAAGAAAGTGCAGGGCTTTGGACAAGCCCCAGAGATACTACCCCTGTAATGATGTCAATGAAATGATGCAGTTGATGGACTCTTAAACGTGGACCAGTTCTCTTATACCGTATCGTGCTGGAAGTATGTCTGTGGTAGGACAAAGAGAGGATCGCAGGAAGCAGACGGTAAGAGGTTGGACAGGGACGATGAGTTCCCAAGTGATATCCAGCTCCTTGTTCCAAGGATATATCTTCGACAAAGGTAGTGCTGGCCAAAAATGGTTCTCGTCATGTCGATAACAGATATTTAGCGAACGAAGAGCGTTCACGCTCAGTATCAAAGCAGCAGAGGACTCCATGCACACAGCAAAGCCACGACAGTGATGCTGAGGACGTTTGGCTCCTCGGTAGACGTCCACGCATCCGGTTCAAGATGGCAAGGCTGGACAAGGCTGCCAAGCCGCTAAGCTTTCCGCCGTATAGAACCAATGTCGACCTCACCCCCTCTGCCTCTAAACCAGTTTCGCCGATTCAACAGTGTGCTCACTCGTCTTCACTGCGGGTGTGGCAGAAAGATGGGTGAGCACACTGTCGCTTGCGCCAAGCGATGGCTTCCACAACCATTTCAACGCTTTGCAGTAGTGACATCTTTGAGATGGTTGATATTGCATTTCTACTGCCAGTCGCACACCCTCAAACCGCTCAACACCGCTGCGAAGCGTTCATACACCAGGCGCGATGGGCAAGAACAGCTCCAAGAAGGCTGCGCGCCATGCCCGCGCCACTCAAGACTTCTTCAACCAGGTTCCGGAATCATCTACTGGAGATTCGGCCAAGACGTCGACCGGGGCTTCTTCAATTTCTACTCCCACGAACGTTGCAGATGCTCTTGGATCCTTTGTCAACCCCGCGAACGCTGCCAATTCCCGTCTCTTGACTGGAACCTTTCAAGCGTTTGATCTGAGAGACGACTACAGACAAGCCGTACGTTTCTCCCATCAACAAAGGTGAAGGTCATTTCAGATCTGCTGATACTGACACAAGTTTGTCTCCGTCTCAGGCCTGTTTACTCGGAGAGCGCATCTACCACACCTTTGAGAGGAACAAGGAAGCCGCTCGAGATCTCCTCCGTCACCTGTTCACCACCGCTTACTTGACTGTCGACAAGTCGACTGGCAGGAGAGAGTGGCGTCTCGACACGGACATCAAATACGAGATCGTTGAAGCCATCCACTCCACGAAACTCATCGGCCTTTTCACTCATCAGAGACCCATCAAGAACTCCAATCCAACTCGCCTTGAGTACGTCATCGACGGCCCATCCTTTCTTGACGAGTTCGACGTGGTTGGCATCATTGTCGACTTCTTCTTGGACTGGTCGGTTGAGTGTGCGGATTTTCTTCGCGAACACCCAGATCTCAGAAGCCTCGACATCTCCCTGCTCGAATACCGTGACAAACACCTTCCATTTGCCTGTATCGGCATCATCGAGATCGCTGCTGCTATCAAAGCCGGAGTTCCTATTGACCTCGACCCTCGCCCTCTCGAATTCTTCATCGCCGTTAGAATGAACAAGATGGCTGGTGAGCAGAACCTCTTCGTCCAGGGAAAGCCAAAGAAGGTTACCCGCAAGAACAAAGGTGAAGGCAAATTGAAGGCTACTGAACCCACTGCCACCGGAATGGAGCACACTGCCGAAGGTTTTGAAGAGAAACAAGATGACAAAGAACATGTCACCAACATGAATGCCACTGTCGAAGATGCCGAAGATGAAGACGATGTCAACAATGGTGATGTCGCCACCACTAGCGCCGCTGCTGAGCCCGCTGTCACCACCATGGAGTCTACTGCCGAAGTTGCCAAAGACAAGAATGTCAACAACGGTGCTATTACTCTTCCTGCTGCTGGCACTGGCGCTGGTGCTGACGCTGGCACTGCTGCTGTCGCAGGTACTACTACTGGCACTCCCACTCTCACTCCCGCTACCGCTACTGGTCTCAACATTCCTGTCGCCCCTGACTCCGTTGCGACTCTGATTGCTGGTGCTCGAGCCCTTTCCATCAACGACTCTCGCCCAGGCTCAGACGATCCGTACAGCCTTCGCACTCGCAATCGTCACATTCGACGAACCATGGGTGCTCGTGGCTTTTACATGAACAACGACTCCACTGCAGCTGGTGACGATCCGTTCAATCTTCGCACTCGTCCGAGACTTCCTCAGGCATCAGCCAACTATGTCGACCCTTTCACTGATGCTGACGCTCCTACCCCCACCGGCGCTCCTGTTCCTGACGAAGATCCACGCCCTCGTCGCGGTGACAGACTTCGTGCAAACACTACCAACCCCGGTGCCACTACTTTTACTTCTCCCATGACTGCGACTGACGCGTCTGGTACTGCCGAGTACACTGATCCTCCTCCCCGTGTCCGCGCAGGTCGTCGCCGTACTTCTGGTGCCACTGCCGGGTCCCGCAACACTTCTTCTGGTGCCACTGCCGGGTCCAACAACACTTCCCCCCCGCTAGGCGAGACTGCGGCTCGGCGCCTTGCCAAGAACCGACTCTACCAGGAGCTTCAGGATCTTGTCAACACCAACTTCCCTTCTGCCGCGGCTCGCCGTACCGCCTTTGCGCAGGCTAGACAGCGCCTTCTCCGTTCGGAGACCGTGGCGGTCGCGCGCGGCGAACAGCCGTTGCGTGCCACTGCAACCAGAGCCACCCAAGAGGCGCTCACCATCGGCCGCGACGATGCGTTGAATGCGGTCCGTCAGCAACGTGCAGCAGAGGCCGCTCGGATGAGGGCCACCAGAACTGGAACTGAGGCGAACGCGCGTGCCCGAGAGCAGGGATTCGGGTTCGACATCGGTGGGATGGGCGGCTGGTATGGCGAGTTGGAGGCCATGCAGATCCAGGCTCTTCGGGGCAAGAAGAGCGATGGCAAGAAGGAAGGCGAGGCCGACAAGAAGGTCGGCGGCGATGAGAAGAAGGACGGCGACGAGGCCGAGAAGTGAGATGATCGCTGCTCAAGGCAGTTCCCTTACGTGATCGTTCGGTTGAAAGCCTGGCCTGTTTGTTTCGAGTATTTACACCAATGATACCCATCAGAGGGTTGCTCACCCCAGTAGAGGGTTGAGCCAATGCACTTCAAAAGTGCCATAAATTCATCAAACTCACAAATGTTTTGATCCCTTCCTTGGTAAACCTTGCCTTGTTTTACTCTTGTCACATCCGTCGCCGCCTCTCTCACTGCTTCTCATCCCGATGACCACGACGCCGACTACGGCTAATGATGATACTGAACATGACGACGACAAGCACGCCGATGACGCTGATCTTGGTATGCGATGAGGACAACGAACCTTTGGTCGCCAGCTGCGCGCGCCGTCACCTATATCCCCGACGTCCTGTTTTTCGTCTCGACTGGACTTCCACCCCTCGCTCCCGCCCCTGCTATGCCCACGGTTCGGGGTTAAACACGGCGTGTGTACAGAGTCTATCTGGCCTTGAAGACTTCGACTACGACAACGACGGCAACGGCAACGAGAAGGGAGTTCTTCGCTCCGTGGTCGCCGTCCGCGGTGTACGTCTTCGATGTCGTCTCCCGCGGTGGTTCACAGGCATCGGTTTCGTGCAACGCTGTCTGCCTGGGTAGTAGGTTCATAGGCCGGACGTTGTGAGCTGGCCAGTGGTTTCACACTCAAGGATCGGTGCATGGTAGATGGTGCATGGATGCGCGCTTGGCTTGTTTGCTTGCTCGTTCGAAAGTCAAGAACCTTCCGTCCTCTGGACCCGGTCAGTGAGATCACCGCACGCTACGCTGCGTTTCAAGAAACAAACAAGACTGTGCCCTTCCTTGGTACATGGCCGTCTATTCCATCTATCGATCCGTTCGTCTATGTGAGTGCGCATGGTGGCCATTGTATGATTGTATGACTGTAGTACAATTCTTGATGTACATTCGCCTTTGTTCCTTTCCTGTCACGACGCCGAGCCTTCTCCTAACGTTTCTGTGTCGGAGGATGTCCAACTCCGGAACACCTTGAGGTTATTGCCATGAAGACATACAACGTAAGGAATAGGAACATGAAAAAGGGTATCCGCAATGAAAACTTTCGTATCGGGCAAACTTTCACGCCTCTTCCCGAGCACCCTTCTCCCTTTCAATCTCGACCGATTCGCCCGGGGGCGTGGAGAGCACGCTCGACGGATTGTACTCCTTGGGAGCCGCCGACACGGTCGACACCGGTGGAGGTGGGATGTATGCGCTTGACAGCCGCGGGAAGCAGAATCCGGGGTGGAAGACCGTCTGGACCAGTGTGGCGATGATGACCATGCTAAAGATGCAAGAATTGAAGAATTAGTCATGCGTTTTCTCCTTGGAATTGTTCTCCTGGACGGTTGTGCGAGGGGTGTGAAGGGTGAGGGAAACCGTGAGAAGTGACAATAGCCTCGAGGAAGGCGGCACAAGAAATTGTGATACATACCATCCATCAAGAGCGATGAAAGCCGGCTCAAACTGCATCACCGGATTCGCCCATCCGCCGGCCATCTCGACGATACGGTAGATGCACCGAATCACGATCGCCGCATACGCGACGATGAACCCGTACACAAACAGCCGGAATTTCCTGTCGTTCAGAAACCCCCGTGCCTCGGCGGAAAGGGGCTCCTCGCGTGCTCGCCAGCGGCTCAAGACGTACCACCCTGCGGCGCCGCCGAAGAAGAACAAGGTGACCACCTGCCAGGCGATACCGGCCATCATCAAGTCATCACCTATGTCTTGCTGGGACTGGTTGTCGTTGGCGGTAGCGGCCATGCCACCACCAATCGCCTGGATCACCAGCGATATAAGGTCCCCGGTGATGAAGATCCACGTGTACCAGTTCGGTTTGATCTTGGAGTATTGCGGCCCGAAAGCCAGGGTGACGTGCTTGAGAACCAGGTAGATGGCGGCCGAGTTGAAGGCAGGACCCAGGATCAGGCAGCAGATCTGGATCTGGAACCCGATCTCGTCAAAGGGATTGTGGTGTAGGATCACACGCCCAACGTATCCGAGCGCCTGGTCGACGCAGGCCAGCAGCATGGCGACCAGATACGTCCACGTCTTGTAGCGGATGCCGAAGAGGAGTTGGAGGGCGCCACACATGGCGAAAATGGCCACGAACAAGGCATTTGCACTGATCGAGGGATAGTAACCATAGATCGAGTGCTCGACCGGGCACCGGGGGGTGACTTCGGTGCAGTTGGCGAGGGGCAGATAAAAGGTTGCGTTGTTGCTGTTGGCCATTGTCTAAGAAATGCTTGGGGGAAAAAGAGTGGAAGAAGATAGTGAACAATGTACCCAGGGAGGGAAAAGGGAATATCAATGGTACCGTGCTCGCAGGAGTCAAGGAAAAAAGAGACCCATAACAGGGATACACCTATATGTACTCAGACCGGCATCCTCAGGCACCAACGAAACCAAGAGCGACGACAGGACCGCAGTAAAACAAGGCTCTCGGATTGCCAAAAACGCGAATACGAAGGATTTCGAACGTGAAAATCCGTCCACGTCGCAAGGTGTACAGCAAGACCGGCGGCAGGGCGAAAGGACCGCCCTGGTGGATACACGAGGGCTGTTTCGAGATCGAAAAAAGAGGCTTGTTTTGCCCTCATCGTGTATGCCGGTCTGTCTGCCATGTGGTTGGGTAGCCCATTGACCATGACGACCATGACCCAATGGGCCTTGTAAAGGCCCGAGCAAGGCTCTGCTGCTGTAAAACTCTGTCCGCAAAGGGCATTGGGCGCTGTGGTGTGATCTCGCAAGCTGAGCCCTAAAGTGGTTAAGGGGAGAAGCAAGAGCGGGACAAGGCTGTATCCACCAGTCCAGCAGCGCGCAATCCAGGCAACAGGGCGGAAGGCGTTTTCCGTGTTCTCTGCCAAAGCCTGATCCTGAGTGAGGATGCTCGGAGTACCGAATAGTAGCCCTTAGCTCATTGTGCGGGCGCATTTACAGGAAAGGACCTCCTTTGCGATGCTGATATCAACGTCGAGGTCGAGATGAGGTCGTCGAGGATCGGAGCGCGGAAGAACATTTCCTCCGTGCCGAGGATCCCCAATTCGGCGCAATTCTTCACAGCGCACAACAATCCATCGACATCTCTCTTCCATTCAGCCAACTTGAATCTGCCTGGGAACCTTCATCGCTGAGACAGACCGCGATCCCTGACTTCAGACACCTTTCGGCGTCTCATTGCAATTCTGGCTCCGATCTCCGAGCAGCATCGCACCCGTCGATCTCGAAAGCTTTTGATGCCGTCCCTGCATGCTGCATCCCCGTATATCGTGTCAGAACCCGAGATACGACCCGAAGGAACCCCTCCTCGACTGGGTCGATGACTCGGATGCGGCCTCATCCTTCCCTCAAACCTAAAACATGGCATATCCCTTGACCAGAATCACAGACAGCAATCATCACAATAGATTTAAAAGAGATGCTGCGCACGACGTTGAAAAGGGGACGACAGGCCCATTGCGTCTCGACAACTCAATCCGTTGTTGAGCTACAAAACTCGAACGACCCAATTCACAGGCGCGGAAACATGTCCTCCCTAGACACAAAACAGATTGCTCTAGAATTACCCCTTGTCAACCTGATTCATGCTTAGCAAATGATCCCATCCTGCACAGATCGTGGCATCTGCACAGATCACCCTGGGGAACCGGCATACCCCCTAGTCGAAATGACGTTTGTGACTCCGACTTATCCTCCAACCTGACGCCAGCACCTCCAGATGGGGTGTAGTGAATGAGAGATTTTCGAAATGGATGCTGATGATAACTACCGAGTGCAGGAGTCACAGCTGCTTCATTTCTTACTGGCAGCTACAATTGAGGTTGACAGCTGTCAAGGTCCCTTTGACACTACTGACGGCAGATGCAGAAAATCAAAACATGTGATGTGAATGGGCAGGCCAGCCATTGAAACACGCCTCCTCGATCTGGAAAGGACGAGCTCCTTGTTCGCAGGCCTCCCCTCACGTGGGTTGATGTCCGGCCACTTTCGCATTCTACAGCCTTCTGATTCATGTCTCCCTCTTTCCCTGGACTGATTGATAGTCCTTTTCGTGTGTGTGCCTCAGCTGTCAAGAATGACGGACACGTTCAACAAGGGCACTGGAATGCTTGGTACGGGACTAGGCTAATTTTGTCCTAATCACCCCGAGTTTGCAAGCCCCTTCACGCGTTGAGCACACCGGCCCATCAAAATCTCAGCAAGGGAGAAGAGCACAAAAATGTCCTGGATCCTGTCTGAGAACTCGCCTTGTTGCCGAAGCGATCCCTGCTCTACTTGGCTGTCGCTCGGAATGTGGTCCAAGTGTAGAGAGCGGGACTTTCGAGATTTTCACCTGGTGTCCATAACTTCATCTAACTCATATCGTAGTACGGGGCTCTTCCTTCGATTCACTGTGCCTGTCGTTGGGTTTTCCGAACTTTGTGGTGTCTTTGTGTTCTTACATCCTGTGGCAGATATTTTGTTGGTCTCATCCGACCAATATGGACCAGTATATGCCCATCCCTACCGAGGCCCGTACGAGTGATCACACAGACGATTTCGAGCTCTCGGACATCGACATAGAAAAGATTAATGACCAGCCCTTGCCCAAGTGGTATCGACTACCTGGCTGGAGGATATCATCGAGATGGGAGGTCCCATCAACCTGGAGGTTCCGGTCAACAGACGACTCCATCAACCTAAAGACCGTCGCAGCTCTCATTCTCGCCGGCGTCATTACTGCACTCCCACGGTTTCTGCGACCAGGAGGGTTGAAGAGGAAGAAAAAGCTACATCCGACTGCATATCTTGATGCTTTGAGAGGCTGGGCAGCACTCCTAGTCTTCCGGTTTCATATGTACTACAACAAAACGTGGCTGCTCGAGCTGCCAGTCGTTCGCGGTTTCCTCAATGGCCGCGCCATGGTTGAGGTTTTCTTCGTCATCTCCGGATACGTTCTCAGTTACCGACTTCTCAAGATGATGCGCAATCAGCAGCCGGACCTCCTCCGGGCTTTGGCCTCGTCGACATTCAGACGGTGGTTTCGACTATTCATGCCGACAGGCATTGGCTCTTTGATCGTCGCTATGGCCTCATATCTTGGCTGGTGTCGAGGGGATCTTCGCCAGGGCACTTTCCTTGCCCAGCTTTGGGATTGGTTCTGGGATTTTGGCTCAACCACCAATCCTTTCGCTGACATCAAAGGCTGGTGGTATCCAAGTGTCTTCCGCACGAAGTACCTCGACCCGATGTGGACTATTCCCGTCGAATTCAGAGGAAGCATAGTGCTATTCTCATTTTGTGCGGTCGCTGCTTTCTTGTCTACCAGAGGTCGGAGGATCTGTTGTGGCATCATTATACTCCTGTGCTACTACTGGTGGACCATCTATGCCGCTTTATTTTTGATCGGTCTAATGATAGCGGATCTTTCGTTCGATCGTCATCCAGAGCGTCTGCATCCCATGCCTCTTCCACCGCAGGACAACGAAGCATCACCAAATCACAGAACTAGTCGGCAAATCCTCACCAAGATTGGGTGCAGTCTCCTTGTGGTTGTGGCACTGTTTCTCTTCGGACAGCCGCAAGACGGATGGAGCTATCAAGGGCCATTCCCATTCGACTATCTCAGCAAGGTCATTCCGTGGTGGTATCCCCTCGATCTCAGTGAATACTTCTGGCTCAGTATTGGAGCCGCTCTTCTGGTTTTCGCTTTGGACAACTGTCGCATGCTTCAAATCCCTTTCGAGCTTGGCTTTTCTCAATATCTGGGAGACATCTCGTTTGGTATTTATGTCATGCATGATATTGTCAACTGGTGCTTTTATGAGCCTATTGTTGAACCATGGCGTGCGGCACACCTTGGCGATGGTTACTGGTCTGGCCTCCCGGGGATGCTGATTACAACAACTGTGGTGCTGTGGACCGCGGACTATTTCTCAAGGATTGATGCCTGGGTTGTGTGGTTTGGAAAATGGCTGGAGTCGAAGACCTTTGTCAAGTTGGAAAATTAAGGGGATGTTGTGCAACTTACAAGAATGAGGTCGTCGTTGTTCTTCGGTTCCGATTCCCGAACCCCAGTGTGCGATAGGTTTTGAGGTTACAGGCCCTTTCCCCTTGATATTTCCTGGAGTTGAGATGCATCTGCCAAAGCATATACCTGGATTCCTAGGGCCGGTGCCAATCACAACTTCTGAAAGCCAGGCTGACTGTTCGTCTTTTCGGATACATTAGGAGCGCTACCCGAATCTCCCATACCCAGTTATCAACTCCCATCATTTATTCTACCCAAGGTTACAGAACTGCTCATACTCAAATTCATAATGCAATCCTTTTTTTCCCGCCGCATCATGCATAATTTGTCACCTGTGAACTCGACATTGGACCTCTCTTTTGGAGTTGATGGTCTGATGCTAAATCTCTCGCCGTAGTCATCTCCACCGTGACCGGAGTTCCCATGGGTTGTGCAACCTGCCATTGCAGCAGTTGTGTCTACAGCTAACGCCATATGTGACACTACAGTTTCTCCTATATCTCAGTTCCTAAGATATAGGATTGACTCTCGTCAGAAGGAAGAGGCAAGCTCTATCAACGATTGTGGTTCTTGTCACAGAGAGGATCGCCGCCCCTGCCAAGCCTCAGCCTTGCCACACATGAACTGGCAGTGTCATCCTCTTTCCATCAGCTCCTGGAAGAGTCAATGTTCGATCACGACAAGTGAAATATCTGCGATGCCAGCATGCATATTGACGTCCACTGAGTGCGATATAGACATGATCGAGAAATCGACGTTGAACCCAGACCATGGGTTGCAGACGCTATAGCCCAGAGACATTCTTATCAACTCCATAGGAGCTAGACTCCGACAAAACGACCGGTGCCTGTGGCTGTCACGGGGCACAGAGGCGTATCGGTGCTTGGTATGGGAGATATCTCACTGAGTGCCAACAACTAGCTGGAAGAAGTAGAGTGAAGGGGTTCATGCTGGAATATCGCGGGGAAAAGGCTGCGGGGGTAATCTGTTGACGGCGATTTACGTCCATAACCGAAGAAGATTTGTCCCTAGATTCCTGTCTACTGGGCAGCACAGACAGCAAGGCCAATCCTTCATTCGACAACCATCTCCAATATCTCCATGACCTGTTCTTTCTCTGTGATGGGCTTCGCATTCGTCTGGATCCAATGGTCCCTGAGACTGTTCTTCGCCAATCCGTCCAGCTTGTCTCTCCCGACGCCCACCTCCTTCAACGTCCGCGGCATGCTGATCTCTCGGAATATCACGTCCAAAACGTCCCCCAGGTCGAGCTTCTCGAGAGTCCCCGGTGCCGAACCGTACTTGGTTTCCAACAACTCCTTCACTACAGGCGAGCGGAGCAACACCTGTTTGCAATAAGCCTGTCGTTCGACATTGGCGCCGACTTTCTCGTTCCACTTGCAGACCGCCGGTAACATGATGCAGCTGGTCTCTCCGTGGCCGACGCCCAGGGGCCCCAACTGGTGCCCGATCGCGTGGCTTGCCCCGAGGGGCACGCCGCTCCCCACGGCGCTCATGGCCTGAATCACGCCCCGCATCGTCTCGTACCTGGCATCCAGATCGCCAGGGTCCTTGTGCGTCCGAATCAAGGCCGGGACCAGTTTCAGCAGCCCCTTTTCGGCCTCGGCATCGCCTTTGTCGTTCGACAGCAGGCTGCACAGCGTTTCGACGCAGTGGTCCACGGCCCTCACGCCGGTACTCAGCCAGATCCGCGCCGGCGTGGTGGTGGTGAGTTCCGGATCGAGCACCACGATGCTCGGATTCCGCGTGGGCGGCTCAAAGAGGCACTTCTGGTGGCTGCCGTCGTCCCTCGTCACCCCCGCGATCGACTGGTACTCGCCGCCGGACAGGCTCGTGGGGATGGCGACGTGGCGGATCACGGGATCCTTGAACGTCTTTCGCCCTTCGGCAAACAACTTCTCCAACCCCTCGGACGTGGTGATGTCATTGGCGAGCATCCACGCGATCACCTTGGCCGCGTCTGTGAGCGATCCCGCGCCCAGCGTCACGATGCAGTCCGGGTTCTTGGGCGCCGCGTCCTGCGCAATCTCCAGGACCTCGTTCCAATGCGTGTGTGGGGTCATGCCGATCCTCAGTCCCACGACCTTGTCGCCCAAGGCGTCTTGGAGCCGTTTCAGCGCATTGGTGTTCTTCGACAGCGAGTTGGACGCGATGATGTAGACCCGGCTGGCTTTGACCGTGTTGGCGATGTGGTACGCGCAGGCTTCGTCGAAGCGCAGCCCCCAGGTGATGTACGGGATGTCACGATCGTCAAAGGCGGGCTCGAGGTGGTCAATGCCGTAGGAGAATGTCATCTTCGAGATGGAATGGTTCGCTTCTTTGTTACAAAGGCAGCCACGTTCCCACGAAGTCCTGGACTGTTGCAGCACAGGTCACGTCACAGAAGCAAATCAATCAAGTACATTTCACGAGCAGAGTAAGAATGATCGTAAAACTGAAAGGGAGATCAACTCCCGGGTTGGAGAAGTGTGGGGGAGTCGAGCGAGTGGGGCATCGACGAGGCTGATGGAGGCAGGGAGCTTTTGGACGTAAACCACTTCACCAACGCGGCAAATGGACCCGTGTAGAGGACAGAACGAAAAAGCAGAGCGATGCGAAGCGCGGAGATGAGTTCTAGGTCAATAATTCCAAACATGGCGTGAGTGTCACGGTCTTCCGGATGGAGATTGTGCCGCACGAGAATCATCCTCACGTACACACATCATTTTTGCATTTCGTGGGGCGCATCAAGTTGTTCGTCCATGACACAAAACCAAACATTCATCTTGGAATGAGTTATTGACATTGGGGTATCAATTCTCTCAATGTGCTGTCTGGCTCGATGAGTCCGCATGAGTCTTAGCTGGCCATCGCTCGTCCCGGACCGGTGTTCTCGACTTTGTTTCCCTTGATTTTGATACTCCATAAAATGTCAATGCTCTTTGGTCTTGTTGCCGTTTCCCTGCCCTATGGGCAATTCACCAGCATAGCAAAGCGAAGCAGTGTGCATCGGTGTGCATGCCATGGAAAAAACTTTTTCGATTGACCTCGGAGAAGTCGTGGTAGAGAAAAGGCGGCGTGTGAGAACAAACTCGAGGCGAAGCAGACGCTTAATCGAAGAGACCGAAACCCATATCCTCGTCGGATTCTTCCTTCTCTGTAGATTCATTGTCAGCAAACGTCTGTCGAGGGAGAGAGAGAGCGGGGCGCGGGCCAGCAAAATCTGCCGCGGCGGAAACGTACCCTCTTCCTTCTCCTCTTCTTTGGGCGCCTCCTCAGCTGCAGCAGCGCCGCCGGCGGCAGCACCACCAGCAGGAGCAGCGGCCGCGGCACCACCGCCTGAGCCGACGTTGAGAAGCATGTCCTTCACATCCTTTCCTTCCAGCGCCTTTGCGAACAGGGTAGCCCAGATGGGTTCGACATCAACGACACCGGCCGCTTTGATGAGGGTGTTGAGTTTATCGGCCTACAGTAGAACACACGGGTGTTAGTCTCTTAGGTTGGAGGGCCCTTCAATTGAGGCCTGGAACATTCAGAAAGGGTCTTGCGTACGGTAATTTCAATGCCGTCGTCGGCGAGGATGAGAGCGGCGTAAGAGCTGGCGAGCTCGGCGGTGGACATCTTGACGATTTCGCTGAGGGAACTTGTCTACTTGAAAGTCGGAAGGTTGTTGTCGAGAAGTTGAAGGTGCGCACAATTTCTCGAAATCGCAGGGCCAAGAACCCGGAATTTGGTTGTGGGATCAAAAATGCCAAGGCCCAGGTTTGCCGAGTGCGAACTAGGCTTGTTTTGGAGAGGGGTGATGCCGCCCTATGCACCTCTGCGCCGCGGGCACCAGAGAAGCGAAGCTGAACCATATCTTGGCACCCGAAGACGACGCACTCGAAGGAACTCAACTTGGCACACGCTCCCCCCAGACCGTGCCGCTTTTAAACGCTGCTCACTCTCAACTCGCCATCTTCCCACTCGCTGGTGCGTACCTGGGCATCAACTAGACAACCATGATGGATTTTTTCCAACTTTCGTGCCTACATTCATTTGTATACAATCAACAATATGGCCCTTCAACAACGCGCAACACGCCAGAGATAACCACCACCTGCAAAAGAACGAAGAGAAAGTAAGTGGAGGTCCTCGAAATACGGTCGTAGAGGAGCGAATGTCCAACTAGATTGCTCCACACTCGAGCTCTGCGTTGTCCTTTTGGTCTTCGCCATCGCACTTTATTGGGTGAAGCGATATTGCTCGCTTGACAACCGAATTGATCCTGAGATGATTAGGCAGCTACTCACTTTCCAGCGAGCCACTAAAAAGCAGTTTGACGAATCGAGCGAGCATTTTACGTACAAGACACCGCGTCTTCGGCTCGAAGGGCCCGTTCCGAGCAACGCCTTTTGCCTAGCGTGAGGCTGAAAAGCCCGTTAGATTTCCCACTCCAGTCAGAGGGAACTGCAGCAACATGAGTCCCTTGAGCCGGATGGCAGGGAAACACAACGATTGGCTGGTCATTGACACCTTTCGCCTGCCACATGTACTTAAATACTCGGTGGTGTCTTGTCCGCTTCCAGGTTTTTATCCTGGAACGCCTCGTGGCCTTGCTATGCGATATCTATTGTGAAGTCATGTTGTTTGAAAGATGACGGGAGATAGCACATTCGAAACCACAGACCGAGAACCCGAAGGCAGGGAGACAAGCAATGACTCCCTGATGAAAGGAGATGACTCGGCAGAGACAAGAACCGAAAGCGAAGAAAAGAGTCATGACAAGCATGTTGCTTCAGCTCAGCCAAAAGCTGTCGCGACATCTCCGGAAACAGCAACAAAGTCAATTGGTGGGTGGCCGCCGAAACCTGCCTCACTCCGAAAGCACGGCTTTGGCCACTATTTCGGTCTAATCGTCGACTTCGCGACTGTCATCGTCGTCTTTCCCTTCCTGGTTCTCGCAGGTGCTGCAGCAGTGCTGAATGGCAAAATTGCTCCCCCTCATCAATGGTCGACGATCTATTCTGCCATGAACGCTGTAAGTCTCCGTTCGAGCTACGTAGCTGATCAAATTTGAGTGCCTGACAACCTTGTCCCTGTTAGACCGTTACCATATTTCCCATAGTCTTCACCGCCATCGTCGCTCGAACCATCAAAGCCTTTGCAACATGGAAGTTCGAGCGCGGGACT
Organism: Cladophialophora immunda; assembly: GCF_000835495.1. Classification (NCBI taxonomy): domain Eukaryota; kingdom Fungi; phylum Ascomycota; class Eurotiomycetes; order Chaetothyriales; family Herpotrichiellaceae; genus Cladophialophora; species Cladophialophora immunda. The sequence continues at coordinate 2,129,077 of NW_015622542.1, read as the reverse complement.
ACTCTCGGTCTCCTGGAGCAGCTACTGGCGAGCCAGTCACTGTTTGGAGCTTTGCAAACGTTATGGGCGCTGCGGGTGCTCAACATTGCCGGCGTCGTTCTGGTCGCCCTAGCGGCCATTTCACCAATTGGAGGCCAGTCATCCTTGCAAATGCTCAAAATTCGAGACAGGGCTGAGCTCTCTCAACCAGTGCTATCTTATCTCACAACGGGACAGAAAGCATGGTCGTGGTTTGAAAGTGGCGATTACTTCTGGTACGCCCTACCGTCGTTGAACGCCATGTACTCCAGCTCGCTCATGGCACCTGCATCTGTCAAGACTTCAACAATGGACCTCTGGGGGAACGTCAAGATTCCGTACTTATCTAGGCTCGGTTCCGTGGCCACTTCGACTGGATGGCAGGACGTACCTATGGACCAGGATGTTCTGTATTCCTCGCTGATAGGCATTCCTGTTTCGGGCCTGTCAAGATCTTCGAACAGCTCATTCACGATGGAAACGAGCTACTTTGACCTGGACTGTTACAGACTTACAAACGGTACCTGGATTAACGCGACAGTGCCAGAGGTTGCCACGAAAGGTTCTCCTAATGGCACGTTCTATGGGATTGCGGGCTCCACCTACTCCATCGCGATTGACTACATCGTCGAAATGTCGTATGGGAGCGTATACGACTATGTAAGTGAGTCGAATCAGAAAACCGAGACCCACCCTCAGGCGACCCTCCTCTTTCAGTCAATGGCAGGATACGAGAGTGGTTTTACTCGCGCATATTGCCATATTTCGACCGAGTATGTTGAAGTTGCCATCAACTGCACCGGCCTCGCGTGCGGCGTGAACAGTATGAGACCGTCGCAAAACGCTCACCCAGACCCACGGCTGGTTCCATTCGAGTTTGGCTATTATTTCAACGGATTCGGGTGGCAGTTTCCCCTAGCCACAAGCTCACAGGCACAGACTGCGGAAACATCATCCGCCACGGAATTTTACCTGAATAACCCTCTCAATCCATTCGCCAACTCTTACCGTCTTGTGGTGAATCTGTACGAGCTCTCGCGGGATGATATGTCCATCCGGCTAGGCCAAGTCCTCAATAGCTACTATCTCGGCAGTTTGGCGCCCTTTACCATCACTGGCTTGACTGTTGGTACTGGAACTGGAGAGTCCGAAGGTGGTCCAGCCGATGAACCTGGGAACAATACTGTTGCGGCCCTCGCATCAGTCAATAATGTCAGATACGTCTGCCAATGGGGTTGGTGGACGATCTTTGTGCTCTCCTGCATTCTCATGCTGATTACTGCGTCTATTGGCGCTGTGCTACGTTGGAATACCTCTTCACCGGATATCCTGGGGTCTATCTCGTCAATGACGCGGGATTCGCCGTACGTAGAACTTCCAGAGGGTGGCAGCACACTTGGGGGCACTGATCGTACACGCATTTTGAAGGAGTTGAAAGTACAGCTGAGGGATGTACGTGAAAGAGATGATGTTGGGAGGCTGGCTTTTGGATCGGTGGACAAAGCTGAAGGACCGCCGAGAGCGGATCGAATGTATGAATGATAGAGGTCCAATTTTAGGCCATGAGTGTTGCCGCTACCAGCGGTGTTCATTCTAGTGACTGCCTACCGTATATTTGGGCCTCGTCCAAGCCTTTCAGCCCGTACGAGTAAAAGGGTGCTGTGGCGTAGTGTAGAACCTCCCTGAGGCACCCTATTGAGTCGTCGCTTGACCAATAAGAGTCCCTGAAGAAGGGTGCACTAGGAATGAGTAGGGCGGCATTACCCTAGTCCCAATATGGGGTGAGCTCCACGTGAGTATAGTTCGTCTTGGCGCCAGCCTCGGCGGTTCAGCTGAAAGAACGCCCAAGCCTTATCGCGACTCACTTGCGTAACCTTTGTTCAATTCTACTATCGGCCTTGCTTGTGAGAGTCCTCCGCTTCCAAATCGAATTCCACTAAATTACGGAAGCCAATGCGTACATCGACCAGAACACAGATTAGCAATTGAGCACGGTTACCACCCCGGTCGGGTGGGTCTGCCTTGCCGCATGAGAGTTCCCTTTTCAGCCTTGCCTGTCTTGACCAGACACGCAATCCGCGGCGTTCGCAATGGATATACTCCGTTCCTTGCGTCAAGGTCAAGGCAGGGAAGACCATGAGTTCGATAACGCGTGTCAAAAATGGCTTTACAAATTGTATCTCAAGGCCGAACCTCCTGTCGTCCATGATCCTCGCGGGAGCGATCCTCGGCCTTTGCCACTACGAAAGCTGACCGAACTGGAACCAAAGCTGTTTTTCCCTCGCTCAGGGATTCTTGAGCTTGTGACCAGAGACATGCTACGCGAATTGACAGACTGCACATGTCGTAGCTGTGTGTTTGAAAAGCCTATCCCGAAAGAGGGTTACAGTGGCGGCCAAAGGACCAACGTCATCGACGCAATTATGCGTCCAAGAGACGAGCCAAAGATTGTCGTTGCAGTCCTTCTCTATACAGATCAGATATCTCAACTTTACCGGTTATACAAGACTTTACTCTCTGACGAAGGCATTGACGCCATTGACGGTAAAGAGGATATAGCCGAGGATGTCAAGGAGAGAATCCGACATGCGAAAGCCATGTTCAAACCGGAGTGCATTTCGCTGGATCACCCTGAGCGAAACTACCCATCGGGTACTCGTCTACCGTTTTTGAGCGAGGATCCACACGGGAGCGGATCATTTGGAACGGTCTCGAAGGTAGAAGTGCACCCGGAGTACCTTGGCGACGACGTCAAAGAGCTGATCAAGGACTACGCCGGAGCACAACCCGTATCACCTTCAGCGGATCAAAAAGTGAGTCCATTTGACTGTCCGTGCGTTTGGATCACAGACCCCCAAAACTAACGTGGCGTAGTTCTTCATCGCGCGAAAAATGATTCAAGGGACAAGAGGGCAAACACTCGAAAACTCTGTTCAGATGGAGCGAGACTTTCTCGATGTGATCCGTCGACAGAAAGAAGGCAAAGAAAATCTGATAGATTTGATTGCTTTCTACACGTTTGGGGACGAGATCAACCTACTCTTCCCTTACGTGGAGATGAACCTCCATGATTTGCTGTATCACGGCCGACACCCGCCCAACTATACGCACAGGCAGTTTCCTGATGATTGGATCAGTTCCGGCATCAGAGGTATGGCTCAAGGCCTACGCACGATCCACCATCCGCAAATGACGTTGGATAATGACAGGGAGATCGTCGGATTTCACTTCGACCTCAAACCAAGGAATGTTCTCATTACGTGGGACGGGACCTTTAAGATCACTGACTTTGGCCAAGCACTCATCAAAGTCGTTCGCATTGGCATGCAGCAATACGGAGGAGATGACTATCGTGGAGGAGATCCAGAATACGCTCCCCCTGAATCAATGCCTTCTCGCCATCTCGTCGAATCTCGTCATGTGGGCTACGCCAGTAATACCTCCAACGAACGTCCTGACTTTCGTGATCTCTTCAAGTATGACATCTGGTCTCTAGCTTGTATCATGGTCCAGTTATACACCTATGTATGTCTTGGTAAAGTCGATGCAGTGATAAGGTTCGACGAGGATCGCAGAATGCATTCCCCCGGAAGCGAAGTTGCCCCATATCATGTCGACGGGATGGTTGGGCCAGACCTCAATCCAGCAGTGGCGGCACAACTTGACAAGATTTTGGCTTATAGCTTGACTGTTGAATCAACAGCTTTACACACATACATGGAAGAGCTTGTTACGACAATGACGCAAATGCTAAAAATCAATCCATCAGACCGACCTACGTCTGGCGAAGTCGCGGAGCGCCTTACCGTGCTAGTGAACGATTATCTGGCTGCGAGGAACGACCCCAGCGGTGTGCTTCTGGCGGCAAACAATGACGACCTTCGAGATATTCCTCCAGGCTATGTCGAGGTTGCAATGGACACGAACGGCACCTCGTTCGTGTCGCTGGAAGGAGTCCGGATTGTGGCGTCAGATTCCCCTCAGAATGCGGAACTCCCATGCAGGTTGAGGCTGTTTCACCAAAAGGGTGGTTTTTGGATGAAGATATGGTTCAAAACCCCCTCCAAGCAAGATGTCCTTTCGAAACGGCTACCTGAGGGGGAAGTTCGATTATTACATTCAGCGCTCCTCGACGGTGGAAATCGTGGCCATTGTCGAATCTTGAGGTCGGGCGCTGACTGGTTCGAGACGGATTTGTACTTTGAGAACGGGTTGCTTGACTTTCACGCAACCGTTACCCAGTATACCCCTCGATCCTTCGGAATCATCGGCGGCGGCTCTAATGATGAAATGCGGCAATGTTACAGTCTGAGACACCCTGTCACTGTCTCGGCTAGGCGTGACTTCCCCAGAGAATTGTCGAAGATTCGAGACGGCATCGAGGCGAGTTCGATTCAAAAATGGAAAGGTCGGCGACTCACTTACCTCGATGGGAGAACCGGACCTCAGCGTGATGTCGGGCTCAGGCTTATGATCTTCTTCCAAAATCCTGCAGCGGTCTTGCAAATTCCGCTCAGATCTCGCCTGGGTAAAGTTGAAGTTGAACGCCGAGGCGCTACCACCGTCATCACCTTCCGCGGCCTCTCGAGGGAGAAGTTCTTTACGCATGCGGAGAAGCTCGAGAGCGCGGATAACCGTCATCTACAGCTACCGATCGGATCGGCACATTATCCCTTGGGGGATGCTTACAGGCAGCGGGACAATAACACTTGGGAAGTGAAGCTTGAGACCAGGCACGAAGAAGGTGAGACGCCACCATATCGGTATGATTGTTCCTAAGCTGACTGAAGATCTACAGTGGTTTCAGACATTGCAGCGCTCATCCAAGAAGCCCGCGATGGCGGGGAGATGATATCCTGGAGCGATCCAAACGTTGGGCCAAGACGCATCTCTAACCGAAGCCGCAGTTCTACGAGCAAGAGTTAGATTGCCTGTCGACCTGTCCACACAATAATGATCAGACGATGTTGGTGAACACCGGTGTGTCCGGACACACTGCCTTGCCGACCTTCCTCCTCCCTAAGACCTCGCAGATAAGAAGGACCGAGAGTGCGAGCAGGATCAGTGGGAAGGCTATGATGACCCACAGCCACACGTCCATGCTTGCCACAATGTGGAAGTTTCTGTCCTCGTCCACCGAAACGTAGCCCATCTGCAGAAAGTCCTGGCCCCGAGTTAGCGAGGTGAACACCCGACAAATGGAGCAGTCATACCGCTGCGAATGAGGCAGGCACATATATCAGGGCCACGATCGTGAGCACCTTCACTATCCGAGCTTCGTGGGAGCTCTTTGATGTTAGTTCAACCACCGCCCCGGTGCTAGTGCTTGTCGCGGTTGCTATCCTGTTGTTGAGTTCGGAGTTTCGGAAAGCAATGATGTCTCGCAACTTCTAACCATCAGCGATGAGTCCAGACAAGACGCGACTCAGTGTCAACCAACCTGACGGGACAAGTTGTTCCCGCGAGCCAACAACGACCCCGCCAGCTGTTGGAGGAAGTCGTACTCAAGCTGCACGGTTTCGGCGAAAGCAAGAAAGGCGTCACGACGCTCTGCGCTCTCATACCTGCGTGCGGCGTTCATCATGCAGTATATGATTTTGGAGTTCAGGCCCAGCACATGCGACATCCTCAACAGCTGGTCGACGAGGTGCGTGAGTTCCTTCATCGAACTTATGCATTGCTGGACCTTCTTGGAATCGCCGGCCGTCTCCGTCTCGATCGAGAACATGACGAGGACGTCGAACTAACGGCCGTTCATCAGACGCTACACAGACCCTGCAGGAGCGTGGGAAACTCACCAGCTTGGTGATCTGCTCGTCATAATAGTTCAGAGCCTGGCGCCAGTCCTCTGTCCCGCACGACATCCAGACCTTTTGCACCCCGAGCCAATCCGCCACCACTGAATCTCGAGACTCTGGGCCGGTGCTGAAGTTGTGCTTCAGGCGGTTGGTGACCTGGGGAGGCGCCCTGATGAGTATATTTGTGCTCGTCCGCGTCATGCACGAGAAGTTCTGGTAGACGAGGGCCTGGCGGATGGTCCATGGGTGTTGGGCATTTCCGTCGTCGCGCTGCATGTATTTCCACAGAAAGCAAGTTTCTAGCGTTCCCCACAAAATAGAATCAGCATTTGACATAGTATTTTCCCTCGCGGGTCTTCAGGCGGCTGGGTACCTAAACTCTGGCGTCCCTGAAGCCCGTCCAAGTGCTCCTTGATGTCATACGCCGCGAAGCCCTCGTCGCGGGCAAACTCTCTCTCGCCGAACGCGGTCAAGTGCTTAAGAAAGGCGGGAAAGACGTGCAGATGTCGCAAGATCGAACGCATGCTCGTTTCCGACAGCATCAGGCGGCCCCAGCCGAACGTAGGATTCAGGAGACTGTCATCAAACCAGGTTAGAATAAATCGCCACCTTTCCCCCAGTGCTGGGTCCACGTCCAGCGGGTAGCAAGCGAGGAAGTGGTCGGCAAGAGATCAATGGGACGTACAAGAAGGTGGATTTGGGCGACGGCACCGCTCCGGTTAACGAGTCGCGGCTCTTTTCGATCTCGCGTGAAGCCTTTTTCACATCGCTTGTCAGTTCTCTTCTCTGTGCATGTCTGAAGCCAGTTTCCCGAGCATCGCCCCAACCACCAATCACAACACCGACACGGGCGGGGACTCACATTGAGGTATTCCGTGACGGCGCGGTCGTTCTCGAGCACGCAGGTTCTGAGCCCTGCTGGGACGAACGGGTCGTCAGTCGCTGTATGCATGCATGTATCCGCAGACGAAAGGTCGGATCGGGCCTCGCCTTCCGGCTCTCGTTTACGTACCTGTGTCGTCGACTTCTCCCACCTGCACACGAAAAGGCCCGGTGCCGGCTGGGGAGAAGATCCGCGGGGCTGCGTCGTCAAAGGCCCTCTGGGTTTCCTCGACCGAAGCACCGAACGCGCCGGGGATGGAAGAATCCGCTTCGGGCCAAGGTAGTGGTTTCTCGTCCATGGTTTTCGGTTACAAATGATCGGCGAAGGGGGGAGATGATGGCGAAATTGCGAGGAGCTCCAGGATCTATCATGCACAGAGAGACACGCTGCAGCGAGATACAATGCGGAAATAAATCAGAAGTCATGGAGGACAAAGCAGGCGGCTGGACGTCAGGCTGGCGCCATGGAATTGGAAAAGAGGGCTGTGGACGGGGCAGACGGCAAGGCTGAATTCCATCGGGTCTAATACCGATTAGTTTGTGATGCATAGCACGTGCAAGGCTCTGCTGGTGTCTGGGCATTGGACTGGTACATGTCGATGTATGGGTATTGTGAGCTATCAATGACTGGCTGAATGTGAGAAGGCTGCAGCCAGTGTTCCCTCTCTGGAGTGCTCAAGAGCTTGCGCCTCACTATTACCACGAAGTATTGACGAGGAGTGAGGACCTCGTTGACACCGTCCCTTGATTAACAGACTTCTAGGTCGACCCGCCGCAGTGTCCCGCATTATTGCTTCCTACTACCGACCACTCGACCCTGCTGATAAAACGGGGCCTGGTAACGATGGGGGTTGTCGCCTAAATGGTTACATATAGGGGAAGGGAGAGGGCCCGAGATCCGGAGAGTCGAGAATTGGTTATCCTGTAGCTATGTAGATTCCCTCGAGGCGCAGGAACCATCCCTCCTTCTCCTTTACCCTTACCATGAATCAAGTTCCATTCCCATTATCCCGCCCGCCCAGGTATGCAAAAGCGCCCCTCCCCCTCCTCGTTCACAATAGTGCAGTAGTAGTAGTAGGTACAAATCCTCCCAAACCCCTCCCGCTTTCCCAGCGCCCCAGAGATTCCTCGTTCTGTCTCTCTACCAAGCATCCACAAGCGTGACCCCCGAGCGCTGCTTGATCTCCCCGTGCTCCGTGACCGACAACTTCCTCGCCGCGGTGACTTCGTACATGGTGCTCGCGCCGACCTTGATCGGCTGGCCGGGCAGAGCAGCGAGCGTGTCAGTCGTAAAAAGTCATAGAAGAAGAGAACAAGGGTCCCCGCGATGCACCGATAAGGATGAAGGGGGTGGTAAAATGGAAAAACTCACTTTCCAGCGGTATTTGTTTCGTCCGAAGAGGCCGTCCAGGTACGTCACCAGCGCGGACGCGCTGATGTTGTACTTGACCAGGCTGACTTGATCCATTCCTTCTTCTTTGTCTTTTGGGATTGGTACGGCGCGGCGCGGCTTGGCTCAGCGGTGCATGAGTACTCGTATGAGTGTGAGCATCTGCGTGGGCGTGGGCGTGAGGCCTCCTGCAGTGCAGGGCAGGGCAGGGAGAGAGGGTTGGACTGTTCCGGTTGGATCGCTATAGGGTGTTGCTTGTTTGTAGTTGCGCCTGAGGATTATCGGGGGATTGAATAGATGGACACGTGGAAATCAAGATAAGATATGTAGAGATCGGGAACAGTGGCATATGCTGGGTAGATGGTCTGGTCTGGTGTCCCGTTGGAAGTGGTCGTCCTGTCCGCTCCTCGATCCCAGCCCGTACTTGTACTCCGTACACCCTCACCTTTTAATATGTGCATAAAGGCGGATAGATGACTCCCAGGGGCGAGATGGGGGTTCTGGAGATGGCCAACACACCCCGAAGACCCCCCACAGGCGCCATCACTGGTGTCTCTGGTCGCGTGGCCTTGGGAGCGTGGCCGCTTGGGCCTCACTTTGCTGAGTTGGGGGCTGGGTTAGGCGAGGCGCCAGGTTCGCACGCTGGTCGCTGGGTTGCTGGGTCGTGCCGCCGGCTGCAACTAGCCTCACTGAACTATCGACGCCAGAACAGGGCGCAGTAGGAGGGGGAAGGAGGCTAGTGTGAGGCTCAGCACCGGGGCGTGTGTAGGGAGTACCACATCCATTCTCGACGCCTTCTGCGACTAACTTATGGGTGGGTGGGTGACTGATGGATTGATTGTGTAAAGTAGAGCCTCGATCTCCTGACCGACCTCAGGACTCGACGGGCAGAATAACCTGACGGTTGCTTAGATGAGAGTATCTAGTAAAGGCATGTGATAAGGCCAAGTGGATAAATCAATGGCATTAATCATTCTCTGGAACAGTGCTGCCTATCTCTAGTCATACAACCACCCTCTGTTCTGTCTTCCGCGCTCTCTCAGTCATCACTACTACTCCGCCTCCTCCGTCTCAAATATCGCTTCTTGAACTCGTGCCAGGCATCCCCCCATCCGTGCCGGAAATCGTGCCACCGTTCCACCGGGTGGCTCCCGCTGTTGTTCACAAACAGGCTCGACCCGCCTCCGAGCCAGTACAGGATGCCCACCTGCGCGTCCTCGTCGCTCCTGTCGAACGCAATGTCGCGCCGCCTGCCAAACCGTCGCACCTGTTCCAGCCGCCAGTCGTACCCTTCCCACTTGCTGATGGTCGGGCGCACGCCGGCGTACTGAGTCAGGCACCACTGCCAGAACGCCTGCAGTTGTTGGCTCGAGCCAAAGACCGCCAGATAGTAGCACGTGGCCAGGAGCATGACCCCGAAAGTCGTGGCGGGGAGGACCCAGCCTTGCAGCGCATCCTCCTCGTCGAGAGCCACAGGGTAGGGAAACGTCAGGTTCACGCTGGAGCCCGAGTCTGTGCAGGTCAAGGTCCTGCCGTCCGTCGAGTTGGTCCAGGTGCCTTCGGTGGGGAATCCGTCTTGGTCGCGGTAGGGAGGTATGACGCTGAGGATAATCACCCACAGATTCGCCAGTCCGTACAAAACGCAGAAGAATGCGGGCACAAATCGCCACCAACCCCTCCAGTTCCTCAGCCTCAGATCCCATTCCCACCCGTTGCCTTCTCCCTGCGCATCCACCCCTGTGTCACTGTTATGGTCTCTGCTGCTGACTTCTTCGAGGTGCCGTGTCCTCGACGGAAGTCGGAGAACGGCAAAGCCCATGACGGTCAGGATGATGCAGTGTGCATAAGTCTGGAGCAACCCGGGCATACTGACTGATTCCAGGACGGTTTTGATTGATGCCGACGCCCCAATCAGGACCGTCGTCATGATCCCGTGGAGGACGAGACCTCCTCTGGGCGCGAGATACTGGTCCAACGCTTCCACATGGCCCCCAGCCGGGGAGTCGCTCTTCCAGAAATCCGACCACGGGAGGATATTGCCTGAACCTATGCTCTGCTTGATGCGCGAGAATGTGTAGATGATCGAGTTGAGGCTTCCGAAAGAGGAAATGGCAATGAAAACCGACCATGCCTTGTATGCCGCCTCGTTGTTGCCGAATAGCATCGGGGTGTAGTTGATCGCGACAGGAACAAATGGGATAGCCTTGAGAAAGGTCGCCACCAACGCAATGTACAAGATGCTGACGACCGTGACTGCAAAAATGAACCCTTTGCGCAGCGTCACAGGGCTCTGAGGGTCAATCTCGCCAGCGACAAACGTCGCATTCTCCCATCCTTCGTAGGAGAATATCACCAGCAGAAATGCTTTCGCCACTTGGATCTTCGACATGGTTGCCTCAGGCGGGCCACATTCTTGGAAACCTGCTCCTTGGTACGTCTCGACCTGTATAGCGTGCCAGCCAGCACAGAGCACAACCAGCAGCAAAAAGATCTTGACGGCGGCCAGAATTTGGTTGAGCACTCGACCCGACTGAGGGGAGAAGTACTGCAAAAGACACAGGATGAGGAGGACCAGAAATGCAATCACCCGGAGGAAATCGCGATCCGGATCCTCCTGTGGATTTCTCGCGAACAGCAGCAGGCGCCCGATCTGCAGGCAGTTCGTGGCAGAATTGAAGAACGCGACGAATAAGAACGCATACTGCACGTATGCATACAGGCCGTCTCCCAGGAACCGTCTGATCCATGAGCGCCCTCGGCCGGACGTCAGTTCATCGAGCTGCAGACTCCTTGGTTAGCCAGGACCCAAAGTACTAGTTGTTTAGAGCATATTCGAGAGTTCCACTTACGTATACAAGTTCCCCGCCATTATAGGGCATGACAGTAGAGCATTCTAAGTAAATCAACATACTGCTCACGAGTCAGCGTTTGTGTCTTGGTTATTGTTTCTCAGCCTTGCACGAGTTACTCACCTGATCAAGGTGTAGATTGAACCTATCGCCCACAGCGTCATCGTAAGACCCTTGTCGCCGGTGAGTACTAGCACGGTAGACACGTTGGTATAGATGCCGGTGCCAATCATCTTGTTGACGATTAAACTGAACACATCATAGGTCCCAAGCAGAGGCGCGTGTGCAACCGGCCTCGCCTGCGGCGGTTCGTCGCCGTCCAGCGACGGGCTGCGAGATCGCAGGTTGGTCATTTCGACGCCATTCGGAGCGTGCGGCGCCATGTTTACAGAAGGCCTCGGTGGCCCGAATGCGCGGGACGCACAGCCCCAGACCAATCTTATCGGGGGGCTGCTGTCACTGTAAAGTATCGAAGATGACTTTGTGCAACTGTAGACGAGGACGTAGCATGCAAGGCAAGTAGAACAGGCAAGTAAATACCGTCAGGCAGAAAGGAGTAGGGAGACGAATAAGGATGGGGAGATATCTGTGTTATAGAGGAACCCGCTCACAACAAACTGGGAACGGCGCGTGCCAATACGAGTAGACTAGGTAGACAAGAGTGCCAAAGTGAGGCGTTGGCCGCGGTTTCGTCTCGTCAGGCTGAGCCAGACCTCCCAGGCCATGGCGCCGACCATAGTGTGGGATAAGCCCTCTTTCTCCCTACCGGATCCTTGATTTGGTGGAGGCTGTCCGCCGTTAGACGCCCAGGGAACGCCAGCGTGTGTGCCTTGCGACGAGCGTGCACGCTTGCAATCAAAGAGGAGTAGCAGATATGGCGTCTTCTTCTAGAAGGGTGACTCGTGGTCGGCTGGCCAGGATCCTGACTAGCCACCTGCCGGACCCAAGAAGTGGATGCGCTACACCGGTTTGGCGGATCCCGCCCTCGTCATTGGACTGTTGCTTGGACCAATTCACCAGGCATCCAGAAGCCTTGGATCTTTGTGTAGATTAGCTGCGCTCTAGACCGTGACTGCTGCAGGCTGGGGTAGCACAGAACATGCGGCTCGGGGCAGTGCTGATAAATCCAAATGGTCGCTCGAAGACGCGGGCAACAGCACGGCGTTCAATAGGTACCTAGGGATTCCCTGTTCGTACCTCTTCCGAGGGCATTGGCCGCGACACTGCGATTGAGCGCAACCTGGGGATGAGCTTGAGCTTGGAATTCAGAGACTTGCATAACCGGCATGCGACAAGCATGAGAAACTAGCCAGGTGAGCACGTCCTCGATGGTGGTGGAAGGACAGATGCGCTGGTTAAAGGGGCTGGGCGTCGACTGCGGCTGAATTGGGTGAAACCGCCAAGCCGCCAAGCCGATCCGTATCTCCACGTGATGCTCGGCACCGGCCGGAGGTGCAGGCTCGCGGCGAGCCTTGTCCCGACGAGGCTGGAAACCCAACCCAATGGCGTCACTGTGGACTGTTCCGACTTCTCAGACCGTTAACACGTTATCAATCGGTTGATTGTCAACGTTCCGGCACCAGTCTCCGTTCCAGACGAAAAGGTCAAGGACTCGAAGAAGGATATATGACTATCGTGAAGCTTGGGTAGGGTCCGCGCTTATCAGGGGCACCTTTCTTCAGAAGCCAGCTGAGCCAGCATAAAAATTCCTCCGTCACCGGGAGCTGGAGATACACATACTACGACAGGAGACTATATCATGTCCCCGCCAGACCTAGACATGCAGGCCCTCCAGCGACTCAGAACCCAATTCTCCCAAGCACTGAAGGACTTTGCTTCTTCGTCGTCATCATTCCGGGTCTTACATTCGATTCCACCCCCTCCCACGGCCCCGACACCGTCAAACCCGATAGTCACCAAGACGCTCTACCTCCTCGACTCGAGTTTCAACCCGCCTTCAAAGGCGCATTCAAGTCTGGTCAAGACGGCGTTGAGATCCCAAGATGCGAGCCCCGCACCTAGAGACCCAACTCCGAGGGTCCTGTTTTTACTGGCCACCGTGAATGCGGATAAGAAGCCCAAGCCGGCCGACTTTGAGGATCGCCTTGTCATGATGACTTTGGCCGCCGAGGATCTACGGTCTGGATTTACATCCGAGTCTACGACACCTGAGACGCCGGCCCCGATCATCGACATTGGCGTTACGAAGGAGCCCTATTTCGTCGACAAGGCCACCGCGATCGACGCGAGCGGCCTCTACCGCCCTCCAGGGTATGTTCCTCCATCGACTCCCTCCGAACTAGGAGAGCGAGAAGACGGGGTGGTCGAACAGATCCACCTCACGGGCTTCGACACCCTACTCCGGATCTTCACCCCAAAGTACTATCCCAACAGCCACCCGCCGCTGTCCGCCCTGGAGCCTTTCCTACGAAGACATCGCCTGCGGGCGACGATACGCGTCGACGCAAACAGTCCCTCACAGAACCTCAAGGACGCGCAAAAGACTCAGCCAGACTCGAGTCTCAGCGCTAGCTCCGAAGCCCCAGACCTGACGACGATCGCCGGCCAAGAGGCGTACCTGGAGGGCATCAAGAACGGGTCGTTGGAGAAGGACGGTCTCAAGCGGGAGTGGGCGGAGAAGGTCGAGCTGGTGGTGGATGACTCCGGCGAGACCGAGGGCGTGAGCAGTACCAAGATACGGAACGCAATGAAGGATGGGGACTGGGATGAAGTCAAAGGGCTGGTAGGGCATCGGGTAGGAGAGTGGATTAGACACCGGGGTCTGTATCTAGAGGGGGAAGAAAGGTGACTGGGAAAAGTCGTGAAAGAAAAGGCCTCGAAGTCGCCCCCTCCCCGGCTGCAGAGAGCTGCGTGGAAGTGCTTTTACCAGCCCTGTCCGTAAGAAAGAAAGACCAATTCACCGTGCTTTAAAAATCTTTCTCTCTTGCCCTCGCTTTCTTGTCTACCGAGTAGCCCAGCGTTCCTGGAGCTGCCTCCTTCCAGAAATCACCAGCCAATCCCAGCTCAGTCCAACCGCCGGAGGATAGTCCATCGGCTCACGGTTTGGAGGCTGATGATTTTTTCATGATAACTTCGGCCAGACGACGAGGGGAGTTCAATTCCTAGATTCTCCATGTTGCATGGCTGAATGAGGGGGGGGCAACCAGGACGTTCCATGGCTCCGGCGAATGGAAATTTTGCCTCCGATGCATAGTGCAGAAATCGCAGAATCCCAGCCCAGCATGTTGGCCCAAATTCGGCGTGTGGCCCTTTATCGATGCGTCTAGTTTCCACTGCCTCTGCACGAATTTGGCTGTAGAAGGTCAGAGATGGAAACAACGAGCAGTGATGCCTGGAATCTGCGGCCGGCAGCGGCACACTTAGTCTGGATGTGGCCTCCTAGGACGACCAACGATTGGTTGCGAGAGGGACAAGTGTGAAGGGAACAAGTGGGAAGGCTCTGGAGCTGCATGTAGCTGCGAGGTGTAACGAGTAGAGGCCGTTTGGAAGCTTAAGGAAGTACATCCCTCAGAGCGGTTGCAGCGCACAAACCCAGAGCGGCGTTTCTACTTTGAACTCCCCGGTGGACATTGGTGACTTTGGAGAATGGGCAAAAGTCTGATTGGACGAAAAAAGTGAGGCGTAGGCGAGACGGTAGTGACGCAAATTAATCAACTACTGCACGGTTTGCATTGCGCTGGGTACCTCGCAGGTGAACGAATTGGAAGACAGTTGGAGCCGGTTTCTAGGGCCGAAAGGCTGGTGAGGCTTCAGTGCGCGTCCCGAAATTTGTATACTTGCCCGTTATTGGTCTCAACCACATTCAGCCCATCGAAGTCGATTACTTCTACCTTAGAGGTTCATGGCGAACTGGAAATCTATACATTTCGCATGGCCAAATCTTTCCTTCTGACAACAAAGCACGTATGGGTATGGGTATGGGCGTCAGGCAAATCTCTACGACTGCCGCTACTGCTCTTGCCGGAATACAGGCCACAATGTGAGTCTATAAGAGTGTGTCGACATGGCCCTCTGCCTCCGGTTCAATTTCTGTCCCCCAGATCACACTCCCCATCGTCAGCCTCGAAACTCATCCCAGAAAAGAAAGAGAGAACCGTCCGTGTTGTGTCGCTAGAATGGCAGCCGAACTCGTTTGGACCATCGTATTCGGACTCACCGCAACCGTGATTGGCCTCGCGACCATCTGGCAGAACTTTCGAATCGCGCATGTCAAGGTTGCGAGTATGTTGCCCAGCCCACCGCCGTGGGGACCAAGCTGACGCCCTCATGGTTCCGCAGAGCCCGCCATACCGTACGTGGTACGGGTGGGGAGCATAGACGACACCCAGCCTTGCTGTCCCGAGTAGGTGGAAGCCTCGCTGACATTTGTGAAAGGATGTTGCTGACCCAAGGGATAGGGAGCGAACGTTGACTGAAGAGCGGGACCACCTCGCATAGCCAGAGAAGACCCCATCAACCGAAGCAAGAAGGATCACCAAGCATTCGCCGTAGAGACACCAGAGGAAAAGCTGAAACTACCCACGCTGATGCGGAAAAGCTGTCAAAGAAAGTGAACTTCGGAACATGGTCCAAGTGCAAAGCCATCATCTCTCAAGCAAGAAAGAGCAGTCATAGGAAGAAAGTGCAAGTGTGTCCTCAGGTGCACCCAACACTTGAACTTGGCCGCTCCACATCAAAGGATGAAATCTTGGGACAGAGATATATCAAGTCGCCTCTTTCTTATATTCTCTTTGAATGGCCCAGAATCATGTCCAGGCATATTGCTGATCATATGTCTTCTCACACCCCCATGTCAAACCCAAAAAACCCAAATGCAGTGATAAAAGGACATGGCATTTTCTTCCTCCTAGTTCCCAGGCTCAACCTTGCCGCTGCCCTGTTGCAGCCCCGTGACACCTGCTCCCGGCTTACCGTCACCACCAGCAGGTTCCGGCGCAGGGTCCGTCCTCTGCAGACCCTTGGCACCCTGATCTGCCCCAGCCTTGTGCATCTGCTCGCCCACCTCGCCACTGGCTGTGGCCCGAGAACTGGTATCGCCGCCTGCTTCTTTCTTCCCTCCGCCCACGGCGGTCTCGCTGCTGTGTGCAGGCTTGGGGGCCGAACTGCCGTGAGAGGTGTCACTGACCTTCTTGCCGTCCGGGGTCAACCCGAACACGGCACTGTGGCTGCCAGGGGCGGCGGTGCCGGACAGCTTGTCGGTGGGGTTGGGTTCGCCGACGAGGGCCGGGTCAGGGCCCTGTTTGGGGGATTGGACGCGGTCGAGGTCCTGGGAGGTGCCTTGTTGGTCATTGCTGCCGCTGTTTCCTGCCGAGACGGGCTTGGAGGGCGTGTCGGTTGCGGCTGAACCCGTGTCGTTACTGGTGGGCTCATCATTCTTGTGATGACCGGGGAGATGATGGCTAGAGAACAAGAGTCAGCTGTCCGGGTCGCAACGATATGGTGCAGGAGTCCTCTCATACTGAGTGTGGTGAGTTTGGTCGTCTGAGGACTACATGGTTGTCAGTTAGGTCCTGTCAGTGGGAGAAGGGTGGTGAACTCACCTCTTCCTTGTTATACCCCAGAACGTGGTTGATGGCGTTCTTTGCAGCTTCCATCGTGGGCCGACTTCTCTTACCTCGAGCTCAGGGTGATGTGTGCGGTGGGAGGCTATACAAAACAACTCTGTCTTTCGTCGTGGGTGTGACTTGATTGCAGGTAGATTCTCTATGACGAGAAAGGTATCCAGGGAAGGGAGGGGAGGATCACGGACAATATATGAACTTTACGGTTGAGCCCCCCCTCCCCTTAAGGGTCCTGGTGTTCGACGATAGCGACGTGACAGTAGGTGCAGTGCCTTGGGGACGATCCATCTTGCTGGGAAGATCTGACGACATCACTGTGCGTCATAGCTTGAGCCCGCGATGCGTTGCGATGTAGCGAGGGAGGTAAAGGGTGCAAGCAGGAGCTACGTCTCTCACGTGGTGGTGACGCTGGTGACGCTGTTTTGGGGGCTGCATCACCAATGCGGGGCAAAAGGGTGGCGGTTGGTGGCGGGGAGGGAACCCCTACCAGATTACCAGGTTATCCCTAGGCACCTAGGTAGCCCACTAATAGGTAAAGAGCCCCGGCCGCTTTGCGAGCGAGCCACTGGTTACTGCACGGCACCAACGGATACGACGGGGCCCAGGTCATGCATCCACCCATCCACCAATCCATCCCAGCTGACTGAAAGCCAAGTGCCATACAAGCTCGCGAAGAAAGGTACATATCCAACACCGTGTGGGGTTCGCAGTGCCGAAAACTTGGAAAAGGCCGATCGATCCAAAAGCCTCGTCGGCAAAAGAGGCGTGGAATCGATAGGGAGCATGAGAGGCAAAACGACTGGCAAACCACATCACATACACAGTCATCGTCATCGTGCAGTTTGCGACCACTTATCATTAAGATACACGAGTACCTAGGTACCTATAGCTAGCTATGTACAGATAAAAATACAAAACCAAAAAAAGGTGATATTGATTGATAGTTCATTTCAATTGTCATGGCGAGACTGACCAAAAAAAAAAAACATCTGGCGAAGCTGGTTCACGTCGTGGAGTACTGTAACAGCGTTGAAATACGTCTCTCTAAACATCTTTTCCATCTCCGAGCGAAGTCCTTCTCCAGGAAAAACAAATGCTGACAAAAAGGTGGGTTTTTGTACAGGAAAGCAAATACATAGCTCTGTCTCTCTCTCTCCGTGGGTATATCTCCAGCGCCGCCCCTCCCCCTCTGGTCAACTAATGGCCCGCAGTTGGTCTCTTTCTCCCTCTCCAATCTCCGTGCACGACTCCTCACTCCCGCAGGATCCTCGTGTGCGAGCACCTCATGGCTTCAAGCCCGTTGGAGCAACATACTTGGACATGGTCACGAACCCGGAGCTTGCCCGGGCAATCCGTGTGTCGGTGCCGTTCCCAAACCCAAACAATGCCGAGGTGGTGGTGGTGGTACTGGTGGTGCTGGGGGTCGAGCTCGTCGACGAACTGGACACCTCAAACGCGGCCACGGGCGCCGGCGACGTCACGGTGACTTCAGCCGCGACGGGCTTCTCCTCGCTCGGTGTCGCCGTGACGGTGACGGTGCTTTGCGACACCTCGGTGACGGTGACATATTCGATGCTGCAAGGACCTCCGTGGCCGGCGCCTGTCTCGACGGGGACCATCGTGACCGTCTCGGTGACGGTGGATTGCAGAGTGATGGTGGTTGTGGCTTCGCTGCCTGCAGGGGCGTCTGTGGTAGCCGCGGCGACCTCCTTATTGTCGCCGGATCCCTGCTGGCTAGCTGGAGCGGGAGCTGGGGCTGGAGCTGGGCCCGGGCTGCCGGAAGGTCGAGTGATGGTGGCGTAGATGGTGCTCGTCAGAGTCAACGTCCTGGTCAGGTGCATCGTGGTCGTGATCACGGATGCCGACTCTCCCGCGCCCATGGTCAAGGTAAAGGTGGTGTCCTCGACAGTGGTGCTCACAGCAACTTCTTCGCCAGATGAAACGGTAGTAGTTGACACCGTCCATTCTGCCCACTCCGACCAGGCTATTGGCGAGTTCGTGGTTTCTGCAGCTACAGGTGAGCTGTCGCTGGACGTGGCATCAACCGTCGCCGCAGCCACGGTGAGGCCGGTGCTGTCCGACGTTGACGTTGTCTGGTCCGCCAATGATTCAGTGCTGGTGGTAGAAGTAGTAGTGGGGGTGATGACTTCCACAACTGCGTCAATGGATGTGGTGGTCGAGGTCGAGGTCGAAGTCGAAGTCGAAACAGGATCAATAACCGGGCTGACAGATGTCGTTGTTGAAGAAGTTGTTGAGGAAGACGTGGTTGGGTCCAGCGTCGAGGACGAAGTCGTGACGACGTCAATAAATGGGCTGATGGATGTAGATGTCGAAGAGGATGTTAGCGAAGTCGTGGTGGATGACGAAGTCGTCACAACCTCAATAATCGGGCTAACAGAAGTGGTGGTCGAACTTGTCTCTGACGTCGTGGTTGACGACGATGTCGTGACGGGATCAACAAGCGGAGTCATCGTCGTAGTCGTTGAAGTCGACATCAACGGGCTGGTCGTAGAGGACGAGGTTGTGACGATGTTGATAAATGGGCTGATGGATGTACTTGTGGTTGTCGAGGAAGACACCACTGGAGTCGTTGTGGATGATACCGTGGTTGAGGTTAATGCCGGATCGATCAGACCAATCAATGAGGTGGTGGTGGTGGTGGTGGTGGTGGTGCTGCTTGTAGGGATCTCTTCGACAGTGGCGTGGGTTGTAGTTGTTAGTGGACTGGTTGCTGCTGTCAACGGGCTGGTGGCCGTGGTTTCAATGGCGTTGGACGTGGTCGGTGCCGACGCCTCCGCCTCGGACCAGTCTGACCAGCCTAGCAACGCCCCCAACAAGCCCGTGTCATCCCTCGATAGTAGACGTTTAGGTAGTCGTAAAGGAAACCCGTCAGGCTGGGCCTGTGCTTGCGCCAACGTCAAGCACGCCACCATAAGTGACAGAGTCTGGAAATGCATTTTGGGGAGCTTTTGGATCTCAGTCGTTATTTCTCGTCAAGATTCTTTGTCGTCTTTGTCGCGTCTCGGTGCCGTGCAAAGTTGTCAAAACTTCTTCTGCCTGGGGTTGGAACGGTCTTCGTCTACGTCGAGATCAACCCGCTTTGGTGGTACAAAATGAATGTAGTTTGGGGAAAGGAGTGACGGGGGGTATCGAACCGAAAAAAGAGTGTCTTGACGTCTCTAGGACGTCTGAAGCAATGCTCAAAGGAGTGACGGTGAGTTGATGAGAACACAAGAAGCAAGAGAAGAACAAAAACATGTACTGAAGAGCAGGAATAAAGCATGTAAATGATGGCGGCGAGCGGAGTTGCCATTTTGAGGGTGTCGCATGGCAGTGGTGCCAGGAAATTGTAGGGTCATCGGAAGGTTGCGAATTAAGCAGGCCAACCCAGACATTTGCCCCCAGACGAGAAAAACAGAGCGCAGATCCAGTATGAAACAAAAGACGATGACCGACCCAGGAAGCTTGGTTGGTTGAACAGGAGGGTCGAATAGAGTGTCGCACGATGTGCGAAGAAATACAGGAGGCGGGTGGGGCGTGAGAAGCGGAGGGAGGGAGTGAGATTCGCAACATGATTGGCCCGGTGCCGCAAGGCTAGATGTCCACTTAGCCCCTTAAAGAGTTAGCGTCATCGAGTATCCGACTCCTGAACAAGGCTGTGGGTGGCACTGTGGCACCAAGTGGCTGTCTGCTTCCTTCGTCGTCATATCGACCAGGCCCTCAAACACTCCAGTTCCCCATCCAAGCTCCTTCTCCTCGCTCTGGCCACATGGAAAAGGCCGCCGAGCATGTCACATACCAGCACACCCCCGGCACATGAGATGAAGGCGCTTTGGTTTCAACCGACGTGCCTACCGATCTGTACGGAGAATTACCTCGTCTCCAACCTGCTCGGCGTGTCGGATAAGCGATTAATGCTGGTACGTAATTAGCCTGGAAGCGGATATCGACGAAGCTCAAACCATCGTTCACTATGCGACGCATCCGATCGGTAATCTGGGCAAATGTGTAGCGCGAATAATATGCATATCATTTCGGAAGGCCGCGGTTGGCGTGCGTCTAGATACACGAACATTGGTCGCATCTGAGACGCGTTGCTCAAGGTTTCTCTCTCGTGGTACTTTAAAGCGCGACTTTAAGCCATGTTAAATAAGCGACGACGATCATTTTGTTCCCATTCCTCCTTTTGTTGGATTCTCTCTGCGCCTCGGAGAGAAGAGGATAAGGCTATCTACAATTAACTCGGGCGCCATTTTAGTCGAAGCCTTGTCAGTGCTCCCCTGAGGCTCAGTCCTCTACTTTTGGATCACTGAACAAAGCCTCATCCGCTGTCCAGCTCTGTATTCAGTGTTCACGAGAACAATTCTTCCCCCTATAGCGGACCTATATACACTCTGATCGTCACGAAGGCGTTCACCATCCAATTTCACGAAATTCACGATGCCAATTCACATTGTAAAAGATCCTCAGGGGCATGTACTTGGGGAAATTGATACCAAGGAGAGTCCGGCGCGAGTCCCCTCGTCGTCGACTGCTAGCGACAACCAAAGGGGTCCCATGTCTATGCTCTTGGTACGCTTGGCGACATGAAGGTCCAAGGCCACCTGCAAATGTACATGACCGAGTACAGCGCTCCATAGCCATGACCCCCTTTTCGACAGTAGTATCGAACATCGCATCTACATCAGCCTCGGGGCCGACTGCTGTCTTGACTTCGCATTCTGGTCCAGACTCTATTGCGTTTCGGGGGCATGATGATATCGAAGATGCGAGACTGCGCCAAGGATTTTAAAGGAGTGCCCATTTCGGCTGTGGTGAGTGCAAGGAAAGGATCCGGCAAATTACTCATTCTAGTGTTTGCATGGGACAGGGTAGGTGGAACTTGGCTCAGAAATTATGCCTGTCTTCCTCATATCTATCGATCTAGCATTGATGGGGCTCGCCTTCGTCTGAGGAAGCCATGTCAGTGGTGGGAAAGTTGACTGTATCGAGTGACCACTTACTTTTGATAATCTTCTTCATAGCCAGCACCAAACTCACAGTCATAACAGCAAATCCAAATACAATACATGCCACTGCTGGTATTGTCTTCCAGCTTCTAGTACTGAGCTTGATATAACACAATGGCGGTAAAATATATGCCAGTGCACACGCACTGGTCGCTCCGATCAGCTCGAAAACGGCTCCAAGGTCGCACGTGATCAGGCTGATCGACATGGCGCTGACTACCAGGGCGCTGCTGAAGATCAAATGCCGGTTGGGCTGATAGGGTTCTTCGGGGAACCAGTAGTTGTTCATGACCTCTCTGCAGACAAAACACTCAAGAGGAAGAGTGGTGAGCATGTTGAGCCCAAAGCACAATCGAGCGATCTGGACCACCACATGACCCTGTGACGGGAAATTGTTCAGGACGTTGCCCTTGGTCTTGTCACCGAACGTGAGGAAGCCTGCCAGAGCCATGACAAGGCAGGCAATCAGGGAGATGAAGGTGCTGTAATGGGTCACGGTCGAGAATCGGTCTAAAGTAGGTGTTTTGAGAGAACCGTAGATCAGCAGGGAATTATGGTGGCAGACGAAAGCTAGACAGATTAGTATTCGGCAATCACATGTAGAGAGGAACCGTACCAAATGAAATGACTCCAACGGCCTGAAAGAATCCGTCATTGATGAAGAGCAGGCCTGACAGATTCCCCCGTAGTTCTGAATCGACAATGGCTCCCTGAGTGACGACTGTCACAATGATGATCAGCATGCTGATCAACGCCAATGTAGATGCCTTTGCGAGCTGCGGCCGTTAGCTTTGCCCCCAGTCCCTGCATTGAGAGATGCACACCTTTGCGATATCCCTGTACAGACTCAATGGCCAGCTGATACCCAGAATAAAAAGGACAATGACAGCTCTCCGGTCGGTCAGCAGCCATAGAAATGGGACGTCCCTCAGTCCGGGGATCAATGCTTCGATAACGTGCGGAATAGTATCGCCGACAATGATACAAAACGCTATCATCCCGCCAAATGCAAACGCCCACTGTGCGACCGAAATGGCAACCAGCCCACTGGACCCAAAGCAATGCTGCATGGTGGCCTGAAAGGAGTCGGCTCCTGAAAGTTTGCTGTTGATCACGATCAGACGGATTGTCCAGTCGACGGTGACTGTTAGAACCACCAGCAGTATGATTCCCATGGTCATGCCAGCTTGTCGAAAAGCATATGGCTGACCAATAATCCCGGCACCAATGATTGAATTCGCCATGTTCATAAACGCACTGCGCATCCCACTCTTAGGTCTTGCGTCCGGTAGATGGTCCTCTGGTTGGAAGGATTCGGAGAGAAAGGGAGACTGAGCCGGGGGAGTAATGTCTGTCAAAAGGGGTGCGTGCTGGCTGGGAGAAGTGAGGTAGTCCTCGTCGTCAACCCATTCTTCTGGGACTTGCGTACTCGGGGGCTCTTCGATATCGAACCGCACTCGGTTCGTCGTTCGGGGGGTGCCATCGGGGCGAGGATGGGAGAGGGAGGACTGCCTCAGCGAGGGGGGTCGAGTGTCATTGTTGACTGAGCCGGTCGGAGAGCCTGCACTCCCATTTGGCGTATGCTCTGCAGATGCGAGGAGATGCCTGTAGCCCTCGAGCTTGCCGTTGGCGAGGTCTTGAACAGATCCATTAGAATCTTCGTCATCTGCGGTCATCTCGCACGAATTTCATCTCGCCCGCCGGCCAATTCCAAAGAATGTTGACGAGTGGCTCTTGGGAGAGTAAAGCGGACCAGCTGTCATCCTTCAGTGTTGCGAGGCATACGCAGCCATGCAGGTGGAAAGTGTTTGGACAGGCTCAGCACGTGCTGGTTTGGCGCATTGACCTCCGGTGGCCGATTTGGCTACGGACGAGCATTGGGACAAGACCAGGTCATTTCCCTCCTTACTGTGTCGATGCGCTCTCCTCAACTTGGACTGTCTCGAGGGATGGCAGGTGGGCTAGATGCTCTATTCATTGTATCAATCTCATGTCCCAAATCTACAGTGGGTTGAGAGCATGTTTGATTGCAAGCCTTACAATACACTCCTATGCTTCTGCGAATATATCATACTGCCTCAGCCTTACATGTCCACCCCTCTGGGACTTTGATATCCTATGCTATAGCTCTGTGCGAGAGCAGTGTTGCTTGTGAGCACGCGTCAGCCACGAGACTCCTGCTACACCGCCAGACATCCAATAGTCACCGTCATTGAGAATCGACACACTTGCAGCTCATTTCATAACTTTTATGCAAATGACCCCGCATCCCCCAAAGCTCCAAGATGCTTCCGAGTCCAGATGAAAGGCCAGAAGTGCTGATTGGGGCCTCACGCCATTCGGCATTGGCGCCTCTGTTCTGCATTCTGACCCTCACAGGCTTAGCTTATTGCTGACAATCCGTACCCTAGGTGTGAAGAGGTAAGGAACACGCTTCAAGGATCTGCCAAGGGTCCAACAGACCATTGAGCTTGCGTCAACTTGAACGTACCCAGCACCTACATGAGGAGGGGCTTTGTTCTTTATAAACAATGCTCTCGAACTCGCTTTGTGGGCGAGATCATTCAATGCCAGTCTCTCATGATGGCGGATTTCAAGGATAAGGTAAGCCATTCACTCCATGCTCTCGAAGACCAAAGAAACGTCTCACCTCTCGCTTTTTGGGGACCAAGTCAATGTCTCATGTACACTGATGCACCCTTGATTCATACAGGTCATCGTACTGACGGGGGCGTCCAACGGAATCGGCGCAGCGACTGCTCAATTGTTTCTGGAACAAGGCGCCAAAGTCGCGGCACTAGACATTGTCGACGCCCCAGCCTCAGCTGATGGACAACGGCTTAATGTCAAATGTGACGTCTCTTCTGAGGAGTCCGTCAATGCGGCAATCAAGCAGGTCCTGGACAAGTGGTCCACCATCGACGTCCTCGTCAATGTCGCCGGGGTTATGGATCAGTTTGGTGAGAAAGATTCCCCTCCCCTTGACCAGAGCCCCCTCCTACCCCTCTTTCCAACCTCACTGCCTCCACTGGAAAACTGACGCACCTTGTACCACTCCCAGAACGAGTCGGCGACGTGTCCAACCAGATCTGGAACCGGGTCATGAACATCAACCTCAACGGGCCCTTCAACACGATGCGCGCCTGCATCGGCCACTTCCTGACCAAGCCGACTGAACAGAAGGGCCGCATCGTCAACGTCGGGTCCCTGGCTTCCATCAAAGGCGGCACCGCGGGGGTCGCCTACACGACCTCCAAGCACGCCCTGCTCGGCCTCTCGCGCAACACGGCCTGGATGTACGCCAAGGAGGGCATCCAGTGCAACATCCTGCTGCCCGGCGGCGTGAGCACGGACCTCATGAAGAACAGCAAATCCATCCCGGACAAGGTCGGGATGGACATGGTGATGCCGACCATGGCGACGGCGGTGGGGACCTGTGCGCCGGAAGACATGGCGAGGGCGATTCTGTTTCTGGCGGCATCTCCGGGTGTCAATGGGGCCGAGTTGAAGGTTGATAAAGGGTGGTCGACCGCTTGAGCTGGAGGGAAAATCATCTGGGAGAGGGGTTTCGTGGTGACACGAAAACGCTGAACGGGATTAAATGGCTCAGGGAGCAGTCTCGAGAAATAACGCGCAACCGGCTCAAGGCCGGTTTCGGCAAAGGTGTCAACTCAGCGATATACAGCTCTGGCACCCTGGTGGCACACGGCGGAACGAAAGTCGATACATTATCTGCACATCCCCCACATGTGGGCGGTGATTGTAGGAGATTCATCTAAGACCTCTCATTTGGTGTAGACCACCACTTGGTCGAAAGGGACGGATCAAACTCGGGAAAAATCAGATTAACGGAAATTTGAGGCAAAAACCACAATTGGGATTTTTTTTTCTCTACAGTAGGACTGGAGGCCTATCTTTTCGCTTCGAGCTCTAGAAACTAAACAATAGACTAAAAATGGCTGTACAATGTGCTCTCTCTATCCACACATTTCTCTGTGGATGCTGGAATCTGCTATGCATGCAAACAAAAAGGGTCGCTGCTTTCGTTTTCCTGGTTCTGTTCCTCCCTCTCGTCAAACCTGGAGGGGTGACATGAACCAAACAATAAAAAGGGGGGAATCTTGATTATAAAATGAATCCCACCATGAATGCTAAGGCCATCAACGGCATTAAAAGGCTGAACCTCCTGTCCGTGGCGGCGGCGGCAGCGGAGGAGGACGATGATGAAGATGAAGAGGAGGAAGATCCCGAGTCGCTTGATTCTCCAAAGGGGCTGCTGTCGCCTGCTCCTGTAGACGAAGTCGCTGGCCCATTGGCACCGCTCGTAGATGAGGCAGAGTTTGATTTTGACGTCACCGAGGTCGAGATGGTCGTTTGGGGTTTCGAAGAAGTGGCGGCGCCAGAGGTCGCTGCAGGTGTCGTGGTCGATGCTGACGGACCCGACGAGTGAGCGCTGCTTGTTGCGGACGGCGTCGAGCCGGAGGTGGTCGCAGTGTTGTCACTGGCAGGAACCGCTCCTGATTTCGAGCCAAAGCCGATTCTCGCATTGTCAAAGTCCAAGACCGTGTAGACATTTTTGAGAAACACATCACCCAAGATCCAGTCATTCGGCCCAAACGCCTGATGGCCGATTATATTACTCTGGCAACTTCCACTGCTGCCGCTTTGCTTGCCGACATAGTCCTTGGGAGACACTGAGTACTTCAGACCGGATATCGTGAAATAGACATTGGCCGAAGAGGAACAAGGTATCGTGTAGGTTTCGCCGTTGGCAGAACTGCCAGGAATCAGCTGATGCAGAGCATCGGCGTCCGCGGGAGGCAGCAAGATGTATGATGTCCCAGTGTCGATCATGGCGGTTTTGGATTGGAAGCCCACTGACTTGCCATCGACGCCCGCATCGCCCGCGGCGATCTGCCAGCTGTCGCTGTTGATTGTTTTGGAATACGACAGTTTGCCGTTGAATTTGGACGAGTCAATCCCACCAAAGGTGATCTGTCCATCATTCGTCCCGTCCGAGCTTCGCTGTAGGTGGATGCCCAGCACATTGGACGACAAATGCCCCTTGTCGTTTAACACCTGCATGATCGTCGGCGAGCCCAGCGCGTCCGAGGCGGGTCGTCCAAGTCCCAAGATGCCGTCCATGGGATAATTGTTGAAATCATCTGACGCTGAGGAGGCGAGGCCGAAACCCAGCTCAACAGTGTAGTTGGCCAACTGCACCGTGTCTTTGACCACCACCCCCTCCACTTCTCCAGTGCCATAAGTCATACTCCAAGTTTGAGTGGTTGTCTGGAGCGTGCTCGAATCCTCACTGCCGTACGTATTGTGTATTTGACAGGCATTGGATTTGCAATTTGAGCCCATAACCCAGGTATTAGCCGAGCCGCTATCGATCAACATATACATCTCTTGACCCTTGGACCCAAATTTCACGGTGGAGAAGTAGGTGTAGTCGGCGCCGTCTTCGTTGATTGCCATGGCGTTGGGGACGTTAGGAGCCGACGAGTTGGTGACCGGGAACACATTATTTCTTTTCACCTATGCCGTGGATTAGAAATCTGCAAATCACCCTTTACAAAGCCTTTGACTCACCATTGCTTTCTTGATGTCCATGGTTACCACACCCGAGTCATCGTCGTGCGGAGGCTCCAGGCCCAGAGCAATAAACCTTTTGCTGTTCTCATTTCCTCCATCGCCAGCATGGTAGGGATAGAATGCTGAAACGCAGCTGGATAGCAAGGGCAAGGATAACCAACGACGATGCATGGTTTAGCGGCGTTCTTGAAAATACAAAATCACTCCATTTGCGTATGTCGGAAGCTGTTGGTTTCAAGCCAAAGGAGCCTGTCCAGATTAAGTGATTGCAATAAGTCGATAGTCTCGATTTGGTATCCTGCCCAAGTTCAATCGAGGAATGAAAGAGTGCGATAGGCAATACAGTAGTAGCCAAAGGCAGAGCTCGAAGGATTCTCAATCAAGAGATCCCACAATACAGCTCCGAGATAAAGGCACAGCGATAACACTTGGGTAGTGAATGGCAATGCAAGAACGAGAGAAGCAGAATCCTGAAGAGCATGTCACTGAAGTTCTTCCGAGAAGTTGAGCACTTGGTTCCCACCGCATAACTCTGAAGCCACAGCGTCGCCATGCCAAGTGCATCAGCGCATCAATCCACCAGGGAGCGGGTCATCATCCAGGGGAAAACGCCCGAATGGAGCGGAGGGACCAGTTCGCGTACCTGACGATCGTTTTCGTGCTCACTTCATTGGTCCCTAAGAATGCGCTCCGAAACCGTGGCAGGGCCGCTGGCGTCAGTCACGGCTTGGGCTTTTGGCCCGCCCCCTTGGTGGCTGGATCGAGAACTGCCCGCAGGCTTGTCCTCATGGCCAGGTGTTTTATGTTGAGTACTGGAAAAAGGCAATCCAGAGCGGGGTATGGCGAGATCTTGTCTCTAGATCAGATCTCTCTTGTTACAATCGCAGATTGTTGGAGAAATCCTCAGGCACCTCAGCGACTGGAGGAGCTCGCGCGAGTTCAATTTGACACAGGCCAAGCAGGGTGAAGGCGAGGCTCGAGTGTCTGCGAAAGGGGGGGCAACAGACTGGAATGGCCGGATGCTGGGATGCTGGGAGCGGAGGCTCTTGGGTTTGTGGAGTCGCAGAGCGGGTATCATCTGGTTATGTGGAGTCGCATCAGAAACATTCGGCCGCTGGCACTGCCACCGCCAAACGACAAGTGACAGACAGCTAGAAGCCCCAGGCGGGAAAGGTGCGCTGGGCGCTTGATTAAAAGGAAATATACGTCGTCATCCCCAACCAACGCGAGATAACGTGGTATAGGTCACAAAAGGAGAGAAAGGTACAAACACACAACGCTCGTGCTACAACGCTGTCACGACAGTTGCAACGGCAATGCCATCGCTTCAACCCCCAGCATCAGTTATCGCTTGGCTGTCTTGCCCTGCTGGCCGAAGAGATCGTCAAGGAACCCAGTCCAGATCTTGCGGATCGTCGCTTCATCCTTGTCTTTGACCATGTCCACAAATTGGCGGGCACTCTTGCCCACTGTCTCCGTGAGAGCTGTGAGCATCTCCACCGACAGCTCGGTAGGATGATGGCCATCGTGTACGTCGCTCATGGCACTTGCTGAACCACCTGCAACATCCCCAACACTGAAGATCTGCGGCTTCATAATGGTCTCATAACCTTGTGTATCTTGGTAGCCTCCGGCCGCTGCGTCAAGCTCCGGGTGCCTCTCCAAAATGGCTTCGGCTTGCTCGGACTGGATGTAAGGCAGAATAGGGACTCGGATTGAGGGAGAGCTGGGTCCCCATGAGTCTTCGTGTAGCTTGGGAAGGTAGGCAAAGTCAATGGTGGACGTGTCACCTACGGCCTTGTTGGCGCGAGAGGTGTTGAAGTGTCGCTGGGGTGCGGTCTCAGAGGGACTGATGATGCGGTTAGTTTCAATGCTAGCACTAGGGACATGAATGCGCCGGAACATACCCAGAGACCGGCTTCTTTGTTTGTTCGACGGCAATCCGCTTCATGGCAATAGAAAATGCTCGTGCCTGCAAGCTGTCGTGACCAGCCAGTCGGTCAATGAGCTCGTGCTTGGTGCCGGAAGCCGAGAGCGTCCGTTTTTGGCACTCTTGACGGAGGTCCTGCAGAGTCCATGGCATGTAGGTGCTCTTGTGGTTGGGATCGATGGGTCTCGGAGAGGCATGGACACCAGTAATGTGCAGGCTCCGTTTGGCCGGGGTCGACCCGGCCGTGCGCTGGAGGTTGCGCAGGGCTTTGAAGGAGGATGCTCGAGGAGCTGCCATGGTATTGAGACAATTGTAGACTATAAATTCGACAGAAGTATAGAGATGGCGGAGGGTCGGGGGCGTTAATGAATCGTGTGGAAGATGTTGTGATCGATGTAGTCCTGAGGAGGGTTCATATGCAGGGTTGGGGTGTGGAATGATATTTGAAGGGGGGGGCACCTGGACAAAAGGATCGGTGAAGTGGGAGTGAAATGGCGGTCACCGTTGGGTGTTGGTGATACGCAAGCGGAGGGGGTTCGTCGGTGTACGAAGATAGGCAAAAGGAACAGAAGCAGGAGAACAAAATGTAGCTACGTCCGGGGGAGATGATGATGGCCTTATGAAGCACAGCTTTACGAGTTATCTCATTCATCATTCGGCGTTCAATGGGAGAGGGTTCGCTAATGGCGGGCCAGTGGCTCCGGTGGCTGTCAATGGCTGTCCACGGCCACTAGGCGGCGGGATTGGGGCACCCTGGGCACCTTGGGGGGGATTTGGCCTGCAGCCCCCGGGGCCCTTTAAGCGTTGAGCGCAGCCAAGTTGCAGCTTCGGTCTCCGCATTATTGGCCTCTTGACCGATTTAGGGCGAAAGTGGAGTTCTCAACACCCTCTAACCCTTCCCACCCACGGCAAAGTACCATGCCTCGCATGCATGTTTACTTGTTTTGCGGCTTGTTGCAAGAGCGGTGTACACATTGCCCTCACAAACAACGGGACATGGTGCCGACGACAAATGGCAGACGCAGGGATTGGACAGAGACCATGTTCTGGCCTACTGTCATTCGGCTCATATGATCCTTTTCCAAGAACTTCTTCCACCGGCAAAAGCCGTCCGGGGTATGTAGCTGGGAGGTATCGAACCGCTGTTCCTGGATGCGGCAAAACATATAGCCACTCCGCAGGTTGGACTTCTTGTAGAGGGCCTGCTCGCAAGACACAATACTCCGTCCAGATAATCATATCGTATCTCCTCCGTACCTAGTCCGGATACAATCGTATCTCGTTTTGGCGGTCCACTGGTCCGAATGCGAGCCAAATCCTGGCTTCTCCATCAATCTCTGGGGCTGACCAGTTGCTAAAAATGGCCGGGGGAGTTCGGATTTATCGAAGCTATCGACTCCACCACTGCCCAAAGGATCAAAAAGGGTTCTGAAGCCCTGGGGGCTCGGTGGCGGGCCGGCGCAAGGCTTTGCCATTTTCCTTTCCTTGTCCGACTCTTTTCTCAACACGATTCATTTTGCGCCTTGTGAAAACCGCCGTCCTTATTCCATTGTCCAATTGCCAATTGGCTGCCACTGTGAGGCTTGCTCTTGCGCATGAATTGAGTACGGTGGCTGCTTTGACGAGGGGGATATTCTGGTAAGGAGCAGGTCGCGTGCGCAGGCAACGTCGTTGATGATATCCTTGGAGGTTGCGGTCGCGTCCTGGACAGCTGTTCATGTAGGTATTACACCATTGGCAAGAGGAGGGAGACCTTGCTTTGCTCGGGATAAGATGCTCGGCGAATGTGTCGATACGTGATGATTGACGGTGCTCGCGTGCGTCTTGACTCTTCTTCAGAATGAAAGCCTTGGTACTCTGTCTTTGAGAGAGGAAGGAGCAGCCCATCGTTGTATGCAGACTTGGGAGCTTGAGATCGTCGTTGCAATTGGGACCAGATCAGCACTCCATGATACAACGTTGAGAAGGCTTGACAATTGATTGTCTAGACGGGGGGCAAACAGATCCTTTTCATACCTGGTGAAAGCAGGCGACGCAAAGATGTCTTCGCCCGTTGAATCTATGCCTCGCTACTCACCACCCACCAAAAGCCTTTGTCGGTCGCTCTGGTTTGCCCTCTCGCCACTGCCACAGTCGAAGTTTGCTTGGGTCCGGTCAAATGTTGTGTTGAAACCTCCTTCAGAACACAGAGTTGGTTGTCGTGGACCAGTTCCTGTGCAGCCCCAACGTTGACTGTGCCTCCTCCGAAAACACCTGCGCCCTACCCCGTCGACATCAATTTTCCACGACAACACCACCACGCGACTTCATTATCTTCTCCTCGTTCCCCCTCGTCCAGCATTCCGGAAACCATTGGAAGCAATCCATCACTATTCGCCAAGGTCTTCACACTTCCTTCAAATTCGCCTTGAACTTGCGATCTATTCTCACTTCCTTCTCCTTCTTTTCCACCTCCCCCTCCCCTCCCTCCTCTCAGTTGTGCTTCAAAATCCTGGTGCTGGCGTGGATTCTTCTGGAGAGCCACGGTTGTTCTTACATTCAGCATTCCGGGATTCTGTCTAAGCGGACCCTGGGTCAAGTTTTGTGGAGTTAGTCCTGTCCCTTCTCGCATCATGATCGATTCCCGCTGGCTAACACTTTCAAAGGACCTCGGACGGTGCACCTCTCTGCCCATTTCCTTGCGACGTAGTTACGCTAGAGCCCTTTTGAGATTTTCGAAGCTCACCATGGGGCGCGGACCACGTCGCCACCTAAAGGACGAGGATGATGAATCGGAGGACGAGAATCTGCCACCAATGTCTCCCAATACACAGAAGGAACATCAATTGAAAATGATTATGCGAGTATGTCCATCGTGAAACACTCTTCGAAAGCTTCTAGACTGAATTTACTCTCCAGATGGACCTGTCTGAGAAGAACGCAGATGCGATCAAAACAAGCGACTACTCCAGCCGTCCCCGTCCCTTTGCAGCCTCTTCTATTACGCCAGAGTGCAATGTCGAAGGTACTGAAGCGGCCAGGATTGCAAAAGAGAATAGTGGACCGACGTCTAAGTGGCAGAGTGAGGATGCCTGCTGATATGATATCTTCATGGTCTGACCGTTTCTAGCATTCGGGCAAAGTGACGAAGCCGTTGATGCTCTCTTTACCCAGAAACAGATCAGTAATGGCAATAGTCATCGGCATACCATCGAAGAACAAAAGAGAGAAGAGGAGGGACGTCTAGGGCATAAGCTCAAGCTCGAAGACACCTACAACGACTTTGGCGGCAGTCGACGAGCTGGAAAGAGAGTCGCCTCTCTTCATTCTCGCCCTCCAGCAGCGTGAGCATTCTACCTAATGTTTCTTCAAGTCCCGACTAACCTAGGCAAAGGTCTTCTGCTCACTCGATCCTCACCACGCGTTCATTTTCTGCTACGTCAAAAGAATCAACATTTGGGAACCGCGGTAAAGGAGTCCAGGCCGCCAGGCCCTGGCCTCCGCCAGGCCTTGAAGGTACACCATCTATGGCGATTGCTATGCAGATCAGCCAACCCTCAGCCAAAACCAATACGGTCAAGATGTCTGCCATGTCTTCAGGTTCTCAGGTAGCTGCGGCCGAAGCTGATCCTAAGCGACGTGCTCTTGCTCCTCCAGCGAAGTCTCGTAGCTTTGCCTTGGTGGAGGATTCGTCAAAGTTCATGTCATCTATCCAGGGCAAACTGGCAGCTTGGTCGTCGGGGACACAGACAGAAGCCCACGGGACGTCAACTTCCGCTGCGAATGCTGCTCAAACGACGTGGGCAGTCCCTTCAGCCGTACCTGTTGCTCAAGACGAACATACTTCTGCTGGGCATCTTCACGACTCCTCCATTCGCCGAGTGCCAGTTGCCGAATTCTCCTTCTCTGTGGCCAGTACTTTGGCTCCAGGTAATGTCGCGACTCATACAGACGGTGCACCGAGTCCCGCGGCTCTTTCTGGCTTCTCAACCTCAACTGCAGACGATGGAGAGTCTTTGCCTCAAGTTCAAGCTGTCACCAATGACCTGATTGGGCTTGCTATCGAGGATGCTAGTTTACCCGATACTCATCTCACGGTCGAAGTGCATAGCGGGGGTGGTGCTGCGCAGGCGGGCCCATTATCTCCTAGCGGCAGCATTTTGGACTCACCCATTCTCGATCAGGTCAGCAGCGAGGTCCTTCCAGCCGAGGCTGCTAAAGTTGTCATTGTCGGTGGTCTTCGATATGTCCTCGAGTCGGAGCTGCTGGATCTCAAGGCAGCGGTTGAAAACCAACTCAACAGCACGACCGCCAGCCTGGTCAACAACTCTCCAGCTCTTATAACAGCTCCTAAAGCTGTTTCTGTCCCTCAACCGTTCTTGGCCTCTTCGAAGGTCACCTCCTCCGTCGCTTCTACGGCTGTTCGGCCCTCTTGTCCTGTCAATCCGTTTGCTCCTCGCGAGCCATTGGCGACAAACGATACCAACATTGCGGCAGCACAAGTCTCCTCTTCCAATTCCAACAAAGATTCAGGCGGGCCGTCTACCACAGCGAAGTCAGCCTCTCGACCTTCCTCAGTTGTCACAAGCAATACGACTATCATTTCGAAGTGGGCTGATGATCCATCCTCTCGTCCGACTAGCCGTCCCGCTGCACCAGTCATCCGTTCTTCATCACCAATATTCGGTGACCGGAAGGTTTTTGGGCACCACTCGAAAGAGGCCGCCGAGGGCCAGAAATACGAGCCTCCTCCACCCAAAATCAAGCGCACTGTGGCCACCAAGCGTCAATATGAGCCTCCTGGGCCCGGTCTTACATGGCTGTTAAAGGAAATGGCCGACGCGAAACAGAAGAGAGCTGCTGCGGATGAGATGGATGAAGAATTGTGATTTCTGACACTGTGTGGAGGCATGGTAGTGCATGGTGAGGCATAGTGATGCATGGCAGCTCTGACATTACTGAAACCGAAACCAGGTCCAATTTTGGATGGAAAACGCATAGCAATAGTCAGCAATCAGTCACGAAGGAAGAGAAAAATGTGCTTGAAACCCGAAAATGGAGCTGAGAGAGGCTGATGGAGTTGGTAGCAGCAGCTTTAGAGAGTAGCTCCTCATCCTCCCTCCTCTCATCAAGTGCCAAAAGTTTGGTCTCATACATTCAACACGCCTCAGTTTCCATTTGCCGCATTTCGTGGTTTTCCATTCTCTGTCCTTGGTACCCATTGCCCACGGTGACCGTCTGAGCAGCAAGCAACGTCCAATTCGCGTCCGTTCTCCGTCCTGTTTTCGTCCACCACATTCGTCTCCCATCGGCATTCAATCTCGGCTTCGTCACGACGCGGCCGCCTTGTTCCTTGCTCGGCTACAACGCTCTCTTCCCGATGTCGAAGTCCCTGACAAGGTCCACCTACCTCACGGCACAAAGGGCCACCCGCTGCCGCTGCTGTGCGAATGTACTCGGAAACGGACATGGAGGTGGTAATGACTACCCTACCTTTCTGGTCAACACAGCGTCCTATGATCCATCCGTGTCGAACGCCCCTGACTAGGTCCATCCACCTGACACCCGCTGTTGCGTGAACGTCCTCGTTGGTGGACATGAAGACGGTGACGGCCACCCTACCTACCGAGGAAAAAGCATAGCGTTCTGTGATATCTCCGTGTCACACGTACTCGACGACGGCTACGGATTCAGATCCTGTGGACTCCCACTGGTGTACGACCGTGCTTGTGCGCTGTTATGAGGTAGAAACGACCACCTTCGTCAGCGGTGGCCGCGGTGCATTTGCATTGCCATTCATCCGGGGGGTAAAGAAACAGAGGACACCGGCGGGTGCCAGCTCGCATGTAAAAAGTCTCATTCCAGTGAAAGGGACTGATGCGTGTAATAAGGGGTTTTTAGTACATCTATTTCGGGCTTTTATCGTGTGTTCATTAGGTAGGGTATCCTCGCCAAACTCATGCTCCGCGCTCCATCGATTCCCGGACCCGTCTTTCGACTGCCTCGCCGGCCCTTTGTCTCACCATCCTCACAATCCAATCTTGTTGTTTTGTCCCCAGTAATCTCAGTCTGTCCAGATATGTTTGCAACGTCTCCGGATTACTCTGGTTAGATTGAAGATCATTAAGCCCGTTGGTGAGGAGCCAGCGTTGCAGGCGCTGAGGGTCTAGATATTCTTGGTCTTGTTCCGAGGAGGAAGGGGGAGGATGGCTCGTTGCAGCGTCGTTTGCACCCTGTGACGATGCCCGCGGCTCTTGGGTTCGGAGGGTTTGGGCAGGGCGTGTCTGTCTTGGTTGAGGAGGTTCGCGACCTTCGTCCGCTTCTTCCTCTTCCGCGTCCGACTCAACGTGTCGTAATACCGCATGACCGCCAGTCAGGACTCGCCCAGGTGTTCTTTCTTGGGCACCCTCGTCTTCCTCATCCGCATCTTCCACCATGGCTGCATGTGGAGGATGTGGCTGTCCCGTTTGAGCCGTGGTCTCTTCATTGTCGGAAATGCTCTCCAATTCAGGCATACTGTCATCTTCATCCTCATCGGCTGTCGAATTGTTCGCGTTGGCATCCACATAATAGTCCCACCCACCAGCCATTCCCAATCCCTCAGGCGTAACACCTTCGCCTAGCTCCTCTGCGTCATCTAGATGGATCCTCAGGAACTCCTCCAGCATTTCCGGAGGGACGTTTCCCCCGAGTTGCTCTTGCAGCTCTCGAAGTGCTGCTTGGCCTTCCGACTCGCCTCCTGTGTTCGCGTCTTCTGCAGCGGCGGGTTGCTGGAACCAGTTCATGATCCGCGTAAGGAGGCTGCCCGCAGTACCCGCAGTCGCTCCTGCGGCGTTGAAGATGACTTGCATGGTTCCATCAGCTCCTCGCGTGGGGCCGGCGCCGGGTGCTCGAGCAACGAAGTCGGACAATGAATCTGGGGGAGGGAGGACGTCGGATGATGAAGTGGGCATAGTAGTAAACCGACGTGGAAGCAGGGCAATTAGTGACGGAATCTCGAGGAGCATGATATGTCTAGCTTCTTCGAGGGAAATCTCCAACTTCGGTGCTTCCAGAGCAGCAGAGATAGCATCGCTGTAATGAGAAAGGGTCTCTGCAACTTCGGCAAGTAGGCTGATAGTTTCCGGAGTGTTCCACAAGTCTTTTGCGCGATTGACGTAGAGTTGGGTGTAGAGCTTTTCGGCGTCAGTGGACGGTAATTTTGCCCAGAGGGACTTGGGAAGAGGCGAGATGTCGAGTGCCGATGCGAGAGCGGATAAGATGTAAGGGTATTTATGCATTGCGACCGCCAGACGAATACGAGCATCTCGTGGTTTGCCTGATCTTTGATAGGCGAGTGCTAGAGAGATTTGGATATTGGGCAGGAAATCCCACGCTTGGCCATAAGCATCGTCCGAGCAGAGGGCAATGAGTTGTGCATGCTGACGGCCTCTCAAGGCAAGTTGATCGATCATCAGAGTGACTCCATAGGGATCTGTGAGTGGGTTGAGTTGAAGAAGGATTTTGGCCCATTCGAACGCGGTCCGCCACGTCCCTCGCATCTCGAGGTTTCTGATGTACCGCCATATTGCGAGATATAGTTCTCGATTTGCTGGTTTATTGAACGGCACCCGAGCGACGCCATTTCTCAGGGAAGCTGGAAAGCTGCTGTGTACAGACTTGCCGAAGGAGAATAGTGCACGCTCAACAAGATCTCCCGAGACAGCATGGTCGCCTTGATGCTTCGCAATTTCGGAGACTTGCAAAAGAGTGGCAATATGGTACGGATACATGGACAATAGACCAATCATTCTTTGAGGATCCATCGATTCAACGGCCATGCGGAAATGAACTTGCGTCTCGCGATAGGCGTTGTTGTGCATGATGTTGTATCGCTTCTCGGGGGAGTCCTTGGAATCGGAATCCGGTTTGACTAGTTCCATGCTCAACCCTCCACTCGTGGCCAGGGGCCACTCTTCTTTCCCCTGCACAAAGACGTTCCGTCTATGTGCGAGAGACCCTAGCTCTTTGCCTCTGCTGGCGACACAATATCTTCCCGTAAGTGCGGTCGCGAGATCGACCCCGCCCTGCTGGTTTTGTTCACGACGACGTTGATTGCGGGGTGAAAAACGAGATTCTTGTCCTTCAAGCGCAATGTTACCAAAGAGACTCTTCATCTCGTTGACGGGGTTGAGATTGTGCGAATCTATGGCCAGAAGTCTGGTAGCTCTTGACTCCCAGCTCGGTGACTCTTGTTTCTCGCTAGACGCCGCCTGTGTTCGCCCTTCTTTTGCGGCCAATTCTTTCAGTGCCCGGTCAATTTCATCGCCAGATTCCTCTGTCTGCTCCTTCTGTTCTTCTGCTTTACCCTTGCCTTTCTTCTTGGGTTTCTTCTTTTTCTTCTTCGGCTTTGGTAGAGGAGTGGGTGTTGACCCTTGCGGTAGGTTGGTATCGGGCTTTCCTGTGGCTTCTGCGTGTGATATGGACTCGTATTCATGTTCGTCAGATTCTTCTTTATCTTCAACCTCCTCCAGCATGTCAAAAGCGTTCATAGGCCGTGAGGGTGGCTGTGGGACATCATCCTCCTCTTCTGACTCTTCTGCCTCCTCGTATGCCTTTTTCGCAGCCTCGACTTGTCTCTGCAATTCCTGCTCCCGCTGCAGTTTGCGAAGGGCTCGCGAAGACATTTTGGCCGTATCTGCAAATTCGACAACAGAGAATGAAATAGCGAATGTGGAATGGGGGATTAGGGAAAAGCCACTCCGAATGATTCACATAAGTAAAGAACGCCGCCGCATAAAGCGACGAGTGACGTTCGCGAGGGATTTAAGTGGACCTGTGAGATTAATCTCCGATTGGCTCAATCCAGATCTGCGGACCGCGCAGGCTCAGCCTCATCAACTTGTAGACGAACAGATCGAGCATCTGCTCGAGTGTCCGTGTCAGGATCACTGTTGCCGTCGCTCTATCTTCCTGCCTCTTTATTTCTTCTCTAGATGCCCTCATCCTCAAGTACTCTCTTCCCTTCTCCTTGACCTCCATCGTCTCCTCCAATGCGTCGCGCTGCCCTTTTCGCCCTCCGCTCGGCCCGACGCTCTGCCTTTCGAAAGCTCGTCTCCAAATCCTCCCCCTTCGCACCTCCAAACCATGTCGTAGCCTCAGCCAATGCTCATTCATCCTCCCTCGTCCGCAGATACAGTACGTCTCGAACACCGTTTCAGTCTTCTATGCGTATCCCCAAGATACCAATCCTCTTCGTCGGATCCCTAGGAGCGATTGGAGCCTGGTATGCTTACAGAGGTGATGGGCCAGAGCATCTTCTAAAAAGTCAACCATTGTCGGTATCAGCACAGCCCAGGAGAGCTCTGAGCACCACAGCAGATACTGCGCAGCCTACTGCAGAACCTACCGGCCCTGCGTCGGTAACTGCGGGTCCCGAGCCGTATCGGAAAGCACTGGTGGTTGACAACGATCAATTCTTCACGGGGTCCATAGTTGGAGACGGTCCTTTGGCCAAGGACACAGATGACTACGGCAGGAAGGTGTTGGAGATGATGACCCCTGAGCAAGCCACAGAAAGATTACGGAAGAATGAGCAGTCATTCCTGGTCGGTCGAGGACGAGGTGTGGTGAGATATGACATGGTCCAGCTCCCCAGCAACGACCCAATTGAGGATGACCACGCAGAGAAGATTGTCGAAGTTCCGAACACAGTCGCTGCAACGGAGGGCTCAACATCTTCGGACTGGATGTTCTGGGGTGTTTTCGACGGCCATTCAGGATGGACAACCTCTGCCAAACTGCGCCAGGTCTTGATCTCTTTCGCGGCCCGCGAACTTAATCGCACCTACAAAGCGGCTTTATCAGACGCAAAATCCCCTTTTCCTTCGCCCGCAGCCATTGACCAAGCCCTCAAATCCGCCTTCGTCAAACTGGACAACGAAATCTGTTTGGACAGCGTCAACAAACTCAGCAAAAACCCTAGCAAACGGCTCGCCGCCGAAATCCTTGCCCCTGCCCTGTCAGGCTCCTGCGCCCTACTGTCTTTCTACGATTCTCAATCAAAGACCCTCCGCGTCGCATGTACCGGCGATTCTCGTGCAGTACTGGGCCGTCGCAATCCCCAAACGGGTAAATGGTTTGCCACCCCCCTATCAGAAGATCAGACAGGTTCCAATCCGAATGAAGAGGCACGTATGCGCGCCGAACATCCGGGTGAGGAATATGTTATTCGAGCCGGCCGAGTGTTGGGAAATCTAGAACCAACTCGCGCATTCGGGGATGCGTTCTACAAGTGGTCGCGCGAGACTCAGGACCGCATCAAGAAGAACTTCTTCGGAAGGACACCACATCAGCTGCTGAAAACGCCGCCGTATGTCACTGCGGAGCCTGTGGTGTCGAGCACAAAGATAAATCCCTCCGACGGCGACTTTCTCGTGATGGCCACTGACGGGCTGTGGGAGATGCTGACAAATGAAGAAGTTGTTGGGCTCGTGGGCCAGTGGATTGAACATCAGAACAAACTTGCCAGTAGCAAGGCTTCTCCCGGTTCGAATACGGCTGCATGGTTGACGAGTTGGTTCAAATCATCGCCGGGTGGTCTACCGGTTGAGAAAGGTGGCAATATGGACAAGACTGGCCGCATTGACACATCCTATAACCAGAAGGACGCTAAGGATGGCAAAGACTCCAACGCCAACAATGTCGAAAAGCCCATCCGACAGCAGCAGTGGGACATTCCTGCTTCGCCCCCTTCCACTTCCAATCGCTTCGTCGTCGAGGACAAGAACTGTGCAACTCACCTCATCCGCAACGCATTGGGAGGAAAAGATCGAGACATGGTGTGCGCGCTGCTCACGCTACCGAGCCCTTACAGTCGACGGTACAGAGATGATCTGACAGTCCAGGTTATTTTTTTCGGCGAGGCTGGCGAAGCCGATGGCAAGGTCGTGATCAACGACGAAGCAACAGCACGGCAGGTACAGAAAACTGAGGACGGGCAATTGAAGGCAAAGTTGTGAAGGAAGGGAACCTGTTCTTCCGAACAGAGAAATTTGGAGAGCGCAGGACCCTCGAGATCTTGATCACCCTTCGAGTGCTTGCGCCCATGAGGATCCTCGGGGTCTGGTTTGGCGTTCTCATTCATGCCCACCATCGTGCAGTGCTTCGAGCTAAAGCGAAAAGAAGTTTTGATGCTGATGTCTACTTCATCACATCACATTGCCCACTTGATATAGGGTTTTGATGGAGGGCCTACGCACCGCTAGAGCAAGTGCATTGTCTTGGTGTGCGATGAGCAGTTTTAAAGACTTCCTCTCAAACATCTGTCTTAGTACGATATCTGGGCGCAAGGGATACGAGATAGTTCTTGCTCAGTGTAGAACCGCAGGGTGGTCGGAGTTACAAAACTGGCCGGAAGGGCTAAACCGTGTCATTTATTGGTCGCTACGCGCACAGAGGCAGGGCGGTTCAAGAGACATACACGAATGGAGTCGTGCCAGTTACTGAGGCCATTGCAATCTCTCCTGGCGCCTTGTATTATCATTGCTTGCTGTACATTGAAGTCCTATTCATTGCAGAACTCTAAACACCGAAGGCGCGTTTTCGCCGCGCCGATGATACTGTCATGATGGTATAGTATACTTCATTCCTCCGCTTGCCCTTTTCCTTTCGCCTGTTTTGCTTTTAAAAGTGGAAACCGCTTGGTGCTCCCGAGAACGCGCGCAAGAAGAGGCCGTTGAACAAGCTGAGTTGTCGTGGTCCCGATGAGGTACAACACCACCGCTGTAGATAAGTCGCTCCGGATAATCAGATAGGTAAAGACGGTGGGCATCGCTGTTAAGACATAAGACAAAGTCTTGGAGAACTTTGCAGAGAAAGCCCTCAGTCTGTCGGCATCGCCATTCGAATAGCCCGTGTCCGTCTGTTGTTTGGCAGCTTCCCTCACCCTCGTCCACACGCTGAAGGTAGCCAGGGCTCCGTATGTAATGGGCAGAATCCAGAGGTGATCTGGCGAGGCCAGGTCGGGTATCCACCATAGACTTTCAGTCTGGAAGCCTGGTTCCATGGGCACGATGTTCGGGTCTACGGTGCTGCCATCAGACCTGAAGAAGAGCGAGGTCACTGTCCGCTTGTCGCCTGCCATGCGGCGTATGCAATCCATGCTGAAGACCCATACAGGGATGAAGGACAGAGCAAGCACCGGTTCCACCCAGACTGGAAGGTATGAATTGTGCTTCTGTATGGCCTTTTTTCGGGCCTTGAGCTGGCTCGCGACCCAGCTCTCAGCCTTTTTGGCGTCTGCTTCTCTCCCCGAGGGGAATTTTATCCTCGCCGTGTCTTGGTAGGCGATGCGCCATGCAGAGGCCAGCTGCATTGCGGTTTCTCGCCGTTTCCGACTTCGGTGCGTCAACAGCTGGACCGGGATCCAGGTCATGCGCAGGAGCGAGGCTGTCAGAGGGATCGACAGATACCATGGTAGGCTGGTCAACGAGTGCACCTCTTGAAAGATGGTCCCGGAGATCTGGAGGCATTCGGCAGCGAAGGATTTGGGGCTCGAGGCATGAAAGGAGCGTGACAGCGACCGGGGGGATAGGCGAGTCTGACTGCTGCATCGTGGTTCCAACTTGGCCCAACGTCGAAGGGTCCTGCGGCAGATCATTGCTAAGTGTCGGCTGGTAGAGGGAGCATATGGAAATCGGTTTCGTGGCGCATTATCGGTCGATGAAACAAAAGTGCCAATCCGACTCGCCGACGCGCATAGACCGCGGGGGCAGGCAAAAAGCGCGTGGTCTCAGGCTGCGTCATTGTTGGTTGGTGGGAGAAAAGAGGCCACAGGAGCCGCACCTGATATGTACTGCTCATT
The DNA here is from genome assembly GCF_000835495.1 of Cladophialophora immunda. Classification (NCBI taxonomy): domain Eukaryota; kingdom Fungi; phylum Ascomycota; class Eurotiomycetes; order Chaetothyriales; family Herpotrichiellaceae; genus Cladophialophora; species Cladophialophora immunda. Next base: position 2,087,198 of record NW_015622542.1, on the reverse strand, counting down.
TCACCCCGTTGGCCGGATCTTACCCCTTACTAAATTGTCCTTCTCGCCAGCCAACGGTTTTGGAAGCATGAGTCTCGTTGACTATTGGTGTCTTCTGCAGCATTGGCAATGGCCGCCTCATCGAGCGTCGTGGCAGTTTTGGCGGTAGTGCCGCTTTTGCCCCTCGTATTTGTCTTGCTTCTACAGTTGTCACTACGCGCGCTTGGCTGGTACCTACGAGCACAGTCCAGAGACCGGAAGGCCGCGATCTTCGAAAGGGTCAGGCGAGAAAGAGCCGCTGTGTTGGAGAATCAGCCTCTGTCCCAGGAAGCCGAAGATGGGTGGGAGAGGGTCGAGAAGGAGGGCACCGCTCAGAATGGCAAGCCTCTTGAGGATGAATGGGGCGGAGTCATTGGATTCTTCCATCCCTTCTGGCAAGTTCTGCCTTCTCGTAGAATTCAGTTCTAACTTTGAGTAGCAATGCTGGTGGCGGCGGTGAGAGAGTGTTATGGGCTGCCATAGCCGCAACTCAGCGACGATGGCCCAACGCCATATGCGCAGTTTATACCGGTGATCACGACATCGACCGGGCGGTGGTGGTCGCCACGGTCAGAAATCGCTTTGGAATCACCCTTCAAGAGCACTCCCTTGTCTTTCTGTACCTTTCGAGCCGTCGTTTTGTCCTTGCAAGCACCTATCCTCACCTCACGCTGTTGGGCCAGTCACTCGGCTCGCTGATCCTAGCTTATGACGCCTTTCAGCTGCTCGTGCCCGACATTTTTGTCGACACCATGGGGTACGCATTCGCGGTCGCCCTTTGCAAATACCTCTTCCCCGACGTGCCTAATGCGGCATACGTGCATTATCCGACCATTTCTACCGACATGCTAGACAGCCTTGAGGACACGACAGGTCTGAAGGGAATTCATGCAGGTGCCGGGCAAGGGTGGAAGGGCAAAGGAAAGAAATACTATTGGCGTGCTTTTGCATGGCTCTACGGGTTTGTCGGCAGACAGATCGATGTGGTGATGTGCAATTCAACTTGGACGCAAGGCCACATCCGACAGCTGTGGAAGCCGAAAAGAGCCTCGTCGTCGTTCGCAGCTATAGTCTATCCGCCTTGCCCAGTCGAAGAGCTGGAAGCACGAATCACGTTGACAGAGGAGAGCGAGAAACAACGGGAAAACATTGTGCTCTACATTGCTCAATTCCGACCCGAGAAGAACCATTCTCTGATTCTCCGATCCTTTGCCAAGTTCTACCAGGCCGCAAAGGAGAAACCACGGTTGGTTCTTATTGGGTCGGTTCGAAGCAATACGCCGGACGAGAAGCACATCTACAACCTTCGACTCGAAGCACACGAACTAAGGATCAAGGACGCCACTACCTTCATCTGTGATGCCCCCTTCTCAGTAATCCTCGAATATCTTCGGAGGTCGAGTATTGGTACCAACGGCATGTACGCAGAACATTTCGGGATTGGCAATGTGGAGGGATTGGCCGCGGGACTCATCCCAGTGGTACACAACAGTGGCGGACCCAAGCTCGATATTGTGGTTCCGTTCGAAGGTCAGCCCGTTGGGTTTCACGCCGAGACAGAAGATGAGTTTGCTGCTGCTTTTGCCCGTGTGATGGCCATGAGTCCACGGGAGCGATACGAAATGAGATTAAGAGGGCGTGCAAGCACCAAGCGATTCACCGAAACAGTTTTCGCCGGCAAATGGGTCGAGCAGATGGAGATCCTGGTGAGGCTGCAGAAGCTACGCAACAGCCATAACATATAGAGCCAGCAGAACGACCGAAGACTGACGGTCGTGATGAGTTTAGACCAATGATACCCGTCTTGCCTTTTCGCCTCTCTCTGCTTCAGCAGTACGCGACAGTGGCAATGCTCCTGCTCGCCGCCACTGGGTGAAGAGCTCCCACATATGTACCAAGCACACAGGTGTCTTGAGGCACGCAGGCCGAAAAGCCCCTCGCCGAACCTTCCCCAAGGAGAAGCGGCGCCCGGAAAATCTCCCGTCGACCTCGCCGCAGCCTCAGCCTTACCATTCACCTGATCCTTGCCTGCCTCTTGTCCGACAAAAGTTCTTGTTCCTTTGTGACTTGCGCTCTTTGAGGAGTCCTCTCAAGCAAACATCATCGCCAAACACATAACATCCTCCTCTTCAGTTGTAAATTGACTGAGAGTTCTCGCTCCTCTCTACAACTCTTCGCTACCCCTCCACCGGTCATTCATCATGACGCTGTGTATGAACCGTCTTCAAGAGGAAAGGTGGGATGCGCAGTCAAGTTGCTTCAACTCCAACTCACTAACACCCGCCTTCAGGAAACAATGGCGCCGCGATCATCCGTTTGGTTTCTTCGCAAAACCCGTTCGAGCCGCCAATGGCGTGGTTGACCTCAAGAACTGGGAAGTTGGGATACCAGGGAAGGAAAAGACCATCTGGGAAGGGGGCCTGTTCAAGTTGACGCTCGCCTTTCCGGACGAATACCCTACGAAGCCACCCAAATGTGAGTGAAAATGTCCTGCTGCGCTGGTGGGAGCAGACGACTGAGCCGTATTAGGCAGATTTGTCCCCCCTCTATTCCACCCCAACGTGTATCCCTCGGGCACGGTATGTCTCTCGATCCTGAACGAAGAGGAGGGTTGGAAGCCAGCAATCACCATCAAGCAAATTCTTTTGGGCATCCAAGACCTGTTAAACGACCCCAATCCCGACTCGCCAGCGCAGGCTGATGCATACAATCTCTACAAAAAGGATCGGCCCGCATACGAGAAGAAAGTCAAGAGCATTGTCAAGGACAACCCCGCACCCTGAGATTCGTGGCATGTCGGGCAGACCGAGGTGGCTTTGCGACGAGCATTAGTTGACGGGATGATGAGCTGTCACAAAGTCAACAGCGGGGTGCTGCAACCAGTCAACTAGCGTGTGGATTTTGAGCGCGGCGTTCTGCAGTAGGCATTTCGACTCCAGATAACCTGTTTACGGGGGAGGGCGGGGATCATGTAGAGAGATTTGGGGAAGAGAGACGGGAATATTGGGCAGCTGGAGGTTTTTCGCGCTGGCGTCCAGGAGTTCGAAGGACCAGCTTGAGCTAGCTAGGGTACACACTCCCACGTGGTGGTGGTCTTCTCCTTTCTTTGTTTTCATCAATGGGAACATGAGCCATTTTCTTTCTCCCCGCCCCTCTTCTGGCCCTTATTCTTCCCACCCTCAAGATAATTTTTTTTTTTGCTTCTGTGCAATAATCTGACTTGGGGGTACCGACGGCCTGAGCACCGGAGGAGTCGATCTCGCCTACGGAGGGGGCACTTCTCTCCAGGCCCGTCAGAGGCTGCCCAAAAGGGCGCAAGCGTGGGGGTGCACAGCCAAGGGGTGGGCGGCGAGGGGCGCAGTGAGGCAGTTAGGCATCGAGGGGCTATCTGCGCCCGAGCGAAAAAGTGCGGGGATTCCGGATATCTGCATTCATGATAGGCATGGGCTCAGGGCCAGCATGTGCCAGAGAACCAACAGGAGCCTCTTCCCACCAGTAATCTTCAGCTTGTTATGTGATACTCGTAATAAGAAGAGGTCGCGTGCCGAACATCGGGCCTCCTCTTCCTCGGGGAACATGCCCCAGGCACGCAAATGTCCATGGTCCGCCTGCGCAAACTCAAACCGCCTCGAGTCTAGCACGGATGGGTCAGTGCCAGGTGGAATTGCTGTGACGGTTCGAATATAGAGGAGGGAGCAAGGGAGCAAGGGACCCAGGGACGGAGGGAGAGGGGCGATGGACCTTATTACTTAAGAACTGCTTGAGATCCGCCAGCCCTCTTATCTCTGATCCGAGGAAAGGCGCAGAAAGAGAAGACAGAAGAAAAAATCCCGTGTGGTAAGGTGGGTTTTTCTGGAAAGTGTGGGCTGATCCCAACTCGTGCCCTCAACCAAACACGAACCAAGACTTGCACGCGGTGTGACCTGAGAAGGCGGTTTGAATGGTCGTCAGTGAACAGCGACAACCACAAAGAGTCAGCTGGATTCGAAGCCCCCAGGCCCAAAGGCCCAGAAAAGTCAGCGGCGCTCCGTCGAGGGCGCAGGGCCGATATTTTCAGCCATTGTGGCCAGCATTGATTGATTGAGTCATCCCACGCTCGACATTTTTGCCTTCGAGAAATTTTGGGACTCGGAGCGTGGACGGTCCTTTTATTTCGTCCCACGCCCACGCCGCCACACTCTTCTCCCATCTTGCATAACATTTCACACCCTCTCATTGCAAGGCCACACCAGCAAGACGCTCGTGGGCAGCGTGGGCATCGTGGGCAGTCATGTGTGGTATCTTTGCCTGCCACGGGTGAGTTTGCGCTTCCCTCGTTTCCTGGTCCCTGAGCAGCCTGGTTCATGGGTTTCTGGAAACCCTTGCTCTGGGCTCCGCGATCGGCGTCCTGCGTCCTGCGTCCTGCTTTTTTTTCTGCTCGTGTCCGCGTTGCTAATTTCGGTCGCCAACGCCCTCTTACAGTCATCCGTCGATAGCAACCTTCAAGACCACTGCCCTGCAGTGTGTCAAATGCCTGCGGCACCGCGGTCCTGACTGGTCCGGAAACTGGACGGGAAACAACACCATCCTCTGCCATGAACGCCTCAGTATAGTCGGAGTGGACAGCGGGGCGCAGCCTCTGGTCAACGATGAAGGCACCATTGCGCTGGCCGTCAACGGCGAAATCTACAACCACCGCATCCTGCGCAAGCACTTGACCGTCCCGTATAGCTTCAAGACCAACAGCGACTGCGAGGTCATCATCCCGCTCTACCAGCAATATGACACGGACGCCCCCAAGCAGCTGGACGGCATGTTTTCCTTCGTCCTCTATGACAAGGACCAAGACCGGACAATTGCTGCGCGGGATCCCATCGGCATCACGTCCTTCTACCTGGGCCGTTCCAGTCAAACACCTGGTGCTGTCTTCTTTGCCTCCGAACTCAAAGCCCTAGCCTCTGTATGCGACAACATCATTTCATTCCCCCCGGGCCATATTTATGATTCCAAGACCGATAAACTCACCCGATATTTCGAGCCAACGTGGTGGGATCCGAGCAGAGTCCCGTCCACGCCCGTGGATTACAAGTTGATCAGGAAGACGCTGGAAAAGTCCGTGCTCAAGCGGCTCATGGCCGAAGTGCCATACGGCGTTCTGCTGTCGGGTGGTCTTGACTCGAGTTTGGTGGCGTCGATTGCGCAGAGAGAGTCCCTCCGTCAACAAGCCCTCGCAAAGCGTCAGACCAACGGCGTTGTCAACGGAGATGTCAATGGTGAAGTCAACGGGTACAGAACCCCCAAGACCGGCACCAGGTTAGTGGGTATCGACGATGACGACGAGTTGTCGACAGTCACATTCCTACCTCAACTACACTCTTTCTCCATCGGTCTTCCTGATGCCCCTGACACGAAAGCGGCCATTGAAGTGGCCAAGTTCCTGGGCACCAAACACCATGATTTCACATTCACAATCCAAGAAGGACTGGACGCCCTGTCAGATGTCATTTACCACCTCGAGACTTATGATGTCACCACAGTCCGCGCATCCACGCCCATGTACTTGCTGTCCCGGAAAATCAAAGCCCTGGGAGTCAAGATGGTCTTGAGCGGTGAAGGAAGCGATGAGATCTTTGGGGGATATCTGTACTTCCACGCCGCTCCGAGCAAGGAAGAGTTCCACAAGGAGACTGTCCGCAGAATCAAGAACCTGCATTTGGCCGACTGTCTCCGTGCGAACAAATCCACTTCGGCGTGGGGCGTCGAAGCTCGCGTGCCCTTCCTGGATAAGCAGTTCCTGGAGGTTGCCATGAACATCGACCCCGCGGAGAAGATGATCACCGAGGACAGAATAGAGAAATATATTCTGCGCAAAGCCTTCGACACCACCGACGAGCCAGATGTCGAGCCCTACTTACCCGAGCACATCCTGTGGCGACAGAAGGAGCAATTCAGCGATGGCGTGGGCTATGGCTGGATTGATGCTTTGAAGGACACCGCCGAGCTCAATGTGACGGATGAGATGATGGCCAACCCCAAGCCGGAATGGGGCGATGATGTTCCGACCAGCAAGGAGGCCTACTGGTATCGTCTGATGTTCGATGAGCACTTCCCGCCGTACTGCGCGTCGACCGTGATGCGATGGACGCCAACCTGGTCGAAGCAAACCGATCCCAGCGGACGAGCAATTGCAACCCATCTTGCGCGATATGATGACGAAGCTGGCTCGTGATAAGTGCTGGCGAATGTACAGGGAGCGAAAGATATCAGCATTGGCTGGCGTTTAGCAAGGAGAGGACATTGTGAAAGCTGCCTCTTGAGGTTGATTTTGATTCATGTGGGGGTTTTAGCAGCAGGAGGACTGTAAGTGCTGTCTCACGTCTGGCCCAGCCATGAACAGCAACATCTTTGAGCTGGATCTAGCTGTGGGAAAAAGCAAACATTTGGTGCTTGAGCTATAGCCTGTCCAGCATGCCATGGTTCCGCTGGCAATAATACTCGGTAGATAGTGCAAATCCCAACAAATCCCCCCCATCCCCCGCGATGCTTTGGCCCCTGACGAGAAGCTGTACGGAGTAGATGGAGATGGAACGGCGACTTGAGCGGCTTTGGCAACTCTGCCGAGCTCCCGGTCACCCTCTTGCGATCGCGGCTGTGATTGGTTGAATCAGCTTTTGCGAAACTGCGTCTCCGAGCCTTTTTCTTGAGCTCCATTGATTGTTTTGCCGTCTACTTGTACGTCTCTGTCTCTCCCTGTCTCAGAGTCTCCGTGTTCGTCGAATTCTCTCTACACTCCTCCACTACTCCCATCTCAACTTGTTCCTTGTCTGCTCTTCAATTGCCCACCATGCCTGGAATTCCTGTCCCCTTCAGCGATATCGCTAAGCCTGCCAACGATGTGAGCATTCCTCCCCCTCCGGTACAAACCACGGTCTTCTTCGCTAACCACTCGAATAGCTCCTCAACAAGGACTTCTACCACACCACCGCTGCCAATCTCGAGGTCAAATCCAAGGCACCGAACGGCGTTGTGTAAGAACCAAACCTCTGAAGATCCTGCCTCTCTCGCTTCGAGAGACACGGCCCGTCGGCGTTCTAATCCGTCTTGTTCTCTTCCAGTTTCAACGTCAAGGGCAAATCCGCGCACGATGGACCCATCTCTGGCTCGGTGAGCTCCATGATAACAAGAGACAGCTTGAGAATATCACATGTTAACGGCAGCGGAAAGATTGAAGGGAAATACACCGACAAGGCAACTGGTTCGTCCCCTCTTCCCTCGGAAGTAATTGGCGCATTTGCGCCTTGATATATCTCCTTCGCCGCTGACCCGGGGACGTTGATGGACAGGCCTCACCCTGACTCAAACCTGGACCACCTCCAACAGTCTAGACACCAAACTCGAACTAGAAGACAACATCACCAAGGGCCTCAAAGCCGAGGTCCTGACAAACTACCTCCCCGCGAAGTCCACCTACGGCGGCAAGCTCAACCTTTTCTACAAGCAGCCCAACATCCACACCCGTCTGTTCACAGATGTGTTCAAGGGTCCCACCGCCTCGTTCGATGTCACCCTGGGCCACGAAGGGTTCTTGATTGGTGCTGAGGGAGGATATGACGTGGGCAAAGCCGCCATCACGAAATATGCACTGGCAGCAGGATACTCGCAGGGGTCTTATGCTGCTGCGGTGACGGCGACGAACAACTTGACCGTCTTCAGCGCGAGCTACTATCACAAGGTGAACACCGAGGTCGAGGCAGGCGCCAAGGCTACCTGGGACAGCACGCAAGGAAGCAATGTCGGCTTGGAGGTCGCGACCAAGTACAAGCTTGATCCCAGCTCCTTTGCAAAGGTACGTCCTCTGGCCCTTTTCCCACGCACAGGCTCGACAACAGCCAATCTTGCTTCCTTCACCGACCGTTACTGGGTGTCCACTCTAGTCGTCGCGGTCGCTAACGCCGAGTGATTGTCTTTTTAGGCTAAAATCAACGACCGCGGTATCGCCGCTCTGGCGTACAACGTCAAGCTTGGTACTGGCGTAACCCTTGGATTGGGCGCTTCCTTGGACACCCAGAACCTCAACCAGGCAGCGCACAAGGTTGGAGCAAGCTTCACCTTCGAGGGTTAAGCCCGGTGCGTCAATTTTCCAAAAAAAGTCAGCGAGCGTACCCAGGATAGGTGAAGTGGTTGAGGCGAGTGGCCGCGAGTGGGACATGCTTCAAGATGGACCGCACGTGTGAGGAAACCTGTATTTCTTTCTTCACACGGGGGGAACAGGAAACAAGTGTTGGTGAGATTTCTCCTCCTGCATCGAATTTCGAGACCGGCACTTGGGTGCCTCTTTGTACAGCAGATGATGGGGGCGGTTGCAAGAGAGGACGAGACTTTTAGCATAGAGCGAGAAAGAACAATTCTGATCTTGATTTATCGCATCGTACTATGGCAGGAAGCTCAAGAAATCACCTTGGCCAAAATCGTCGCCTCTACATCGACTCTTCCGACTTACATATTTGCTTTCCTCTCATAGTTTGGTTGGTGTAGGCCAACGGATCATCAAAACTGCCACCCCATCAAAGGCGATGTAGACCCATATATTCATCTGAACACTCTGTCTATTGTTGTACAATCCAATCCACGCTACACCAGGCGTCGCGCGCGAAGTCTCAGACCCGTGATTCTAGTCCCATATGTAACGTCCGACTCCTCCGTCTGCCCCTTTCCGATCGCTCACACACCCCATTTCTAGGAGTAGATGCTTTGGTGAGGATATCTTTTCCTGCGCCGAGTCGCCGAGCTCATTTGACAGCGCTCGGAAGTTGATGAACCCATCCGCTGAAACGGAGCACGGAAAACTCGAGTCGTGGTGGGAGGCTTCGCCTGCAGACTGTGCGACTACTAGCTCGCGAGCCCCAGGCTTCGCGTCTGCAGGTTCTGCTTTCAGGACTGGGTGGCGATGGACTTCTAGCCTTTCGTCCATTCATTCCTGGCCCCGTCCCTTCGACTGCCATCTCCTCGAATGAGCCCGCCTCCGCGAGGTGTGTTGGCCATGTGTATAATCAATGTTCCGACGGAGACCCCCAAAACGATAATTCCGGACACCACGATGAAGCGCGCCCAGAAGTTGTCCTCCTCTACTGCAGCCTGCGCCGCCGCGAGTTCCGCCGCTCGTCGATTGGCGCGGCGGTAGTCTTCGTGTGTCTGTGTCTTGAAGGTCGACCTGGTATCAAAGGCGGGTCCTCCCTCTGAGAATGCGCCCGCGTTGAAAGTGCCAGCCATGTATTCCTCTCCTTCAGTCTGCTGACCCTGCGTTCGCGCATCAGCTCTCTGTTGTGTCCGCGCGGATGGGTTTCCATGTGCATAGAACGATGGCGGCGGTCCTTTGAAGGTGCTTCTTCGCTTGCTCAAACCACTAGCCGGTCTGTGGCCCGCATATGTCCCTCCCTGTGATCGTTGGCCGTGGCTGCTGTGACCGCGGTGGTGCGGATGATGGGCCCTCATAACGTCACGGTCATACCTCTTGCGCTTCTCCGGATCTGCCAAAACAGAGTAACTCTCGCTTATCTGCGCGAAGCGCTCCGAAGCCTTGGGGTCGTTTTGATTTACGTCAGGGTGCGTCTCCTTGGAGAGAACGTAGAACTGCCGTTTCAGCTCGGCCGGAGTGGCCTGCATGGGGAGTCTAAGGACATCGTAGTGGTTAACAGAGGTGTTACCGCTGGACTGCTGCAGGCAGGGAGAGTGTGAGAAGGGACGTCGGCCGCGTGCCCCTCGGGAAGCTCGAGGTATACAGCATCTTAGGGCGGGATGCGCATGATGAAAGGGGACACCGAGGCCGAGATATGAGGAGACCGGCACCGAACGAACGATCATGCCTCATACTTGACGCATTGAGAGCCGGATTAGCGAGAGAGCTGTGAGGTGAAAATGTTGTCGAGGCCAAAATGATAAAAGGAACCAAGGGATTAGGGTGCGTGACGTCTTTCAATTTTGGGCGACGAGCAGCGGGAGACTTGGGAGGATTTGGCCGCAGTTCCCCCGGTGCCACTCGCTGCCTGCGGCCCTCATCGGCCATTTTTTGTCACTCCATTATTTCAGCCTCGTGTATTTCTTTCACTTTTCCACTCCAGTGCACCCTGCTCTCTACATCAACATGGCGGCAAAAACGGCCGACGAGCTCTCGAAGCTCGCTTTGAACGGCTCCGCCACGAAGTCCAACCCACAGACAAACGGTACAAACGGCGTAAATGGTCATCTATCGGATCAGGACGACTCCGACGACGACAAGGAGGACGACGCCACCGCCAATGTCGGAGGTGCAGACGGAAACACAGCCAGTGGCGCTGCAAAGAAGAAGAAAAAGAAGAAGCCGAAGAAGAAGAAGGCCGCTGCAAAGGTTCAATCTGATCCGCCTCGCGTGCCCCTCAAAGATCTCTTCCCGAACAATACATACCCAGTTGGCCAGGAGGTGGAATACAAGGATCAGAACGCATACCGCACCACGAACGAGGAAAAGCGTCACCTTGATCGTATGAACAACGACTTCCTTCAGGAATATCGCAAAGGCGCAGAAGTGCATCGCCAAGTGCGTAAATGGGCGCAGGCAAATATCAAACCAGGAATGTCCCTGACAGAGATCGCGGAGGGGATCGAAAACGGCACTCGCGCTCTTACCGGGCACTGGGGGCTTGAGGAGGGTGACAATATTAAGGGCGGCGTAGGTTTCCCCACAGGATTGAGCATCAACCATATTGCGGCACACTACACCCCCAATGCAGGAAACAAGTGGATTCTGGGGGAGCAGGACGTGATGAAAGTGGATTTTGGTGTTCACGTCAATGGCAGGATCGTTGATTCTGCGTTCACGATGTCTTTTGATCCCAAATATGACAATCTCCTCGCTGCCGTCAAGGATGCCACGAACACCGGTGTCCGGGAGGCCGGCATCGATGTGCGTGTTGGTGACATTGGCGGTGCGATCCAAGAAGTCATGGAATCTTATGAAGTCGAACTCGATGGAAAGACCTACCCTGTCAAGTCTATTCGAAATCTGAACGGGCATGACATTGTCCAACACAGCATCCACGGCGGCAAGTCCGTGCCCATTGTCAAGAGCCACGATCAAACAAAAATGGAGGAGGGCGAGATCTTCGCGATCGAAACGTTCGGGTCGACCGGACGCGGATACGTGACCGATGACCTGGAAGTCTCTCACTACGCCCTCCGCTCTGATGCGCCGAACGTACCCCTGCGCGTTCAATCCGCAAGGAATTTGCTGAATGTGATCAAAAAGAATTTTGGGACTATCCCCTTCTGCCGACGATATTTGGACAGGCTGGGCCAGGAGAAATACTTACTTGGCCTCAACAATTTGGTTAGCTCGGGCATCGTGGAAGCATATCCACCGCTAGTGGATACCAAGGGCAGCTACACAGCTCAATTTGAGCACACTATTCTGCTGAGGCCCACGGTGAAAGAGGTTGTCAGCCGAGGCGACGACTACTAGCTCCTGCTAGCTGTCATGGCTTTTGAAGGAGAGGATTGGCCTTGAAAGGGATTATTCTGTCTGGTGGCCCCCCACAACATCGGTGCAAAAGCCGCATGAATCAGCGCCCAAACGAAAAAATAAAATAAAATCAGAAAAAACGGCACAATGAGGAAATGAAAGAACAGGTCTGGTCTGAGGGAGACAAAACAGAGCGTCCCGATTTCTAAACACAACGAGATAAATACTATTGATGAAGGTCATCTCCAGATCTATTAACGACGATATTCTACTTTGCTACAGATGACTGCCAGCTACCTATTGTGTATTCCATTCCTTAAATCGGCTTGCCGGTTCGCGGAAAGCCTCAGATTCTATGTCCAAGCTTGAGTGCTTGATTATGGGCCGATTTTGCATGAAGCTGGGACTTCAGCCGCGAGGCTGCGAGGTTACAAGGCTCTCGGCTTAACTTCCTGTTAAGATCTTGCTTCGCAATTTTCTCCTAGACACCTCCGATGTCCGAAATCATCGCAGCAATAAGTGTCGGATGAGGACTTCACAATAAGTCTAGATCTCTGCAGCTTCTATTTGAAAGTCTGTGAACACCCAGAAGATACCAACAAGTTGTATTGGTATCCTTGTTTCGCAATACTCCGTGATCCCGCCGCACTTTCTGTTTTTCGCTCTGAGTCACCACCTCTATCTACCATTCCCAACACTCAAGTATACACCCACGGAGACCCTGATTCCACCGGTGAAGCCAGGACATACATTAGTTGAGTCTGGACAGCTCTAGGTCTCAATAACAACCAGTCATGTCAACCTGGGGACACTACTTCCGGGTGACCACCTATGGAGAATCTCATTGCCGTTCTGTAGGATGTATCGTCGACGGGTGTCCTCCCGGTCTGCAACTCACAGAGTCGGATATTCAGCCTCAGATGACCCGACGCCGTCCGGGACAGTCGGCTCTCACCACGCCACGAAACGAGAAAGACCGTGTGGAGATCCATTCCGGTACAGAGTTCGGCATTACGCTGGGCACGCCGATTATGTTGATGGTGCGGAATGAAGACCAGAGGCCCAAAGACTACGGGAGCGGGACGATGGATATGTATCCCAGGCCGAGTCATGCGGATTTCACCTACCTGGAGAAATATGGGGTTAAGGCGAGTAGCGGAGGCGGGAGGAGCAGTGCGCGGGAGACGATTGGTGTGTATTTTCGACCTCTTTGATTCTGTTTATCATCCAAGAGGTGCAGGATGTGATACTGACTATCTTTTACAGGTAGAGTAGCAGCGGGTGCCATTGCAGAAAAGTACCTGTCGCTGGCTCACGGCGTCGAAATCGTGGCCTTCGTCTCGTCCGTTGGAGCCGAGTATCTTTTCCCTCCAACGCCTACTCACCCTAGTCCTGCCACGAACCCAGCGTTTCTCTCATTAATATCGGAAATCACACGAGAGCAAGTTGATTCGTTCGTCCCCGTTCGGTGCCCGGACGCGGATGCCACCACGCGAATGACAAAGGTGATTGAGAAGCACCGCGACGCGAAGGACAGCATTGGAGGCACTGTCACTTGCGTGATTCGAAACTGCCCTATTGGCCTGGGTGAGCCATGCTTTGATAAACTCGAAGCTGAGCTTGCTCATGCCATGCTGAGCATTCCCGCTACTAAAGGATTCGAAATCGGTTCGGGCTTCGGAGGATGCGAAATATCTGGATCCATCCACAACGATCCATTCATCGCTGCACCAGAAGTACTACCAGGGCAGAAGACATCGAAGCGGAAATTGACGACGAAGACCAACAACTCTGGAGGTATCCAGGGGGGGATCTCGAATGGACAGGACATCTACTTCAGAGTTGCCTTCAAACCTCCTGCTACAATTGGACAAGCGCAGCAGACGGCGACTTTCGATGGAGAGGAGGGCGTACTAGAGGCTAAAGGGCGACACGATCCGTGCGTTGTGCCGAGAGCGGTGCCGATTGTAGAGGCTATGTCTGCTTTGGTGCTCATGGACGCTCTCCTGGCTCAGCAATCTCGAGAAACAGCCAGGAGTCTACTGCCACCTCTGAAGGCAGTATTGCCAGCGAAGGGAAGCGGAACAACCGCGACTGCGGAGAAGGTGGCGGAACATTTGAAAGGAGCTGCTGCTGCACAATGAACCTCGGTCGGGCATTTCGGGAAGCCGCACGAAGATGGTGTACAATAGTATTACGAGCATGTCGCTGATATCAGGGACAAGGCGGTGCCAGTTGGGTCATGAGGGACTTGGGTATGTCGCCGGGCTCAGGCGATTCGCTCACCAGGGATAGTGGTTTGTCTTGTCTCCATAGAGAAAAAAAAAGAAAAAGCAAGTTTCATCCCAAGGGTTCGCCAAGTCACCTTATGCATCTCGCTAATCTTTCTCCTTGACCGTTGCCATAGCGACGACGTGGTCCAAACAGTGGGCTAGTCCACCTGCGATTACGCCAATCCCTCGTTGCTGAAGATGGCGCAACCTTCCATGCGCCCTCCCGAGAAAGCGACTGGACGCCATCAGCACCTCTTGCAGCTCGTGCAGCCACTATTCGCTTCAAGACCCTGAATCCAAGCATTGAGTTTCGGTGTGGCTGGCGTCGAGACCTCTGTTTACACGCAAATGCGCGCATGAACTCCTCAACAACCCCAACCTTGCTCGCCTGCCCCACGAACACAAGCGACTGCACGGCCAGCCTCCCGATGGCCCAGTCTCCATCCAAATCCTGCTGAGCATTTCAAATATACCAGCCTCGACCCTCCCCTCCTCCTTTTGTGTATCCGAGCGCAACCGGGTGAACCTCAATCTTGACCTCGACAGTGGGAGACTTCGGAAGGCTGCAGATGGGTTTGTCTGCCAGTCCAGATGACAATTCAGACTTGACGCCGACGATGACCTGACCTCCGACCGCGCGAAACATGCTACCTTTACTACTACCGCTCCTGTCTTGCTACGTGGGTATTTTCAGTTTGGTCGCACCCGCAGTTGCGCAACAACATTTGCCCTACAATCCCACCCGGGTCGTTCTGGCACAAGATGGCTCCGTCGCGTACATCTTGTCTCCGCAACCCTCATCGTCGCAGTTTTCTCTATCTTTCCTCAATACCTCGAACAGTATCAACTCAGCCTCTCCGGGAACGCGACTGTTCGATACCTTACCCTTTCTATCGAATACAGCCTACGAGGCATTCGTGGCCCTTCCGGACGATGAGGGCATAACCGCGCTAGCTGGGGACTGCAAGGATTCTGCAAGAGATCTAGAACTATGGAGATATACCTTCAGCGGCGACCCCAGGAACGGGACGTGGACTTCTTTGACGGTCACTACAACCGATGGGACGTTAAGCCCTCAATATCTCTCTGCTGGGTTCACATTCTCTCCGACTGCGGCCGCTCACGATGTCTCGTTATACATTTTTGGCGGAATGTGTCCCGATGACGATTCGTCGAATGCAATGGACTGGATATCGGATGCCACCTACTCGAACACAATGCTTACAATCGCTCCCGAATCTGCGGCCGGCGAAAACGCACCTTATCAGTTGTCATTGACGGGATCCAGAGCTCCGCCGGTCGCTGAAGCGGGTCTGACCATAACGCCTCTGACACCCAGCTTTTCCAATGTTTCAGGCGCAGGCCTTTCTCAACAGCAGAATTTTGTTCTTGTGGGGGGCCATACCGAGAATGCCTTCATCAACATGTCTCAGCTCGCCATATTTTCACTACCTCAAGAATCCTGGGCGTTCGTGGAAGCGTCGCAAGCAGACACAGTTGAGCCACGGTCTGGCCACACAGCAATCCTGACTGAGGATGGCTCAAAGCTGGTGGTGCTTGGCGGATGGGTAGGAGATACAGATACGCCGGCACAACCCCAGTTGGTGGTCCTTGAGCTCGGTCAGGGCTATGGAGGGCAAGGGCAGTGGGCGTGGAGCATTCCTACCTCTTCCTCTTCCCCGTTTGCTTCCGGCAAAGGCATATTTGGACATGGAGTAGCCATGCTACCCGGTGGTGTTATGATGGTCTCTGGAGGGTATCCGATCGGCTCATCTACATCAAAGAGCAGGCGGAACCTGGTGGACAATATGCTGTTCTTGAATACGACAACATTCGAATGGATCACTACTTACAGCAATCCAACCCCTGCGGGCCCATCACCCGGCTCGGCAAGTGTCCAATCGTCGGCATCCGGGCTTAAAACTTCGGAGAAGGCAGGCCTGGGCGTAGGTCTAGGCCTAGGACTCGCAGCACTTGCGGTGGTGGTGATTGTTTGGCTCATATATTCCAGAAGACTGAGAGCCAGACGCGCGTTGCGTGAGAAGGAACTCCGCGAACTGGCTTTGGGAGCCGAACGTATTCACTCACCTGTTCCGTCAGACGAGGACCCTCAGAGATATCCAACGGTGCGGAGCGCAAGCTGGGCTGCAACTCTCGAGCGCAAGATTGAGAGCTCGGGCAATCCATATCCTTGGGCGCCTCTGTCCGGACCAGAGCACCAGAGTCAGCGCATGCAGGCCTCAGAGAATGGCGAGAGCAACAGCTCTCGTTATGCTGAGCGCACCGGAGTCCAGATGGAGATCCCAAGCCCCACTAGAGGATTGAGAAAGAATCTGAACACTAGAGGCCCCATGATGTATCACCCTTTCAATCAGCACCCGCCAACCGGACCAGGAGCGGTCTTCCGCATCGAGGAAGAGGATGAGGGTAGTCAAACCGGCTCCGTCGCGCGGACAAAGACTCCCAGGGCCACAGACGACATAAGATCAGCCCCAAGTGATCCGTTCAAAGACCCCCCGCCCATTATGGATGGTACTCGGCAGGACAGTGCCGCAGCAGAGCGCAAGAAGGAGGTGGAAGGCTGGGTTGAGGATTGGCAGTCAGTAGCCGAGACCATGAGCTTGTCCAGGAGCACAAGTCAGGCGCATAGCAGAACGTACTCAAACCTTTCGCAATTCCGCAACCAGCCAGCCATTGGGGAAGCAGCCGGACGCGGCTCACCCGAGAAGTCGGACAGGACTGGAAGCAATCTCTCTGAAAAGAGTATGGTGAGCACCTCTTCTTACGGGAAATCCTTGGCTAGTACGCTATCTCGCAATGTTTCTCAAAGGAGCGCCAGTGCAGGATATGGGCTCTTCGCGGGGGCCGCAGCAGCCATGGGCCGGTTTGGCTATGGGAGGCAGGGCAATCTTGAACAAGGCAATGGCGCTGGTCTCACACGTGCCCCGTCAAACCGCAGTGTCTCGCTCAACATTGATACTACTCGACCGACAAGTTCGAGGGATGGCCCCGAAACGTTCTCATCGGCTCGAAGCAGATGGGGGGCAGCTGTGGCGGGAGAAGATCAAGCACTGCTCAACCGGAACTACCAAAGACAACAGGATGACGAGCGTGACTATCGAACGCTCCCCGACAGTCCAAGCAAAGAGAAGTACTCACGTGCAGGCAGCCTTACTGGCTCCAGCCGACGAGCGTTGAATCTTCTAGGAAGCGTTAGGCGGGTTTTCACAGGAACTGGAAGTGTTGATGTCCAAGATCGAGTTGCCGCCTTCGAAGCCCACAGCAATCAATCAAGCCCGACGAAACACTCTGGGCAACCCGAAATGACAGAGACGACGCCGAAGAGAACTCTTAGTGTTGGAACGTCGTCTTTCTGGCGTAGCAAACAGGGCGCCAAAGACTGGGATGATGACATGGCAGGCCCGAGCAATGCCGCCCCATCCTCAACGCTCCGCAGAAAACCAGTGCCTGGAACGATATCGAGCGACGACCACGACAATCTGGAAGATGACGAGGACTGGGACGTGGAGACAGCTGTGCAGAAACGTGTCGTTCAAGTCATGTTCACTGTTCCCAAGGAGAAGTTGCGGGTGGTCAATGCCGATGTTCTGAGTCTGCTGAGCAGTAACCGAAGCGAAATTGACCAAGACGAAGATAAGGAGAGAGAGCATATGAAGAGGATGAGCAGCGTGAGGGAAGGAGACGAGGACAGCGGTCATGACCAACGCCTTGATGATGATACAATGAAAGGCAAAGGAAAGGGGCGAGCACCTTGAAACGAGATGCTCGTCGCAAATGGAAAATCTATGGACTATGGACGATACTTGGGATGGCATATATTGTGTGTATACCTCCACATTGTTGGATGGGATATGGTGTGGTTTTTGAGCGGGCGGTTTATTTGACCTGGATCTGGTGTCATGTCATTCGTTGATGAACTTTAGAAGCCAGCGAATGTGTTTTATTAGGATTCGTCTTTAGGGAGGCCACAGTACAAATCTGAACGAACTCGAACCGTATGACGAGAGAGAGCCTTTTGATTCTACACAGCATCCCGCTCACCCTGGTGCCTCCATATATGCATTTGTCAGCTTGTTTACAGGACTATCCACCCGCCTCCACCAGGCTCCGAAGTAGCAGGGCTAGCAGAGGTCGTGCGCGACATACTCGGCGTCGAGTTCGAGAACATTGCGAGGAGAGGCCCGAAGGGGATTGGAAATGGCTGGCGAGGCTGCGAGGCAAGAAGGAGGTAGTGGTCGAGGCGGGACTATGCACGGGCGACCTGAGGGATGGATTCATCAAGGGACGCGATGGTCGATGCACGACGGTTGTGTGGCGGTGTTGATAGTGGTTTGTTTGTGGCCTGCGGTGGCGAGATGCAAAATGACATAAGGCTCTGCCCCACGCGCGCCCACGCCAAACCCGCTTCAAATGGGTTTTTTGCTGCAACGCGAACCAGCGCGTCCTAGTCCATCCCAGGCGCGTTTCGCTCCCATTTTATATCTGATGTTTTGACCCTCTTTCTGCTCCTCGTCTTCTCACCGTCCAACCTTCATCACTCTGCTGCCTGCGTCTCTACGGTAACTGGGAGATTACTCTGTCGACTCTCAAGGCCTTTAAAAGAGCACTGCTGTGCGGTCCTTCGCTTTTGTCCTCGACAACTCCTTTCCAACCCCTCCCCCATCTTCACCATTGGAATACAGCAGGAAGACAAGTTTAGTTCACCAACATGTTCGTCATCAAGCGAGGTATGTTCTCTCTCCCATCCGCCGAGGACAGAGGGGATACGCCGAGGACCACCTACGGACCTCTCTTCTGCTGCTTTGACTTCGTTTCTAACGACCATGGCAGACGGACGCAAGGAACGCGTACAGTTCGACAAAATCACTGCTCGAGTCTCCAGACTGTGCTATGGCCTTGATCCAGACCACGTTGATGCAGCAGCCATCACACAGAAGGTCATCTCTGGTGTCTATCAGGGCGTGACCACCGTCGAACTCGACAACCTCGTCAGTATTGCCTCGTGTTGCTCTCGCTTCGGTTGACTAACGTTGTTCAACAGGCAGCGGAGACTGCAGCATATATGACAGTCACTCATCCCGACTATGCAGTCCTCGCAGCACGTATCGCTGTTTCAAACCTCCACAAACAGACCAAGAAGCAATTTTCCTCCGTGGTCTCGGACCTCTACCACTATGTCAATCCGAAAAATCAGAAACCCTCCCCGATGATCTCCAAGGAGACCTACGAATGTGTCATGAGACACGCTGATGAGTTCAACTCTGCAATTGTCTACGACCGAGACTTCAACTACCAATATTTTGGTTTCAAGACGCTGGAGAGATCATACCTGCTCAAGATTGGCAATCAAGTTGCTGAACGGCCCCAACACATGCTTATGCGTGTGGCAGTGGGTATTCACAGCGACGATATTGAAAAGGCCATCGAGACGTACAATCTCATGTCCCAGAAGTGCTTTACCCACGCTTCGCCCACCCTTTTCAACGCCGGAACCCCTCAACCTCAACTGTCCTCCTGTTTCTTGATTGACATGAAAGAAGACAGCATCGAGGGAATATATGACACCCTCAAGACTTGTGCCATGATCTCCAAGACAGCTGGAGGTATTGGTCTCAATGCCCATTGCATTCGTGCCACAGGATCCTACATTGCAGGCACCAATGGCACCTCCAACGGGCTTATCCCCATGCTTCGCGTCTTCAATAATACTGCTCGCTACGTCGATCAGGGTGGCAATAAGCGCCCAGGTGCTTTTGCCATCTACCTCGAGCCATGGCACGCAGACGTGTTCGACTTTTTGAACCTGAGAAAGAACCACGGCAAGGAAGAGGTTAGAGCACGCGACTTGTTCTACGCCATGTGGACTCCTGACTTGTTCATGGAACGTGTCGAGAAGAACCAAGAATGGACTCTCTTCTGTCCTCATGAGGCACCTGGCCTTGCCGACGTCTATGGTGACGAGTTCAACGCTCTATACGAGAGATATGAGAAGGAGGGCCGTGGTCGCCAGACTGTAAAGGCTCAGAAACTATGGTATGCTATCCTCGAGGCACAGACCGAAACTGGGACGCCCTATATGCTCTACAAGGACGCCTGCAATAGAAAGAGCAACCAGAAGAACTTGGGGACCATCCGAAGCTCCAATCTTTGCACTGAGATTGTCGAATACACGGCTCCCGATGAGGTCGCTGTGTGCAATCTGGCCTCCCTGGCTCTCCCGACATTCGTCGACCAAGCTCGAGGTGAATATGACTTCGGTCGTCTTCATGAGGTCACTCAGGTTGTGACTCGCAACCTAAACAAGATTATCGATATCAACTACTACCCTGTCCCTGAAGCGAAGAAGAGCAACTTCCGACACCGACCCGTCGGTCTCGGAGTTCAAGGTCTCGCCGACGCCTTCCTTGCGCTGCGTCTTCCTTTCGACTCTCCCGAGGCCAGGCAATTGAATATCCAAATCTTCGAGACCATCTACCATGCTGCTCTCACTGCTTCTTGTGAACTGGCAAAGGAGCAGGGAACATATGAAACATACGAAGGCAGCCCAGTGTCGCAAGGCATTCTTCAATACGACATGTGGAATGTCACTCCCTCAGACTTGTGGGATTGGGACGCCTTGAAAGCCGAGATTGCCAAACATGGTATTCGCAACTCTCTCCTTGTTGCTCCCATGCCCACTGCCTCGACTTCTCAAATCCTCGGCAACAACGAATGCTTCGAACCGTACACATCTAATATCTACTCTCGCCGTGTCCTTGCCGGTGAGTTCCAGGTTGTCAATCCCTGGCTGCTGAAGGATCTCGTCGACTTGGGCCTATGGTCCGACAATATGAAGAATCGGATCATCGCCGAAGGCGGCTCGATCCAAAACATCCCCAACGTTCCTGCGGACATCAAAGCTCTATACAAGACCGTATGGGAAATCAGCCAGCGGACCGTCCTGCAAATGGCAGCGGACCGTGGTGCCTTCATTGACCAGTCCCAGTCTCTCAACATTCACTTGAAGGAACCAACCATGGGCAAGATCACGAGCATGCACTTTGCAGGCTGGAAAATGGGTCTCAAGACCGGCATGTACTACCTGCGCACGATGGCGGCCACACAACCTATTCAATTCACTGTCGACCAAGAACAGCTGAAGGTTGCAGACACAAACACGGCTCGAGAACGCTCTGCACCAAAGAAACGGACTTCTCTGGGTTTCGCAGCCAGCGTGAGCAACTACAACTCGATCCCGAGACCGATGTATCAGTCCAAGACGAGCAGCTTTAATGGAAGTGCTGGCCCAACCACTTCAATGAATGGAATCCCAACCCCGACGTCGACACCTCCCCCAGGCAGTGAGAACAAGCAGGTTGGACTGATGACTCACAAGCTTGCAAAGACCCATCTTGGCGGAAGTGGCGAGTCCAGCGAGGAGCCATCTCCGAAGGTGCTTCCAACAGACCCTGTCGGTCTGCCACCTGACACCATAGCGGATGAGAGCCTTGAGACCCGTATGAGGGGCAAGCAGGATGAGGACAAGGAGAGCGAGAGTGGAGAAAGAGAGGAGGATATTTACGCACAGAAAGTGCTTGCCTGTGAGTACAGCCTGCTCCCTAAAAGTGTGGATTCTTTCACCGTTGTTTGATATGTTGCTGACTGTGGATGGACAACAGGCTCGATTGAGAACAAGGAAGCCTGCTTGATGTGCAGCGGTTAAGTTTCGCTTGAGAGGTTGGTGGACAAAAACCATCAACCTGCCTGACTTCGCCACGCCTTGAAGCATTTATACAATGAAGTTTCAGAACGGTCAGGCGGAGCGCGAGAGTGGGCCTGAATGCAGCTGACCGGCCCAAAGGAAACAATCATCTCTTCCTCGGTCACGCGTTATGGGTGGGTTTGTTTTGGATCTCGCTGGTTGGGGGTTGGGTAATGAACGGGCGCAATCACGATTGTATATGTATTTTCCTTGTTGTCCTTTTGGCAGAGGATCGGCATCACCCAAGAATACAGAGAGGTGTTTCTAGAAGCGAGTTTGTTTGGTACTCGTGGTGCGTGCACTGTGTGCACCGCGTGCATGGTACGGTTATAGTATCACTATGTCAACATATCACTTGCATGTCCATCTTTCCCATCTTCTCATCTTCTCATCTTCTCATATATTTTTCTCTGTACTTGCTCTTCCTGGTCTGGCGGTCTGGTGGTCTACGAGTAAGTTAGAGAAAATTTCTGGTATGTAGGTACGCATATATGTAGAGAGGTGGACCAACTCGAACTTGGACTTGGAGCTAGAAAGCCAGAACTCGTATACATGCACACGAGGTGCATGCGTACATGCTCCCTGTACGGACCCAGGTACCCAGGTACCTAGGTAGGAAATGCGACATGTACATGACAAGGGAAAGGCGGAGTATGCGTACGAGGTACTGCACCACCGGCGTTCCCGTTATATATATATATCTCTCTCTCTCTTCATACCCTTTTGCACCGCGCTACATCTTCACAGCGGTTCACGAGGACTCGAGGATTGATCTGGTGGACGGGGATATAGTTGGACCAGGCAAAGATACAAACCGTGACAATCATTAGTTGACAGTAACGAAAAAGGCTCCGATATCATTTCATGTCATGATCTTATACAGTTGCTTGCACTACTCTAGCCTTGAATTCTCATGCCCTATGCACAAGGTTCACGTCTCCTACAATAACCATAATATATAAAGATGGGGTCTTGCCAGAATCGCGTGAGATATATACCACCATCTCTGATTCTGCAGACCTGCCAGTATCGCCGCTTAACCTTCGGTGTCTCAAGTCTTCTGGTCTACTCGGGCCTTTGCACAGTCCAGCCCAAGCTCAATTCAACCCCTGTTATCTTCTTTGTCCTTGCATCAAAATACCTCAAGTAGACAGTGCCTTAATTGGACGCAACTTGAATGGGCTTGATGTTTCTTTGGTTCCTTCCGTCTTCTTCACTTCGTTCCCAGCCCAAGATGCTGCTGCAATATTGTGATGGTCGAAATTGATTCGCATGAGTGCATCTTCCACCAATAGAGAGACATGTCGAAGTTAAGTGTTAATTCAGCTGACAAGCGTCGTGCGCCCACCCGCTGTGTCGTCTTCCATTTCTTCTGCTCGGCATGCCTCATGGTTGGGGGCCTCCAAACAATTTGACCCATCAATTGAAGATGAATCCCGACGCCGAAGCCGTTTATTTGTATACCATTGGCGAATAAACTTATCGCTCAAGATCTGGGTTCGGGTTCCAGCGCCTCCAATTCCAGGGCAAGAAGTTCAGTTCATGAGCAAATCAGTGCTTTTTGCTCACACGGGCTATCCCTCAGGCAACTTCTTCAGCTCTTCGCCTTTTTCTTGCGCTCGAGTGATAAGATTACGCAGCCATTCATAGGTGAGCATGGTGGTCA
This sequence comes from Cladophialophora immunda, assembly GCF_000835495.1. Classification (NCBI taxonomy): domain Eukaryota; kingdom Fungi; phylum Ascomycota; class Eurotiomycetes; order Chaetothyriales; family Herpotrichiellaceae; genus Cladophialophora; species Cladophialophora immunda. The sequence continues at coordinate 2,064,006 of NW_015622542.1, read as the reverse complement.
TAGCTGCTGGCACCGCACGGATGAGATTTGTGCCAATGCCCGCATAGAATGCACGCCAGCCTTCCTCTTGGAGAATGACCTTGCACATATGCCAGACGCCCGAGTAGCGCGCTTGTACTTTCATGCCATCCGACGTTGTAAGTGCTGACCTGCGTTGTTGTGTTTGTAGACGAGTACGCAAAACTTCGTGAGGGTAGGTGGCTGTCGACGCACAGACTTTGCTCAGAAAGGTAGCAGCAGAGATACCGAGCCAATTTGAGGTGCTGTCTTCGGGTGGATGCTCACCCATGCCATACCCAGTGAATTTCATCTTGAAGAATTCGTACAGCGGAAATTGAACCGCAACATGCGTCAAGCCTAGTAGGGCAGGGGTCAAGCCAGAGTAGAAAGATCGCAGTCCCTCAGTGCGGTACATTTTGCGGGCAGCATCGAGTGTGGAAGTGTAGTGCCAGGGAGCACGCATGCCGTCACTGGCGGTAGCTGATTTATTGGATTGGGACATCAGACGAGTTTTGATGACCCAGATGGGGTTCGTCAGTATGGTGGAACAGGCGCCGGCGGTGAGCGATGAATAGCAGCGAGCCACCCACCAGCTGCCACACTGATCATACCAGAACTCTCGAGTATTCTCATATACCGTCAGATAGACAGCCCATGTTGGTAGATAACCCAATAGCATGGGCCCTAATCCTCGGTACATGCCACGGATACCTTCTTCCCGCCATATGACGCTGCCAGTGCCAATGATGCCTTTGTATGGTTGTTGGATACTGCCATATGGATTCTTAGACTGTACTCTCTGGGTGAATCCGCCCTGCGCCTGAAGCTTCGTCTTTATCACATCAAGAGGACAGGTGACAATACCCGAGGCGAAGCCGGCGCCGGCGCCGCAGATGGGCGATACCCACGCCTTCGGAATTTGTGTCGACTGTATCTGGACGCGGGCGGCAACGGAGTCTCTCGAAGGAGACGGAGACATATTCGATGAGAAGTTGCTGTGGTCGGTCGGCGTAGCATATTGGGATGGCCGGAGAGATTGGGGCGTTAAGATAGCAGGAGTCTGTTCGGGTTCTCTGTCGAAGGACATTGGGAGAGTGGTTTTCTCTGGTCTCAGGAAGGGGAAGACACTAAATGCCCATATGACGAGCTCATGGCGAAGGAGGATGAGCTATAGACAGCAGACGTAAACCCCAGCAGGGCAGTTGCCAGCCTGTGTTGCACCGTTGCACCGTTGACCGCTGGTCCGCTGAAGTGTTGGATTGCGGTTGGAAACTGCGGGGTCTGTCTAGGACCGGTGTGCAGCCGACAGAGAGCAACAAGGCCCTCGTCAGCGATTGACGGATATGGCCATGTAGCAATTCAAGGACGAGTGGGATAGTAGTTGGGGAGGTTGAAGATGCTCGTGGTGGGTGGGCGGAAGTGAGAAAGTCGGGGCGATATGATGTGATGGGCAGGTATGATGCCTTTGGGGGGGAAATGATGTGGATGGATGGAGGGAGAAAGCAAGGTCAATCATTGAAGCGACTCGCTCAAGCTTCCTCTGCAAAACCCGAGCCAGTGCCAAGCTCCCGCCGTATTCGCCAATTGGTGGAACCCGAGAGCTCCAGGCTGTGTCTGCGCGAACCACCTCAACTTCTGCACCGGATTCTCCCTGCAGCTTGCTTGCCATATCCCCTGGAGACATTCTCGACAGCAGCTCAACATGTCCGGCCCCTCGTTAGCACCATACGTTCTGAAGCGGCCATGGCTCAAGCGGTGGATGATGCCCTTGGCCAACTGGTACGTCAACACTGCCGGCTACAGATCACTAGGTCAGTACATTCTCCATGAAGAACAGCTCCTCCTTCTCTGGTTTGCAATCTCCATGTTGACCTTGCTGGCAGGTCTACGCCATGACGACTTGATCCCCGAAGAAAACGACACCGTCCAGCTGGCCCTCAAGCGACTGCCCCCGAAAGAAGCCTACGACCGAGTTTTCCGCCTCAGAAGAGCTTTCCAGGTAATGAATGACCTGCGACGAGAAAGAGGAGGGCAGAATGTAGCTAACGAACTTTGTCCCAGTGCTCTCTGTCGCATCATCTGCTCCCTCCTGCGGAACACACCAAACCTGAAGACGTAAGGATTTCTCCAGCACACGCAAATTCACACGGGATCCACTTTGCTCACCCACTGTCCACAGGATGTTCCATACCTGAGTCCCATCATCGAGGAAATTGAACGGGAGGAGAAGGAGCGTGCTGATCTGGAGTCCATGATTGTTGAACCGAGAAAGTGAAGTGGCAAGTCGAGGCACCAAGACGGGGGTTGGGCTGGAGTCCAAAACGGATGCGAATGCTGAATTATTGTACATACCATACAACGAGACGGAGCTCGAAAGAAAACTCTACATGCAACCTAACATTGCTTAAGACTCTATGCCTCTACGCGAGTGTACTCTGCTCCATAACGTCGACATCCACATCTTCCACGCGCCACATGTACCACATAAACAGACTCCGGTACGGCGCAAATGGCGCGCTTTTCTCGACCATATCCTGCTCAGACATGTACTTCCACTTACCGCCACCCTTTGCTTTGAGCTTTTTCACATCCTTGCCATAAAATGCAGCCATGCCCCTCTGCACGCCCAGGTCACCTGTGGAGAGGATATCAAGCCGCTTCAGGCCGAAACAGGCAAACATCTCGACGCTCCACTTCCCCAGACCACGGACCGCAATGAGTTTCTCCATAACCTCGTCGTCTGAGGCTGTCATGAGCATCTCATTGGTTAGCTCCCCGTTGGTGAATTTCTGGGCTAGGCCTTGGATATACTCGGCTTTCCGCTGAGACAAGCCAGCAAGGCGCAGCCTAGCGATGTCCGTAACAGCGACTTGTGCTGGCGTTGGGAACTGTACTTCCTCAGATCCGTCCTCGTTGAACAAGGCAATGAATTTGTTCTTGATGGACTTGGCCGCCGCGCCCGAGACTTGCTGGCCCATAATTCCACTTGAAAGCGAGCGAAACGGCTCAATTACCTCGGCCAGGCCCTTGGGCGAGAATATATGGCACTGATGTTTCTCGATCAGAGGTCTCAAGCGTGGATCGACGCTGATGAGGTGGGCACAAGCCTGATCCAGGAGCGTGTTTGTTGTCGCTATCGGCCGAGGCAGGCCGGTTTTTGAAGGGGTCGAGTCGGGAAGAGTATTCTCATACGCGACATGCTGCGTGCCTCCAGGCGTGACCAAAGGGGCATTGGTGATGTGTGGCTCAACGGGCCGACCAGGGGGAGGAGTTGCGTCGTCAACGTCCCCAGAACTGTAAGGGGCTCGAATGACGCTGATGAGACTCGGCGTCGGAGTCAATGGTGGTTGCTTGGACTGTTTGGCAGGCACTCTTCGAGCATTTGCCTTCTTGACTGGAGTCACCGGGACTTTGAATTCAGATTCCGCTTGGAGCGCCCCATTGACAAGACCATTCTTTTCCTTCTCAACTGCTGTCTGTTCTACGGCGCCATGGCCCTTTTGTTTTTTCGCTTTCGTCTCTTGGCCTCGGGATGCCAACGGTCGTTTCTTTGGCTCCTTGGCCACCTCTGAAGACTTATCCGCCACCAGAGGGACAGTAATCGACGCGATTCTGCTGGATCGACGCACAGACATGGTGGACAAACGCGCTAGCATTCAACAAATGGAGGTTTGATCATTTATAATCCTTTTCCTGCAACGCAAATTGAGCAAAGTCGAGGAGGGGACGGCTGAGCTTTAGAGAAACTAGATCTTGTGTTCCCTAGTATTGGAAGAACGGTACCAGTTCGGTTTCTGAAGAGTGGACCGAGAGGGAGTCAAGCAATGTACCATTGATGTAGGATGAAGTGACGATATATTCTCCTCCTGAACCATGAAGCATCTTGAATCTGATTGGCTCAGGCGTTCTCGGTGCCTGCTGCCACCGCCGAGAATCTGTGGCTGAGTGGCTGGGCGGTGCGTGGCTGACATAAGCCAGTCATTCACTCCGGACCAATACCCGTCGACATGAATTCTTGGAGATTTCTCGACCCATCTGCTTGCTGTTATTACCTACGAACCATTTTTGTGATCGCTGATGATTTCCCGTGTCCTTGATGCCCGGAAGACCCATTGGGTTCAAACAGGAGAGTGTTCGGGAGTATGCAGCAGAGAACGTGTCATGTCGTGCGATATGTATCTGAGAACGCGGGTTCCCGTTGTGACGCCGTTCTCGATCCGGGGATTTGGTTTTGTAAAAGGCTAGCGGATTACGCGGCCACCAGGCGGGAGCTTCAAGTTTGTCAACGAAGACGGTCGCCCGCCAAACTGTCTTCTCAGCCGGCTTGTTCCAGGCCATGACTTCAACAATCTCTCAGCTGAAGATCGTCCTTGTTTTGCTGCAACGACCTTAATATCGGACAATGCCTCATCAATCCCGAGTGATCCACTAGATCATCTGTTGATCGGATCTGATGGAAATTTGAAGCCTTGATATCGAAAGTGGACGCCCCAAGACGGAAAGGCTCTATCTCTTCGGCGGGAACCTGTCCCAGGATTATAGCAGGGTGCGCTTCGTATCGTACTGTCACCAAACAATGCACTAAAACGGATGGTGGAACAAGTGTGGAGGACCTTAACCCATTACGGTTGTGTCTGCAGGTCGCGCGCGATGGAGATCCGGTGGTGCTGGATGCGCCATGGCTGCGGGAGGTTATCAAAAACCTTGCTGGCGGCGTGGACAGATCAGCGAGTTGCCCGGTGCCCGGTCACCAGAGGGACAAAATAATTGACACTGGATCATCTGCCCACGCTTGCTTTTGACGATCAGGCAAAGCTGGTTGCGAGGTGAGACTCGGGGTTGAAGTAAGAGCAGGGGTCTCACAGGATTCCGCCGATCGGGCATTTAACAGCTTGACATTTACAGATTTCTCTGTATCAAGCAGACGACGGGATTATTGCGAAGTGGCTGCTCTCCCCATTCTGTAGCTAGCAGTTTCTCCATTCCATTATAGATAAAGAACAGGACACCACTGCTCCTCCGGGCGGTAAACCGAATACTTCGATCTTTGTCCCCAGGATATCGAATATCTCTTACTGCGGGATCAACACGGCGTGTTGGATCATGCCACTGGTGGCACTTTATTTCTCAACTAGGCTCGCTCCGTATGTAAACAGCATGCCTCGAGGCGTTAACAACCGTTGTCTGAGTGCAACAAGCTTCGCACGCGACCTTTGATGCGTAGTCCTCCCATATTTCACATGCGGATCGATAGTTCGCAGCTGTGCCCGCAGCGAAAAAGAAAAGCACCACAAGCGAAATGGCGGTTTATCCACTTGGCAAGGGCTCTGCGAGAGTGGCGTTATCAGACGAAGTTCTTGAGTTTATCCAGCTTATCCTTCGTCTTTTGCTTGAACGTGGCTAGTACATAGCCTCTGCTCCATCCTCGAGCGTCGAATGTCTCAGATTGAGGAGGGGTTTCGGCCAAGGTCTGGAGTCTCTGTGGCCAAGAGGGCGATCCGGTTGAGGCAGGAATTGGAGGTTGCAACATGTGTGGGCTGGAGCTGCATGAAGTGGCTGAAGCAGGAATGGGGTTGGTGGAAAGACGGACGACGATGCCGGGGGTCGCTCGATGGGCGCAGATGTTTGTTGTGACAATACAGATACAAGCCCATCTCCTTTTCCTGCCTCTCTGACTTTGTAGGCTGCGCTAATGATGCAACCCCGACTCCGCCGCCTCCACCTGCGACGGCAACTGCAGCAGCTGTCCCCAAAAACCCGACCACTGACAGCCACACCGCAGCTGCAGGCTCCCCTGGTTTGACCGGCCAGTCATCCACCAGCGAGACGAGGGAGGCCCCTGGCTTGCGGGTAGCAGCCCGCCAGACGGTCAAACAAGGGCCAACAGGGCTCTCCTATGGCCCACTAGCCCGCCAGAGCGTGTTAAAGCAAGGCCATTTCGGAGGTGCTCTGCGGTCTCTCGGCCAATCAGTGACCCCCCTGCCAACTCAATCCCATTCTTGCCTTCCCCCCCCATTCTCTTCAATTGCCAATTCCTCGCTGCGTGTATTTTCCTGCCATCCCCCTTCTCTCTTCACGTACTTGCCTGCACCGCACAACAGTCTGTCGTTGCTGCTCTTTTTTCTTTCTACACTTCCCTTCTATCTTCTCTTCAAGGTAGCCAGCCACGCGTTTTGACTCTCGAGGCAGAAAAGAGTCGTCCCTGCCGTCGGCTGTGTTGTGTTAACAGTCTCCCCAAAGCAACAACCATCAACAAACCAGCTTCTCCTTCGCTGAAGCTGAATTTATCCCAACCTCGTTGTGTTCTCACAGCCGACTCAACAGATTAATTCGTTTACTACCAAAAAGTTTCTTAAGGACTGCCGGGCCCAACTTCTCGCCTTATATCGTCTTTTAATATTGCATTCCAGGTGAGTCCGCTCTGACCTTCGCCTTCCCTTGTCCTCGCTCTGCCTTGTTGTCGTCGAGTAACCGCGTCACCATCACGCTGTCACCTCGGCCAACCTCAAACAACCTTCTGTCTGTCACATCGCGCAATGTGCAATGTATAACGACGCGTACTGACCTTTTTGCTTGCAGCGCACCGCTGATATTAGACCACAATGACCTTCGCAAAATTCATCATTCCTACCCTCGCGCTTGCGAGCTCGGTGTTGGGTACGTCCTCACTTCCCCAACAAGCCTTGGTTTCAGGGCATCGTGGTTGAACTGCACAAGGGCTGGTCCTCACAAGCGGCAAAGTTGAGAAGATTGGTTGAGCTAACGTCCCTTCAGCACAGAACGGCGGCAGCAATGACATCTGCAACGGGCCCTCGATCACCATTGTGACCAGCGCCGATGCTGAACAAATTGCCAACTGTGAAACATATGACGGAGATGTTATCATCGATCCCACGGCGTCGGGGCAAATCGCCCTCAACGGGGTTCAACAGATCACCGGCGACTTGACCTGCAACAACGCCACTCAACTGACCGCCATCACCTCGGATCAGATCAACACCATCCAAGGAACGTGGAGCCTGAGTGGCCTCACCATCCTCTCCACCCTGCAATTTGACTCCCTCACCGGTGTGAACAATATCAACTGGGTTGGTCTCCCTGCCCTGCAGAGCCTTAATATGGCCCAGGGCATCCAGAGAGCGAACAATGTCTACATCTCCAACACTCAATTGAACAACATAAATGGCATTGAATTGACAGCTGTTGGAAGCATGAACATCAACAACAACCCCTACCTCACCGATGTCAATGTCAATGATTTGACCAACGTCACCAATGCGCTCTCCTTCTCTGCCAACGGCCGGGACCTGTCCATCTCTTTCCCTAACCTCCAGGATGCTGCCAACCTGACGTTCCGAAACGTCAGCAAGATCGACATGCCGTCTCTCTCCAACGTGGCTGGGTCCATGGGCTTCTACTCGGACAACTTCCAAACGTTCGCTGCGCCGAACCTGACCCAGACTGGCGGCACTTTGGCCTTCGTTGACAGCCCCAGCTTGGCCAGCTTCTCCTTCCCCTCCCTGACAATCATTGGTGGTGGTTTCCTGGTTGCAAACAACACGAACTTGAAGGCCATTAATGGTGTGCCCAAGCTGCAGACGATTGTCGGTGCCCTCGACTTTGCAGGAACATTTTCCAGGTACGTGTTTCGGAGCCAATTTGATGTCCTGATGTCCTTGGGTGTTTGGTGCTAACATGGATTGCAGCGTCACCATGCCTAAACTCAACGACGTCCGAGGCGGATCCAATGTGCAGACGACGTCGACCAACCAAACTATCTGCCAGCTCTTCGACCAGGCTCATGACAATGGCGTCATCAAGGGTGTCAACACCTGCCTCACCAACAAGGCAAACCCTGAGACCAACCCCACTGCCACGAGCGGCGGTACTTCATCCACCTCGACAAGCAGCTCCGGCAGCAGCAGCAGCAACGCTGCTGTTACCTTTGGCCCTGGCACCCCGATCACCGGTCTCGGTGCTTTGATCGCTGCCATCTTTTTCCTCTAAAACATTGGGTCTCATGGCGTTGCGTTTTCGCTCAACTTAGAATAGCTTAATATGCGACGGGCGATGTCTCGAACCTTGTGCTCGTCGGGCCCTTTTTCTGAGCGATCAACTCTCTTTTTAACGAAACACACAACAAGACTGGGGAGGTTTGTGACTCAGTTCTCACAAAACAAAAGAAGCGCGTGCGCATCTGGAGTGTGGGGGTCCTGGGTTTCTTGTGTTGGGAAAGATCTAGTACTGGCAGATTGTGGTTGAGAGCGAACAGAGCTCCTCAGAGCTCGCTTGCGTGTGGATAGGCATACAAATGAAACATGTTTCCTTGACTTTTCAGTTGATGCCATTCTTCTCCTCTTGACATGTTCATGTGTTGGTCTGGCAAGGCGGGTTTTCATTCCGGCTAGGGTCTGCCCAAGTGACCGGTGCCAGAACATGGCATTCAGACGTCGCAGAAGCGATGTTTGGACAGAGATGACACCGAGCTTTCTGGTAGGGCTAAGAGCCGTACTAATACGTTGACTCGGTCACCACCGTCAGCACCAACTGATCTATCCTGATCCTGCAGCTTTGACAGTCATTTCGTGGTCCCCACAACGGCGATAATCTCCCTAGTCCCCCTTCGTGTTCTTAAGGTGATGACAGGAGGCGGCCGCGAGTGAGCCCGCGACGAAATATGGGCAGCCAAGGGGTAGATGAGCGTTCCGTCGGACACTGGACTATTTCGTATTCCACGATGTAGGTCCACATACTTCTGGAGAGAAGAAAACAGTCCAGAACGGTCGAAGACAGGTGGGCACTGCTTCCGCATCTCCCCCGAATCAGCTTACAGGCTCGCGCACAAATACGTTGCTTTTGTGGGAATTTATCCGGCTACATTTCCAGGCTGGAACGGGAACGTCATTGGGAAGAGACTCTTGAGAGACTCGGTCAGCATTGTCCAAAGAGGGATATTGAGCGCACTGATTCTGAGCGCACCTTGAACGAGGCTGTGATTGGCTGTTGCAGACAGGTCGGGCACGCTTTTGAGCGGGTGAGATGTTCTGAATTCGGGCACTTGAGAGACTATTAATATAAGTAGCAATACGGGATCGCGTCCGCAGTCCCCGGTCGAGGCGGCCGCTTGAGCAAGTGATGCTGAGACTCTACGAGGAGGCCAAGAGAAAATCTCACCGTCACGAAGTGAGAGAAAAACGGTAATATAGATGACCTCGTTCTCTCGCCCGAGAGCGGCAAGGCTACGTTATCTGTTTTTGGGGCTGAGACGGGCACGACGGGTTACAAAGACCTGGTTAGAGTGCTGACAAGTGCGGTACCTGTCGACCACTAGACCTTTGATCTCAAGCACCAGATTCGACGTGTATTATTATCCTGTTGATCGAGCTGGGTTTGTAGGTAATGTAGCTAGTTAGGGCGAGCTATGAGAAAGCATTGTCGTCCCGCCTTTCCTCACGCGCTACGTCGCGGCTTCAGGGCCAAAGGCTTAGGCGAAAGATCAGCCCACGAGGACATATATTCGCCTCGTCAGATTGCTTTGGTTGGAAGCCGGTGGATGGGAGAGAGGGCGTTGTAACCTCCCGTTGTGGCGAAAGCTGACTTTGGAGGAATGAATATGGCCTTCGAGAACCGAGCTCGGGTTGCATCCACAGGTCTTATGCGTGGATGGTTGGATGGGTACCTAATATCTTAGAGGTGGGTTAAGAGGCATGGGCTAAAACTGATGTGTGTATATATAAGTGGACGACTAGGGACATGAAGGTATTTCGTGGATGACAGCTCGTGATTACTGGTGCTAGCACACGCTCTCCCGGTCAGCAACCTCGATATAAAGGCTTGAGCATAAGACACAGAGACTCTTGTCACCCTTCTGATTCTACTCCTAGAAAGACGACATCGCAGCGACCAAGCAGCAGCCGGTCAAGATGTCTCGAACAGACGTCTCTTTCAAGACTTCCGACGCAGTCACCCTCCGCGGGTGGTTCTTCACCCCCAGCTCTTCGACGGGGGCCACGAAACTGCCATGTCTGATTCTTACCCACGGCTTGTCGTGCATCAAGGAAATGGGCCTGTCAGAGCTGGCCACCAAGTTCGCCGAGGAACTGCAGATCACCTGCCTCGTGTACGACCATCGAGGGTTCGGCGCCTCAGACGCCGCCCCGGGACAGCCCAGGCAGGAGGTCATCACCTGGCTGCAGAGCAACGACATGCGTGACGCCATCACGTACGTGCAGACCCGGGAGGAGGTGGACAGGTCCAAGATCGCGCTGTGGGGGTATTCCCTCTCCGCGGCCGAGGCTGTGTATGTCGCGGCGACGGATCGACGGGTCAAAGCGGTCGTCGCGCTGGGCCCGGGGATGGACGGGACCGAGATCGTGAGGAGGATGGCGCCGCCTCACGCCGTGTTGGCCATGCAGGGCATGTTTGAGATGGATCGTCTTGCGCGGGCCGAAGGGAAGGATCCGATCACCGTGCCCGTGGTGACCAACCAGCCCGGGGTGCAGGCGACGTTGCCGAGTCAGGAGTCGTGGAATTTCTTCTCTCAGTGGGAGGCCAACGGGTCGAGTTGGAAGAATGAGTTGACCCTACGAAGGTGAGTTTCTGTCAGCCCTCCCTCTTAGGTATCCTCTGGTTGGAGGCTCAACGTTGTCAAAAAATGATTCCCAGCTGACAGAGCTTCCCACGCAGTCTTGAGGATGTCTCAACGTTTGCCCTTCCCGTCTCACATCTCGACAACTTGACTCCGACGCCCGCTCTGTTCGAAGTGGCCTCGAGGGACACCAACAGCCCTCCCGACATGACCATGAGGTGGTACGCGAAGCTGAGTGAGCCCAAGGACCTGGTTCTGGTGGATGCGGATCATTACGAGTTGATGGGTTCGGCGAGGGACATCTTGCATCCCAAGGAAGTGGCGTTTCTCAAGAGGACGATCTGCTCGTGAGATAATTGTGGTCAGAGGCCGAAAGGGAGGGGGGAAAGAGAGGAAGAGAAAGGAAGACTTTGGATTGTCCGTCGGTTTCCACCTGTTGCGGGATGCTTTTGGCTCGGCGAGGTTGCGAGGCTGCGAGGCTGCGAGGGCAGGCATAGCTTTCTCAACCTTCAGCTTCAAGTTTTTCTTTCCCAGTTGTACCATCTTCTCTCACATCTTTCGTCATTCACAAATCTGTGCCTATCCTGTCTCCCAAACACTGCCTTCTTGCTACTGAAGATGCGATCAGGTCATCATGGATACCTCCGCTGACACCGGGTCGCTCCGTTTGATGACTTGCAGGCTCAACTCAAAAGATAGCGTCACGCTTTGACGTCTCGTGGAAAGTCGACGCGATTGACCCTGAATTAACTTTCCCTCGATAACTTCTGATCTAACATCAGAAGAGAGCCGGTCAACACCTCCCTAACCTCAACCGTCATTTTCCCACAATCGTGCCCCGGGTCGACAGTCTTCGCATGGAAGCAGTTCGAGGAACCGTCATGCTTGTGCTCCCTACAAATCTTCCCTGTAACAAATTCAAGCGATTTAGCTTCGAGAATATCTTCGAACGGTCTGGACCGCCGAACGTGGCAGACCGGCAAGATCCATTGACGAACCACCTCAACCATGCAATAAAAATACCAGGTGGCTCAAGTCTTGGGCCGGTGGGAAGATGTTGAGGCCATCAAGGATCGTGAGTCCCAAGACTTTGAAGCAGCTCAGACACTATGGCTGGAATGGCACCAGATTCTGCCAAACAGGAGCTTTGCATGGTGCGCAAGGGTTGTTGATACCCCTGCCTCCTGTTGTAAACTACCGTCCTCCGTGGGCCTTGATGAGACAGATTGCCAGCGTGTCCCTAGCGAATGAGGGTTGCCTCTCTGTGAAACCGTGTCTGGCAACATCGTTATTTAACAGTCATGCTGGCTGCGTCTCGAAACGAGCTCCGACGATACCAGCCAATTGAAGAGCAGCTGGCGCAATGGGGGTACAGCAAACAGCCCTCCGCCTTGCCTAACGCTACCTACTGTAGCTGGCCAAGGCGCAGCATTTAATGTTGTACAACTCCTGCGTGGCAGTCCCAGCACCGCTTGTTAGCGCCTCAAGCCACCCTTTGGCCCCGTTTTCACAGCCCCCAGCAGGCCGAAGGAAAATGCATATATCAGGTCGGTCTAGCAGGCATCCTCAGCCTCATCTCCCAGTCGACCTTCCACATTTCTCCTCCTTGGAGCTTTCAGAGAATGTCATGTCAATCTCCGCAGCGAATTCTCCCGTATCTCGAATATAGGGGATGGCATCTTTAGTAATCCTCAAACAAGGTTCGGGCCCTACCCTGGCACCACCCCCGAGATCTCCAGAGAGCACTGTCGAACTGACCTGGTGGACGCCCTACAGTCGATGGGAGGTTTGAGAAGACCTCTGTCAATGCAAGTACATTTCTTGGGGTTAGTTACTGATAGGATGATCCGTGGCCACGCAAGAGACTTATTGCTCGGCAGACTCGGCCACAGCAGGGTGTTCAGTTTGTGTTAGGCGCTCCCTCCCCGCCGTTTACGGAGCGAACTCTTGACAATTGTGGTCCAGCTTCGCAAAATGGGATCTCTTGGGCAAAGACAACCACCTGAGGGATCTTATATGCTCCGACTGGGCGTATCCGCCAATGCTGTGGACAAAGACCTGCCGCGAAGCAAACGGCTACGCCGGCAGTGCACGCGGCCTCGACAAGGACCAGAAGACGCTGGTGGACAGTAGGCCTCCCCATCAGATCAAAGCGACATCTTCACACGCCCAATGCTAACATATAATTCTGCAGCCTCGTGGTTCCAGTTTCTGGTCAAGCAACTGCGAGCCGGAGCGAATACTTTCCAACAAGAATACGTCTACGAATGGTATGAGATGGAATTTTTCATGTACGTTCTTTCCAGCGGGGCCTCGGTGGCTTTCTGCATCGACACGCCGCCAGCATTCCAGAACGGACTACTCGAGGCCCTGAACTCGGGGCGAAACGACCCGCCAAAGGACGCCATGGCTTTCTTGCAGTGCGCGGTTGTCGCAGAGGTGTCGAGGCTGTACGACGTCTCGGTCTGGACTCTGAGGGATAAGGTCAGGGAGCTTGAAAAGGTATTTCACCACAGTGTGTTCGTGACCCGACAGATTTGCTTATCAATGCTCCGGAATTCCTTTTAGATACGATCTGCCGCTCGCTATCTCGAGTCGGGCCTCGATTTCCCTCGATTACATGATCTGGCTCGACACATCATACACACTTGCGAAGTGCTCTCCGTGGCTGCTGACACAGTTAACACGCTGTTGGTTGACCACCGTTCAAGTTCGGGTAAGGCGTGCGAATGTGCAGGTGCATCTGGCCATTCGCCGAATCCAAACTGCCCTCACACCGAGATGCGGTTTTGGCTTGGACTTCTCCAGAACTTCGGCCGACGAGCGAAGTCTCTCAATGAGAGGCTGTCGCACGAGATCACCCTGGTACGTCGTCTGTTCACTGCCGCTTTATGGATCCAGCTGACACTCAGGACCCAGGGTTTTAATCTCGTGGTCCAACGGGACACTCGGGCGACGATGGAGATAAGCAGCGCCGCACGCAGCGACAGTGCCTCGATGAAGACCATTGCGGTGGTTACGCTTGCCTTCCTCCCTGCGACATTTGTTTGCGTAAGTCCCCTCTTCCCGAGCGCTCGGTTGGGTTATCCATGCAGAGTCGTTAACGAGGCCCCAACGGCAGACGATCTTCAGCATGAGCTTTTTCACGCTCAACGTGGACGACGCGACGGGGGAGAAGCACTGGATGATGTCGGACCGGTTCTGGATCTACTGGGTCATCACCGTGCCATTGACGGTTTTGACCCTGATCTGTTGGTGGTACGGGCAACACCGGGGAGACAAGCAGGGGAAGGCGAGAGAGCCGAGTTGGAAGTCTGAAGGGCCGTAGATTTTGGAGGGTGACAAGTCGTAATAATACATGCCACTTTGCAAGGGTCTGAAAGGACCGAGGCGGTCGATACTGCTTGAGAATCAGTGTAGCCGCCACCAAGCTTGTACGCGAATAGATCGTGTCAATGGCTCGCGCCGTGGCACTTGGCCGGCGCCGCGAGGCTGTAGGTAGAATACGCCTCCCGCATTCCTCCATACACATTCCCGTGAAGTCAGGGCTCCAACTTTGCGCAAACACCTCATCCATCGCCAGTCAGTGCAGACCGCCTTACTACATTCCGACACGCAGGGGCTTTTGGCGCATCATGAAGTCCATGTCGCTAGTCTCCAAGACATCCCTTCACCCTTGCAGCCTCCAAACAGGCCTGAACGCACATGCACGCCCGTCACAGATCCTGGTCGAGATGAGGCTGAGGCTGAGGCCGAGGACGGAGTTGTGTTGGCATGGACAAAGCTGCGGTGAGAAAACCCTACAGTCCATCCGCGCGCGAGCCTGCCGGATCCAGCACGACGCGAGGATCCTTGAAGTCGACCCAGCCGAGCATGGGCTAAATGATGCCGGACAGAGAGTCTTGGGTCAGCAGAGTCGTCCACAGCACAAAACACCCAGGAGAGACACCTCCCATGATTGGGCACCACTCAGATGTCGGCTCTGTCAAAGCCAGCGCACATGAAACAGCTGAACAGAAGACGTTCCTGGTCTTCGGTCACGTCGACGCTGCCCCCGTGATAACAGCTCGAGAGCATCTTGAAGCCGTCGCCGGGCTCGAGCTCGGTGGCCTCGAGGTGGCTGCCGGGGATGAACCTGGTGGTAGCGGTACTCATGGTGAGATAACTCGTATCTTGACTGTCTGATCAGCACCTCCCCCGATGCTTCATGCCACCGTTATGTTGCACACAGGTCGGTCGTCTTATCATCCACTCACTCGATTCGGACTCATCCTGGGCATCGACACCGCGTCAACGAATAGAACAGGGCGCGGGTAAACGCGTCCAACTAGCCCAGCGGCAATCGCGGTTCGCATACCCCAGAATGGCAAAATACACGATCGGCGGACATGACCAGAGTTTGATGGCAGAGTCAACGGAGATGACACCTGGGACTCAGATGGGTTTACCCACCCGCTTGCTAAATGTGGCATTGTTGCAAATGTTCCTGGTTAACAGAGTTGCTACATAGGCTAAGCCCGATGAGAATGGCAGACTGGCGGTACATATAGATATTGATCCAGTTCGAGGCGGGAGGGCAGGACGGACAGAATGTCTGGGTTATCACTATCGTTGCCCTGTCACCCTGGCTGCTATTCCATCTGATTCGCCTGCGATAACTCCTCCGGAGACGTGGCTGGTTGTACCAAAGCAATGTCGTCCGATTCCTTCAAGGGTACAGTACTTTGACGGACTGGCCCAGATCACCGCATGTCCTCCCCCCTGACTAACGGGTGTGTGTTCACAGGATACGCCGTCACCTCGTCCTCCGAATGGTCCAGTCCCCAGCTCATCGACTTCGATCCCGTGCCCTTTGGCAGCCATGACATCGACGTCAAGATCGACTATTGCGGCGTCTGTGCCAGTGACTTGCTCACCGCCCGCGCTGGGGCGGGGAATGATGGCTGGGTGAGTGGTTTCTTGTCCGAGGAATCAAGCGTGCAACAACCAGGTTTGCTGATCTGGCACTCTTACAAAACAACAGCCAGAAACAATGTACCCGGTCATCACGGGCCATGAGATCGTGGGCAAGATAGTCCGCATGGGCGAGCTGGTTGACCCATCCAAATTCCACATCGGACAGGTGGTCGGGGTTGGAGTTCTCTCAGCAACATGTGGTGCCTGCAGGCTGTGTCAGAGCGACCGAGAAAACTATTGTGTACAGTCAGCCCGAGAACTATGTCTCCCCTGGGGAGGAATCGCGGGAACAAATAGTACTGACTCGATCTGATGTGTAGGCGGACCTTGTCGAGACATACAACTCCAAGTATCCCGACGGATCCATATCATTCGGCGGCTACGCCAACTACAAACGATGCCACCAAGACCTCGTCTTTCCCATTCCCTCTACCTTGCCGCCCGAACATGCCGCGCCCATGCTCTGCGCAGGTCTTACGGTGTTTAGTCCTTTGAAGGCGGCGGGCGTGGGGCCTGGAAAGAGAGTGGGCGTCGTCGGAATCGGAGGACTGGGCCATTTCGCCGTCTTGTTTGCTTCAGCCATGGGCGCCGAGGTGACAGCCATCTCACACAGTCCGCGCAAACAGGCAGACGCTGCGAAGATGGGAGCCACCGGGTTCATCGTCACCACCAACGACGTTGACTGGGCCGAGCAAAACAAAAGCTCCCTCGACCTCATCATCTCGACGACATTCGCCAACGACATGCCCTTGGAGAAGTATCTTCAGTTGCTCGACGTCGGAGGCCAGTTTGCCTTGGTCGGCCTGGGCGAGCAGAATCTGCCAGAGATTCCTCCAGGTATCCTGGTGGGCGCCAACAAGGCAATCGTGGGTTCCATGATCGGCAGCAGCAGGCAGATGCGAGAGATGCTCGAGTTTGCCGCCGACAAGAACATCCGAGCCTGGATCGAGGTACTCCCGATGAAGGACGCGGGCATGGCGCTGCGAAGACTGCATCAAGGCGATTGTTCGTACCGCTTCGTCCTGAAGGCCGATATTTGAATGAGTAATCATCGCGCCGGTCGGGTCGCCCTCATCTCACACCAGAAACAGATACATCTGTCTGGCCCGGATCTCATCCTCCCACAGCCAGAAAGCCCGATTATTCTCGTCGCATTCTCGAATCCACCATCCTTTGAGAAAGGTGAGGACTTCGGCGACGTTGCCAATGCCGGACTGATGGAAACGAAGGTCGAGGACCTTGCTGATCATGTCTTGCTGATCATGCTGCAAGGCTGCTATGCCAAAGATAAAGAGGGGGAAGGTCGCGCATTTGAGAGCCATCTCATGGGAGGCGAGAAGTTCCAGGTGTGCCAGGCCTTCTTCGAGAGCGCACTGAACCTTTGCATCGGCGACGCCGTACGGATAGGTGGTCAGATAAAGAAAGATGAAGCAGGCTCGACGGTAGACTTCGCCTAGGATCAGGTCTTCCTGTGAATCGGACTTGATCGTCCAGTTTTGAATCAGCGTGCACAGTTCCAGACTCTTCATGAATTCTTCGGTGTTGACGTCTGCGAGGTTCCGGTCGACCGTGGACTGGCCCAGGGACAGCTCGGGCAGAGTCCGCCGGCGAAGTTCCACAATCTGCGTCAAGATCGAGAGCAAGCTGTGATACGTTTGAGGCAGGGGGCTGTAGCTCCCGATGTCCTCGGACGAGTAGACCGGGTCGATCGGGCACGGGCGCTCGTCGAGCGTCACACATGCGAGCACGTCGTAGTAGCGGTATAGATGGAGGAAGAAGCGGACCGCGGTCTCGTTTCTCGAGTTTGCCGGTGCTCCGCCGTCTGGATCCTTGTCGCTCCACCCTTCCTTGACCCGTTGACGAGCAAGCTCCGACGCGGCGAACAGGTGGAGGCGCCAGTGGCCGTCCTTGCCACTGTCGAGGCAGTCCAGCTGCAGAAGCAGAAGAGTGCTCGCCAAAGCCGCATCTAATTTGACCTGGACGCTGGAGTCGGAGAATGCGGGCACCGACACGGCCGCCATTTTCTCCGCGTGGCACTTCAGAGCTTTGCCGCGTAGTTGCCATCGTGTGCTCTTGATGGATCTCTGTCGCGGTTCGCTCATGTTTGAACGGCCCAGGTTCAGCAGATGGGTCGCGGCAATGCTGAGCAATGTGTAGAGCAGCCCTCGATCGCGAAGAACCAGTGGAATCAAGATGGAGAGGAACGGAGCGCTTCGGATGGTGGCCCAGGAGAAGGCTTGCGGCACAAAGTTGATATAATGGTGAAAGAGCTCGTGCTCTAGAGCAGTCTCGATGCCATGGATCAAGTAGGGCACCGTCGGGGAGAGTAGAGAAGGGGGTGACTTTGAGTGGCAAGACTGGGGCTCTACCTCTCCATCAGCCTTGCCCTGCAGAGAGAAATGCAGAGATGTTGTGGACTTGGACGTTGATGTCTCACGGCGGCTGCTTTGCCCATGAATCTGTAGAGAAAGAGTTCGGCGCTCGGATCTCGAAACAGCTGTGGAGCGGACAGAGTCGTCCGGATCGAATGGCGACGTCTGCGACGCCTGATCGCTGGGAGGAGAACCAGTCAAGGGAGACCTTATTCGAGTCGAGGCCGGCAAGGAGTCCCAGGTAGCATCCAAACCGTCACTTTCCTCCTCGTTGGCCTCGGCGACAGAGATGTTGCGCCTAGTCACCCAGTCAGCACCTCGAAGGGTATTGAGAGTGGTGAGAATTGCCTGCGCCGGTTCCTCTCATTTCTCAGCAGATGAGGCTTCCAGAGGGCCATCTGGTAGTATCCCTCGCATGCCAGGGCATTCTTCTCGCAGTTGACGCAGCTGGGTTTCCGTTCGTCGCATTTCTTGTGTCGCCGCTTGCACGTCAAGCAGCCGGTTCTGGACCTAGATCCCTTCTCCGCAGGGGGTTTCATCGGCTCGAGATCCCAAGAGCCTCGCTGTGCCTATCGTCTTGATGCTGACAAGGCTCTAACACTGACAACTTGATCATTGGAGAAGGAAGGCAAAAGGCATGAGGCACGCAGATGTCGTGGGAGGCTGAGAAGGTTCAAGATAAGGATAGATCGATGACAAAGGCGCTGAATGGGGGATCCTGAACCTAGCCCAGCTCTAGAACTAGGTCCTAATGGGCGTATTTGAAGTACCTAGGTAAGCCGCTTCAGGCTGATGAGGGCTTGAAGCGGGACACTCAGTAACCTTGATAAGTGCCAATGGAGCCCGATGGGTCTGCAAATACGGGGCACTGATAAGAGGGATCCTCGATAGTCCAACCTGCCATCCATCTTGACCACGAGGCCCGCAGATGCCTGGCTAGGCATGCTATGGACTTTATACGCGAATATCCAATCCTGAAGCTTCGTTATAGGTAGAAGAAGAATTGCCTCCGAGTCTTGTGCTAGTCCATTACAGTCCGCTTTATATAGGACATCCGTTCCTTGACGGCTGGCGCAAAGTAAAGGCGTTGGCGTCAGCCTCGAGCTCTGGATCCGGAGCCTCTTTCCCCAGAGTCTTTTGGGCAAACTCCTCCAGAACACCGCCCCATAGATGCCTGAGTTTGTACCTGGAAAAGGACTCGGGAAAGCTGCGCGCATGACTCCATAACAATTCCAGGTTGCGTGGCTCGTTGGCAAGGTCTTTGACCGGCAACACCCACGGATGTATGGTGAACAGGAGTCCTTGTGTCTCGGGCATCCTCATCAGGCTCTGCAGCTCTATCCGAATGTGTACCTGGTCGATGGATGTGCAGACGGGATAGTCGTCCAGAGGTTCTGGGTGGTAGATTGCTGGGGTTGTTTGAATGAATTGGTTATTGCGCTGGACTCCTCCACCTTCTTTCAGCTTGAGGAAGAATCTAAACGACGGTCTTAGCTCTGGGACCAGAAGGGTAGGGTCAGATAGAGGGGTGGACAGATCAGCCATACCTTTCCATGGGCTTCTGCAGTTTCTCTTTCCAGTGAGGCACTGCGTGGTGCATCTTAAACAGCGGATAGCCGATTCGTTCTTTCAGGTGCCAGCCAGGGGGGAAGGAGAGAAAGCAAGCTTTCCTAAGAATTCCAGATTTGGTCAGCGCTTTGTCCTCAGAGAGGTTTGCTTGCTACAAGTCAGTCTGATCGCAGAGGTAGAGTCCTTACAGGTAGTAAATGTCATCCGGTCCCTTCAGCAGCACGTACACATCCTCATACACAATCAGGCCCGCGATCTCCAATGGATGCCGGTCAAAGGGCTCCTGTATTCGGTATGATTCTCCCAGTGGAAGTATATGGAGATAGTCGCCGTCGACTTTGAACATGTCCGGGTATCGGGTGGTAATGTACTGGACGATAATCCCCAGGGCCTCCTTGCTGGCCTCATAGGTGCCATCCTGGTGTTGGAAGATGATGGGACGGACTTCTGGATCTTGTAACCTCTTCAACTTTTGCTTGTGCTCGTCGAGGAAGAGGCTGTCGTATATGATCCAGTCGTCAACATCGAGCTTGCGGATTCCCATGGTCATTTGCCATGGTCCGGGTTTCCAAGCCCGCGGCCACGACGGTTCATCGTGTATGGGAATGCCGCTGTAAGGGGTGATTTTGCCATAGTCCAGTGCCGCTCCTGTTGTCGGTTTGAGTGTTGTCGCCTTCTCAGCGAGATCGAGGCGTGGTTTGTCGAGGACTCGTCTTCTGGATTTGGACAGGCCCCATGCCACAACACACAAGGCGACAGAAAGACACCCAAGCCAGATCCTGCATGAGTCAAAATCCATCTCACAGTTTTCCTCCAAAGCGGGCTTGAAATTGACCATATCACCAGCATCAACTCTGCGTGGGCGCACCCTTAGTGCAGTTCTGTTTTAAAGAGCGCTCTACAACTTCCGCAATCGACATCCCTCACAGCAGACGAATAGCCTGGCTGTCCAGCCATTATCAGAAGACTCTGAAACTGGAAGCATGAAGAGTGTATTGGAATATGTCTGGCCAGTATGTTCGAGGAATCAACCCAACTCGTGGACAATAAACCCACCTTGCACACCTCCGTCCAACCATCTCACTCAGACTGGGCCAATAAACGGTGACGAACACGGGATGTTCTATCCACAGATAGGGATAAGCCTTTCTACGATACGCAGGCGGAGAGCAACGCACCCAAGCTCCATCGGCTCAGGCGCCTCCAGCGGCTCAAGCGTGTCGCTGCTACCGAAATCGCCTAGTTACAACCAGACTCGGCTCTGCTCTCAACCGCGTTTTGCAGGTTGGCGACTTATCATCGGCAAGGCTCTGACCTTCAGTGCCTCGGAAGCCTAACTCCACGTCTAATCAGTGCTTCAATAAGAGAGACCCGGCCTGCTAAGATTGATTGAGACGGTCGAGATGGGTGCGGGATATGTTATCATTCACATCAAGGGGTTCTGGCATCGGGAACATGGCTAGATAGAAGGGTGGTTATCATTGCAATCCCTGGAGAGTGTCCCCCGTGGACATATAATAGCTATCCATCCATACCTCTGGGATCGAGGTGGCCTCAGCTATTGTCATCAAGACTATCCTTCCTTGACATACACACCTCCTGCCTGAGTTGAAGCGAACATTCCCACCATGTCCAAGACAGAGAACATCACCGAAACAAAAAGCGTCAAGTCCAATGACATCCCAGCCACAGACGGCAGCAGGCCGAGTATCAGCCTCGGAGCCATTGACGATATCGACAAGAATGTCCTCCGAGCTCAGGGTCACGAGGCTGCCATGCCGCGGACCTTCTCCAGGTTGTCCTCAATTGCTCTAGGCTTTGGGTTCGTATGGTCTCTTACTGGCATGATTGAGAGCCTCATTGAATTGCAGCTGACTATCACCGGTACAGCATCACCAATAGTTGGATTGCATATCTCAGCAACTTTGGCATCAACGCAGCGTACGGCGGCCGGGTCAATGTCATTTTCTGCGCCCTCATCGCAGCCTTTGTCCAATGGTTCATCACCTGTGGCCTGTCCGAGATTGCTTCGGCATTCCCATCCTCCGGGGTAAGTCTTTGCCTGGTTGCGAGTCACATCCAGCGACCGCTCGTGAACTTCTCGGAACTGCAAATTGACCTCCTCGACCGTCAACACAGGGTCAATATCACTTCGTCTGGGTCCTTGCCACGGGTTCCACAAGACGCTTCGGGGCCTATGTTATCGGCTGGATGACGATTCTCGGATGGTGGATCATCGCCTGCTCTGGCACCGCCCTCTCGGCCGTTTCCATCATGGGCCTGGCCAATTTTTGGCATCCCGAGTTCGTTGCCACGCAGTGGCAGATATGGCTGGTCTACGTCGGCGTGGTCTCTATCACAGGTTGGTCCAATACTCTCGCACACGGTCGAAAACGAAGGGCTAACACGATCACCCAATCCTCCAGTTGCCCCCGTCATCTTCTTCCCCAAGATCATCCCCCGCGTGGCGCAGTTTGTGCTCTTCATGTCCATCACCGGGTTCGTCATCTGTTTCCTCATCCTTCTCGCCATGAAGAAGAGGTTTGTGTCTGGGGAGGTCGTCTTGGCTTCCAATCAAGGAACAAGCGGTTGGGCCGACGGCGTGGCGTGGTTCTTGGGGATTGGGAATGCCCTGTGAGTGCTCCGCGAAGTTGCTCCATGCAAAGTCTCTTGTGAGATCTAACAAGTTGGCCCCTCCCGGGACGCCAGGTTTGCATATGTCGGCACAGACGCGCCCATCCATATCGCCGAGGAAATGCACCAGCCCGGTCGGCGTCTTCCAGAGTGCCTGTAAGCGACTACCATGGCAATGGCCTTCGCATCCACTAATCGGGAGCTGCAGGAACACCACCCTCGCCATCGGAGTGGTCACCACCGTCCCCTTGTTGACCGTCATGATGTTTACCATGCTCGACATCGACGCTGTGACGAGCTCGGCGCTACCTTCCATCGAACTATTCTATCAAGTCACGGGCAGCAAGGGAGTCGCCACGTTTATGCTGGTCTGGATTACGATCATCTATACGAGTACGTACACACATACACCATTTTCTTCTGGGGAATGGAAAGGGAGCTGACTTGCAGTAAACAGTGTGCATCACTCCGCAATGGGTGACCTGTGGAAGAATGGCATGGGCCTTTTCTCGAGATGTAAGTGTTCGACTCTCCTCCCATTTCCCGCTGTCGTTTGAAGGAGATTCTGGTTCCAGCCTGATTTACTCACTCTTCGATTCAACTAATGTGTAGAACGGCCTCCCCTTTTCAAGCTACTTCAGCAAGATCGACCCGCGCACACAGGCCCCTCTCCGCGCGACCATCTTGTCCGTGGTCTTCGTCTGGATCTACGGGCTGCTCTTCATCGCCTCGACGACGGGCCTTTAACTCGATAGTCACGTCGGCCGTCATGTATCTGGTTGGTCTTTCCCAGGCCCCTTGACTCACCGGCTTTCCCCCCTTGACCTCTATACTCCACCGCGTTTCTATTATTGACCCATAATTTCCTTCTCGCTAGAACATCACCTACGCCATCCCCCAGGGCATCCTGCTGTTCCGCGGCCGCTCCATCCTGCCCACCCGGGCCCTGAACCTGGGCGCCTTCGGGCTGTTCTGCAACGCCTTCTCGCCCGTCGCCGTGACCGCGATCGTCGTCTTCAACTGCTTCCCGACCTTCTTTCCCACCGACGTGGCCACCATGAACTGGTCCAGCGTCGTCCTGGTGGGCCTCTTCGGCGCCATCGTCGCGCTGTGGTTCGGCCTCGGCCGCAGGACGTTCCGCGGGCCCAGCGTGGACATGGACATGATCAGCGCGGCGAATCTGCAGGAGAATCAGTTTTCCAAGAAGGAACTTGCTTGACAAAGAACCAGGGGGGAGAGAGGGAGAGGGTGGCTTCGTGTCGAGCAGGATTGCTTCTTGGGTCGAAAGGTCTAGCCTAGGTGCGTTGTTGATAATGTACTAGGAGAATAGGTCTACTGTATCAAATCCGTCTAGATAGTTCGAGAGCAGCTCTCTCGTTGGATGAGTGTCTGTTAGTTGGTGCTGCTGGATATCGGCAAAACTATATCTCGATTGACCATCCCTGTGAGGAACATATTCCGCCCGCCCTATCTTGCGGCCACCAGCACGGAACCCTTATATCCAACATGCAGGTTACTCAACGGCGCCACCTGGTACAATCTGTTATCTCCAATGCCTGAACAAGCTCTGTGACCACGACTCCACTGCTCCCCCGTCCACGGACCGCATCCGCCGGATATCGAGGATATGCCGAGTCTATTACGTGGGATTTTCGAGGGGCAGACACCGCGGGCCGCAGCGGATACTGTGTAGATAGCCAATCCTTTGCACGGCCTCCGCGACGGGGTGACAAGGAGGGGGTGGTCTGCTGACTTGGAATCTGATGATCAAACAGACGGGACTCCGGATCTACGTAATAAGTAGGACTCCGTGATGATTCTCAATTCCACAGTCTAGATATGCACTTTACCCCGGAACGTCCTATCATTCAAGAGACGTGTACTTGTATTACTGCTTCTCTGGTCTCATCTCGGGTCCTCTTCAAGAAGGGCATCACGCTTGTTCCTCCGGTGCCGTGTAACTGTCTCGTCACTGATGCGTCGTCCTGCCCTTTCCCAGCTGGTTGCGTTGAACATGCTGTGGCCAGGTTTGCTCCTTTCCGCTGGACGATGTATGCGGCTGGTGGGCTCCGAGAGGGCATCACAATGTACCTGGCGACGATCTGGATGTGGCTGTTTCGAAGGCGAGTCAAGGCCGCAGTGGCGTCGTTGTACGCTTCTTGAACCTCCATGGAAGCTGTGGGCTGTGAGACATATCCTCGCAGGTTGCTCATTCGTTCAACCTGCGCCAGGAAATCGCGGTGTGACGGTGGCATGTAGTTCCTCATCTCCTGCTCCTTGTCAGTCGGTCGTACAAACATGGCAGCTCGGTGGACCAACTTTTAAGTACCCATCGGGGTCAGTCCCCTCACCCTGCGCCTTAGCGTGGTGATTATTGCTTTCTCCCGTTTCATGATGCTGGACAGCAAGGAAGATGTCGAGGAGCTGGATCAGTGAGCTTTGGGCATTACTCCCGCCACTGTACTGCCTCCATTGGCCCCGGCCCTCGCCTTCGTCGTAAAAGACACCATTTGGCAACCCGGCAGCTGCCATTCCTTTGGAACCGGCACAGAACGGACGAATATTGTGATAGAACACCTGTGGATCACAATGTTCATGCATGCGTTTTAGAATGTTTTCAATTTCTCGGATCCCCTCGGTCAAGGTTCCAAGACAAGCCAAAATCAAGTTGTCGTCGCAGTCATTCACAGCTTGGATGCAGCGAAGCATCGTCAGGATGAGAGGGCCCCCCGTCGCTTCGATGGCGGTGGACACCATGTAGAACCATTCTTCATCTTTCGTGTTGGTGAATGAGAACAATGACTTGAGATTATCTGGGTTTGTTCGATCACTGCCAGGGGTTTTCAATCCAAAATTCAAAAGACTGAGTGTCGAGAACAGTGCGGTGGGCGGCAGCCCCAAGTACTTGGACACTGCCAAAAAGGGGCAGCTGAGTTGAGGCGGGAGTCGCTATGAGAGCGTCAGCTATGTGTCAGGCTGTGTGCATTATCTCAGAACCAACCTCTGCGGGCCGTTCTCCGCCCCAGATATATGCGTGAGTCAAAAATCCCAAAACCACATATGCTCGCCGCCATTCTGCGTCGGTTTGCAGTTGGCCTGTACCAAGGATCGGTAGATGTTCGATCTTTGTCCTGATCACATCGCGCTTTATGAGTTCAGCAAGGTTTTCCGCCAGTGTCTCCCAAGGCTGGTAATAGACGTCCGGTAGGCGTTGTAAAGGAGCGGTGTCAGGAAGGAAGCCATACTCGGCCGAGATCCCGTATCTTTGAATGAATTCACTTGGCGTTTCTCTCATCTTGAGATCGCTAAATTGAGTCAGATAGTCCACCGAGAATTGATTTGAACAGCGGATGAGATATCTCTACCCTGAGAAGATTGGTGAAACTTTGGAGGATGATGGTGTGGTTTTGGCTGAAACGATTCTCCTCTCACCATCATCAACTAGAGCATTCTTGCAGCAGGATTCAGCATCCGTCGGAGGCGGAGACGGATAGGGTGATAAGCATGCATGGTACTCAGGAGAGGATCCTGACCACATTTTGATTGGTGGAGTCCTCGCGAGTCTCGGGATCGTACAACAATGCTCTGGGGCAGGTCTCGTCAATGAGGCATATAGTGGACGTTGGGTTATCAGAAGCCCATGGTGAGGTGAGTACTTGTAAGTATCTGGACGGTTCCTTTCCGTTCTATTACGAGTACTGGATTGGCACACGATGATTAGAAGTAATCATAACAGGTTGTTGCCTGCTAGGTCGGCTGCCCTGAAAGCCACCAATCGTCCAGACTTCCAGCTAGATCTTGCCCTTGTGCAAAATAGCTTTGTGCCAAAATCGACACCCCCTCATTCATATAGTCCACGTTGCGGATTTCAGATGCTCGAGTGTAGTCGCGAGGAGGCAGGGCAACTGCGGACTCGGCATCTTCGGACCGTGGTGTTGTACCGTGGTGGTTGAGGCGAGTAGGCTTAGGTAGAAGACGACTGCGAAGGACTTCTCCAGAAGAAGACGATTGGCGATGAGACGTGAGAGAAGCACCAAAGTAGCCATCTGCATTTTTGGGTAGCTCACTCACAAAGGAGGACTCAATAATCTCCCAAAACAAGCTCAGATCGATGAAGATGCGAGGATCTGGCGGCCTCTGAGATGCGGAATCAAGGAAAGAGTCTGACACCACTTTTTCAAAGTTTTCGATCTTGTCCGCCTGTTGACGATGTTAGACAGTGTTTTGACAGACTGCAAGGAAATGGAAGAAGGGTCAGCACGCACAAGTTGATTAATATAGGGCCAAAATGAGCCCAGATCTCGAATGAACGAGACACACTTTCTGAAACTGGCCTGTTTCGTTGCCTTTACTTCAACGTCATCAGAGAAGCTTTGCTGCAGATAAACTGTGGCAGCAATAGCTGCACAATGCGCTAAGAACGGGTCGAACTGAGGGAAGTCATTCTTCTGGCACAAGTCCAGCACGTGTACGATCCACTCCGTGTGAGTTTCGGTGAGATCGGCCGTGTGTTGAAGGAAGACCTCCGGTACCATCGTGACCCGGAAGTTCCTCAAGCGGAGAAACAACAGAAGCGGATGGTTGAGCAAACAGAGGATAGTGTGGTAAAGAATCTGGAGCAAAATCCAGGAGGCCCAAAAGTCACGATGTTTCTCCAGCTGGCCGCGATCTTGGTCCAGAAATCGGGATGGTCGAAAGCGATACTTGTATGGCAATCGCGTCTCGAGATCCATGAGTTCCGCAGTGATCTGTGAATACTCGGACTGGGGTGACCAGGCAGGAAGGGTACCGATGTTTCCACGTCTGTTCGCAAACCTGGCGGCTCTCTGCCAGACTTGACTTAGCTGCACAACGTACGCGAAGATGCCAAGGTCAGAGGGCTCGTTAGAGGAATTCGGGGCATCTGCCTGCTCCAGGGCTGTATCAGTCATCTGGGAGCTGGTACCTGCTGGAGGTTCGGGTCTTTGGGGAAGCCTCGGAGTCCTCTCATCCTGAACAAATGAAAACGTGCTGGTAGACACTCCGTAGAGATTTCTTAACAGTAGTAAGCTCCAGTAGCATCGCCGTCGCTCGTCGTCAGAACGATCATAGTCGGGTCTCCTATGCTCTGAAGCCAATCCAGAAGATGAGACGAGGTCCATTGCCAGTGAAATGTAGGTGCTTGCCCGTGGAGTATTTCCATCTAGCCCCATCAGCAACCACGGAGAGAGTATTGCCATAATACACTTACGATTAAACTCTGCTAGACTTAGCAGGCATAATGCTTGAATCGTGGAAAGTTCAATAGGCCCGTGGGTAACCCGACTCATTATTAACTCTCTTGCCTGAGTTGCCCGACTTTCGAACATGCGTGATATATCCATCTGGCTAACATTGGGAGTGGCTGTGTCAAAGCGCGACGCTAGGGTCAGCATCGCTAGTATTAGCTCTGGTTCTCGCGAGGTGAAATTCGTCATCAAGACCTCAGGGGAGAACAGTGCAAGTGGCTGGCAGTTGCAATGTTTGAGATACAGCTGGACGTAATGACCGACAACACTCCAAGGTGGAAGTCTGCATGTGAGACTGAGTATGAGCTGGAGTAAAGCGTGATCGGGTCAAATAGCATACCCGTCGCACGGAGACACATCCAAGCTCGGCGTATCGAGATCAATGTGTGATGTAGCGGTTCCTGGCAATATCGATGGAACGGGCTGTGTTACTGAATTAGGCTGACGCCTCCTCATCACGGTCAGTGATCCCATGGCTCACCCACCCTCAAGATTCGCAACGTACTCCAAGAGCTTCCGCATTTCAGCGACTTGTGCTTCGAGGGCGCCCAATCTGTCGGCCTAGCATCCATCGATCAGCACATCACCTTTCAAGGTAACCGCAAGCCGCACATGGCGGATGGGAGCAGTCGCATACTGTGCCTTGATCACCTTGATGCAAAAAGGGAGCAGCACGTTGTATCGATGCCGCATTCCTCAGATCTGAGCCTTGCGGGGCCATCGTACGTTGATCAGGCCCTGTAACATAGGTGCAATGCTTTCCGAGTCGGGCGCAATGAGCGCAGATCGGCCTCTCGCCTGTACATCTTGACTTTTTGCGGCTTTGAACATGGATGAGCGGAATGGGTTCGGCATCGAGTGGCCGGCTCAACTGAGCTTACCGGCATGGCTCACAGGCCTGACGCGTGCGTTTGAGAGGTGTCTGTGCCTCGTTCATGGCCAACGGAAGGTCAATGTACCGATCAATCGGTGGAGGGCTCGTTTAGGAGTCTTAGAAATAGCCGTATCATTGGCAACTGCTCTGCCAGGATGAGTGGTGGGCGTTGGCCCTAACGAATTTGGGCGTGTTCAATTGCAAGATGTCGATGTTTGGGTGTGCTGTGTCAGGCTCGTCGTGTCTGCGTGTCTGCGTACAGACTGCACTTTCCATTGATAATACACTACCGTAGCGGCGGAGCAAATGAGCTGCAATGGCAACTCCATTCTGATTGGCTGCGCAACCACCACCTCCCATTCTTCTCGCTTTCGGACGTCCGCTTCGTTGCTGCTGCTTATGCCTCGTAGTCATTGTCCCACAGCTGGCCACTCGAAAGAAGGCTCCCATCCTACTCTCCCCGCTTTGACCAAGCCGAAAACGTGTCAAGGTCTCGGCTATTTCCCTGATTCTTTCGCTTGGCCATGCCTCTTGCGTGGCAAGATCAGCATCTCCGCATTCATCATTTGGCGAGCTTCCCCATTGATGTCATTGTCGATCGTTTGGCGATGACACCCACCAGCTCATATGCTTGGGTCTTCGAGCTCATTGCTGACGAATGAGTTTCTATAAAAGCCTGTTGTGCATTGCTCTCTGATGTGGGCTCGCTCTTTTCCTACATGCGTGGTATTCGCGCCTTACGTGGCAAGGTAAACACACCGCAGACACTACTCACCATGCTGGCATTTTCTGTTCTCTTCCTCGCAGTGTGGCTACAGTCATGCTGGGCCCAAAATCCATGTCCAGCTGTAACCCAGCACTTGACTGACCCTCCTTATGACAACTACTTCTACTCGGACTGCCACAGTGACTCGCAAGCCGTGGTCACCAGTCCACTTCCCGACTCGAACCTGACTATAATCGGCCCTCGGCTGATCATTGCCTGGCCTGCCGGCAACAGCGGTATATGCACCTTCTGCCAGCCTCAGAATGGTCCGAATGGATCTCTGGCCATAGAGCTCGTCAATTCCACTGTAGGGACGCCATTGGGTCCGGTTTACAGAACGACCCAAGGCTCGGCAAATCCGTTTGTTGGTGTCCAGGGAGTCATCTCATTCAACACCTCGGCCACATTAACCATCCCAATACTGGGCAGTATTAGGACTATCCGAGATTTCACAGAGGGCCCGAGTCTTCTTCGCCCGGTTATTCAGGACGCCGTCAATATCACACGGTCGAATGGAACCGGAGCAACCCTCTCGCGACTTTGGCTGGACAATGTCACCACGACCACTTTCACCATGGTCCCATACCAGAACCCAGGTTCCAATATCACGATAAACCAGCGGAACAAGACCATCAGTTTCGGTGCAGGGTTCTATCTGTTTTCTGCAAGCTTCAACTACCCACAACTGACGCAGCTCCCGCAAAGCCGAGTCCTGAACACCGCCTCGCAGAACCTAATCACTCAACAGCCGGATCAAACAACCTCGCTTTCGTTTCTTTCCTATACTGAAAAGTTGCTTGCGGGAGCATGGAGATTCCTCACCTATTTCGGTCGCGACAGCATGATCAGCGCTCTGCTCCTGGAACCAGTGTTGAGTCAAGGCAATGGTTCCGCGACAGAAGCCGTGATTGGGGCCGTTCTCGAGCGACTCAACCGGAGCGACGGATCTGTCTGTCATGAGGAGACCATTGGTGACTATGCAACCTACCTGAACTTGCAGGACAATGTCACCAGCACTGCGCCCGGTTTTACATACCCAATGATCGACACGGACTACTACCTCCCGGTCCTCATGGCGCAATACTTCAACAGCAGCCCATCTCGCATCGGTCCTCTCCTGAGCCGGAAGGCAGGCTCGATCGATGTCCAGAATCGCAATCTGACATATCAAGACTTGGCGCTCATCAACGCAGAGAAGATCATGAACATCACTGCTGCGTTCGCGCAGAACCAGACGGCGGCCAATCTCGTTCACCTCAAGTCGGACCAGATTGTGGGACAGTGGCGAGATTCTACGTACGGACTCGGAGGAGGTCGGATTCCCTTCGACGTTAACACCGCTCTGGTCCCCGCGGCTCTGCGAGCCATAGGCCAACTGGCACGTACAACGGGCGTCTTCCCGAACAATTCGAGCGTGAACACTACCTCGTGGCGCACACTGGCCGACTCGCGGGCCCAGCTCTGGGAAGAAAACACGCTCCAGTTCTTCGAGACCAACATCACGGCCTCGACCGCGCGTTCTCGCCTCGGACAGTTCGTGGACACGGCTACATTCTACAACGGGCCGACCAACGCCTCGTCGCTCCCGTCGTCGGGCAACGTCACGACGTACTCGATCGCCCTGGACGGGTACAACAATCTGTCGTCCGTCAACGTCCAGCACAGCGACAGCAGCTTCCGCGTGTTCTTCGTCAACGCCTCGTCGTCCACGCCCGAGGCCGAAGCGCAGGAGACACGCTTCATCAACGCCACGGCGAACAGCCTGCTCCGACCGTTCCCGGCGGGCCTGATGACGCCGCAGAGCATGGTCGTGGCGAACCCTGCGCTCTCGGGCTCGGACGTGCTGGTCGCCAACTTCACCAACGCCGCCTACCACGGGTGCGTCATCTGGTCCTTCCAGCTCTCCATGATGGCCAAGGGTCTGGAGCGACAGCTTGCGAGGTGCAACACCACCACTACCAGCACCACCGACGGGGCGAATTCGACTTCCACGGCCCCAGCCTGGTGCGGCATCTCCTCGGTGTACAATAACGTAATCCGTGCGTACAACGTGTTGTGGGACAGCATCGAAGCAAATTCCGCCCAGCTACAGGGCGAGGTGTGGAGCTGGACCTTCAACAATAGCACGGGCGGCTTCGTCACCACGCCCTTGGGCGTGTTGCCGCCGCCACCAGGAGTCGGTGCCGGGACGGAAAGCGATATCCGGCAACTCTGGAGTTTGACGTTTTTGGCCGTCAAGAGGAATGAGAATTTGCGATGAAGACGGGGCGGGTCATGTCTGGGGCGGAGGAAAGAAGCTGTGACCACTGATTGGAGCGAGAGAATGTCGATAGCAGCCACCCGAAAACCATGTATAAGTTCCTTCTAGCCGCTAGTTAGTAATGTGAGCTTGAAAAGTTGAGCCCTGCGTGCTTGTTTCGGAGCTGGAAATTGAAGAGTCTAACCAAAGATAAATGCGGCTGGGAAGTCCTCGCGCATCAAAGTCCCACGCTGCTCGTCTCGTGTTGAGTTGCCGCGGACAAAACAAGATCTGATTTATACCAATTTCTTTTGGTGATTTCAACTAGAACCAGCAGACCGTCCTACAATACATGACCAGAAGAGACAGCCCCCTTTTCCCACATCGGACTCACAGTCTCGCCTGCAGCTTCTCGGCCGTCTCGCCCAGAGCGTACTCGCACGGCGCCTTCTTGCTCCTGATCTTCTCGAAATCGCCGAGCGTGACCCCTCGGGCCTCCACGGCGGGGTTGTAGCCGACACCGCTCGCCTGGGCGATCTGGGCGTCGCTCTCCTTGACGTCGGTGTTCTTGCGTCCATCGGCGCGCTTGTACACGGTGACCACCACGGCACCGCCGAGGCCCAGGTTGTGCTGCAGGGCGACGTCGATGTCCTTGACCAAGCGGCCGTTGTTGGCCCAGCCGCGCAGCTGCCACGTGAGTTCGGCGCATTGGGCGAGGCCGGTCGCGCCTGTTTGTCCAGCTGTGTTAGCAATCATTGGATGATGGGGGGTGGTGGGCTGGGGGCATGGAAGGCGTGGAGATTGGCGCACCTAGGGGATGGCCCTTTGAAATCAATCCTCCCGAGGGGTTCACAATGGGTCCTTTGCCACCGTACGTGATGTCCCCGTTCCTCACCATGAGGTGCGCTTTTCCCTGGTCGCAGAACCCAAGGCCCTCAAGCAGGATGAGTTCATTGGCGGAGAAGCAGTCGTGCACCTCGCACACCTTGATGTCTCGGGCGGACACGCCTGCTTCCTCGAGCGCAGCCTTGGCCGCGCGCTTCGTCATGTCGAAGCCCACAAGGTCCATTGCGGAACGCGAGAATAGAGCGGGAGAATCCGTCATGAGAGATTGCCCGGCCATTAGAACGGCATGAGACTTGAGTTCAGGCCGAGACTCGAGGAAGCGCTGGGACACGATGATTGCTGCGCCCGCGCCGTCAGAGGTGGGCGAGCATTGGAGTTTGGTCAGTGGGTAGTGGATCATAGGCGACTTTTCGATCTCGTCAAGGGTGTAGACCGTGTTGAACTGGGCATAGGGGTTGCGTGAGGAGTGCTCGTGCGAGATGCGGGCGATCTCTGCGAAGTCGCGGGCTGAGGCGCCATATCTGGGGTAGCAGCAGTAGGTCAGTGAACAAGTTCAGCGAGTACAGAGAAAGGAGATCACAATTGGGTGAGATGGGGACGTACTTCTCCATATACTCCCTCCCAGCGTTGGCAAAAAACTGCGCATTTCGCGGCGTGTCGTGCTTCCCCCTGGTCTCTTCCATCAACCTGGTGCCCAGCCCCATGGGACTTGGTCTATCATCCCAGACACTCTTGATCGAGCCGGGCTTCATGGTCTCAAATCCAATCACCATCACGACATCCACGATGCCGCCCCGAACCAACGTCCGCGCCAGTTGCAGCCCCGTCGACCCCGTTGCACAGGCATTGTTTGTGTTGTAAATGGGGATATTGGTCATGCCGAACTGATAGAAGACACGCTGGCCAGAAGTGGTGTCGCCATAGCAATAGCATGCCACTCCGGTCTGAACATCGTCGTATGTGATGTGGGCATCCAGGAGGGCTTTGGTACCGGCTTCAAAGCCCAGTCTAGCGTCTGGTCAGTATAGGGCGTCTACATAGGTAATTACAGGAGGGAGAGGAGGCCCGCGCGTCCCTTTTACCAGAGACGAGGTTGTTTTCTGGACACTTACTCGGGATATGGGCGTAACTGTCGGGGTTTGATGAATTGCGTGAGACCCACGCCGAGCACATAGGCGTTCTGTTGGAAGGACATGGTGGTGCCGTCGTCTGCGTATTGGTGAGGTGAGGGATGTTGAACGAACTCGAGTAGGAACAGATGTCACCGAGGAGCCTGATATATCTCACTCTGCCGAAACAATAATTGATGATTACTCGGACTTTTGCTTTATCGAAAAGGCGTCGACGGAGCATCGACTCCCCCGCAGTTGGGGAAATGGCCCAACCCCGACTAACCGAGGCTCAACAGGCTTCATTATCACACACCACTTCCATGAGGTATGTACTGGAGGTCACTTTTGACGCCGGGAAACAATTGTATGTTGTATGTTGTGTGCTGCGTACTGACTGCCGCTAGATAACATCGGTGTCGGCCAAGCTCGTACATAGCACCTCATGAACTCCCGTTCTAATTGTACATGGATATCTCCAAACACGCAAAATAATATATAGAATCAAACACGTAGTTGGCCTCCATCATGGCACCAGGTACTGGAATAAGCCCAATAATGGTCCAACATTCCAGGTGTATCACACCGAGCTTGTAGCTCAATCCCCCCATAGCATCGATAAATAAAAGCCTATATCCAGCTCTCGTGGTATCCAGGCGCGTGGCTTTCTTTCGATATCATCGACAAGATATGGTCCCAATCAAAGGTAAGAAATCTTGTTGTAGAAAGCCGAACTGTATCCTCGTGCAGCTAACTCATCAACTCATGACTCGTCATCTCATGTCCTTCCACAATCCGCTAAAGGAAAGAAAAGCAAAAATCCAATGGCTTCTCGTGCTGGTACCGGGGCTGGTATCTCTGGCTGCTGCGATAAATCCACTGTGTAGACCTCCACGATGGGTTCATCGTTGACTTCATGCCGCAGGGCTTTAACACGAAGTGTTAAACCAAGAGAGTCATGTCTCACCCAGTCAAATGGTCGCAGGGTGGCCCCCTTCGTGAGTGCGTCTTCTGCTGTGAGTACCTGGGTGGTCCCGCTCGTACGGCTCAGAGGGCGTTAATTGCTCATGTGAGAGCCCGGAGAAAAGAATGAGTGGTTGAGGTTTGAAATGGCTTGGCTCCGCGGTGTTTCCAAAAGTGGGCTTTCGGAAGTGGGAAAATTGTAGTGGTAGAGTCTATCCATATTAAAGGGGAAGCCAGACAGCAACGTATCTGGTTCGAGCGGCCGTATCTGAGGAAAGATAATTTGTGGGCTGGTACCGGACTGAAGTGTGTATGACCCGACAGTGTCAGCGTTCGGGGCAGGCAGGGGGGCTCTCTGCTGCATGGGAGAGGGCGAAATAGATGTGTGCAGCATCGGATTTGCTACGGCTGGCCGAGGGGTTGTTGGCGCGGCAGCACCTCTCGCCGTCCTTGCTGCATCCTGTCCACTCGTGCCGTCTGCACTTGGTTGTCCTGAACTCGATACCGTACGAAGGGACTCGGTAGGGTCGTGGACGGGAATCTCGGCGTGGCATCTTTGCATATGATTCTCATAGTGCCCTTGTCGGGTGAAGGTTCTCTTGCAATTCCTCGACGGACAGCAGAAACGCTTCCCACGCGGCGCGGTTCGACCAGAGTTTGTTGTCGAAGGGTGGCCCTCAGCAGAGGTAGGGCTCCCTGCAGCGCAAGATGAGCCTGCAGCGCGACCCGGATGCTGTGACACGAACGCGGGATGACTCGCGGGGGGCCCAGCAGTCCGGCGAAATAGCCCATGTTGAGACCTTGGGTAAATAGGTATGGAAGCAACGCCTGCCCGCACCGGTGTTTGAAGAGTCATCGAAGGTGCCGGAGGACGAGCATTGCTGATTTGCACTAAGATATCCTGCTTCATGGCGTCCCAGCTCTTGTTCGCTCTGATCTGAAGAACCAAAGAAAAAATCTCCGGCGGAGGGGTTGAGTAAAGGTTCGGAAAGAATTCTTGGAACAGGGGTAACGCCGGTCCGTGACGTATGTTCCTCAGCACGGAAAACTCATCTTCGTGGGCTTCGAGTAAGGCAAGGATGATATGTGAGTAGAGGATGAATTGTTCATGACAGGTCAATTCGCTAAGAACATCAGTTTGCGGGATATGAGGGTTGCCTTGGGGGTGAGTAGGTGTGGGTGGTTGCGACGGCCTCGGCCGATTGCCTCGGGGATGGAGGAACATAGTTCGTTGACCCAAGGCAGGGAGAAGGTATTGGGAGGTTGAGCGGGTTCGATAGGTAGGAAGGGCAAGGACGACGTGATTGCCTGTACTCCAGATTCGAGAATCGAGGATCGAGAACTGATCTGTCGCGGCGCAGGTAGCACAATGGGGGACAGGCCGACAGAAACAACCAAAGGTGTCTCTGCGAGGGAACACGTTCGGGACAGAGGGCTAGCCAAAGAGCGGCAGTGACAACAGCAATCGAAGATGGATATGACCAACAAGGATTAAAGAGAAGCTATGAAAACCGTGTTGGAGAAAGGAAGTTGTAGGTGTTAGGCTGGCATTCATAGAATGGGCTCCGTGGGTAAATGGGCGTTGAGGCATGGGAGACCACGAGGTGATATAAGAAGGATGCAGGTTTGAGAGACCAGACGACAGCGAGAGGGGAGGTACGCATTGTAATAGAGCACAGCGGGCGAACGCAGTTAGGCAAGGCAGATACGGAAATCATCAGGCCTGTTGTTGGATGGCGAGAGTGGTGCTGAGTTGGTGGAAGTGAAGAAGAGGAAAGGAATGATGGAAATTCAAAGTCGAACAGTTATGTCTGAGTTGGGTAAGGCTTGTAGGAGCTGGTCGGGGCTAGGGAGAGCCTAACCAGGCGCCTGAGAGTGCCACCAGGTGCTCAATGGGGCTTCCTTGGGGCAAGGCTAGTTAGCACGGCGATGCCAAATGACACCCCCCACCTGTCTGGCAGTTTTGTCTCCTAGTGATTCGGCGTGGCACCCACGCAACTTTCGCCCATCCCTACCTAAGCAATCCAAAATCTTCTTTCTGGCTTCACAGTGGCGGTCCATCTTGTACCTTGGCATTGTTGTGCGACGACGACACAGATCAGTCGTCTTGCATCTTTGGTATTGCCATCTTTGGCCTCCTTCCCTCAACGCCGCCAGTCGCCTTTCTTCCTGACAGCGACCGATCGCTGCTCTCACCCCAATCTCATCGCAACGATTCACGTCTGCCCACCCAGCTATGTCTTTCCTTCGTGCAGCGAAAGCAGGGCCCCGAACGGTCCACCTAAAGCAAGAGGAACAGCGTATCCGATGCACAATGGAGCCCACCCATCCTCGGACATTTCATGAAACGCGGAGCTGGTGCCTATCTGGCACTGCAGCATGAACGCTCGGGCTGTTCACCCCGTTGGCTCGTGGTTGTGGCGAAAAGGACATCCAACGCCTGCCCGTTGGCTCATCGCCACCCCGGTTCTGCAAGTGTTCGACCTTAGTCCACCCCTACACGACGTCTCCCCCCAAGGTTCCTCAGGAAGACGTGCTTTCCCCCCCAGGAACAAGTTGAACTACCAGTTGCCACCGAGACCGACACGGCGATACCATACCGTACGAAGTCGCTGCTTGGGTGCTTTTACTGTCGTGGAGTTCCGTGAGGAAAATCAATTTCGTCACGTCATCATCGTGGTCGTGCCACAGCGGGGGCACCCAAAAATACCTGCCTGCTCCGATTCTACCCTTGGAAACAATGAGCAAGGATGGCACTTTTGATGGCCCAAGGCCAAAATATGTGCAGATCTGCAGCTTTGCAAGGCCTCGTCCATGACCCGTGTCGAGAGAGCGTTCGACATCAGCACCAGGACTCGAGAGTCGGTGGGGACCTGCATTGGGAGTTCAGGAACCCACAAACCGCGCCGTTGATCAGCTGGGTCGCTCCTCATTCTGAATTTCCCATTGCAGCGCAGCAGTCCATTGTGCAGGTCAACCATCCGCAATGAGAGGCGAATGCGCGTTCCAATAGCTCTAGCCTGATCCCTGCGATTTGATGGGCTCTGGGCCGCAACCCTGGATCCCGCCCACTGCCGTGATTCCAATCACTTACTGCCACGCTTGCTGCTTTGTTCACGTTCATTTGGTTTCGGATGGAGATCCGAATAAGATTCGTACCCGTCCCAGCTGAAGTCAACTATCTATCACCTTCGAACCTCGCTTGATTCTTGTCCCTGCGTCTCCGGGCTTATTCTTGGACTTAGTAGCGCAGTCACAAGGTCGGCTCTTTTGGACACTAGCTTTAACAGGTGTGTTTCAGGTGTCATCCCTCTGCTATATCAACAAATCGAAGAGGAGGAATTCTTGACGAGTTTCATCTCTTTGCCTTTTGTTACGCGGGTATTCCCACCGCCACCGCCGCCGCCTTGGGCAAATATGAACAAAGTTCCATGCGATCTTGTCACCCACTGCCATTACCAACGGACTGGCGGATAGTACAGGACAAACTGCGTACTGGTAATGTGAACACGAGTCACCTCAGACCAAAAATGGCCATTTGCATACGTTCACCCCGACTCGAATGTGTCAACCACATCATGCAGTCCCTGCGGCAGCCCCGTTTTCGCCTCCTGGACGTCTTGATATCCTCTGGCAAAGTCAAAGCTCCCTATCTGACACAGTTGCTGCTGAGCTGGTCCTGACGATACGAACTGGCGGTACTGTCACTGATTGACTCGGAATAGCTCCAAAGGCCGTCTCGATGAAGTGTCTCCCCCTTGCTTCGTGTGCCCTGGCCCGCGGGCCGACAATCCAAGCTTCACAGACGATCGCCTGGACTAACTAGAGGCATGTGAACAAACATAGGCCTAGGCCTCGTCCTCCATTTCCAGTTGCGCCGAGGAGATCTAAAGTAATTATGACAACCTTGCGGTACGGCCTCGCTTTTGTCGGAATGAACCACTGACGAACCAAGCTAGCCTCTCCTGCCTGTCTCCCATCTTCGGTCTTCCATGATTTGAAGTTGACCATATCTAACCTCGTGCTGTGGGGGATAGTGAGACGACCCCTGAATGCCTTCAACGAATGTGAAGGCCTCCAGAAGGGAACTGGACTCCAGCCCGCTGGTTCCAGTCGCTCCTGGAGAGCCTTCACCCATTACTCCTTGGACCACATGAACCTGGAGTTCATCCTGTTCAGCAGTGAAAGCGATGTCACCGATGTCTCTGACGCCATCATCGCCGGCGGCCGCCGTCCCATCGTCACTGCCGTCGTACTCCTGGGACAATCTTCGTCGAATGAAAGTTGGGTCGCTCGCATTGGTAACCACCGAAGTCGTGGCGTCGCCTTGATTGCTCGGCTGAGGGGATGAGGCTGGCACCATAAATGTTGCTGGATGTTGGTGGACGAGCGGAGACTCTGCATGACACTTGCTTATATGGTTCATTATGTTCCCGGCATTTCTAAAATCATCATGCCTACAACCTTCGTAAGAGCATCTGAAGACCACTCCCTTCGGTGCCCTTCCCCTCGCCCTCTGATGGGAAGGACTTTGAAACCTTCTCCTGCCATTCGCCGCAGGCACCGATGTTGTGGATCTTGTCTGAACCTCTCGGCCAGAGCCTGGACTGGACATTGGGGCTGCACGAGAACTGCTCGCCTCAAGGGCGCGAGGGGCCGTCCAACTGCTGGTACCCCAAAAATCTCGCTCCTCACTCCCGGAAGATGCCAAACTTTGCGGAAACAGAGCCGCCGGCGTTGGGAGTGAAGAGATGAAATCGATACAGTCGTAGCGCGAATTTTCGAAATCATACTGATCTCTCAGTTCCTTGAGCAAGTCCCACAAGTCCGGAGGGAGTCTGCCGTACTCCTGGCAGAGGTAGCGTTTCAGGAGGTGATGCGCAGTTGAATCTTCTCGAGGGTTGTACAACTCAGTCCACAATCCGGAAGTCAGACGAAGGTAGCTGCATACCGTGTCTCGAAAGGCTGCAATGTCATGTCGACCCATAATTGAGGCCATGATAGTGTTTGAGTTTGACGTTTGGCGATGTGACTGGGAGGTCTGTGAATTGTCACTCGACAAGGGGAACCGGCTTTGTTCAAAGACCTGTCGCCAAGTTGCTGGTTGGAATGCATGTGCTTGGTCCATTGGGGTGGCGATGGGCGCCCGCGCTTGGAATCCCATTTGGGCAGGATATCGGATTTCCAATTCCGGTGGACTGTCGATCAGTCCGACCAGCGAAGCGAGCGGCTGATGGCCCTCATCCGGGGTCGAGAACGAAATGCTGAAATGATCCATGATGGCAGGTGGCAAGAGATTACAACCAATCAGTCAGCGCGCCAAGGGCAAATCCCACAGCTGGGAAGGACGAAAAGGAAACCCGGCCAGCGGTCAAGGATCAAGGGAAACAACAGGAGCGACGAATGTCAAGGATGTGGAAGGAGAGACTGTGAAGAAAAGCATTTGGACGGATCCAGGTTTCGGAGATTGAGTGCAAGTTGCGAGGCAGATGAGTCTGGGAGACTTGGGATTTTGAAGGAAACGAAGCATTCATCCCGAGGGGTGTGGTTAGTGATATGGACTCGAGGCTGGGCAACCCGTGGACGCGGCCTTGATGTGAGAGGACGTCGAGCCCGCTTGATGCCAAAAGTTATTGGGTTTTGCGGCTCTTTGCTCTGTAGTGGGTTTCCTAGCGGCTGGTGGAGCGGCGCCGTCTGGTGCCGTCATGTCCTGTGGACAAGGACAAAAGGCCTCGCAATAGGGCCCATGTTGCTCAGCCTCAGGCTCATCGGGCTTTCGGAGTCCGCGGAACACGCTGATTGGCCGATATGCGTCAGAATATTAAGGCACTAAAGTCAAAACTGACCCCCCTGCGCGCCAACACCCCAAAGAGGGATTAGGTCAGTTTACAAGGGCCAATCGCAGACAGACGACGCCACACCTTGAGGCTCGTGTGGCTGATGCCCCGATAGATGGATGCTCCACTTGTATACCAAAAGAACCTACCCAAGGCACGTGCTAGGTGCCGTTGCGTGTGTCTTCATATCATTTCACCTGAACCAGGACTAACAAGACATGGGCGGGAAGACTACGTCTCAGTAGGCGTCGCCCTGACCCTGCATTCCGTCGCAAATCGCAATCGAACGCCAAATGCATGCGAAAAGGCTCTGTGTGGCTGGTTCACCAGACGGCAAGGCCACCAAACTGGAACGGCGTGGCTGTGCAGCACAATGTGATCACCGACCAATCCATCCACGCTCTTCCTCCCTCGCTCCGTGTGGTTTGACTCAACGGTCCGGCAAGGCCGTGAGATGGCCCAGTAGACGGCACCAATGGCACAGCAACATTGACGCCAATTTTCCGAGAGAAGACGTAGCTCGCGGACGAGGATTGGTCCTGGTCCTGGTCGACTTTTCCCCCAAGGGAACTTTCAGGCCCCCGCACTGCAGTAGCAAACACACGGGTTCGCGAACCAGCCAGACACACTCCAAGACCCATTGCAAGCACGAACTACTGACTTACTACTCTATCCCCTTTCCATTATTAGCGGGCAGTCGGGGATTGGTGCCTCGGATGTGCCCATTTTTGGGGCCCTGCATGGAATTTTGGGAAGAAAGGTGTTTGGGTGGGCATTTTCTTCGGCGAGCCCTATCTGGCTGGCTGGCTGGCTGGCACCGGCCGTCTCTTTGTGAATGAATGATAGTTTTGACAACCCAGCCCGTTGACGATAGACAGGTGTCGGCGGCTGTTCCAGAAAGAGAAGGCCCGTTTGCGGCCGTCATTGGATGGGGGATGAAGCATGGGGATCCTTCAACCCAGGCGGTCATGGTTCCAGCCTGGCTCCGTTGCGTCACTAAGTAC
Organism: Cladophialophora immunda; assembly: GCF_000835495.1. Taxonomy (NCBI): domain Eukaryota; kingdom Fungi; phylum Ascomycota; class Eurotiomycetes; order Chaetothyriales; family Herpotrichiellaceae; genus Cladophialophora; species Cladophialophora immunda. The sequence goes on along the minus strand of NW_015622542.1, from coordinate 2,022,982 downwards.
TCGGCAAGTAGTATGCCCCACTGGATTGTCCACCAGCCACACAACCCCGATCATCCATCATCGCGACCACGACCACGACCACCATCGTCATCCTTACCACCACCAGCGCCTGACTACTACGAGGTGCTATTCTTCTTTTCCATGCACCCACCACTCACCACCCACCTCTGCCTCTGCCTGCCGGCCTGCCCCTGCCCCTGCCCCTGCGCAGCGTTCCCACCAGGGAGACCCTGACGCAATTCCGCGGGCTCTGTGAAAAAGCCATCCATAAAGTACCATACTTCTGTGCGGGCTGCTGGCATGGTGAAAGTTATCCATGCGTGCATCCGACCAGGATTAACCGAGTCGGTTGTTTCATCCCGCTCGTGAGGTACGGAGGGCAGCGTGGCTTTGAAGCGGTCTGGACTCTCGCGCCCTTGATAGTACCCTGCGAGACGACTTTTTGTGTACCTACCTACCTTGGTAAGTAGGGACATAGATAGGTATCGATTCTTCACATGGTGGGCTGAGTCGGGCTCAAGCGTCCTCAGGACTTCTCATTCGTTCATTTATTCGTTCAGTTCACATTGACATTGCATCGCAGTGAGTGCATTGTATGCTTGAGTTTCATTACTGCAGTCCCCTCAAACCCATTGCAAACCTCAGCGGACATCGCGACGTACAAGACCATGCCCACCCCGAAGGTCAAAGGGTTCCAGACCCAAGGGCCCCGAGAGCCTACAGCCCAAGGCTCTCCCAAAGGTGCACAGTTCGGCTGGCCTTTCCCGTTTCCGTTTTTCCTTTTCCCTCTCATGCCCCGCCTCGAATTCTCTCCCGTCCTTGCGCCTGTCCTGTTGTCCCCTGCAGGTTCAGAATGCTAAATCCCTGCGCCTTCCACCGCTTCTATACATATTCCATGCCGTGTTCATTGGACGCCACTCAGTGCCTTGGCGTTGCCTAGCATGAGGGTGTGCCACCCGAAATGGAGGCCTTCCCCCTTCTCGTCAAATTGATGGCGGAGGAATAGGCTGTGGACTTGGCTGGAGCCAGGCAACCACAGAACCCCACCAGATCGTGACAGTTTGCCTGGTCTCCCATCATCTCCTAGAATTGTTGGCGGTGTATCCGTCCCCGTCCGTTGCCTCGAGACCCTAAACTAGGCTCTTGGCAGGCCAAGAGGCAAGGCGCATCGCGCTTACAGCTCGAGTCTGCCTCTGGGATGCGAGAAGGGTGGTGAATGGGGGAGCATGTCTGCCTTGGAGCCTTGTTTCAATCGGTGTCTCCTTAGGCATGAGTCGCCGAATGCCGAAATAGATGATGGCTGCAGTGGTAATGGGGGCGATTCGCTACCAGTCTGCTGGATAGATCCGGCACATCCGTTAGTGTCGAGTAGAAGTTAGGGAAATCATCGACCAATACTGGCCACTGCTCTTTTGGCCTGAGCTCGTGTGACCGACAAACTGGACAGCCTCGATGTGAACGAATTGGCCCTGCAGAAAAGGCCGGCGGGCAAAGAATGAATGCCCACCCCTTCCTTGTACTGTTTTGTTTAATATTTCCCTCCCTTTCCTAGCCTCGCTGAGAGGACGGGAGCTCATATCTCATAAAGCCAGCGCAGTGAAAATCATGCGTCATGGCAATTGCGCCGTGTAAAAAGTCGTTGCATCGCTAATCAACCCACTCACGTCCGGCAGCTGGCCATTGCTCTGTTCCCTCTCCAGAATGGCCATAAGTTCCATTTGTTGCTGGGAACTCAGGCTCTGCATCGCATAGTTGCCCGCGCCACCTGCTCTGGTAGCTGTCTCAGGATGGGCACCTGGTATCGCTCCTGTTCCCAGAGGACCAGAAGACCCGGCTGGTCCCGGTGGAGGGAAAGATTGCCCCATGTATCGACTGTACTCGTGACCGAAGGAGGCAAGGTAGGGAAGTTCATCGTAGTTCATGTTGGGAGAGCCCGTTATGCCGGGTATTACTCCTGGAATGAGAGGTGCGGCTGTCCACGGACCACCTCCATCCGCGCCCGCGCCGGTCGTTGCTGGGAAGGAATGTGGGTCGAAGCCAGGCAGACTGTAGTGCATGGAAGTAGCGTCAATGCGGGGAAGTGATGGATGGGTGGTTACAGGGATATACTGTTGTTGCGGATTGGCCATTGGCTGTGTTGATGCAGGGAGCATCTCTGGCTGAGGATGGAATTGTTGCTGCGTCGAATGATCGATATAGCCAGCCGCTGCGTTCTTGAAGTTGTGGTTATTTGCTGAAACATGCACGCTATGAATGGATTGCGGGGATTGTGCACCATAGATGGACGTGTTCGTTGTACTGGCCGGACTGTTGGCAAACTGTGACGCAGCCGCCGAACTCAATTCATGGGTCGCTGTGGAAGAGACATAATCTGATTGCGATGCGGGCGATTCCTTGCTGTCGGCTTCATAAGCCTTGAGACAGCCAAACACGAGGTTCTCATAGAGTTGTTGAGCGGAGCGCACTCCCGGCCAGCGGTCAGCGCAGAGGTCGATGGCTCTAAGTGCGTCCTGAATGTCTATTTGGACCTCTTCCAAGGGATGCTGTTGTCGAATTCCAGGATACGACAGGCACCAGAGCACTGTGTTCAGCGCCATAAAGATGGCTTGGGTAAAGATCCAGGTAATGTCGATCAAGTGTCCTTCCACTTGGCGTTTCTGGAGTCGGATGTTGTATGTGGCTGCAAGATAGCATTTCTGAGCTGCCTGTAGGGACGGGCTGGGGATTTGCGGAGAGGGCCGATACATGAACACGATCATGGTGTTCTTACGGCCAATGAACCAGGCCTCGCTCAACCCAGATCCCTCGTCGTTCTTGGGGCAATCCTGGACCCAGCTGTCGATCTTGTTCAGCATCTGGCGGAACCACGGATCTTGGTCGTGCACAGGGACCTCTCGCTTCTTGAGATACAGAGTCCGCCTGATCTCGGCCTGGAGCAGCCTCATCTTGAAGAAATGTATTGAGATACACTTTTTCATAATGGGGTGGTGGCCAGGCAGCAGTCCGTCTGCACTGATATACTTGTCGTCGCAGAGCTCAAAAAAGTTGACGTTGATGTTGTCCACAGTTACGCCAAATGCGCTGGGCCTTCCAAGACTATGCGCAAGGCCGTACTCCATGGACGTTATGATCCAGAACAATCGCCGTCGCATATCCACCTCAAGGGCATTGGGCCGGGCGCCGGAAGGCGGTCGATGAATCGTCTCTTCTTCACATAAGCCCAACTCTTGACATAACCTTGCCGCGATTCCCACCACCCAGTATGCGGCTGTTCGAGTCGGCGTGAGCAGCGAATATTGAGCAATAAGCGCGAAGCATTGGAGTGTCGACAAATCCATCTTCTGAACAGCGCCTGTCAAGAATGGGAGCGCTGCCAGGTAGTAGCTGTCGGCAAGTCCGGCATATTGCTTGTCGAGCTTTTGCATGCTAATTGCAACAACTAGTCGGACCTGGAAGTTAAGAGTTGGATCTCTTGAGCCATCATAGACAGCCTGGAGCTCCTTGCGGAAAGAGGGTTCGTGGAGAAGCGGGAGCATGTATTGTGCCTTTGCCATGTAAATCTCAACAAGGCGATCCATAAGATCACGGTTCGGGAGGTCTGGCGCAGCGACCGAGCTGATTAGAGGGTACACTTTCGACGTAGGTTTGCTGCTCTCGGCGTCAAACTTATCTTTGATCTCTTGAGCGGCGTGCTGTGGTACGACGTCCTTGATTGTCCTCCGGATCGAGTTTTGTTTCGCGAACTCCATGACAAACCGGGTGATGGCAATGCCACTTGAGGGTCCCAGGAACCGGCATTCATCATTCTCACTGAATTTGACCAGGCCAGCGCCCCGCGCCATAGCCTCGTGGTCGGGTTCATACTCATCCTCTTTCTGCAATGCCTTGAGTTCTTCATTGAGCCGGCGCACAGTTTCCTGCAGGGACGTGATGTATGTTCGCGGAATGGTTCTATTCTTGGTCGAGTCGTAGTATTCGCAGTGCGCGTTGCTCCTTTCACAAGGCTCGCATCGGGGAAGCGCGGGGTCGCATCGTGTCTTTCTCTGCGGCAAGTCAATACAGACTATCCCAAGGAACCCGGCAGGACAAGAATGAGGCTCACTTGTCTGCATCGTACGCAGGCGGTCACCGTGTGGTGGACTTTGTCCCGAGTTCGAGCCGTCTCCGGCGAGTCAGCCATGGTCGCATTTTCGCTGTCTGCCATCAATTCAGCAAGCCGACGGCAGAGGGTCGACGGTTAGGTTGTTATGGATGGTGAGCGCTTTCTGCTGTGGAGGTCGATTTCCATTCCTCATCATGCGTGCGTGGCCTGCCAGTGATAAAAGAAAGCCCGGGAAGTTTGCTCATGATCCGATGTTGGACAGTGCTTTAGGTGAGGCCAGACTCCATTGGATTGCGTCGAGAGTTTGGGCACAGGGTTACCGCCTAGCGGAAAACTGGTGAGCCTGTCAGCAGTGAGAGGTGGACTTCAGCAGAACAAACACTACCCTGCTCGCCTGATAGAGATCCAGGTTCTATGACCAGATGTAACGGTCGGCCATAGATGTTGACGAACCGGAGTGTCAGTCGCCTGTCAAAGGGATCTGGCTCCTGTGCAGCTCAGATTGAAGAATCGACGCGGGAGCTGAAATCCAAGAGCTGAGGAGGCCAGCACACAGCCAAGTAGGGCTGCCTCAACGCCTATTCGCCCAGCAAGTGCTTAGGGCACCACAAAGAGTTTACCTGTAATGTCTGCGTAGGGGCAGAAACTCTTACCTAGGGTCTCACTGCGGTCCAGGCGTTCAGGGATCCCCCTCGGCTGAAGTCTAATAGGGGTTGGTCCTTGGATCACTGCTCCCATTGGGCGGGGAACAGGTGGCAGAGGTGGCAGAGGCCCCCAGCGGCCACCAAAAGAGGGGCCCCCAATGATAAAGGGTCTGTGCCCTCGGTGCCAAACGACCCCTCAATGGATGAGCGAAGGACGGAGATGATCAACTTCGCCGATAATCAGAGAGCAAGACAAATTCATCATCGTCAGCAACTACAACGGACGACGACGACGACAACGTCTTCAATTCAGCTCAAGTCGATCGCTAACCAGACTGTCGAATCAATTGCTGTAATCAATTGATCTCTGTGGAAAGAGCGCACTCTTTTATTACCACCACCGAAAACGCACCACTCAGCCTGCGGCTGATAACCATATTGTCACCCATCCGACGTGTACATCTGTTTCGTTATCAAACAACTCAAAGCGCACCGAACCTACCGAGCAGAAATGCGTTGACTATCACCTCCGAATTCCTTCCTTTAGTCATGGCGAAGACCGAGTCCATTGAGGCTCTCTTGGCCCCGTCGCTGAGAGTATCCAGACCCGTTGCTGCATGCGCACGATGTCGCTCTGCGAAAATCAAATGCGATGGCAAATTACCCGCTTGTTCTGCTTGTGAAAGATCCGGCAAAGCAACCAGTTGCACGAGTGCGAATGATGAATTTGCGCGAGGCAAGGAAAGAAGCTACGTTGCGGCCCTGGAAGCTGCTGCTCAACGGTTACAAAAAAAGATTGATGCTGCTCGAGCAGAGGCGGCCAGTCATCGAGCGCTGTCCGGCACGCAGTCGACGACAGGGCGGCCGACCCAGCGACGAAAGATAAGCGGAGCCCGCCGGAAGGAAGCCTCCGACGTCGACGAGTTGGTCAGTGACTTTGGTTTTCTCACCGTCAACGCGACATCGCGCGATTTCCATGGATTTACCTCGACCATGTCATTTGCAAAGCTTCTCCTTTCAGCGGCGGCAAGAGAGGAGCTACCCCCTCTTGAATCGCGAGGGCTACCCCCACGATATGCCATCACGCCCATGATCAATCAATATCTTGAAAATGTCTACGTCCTGTTCCCCTTCTTCTCCGAGACGGATCTGATGTCAAGCTTGTCTCGCATCTACCATGAGTCTTCCGCAATCTCGTCAACTGTTACACCACTGGACGTGTGGTATGTGCGACTGATTCTGGCCATTGCATATGCCTCGAGCTCGCAACGGAAGGGAGACGAGAATGACAAGACGGCGTTACAACACATGTCGGCGGCCAGAGGACTAGCCGGCTACGTATTACATCCTGGATCAATTGCCGGAGTACAAGCTCTACTCCTGCTGGTTCAGTATTCATTGGTAGACCCGGCACACTATGATCCCTGGTACCTCGTGGGCATGGCGGCCCGCCTCATGGTAGATCTTGGGCTGCACTGCGAGCCATCCCCAGAGACCAAGATCAGCAAGAGTGCATTGGACCTGCGGCGGAGAATATTCCACTGTGTGTACGCTCTGGACCGTCTCGTCAGCATGTCCCTTGACCGGGCGTTCTCATTTACCGACGATTCCGCGTCCGAGGTGCCTTTACCCGAGTCAGCGACAGACCCATCTTCATCTCAAGTTTTTCAGCATTCAATTAAACCATGCCTGTATTTGTTCGACATCCGCCGCGTTCAGTCAGCATTCTATCAGAGCACGAGGTGGTCTTCCCGGTCTCAATGGCCTCTAGCCACAGCGGCTACCTATGCCAGTTCCGTATCGAACGATATTCATGCTTGGTATTCCACCATCCCCTCGACACTATCACAGCGTCATCTGATGCTATTCAACCTTGAAAGGCTGTATTGCCAAATCCTGGTGGTCTCACCTAACCAGCGCGTCCCTGCAAGCAGCATGACGGATCTCAACAAAGAACTTGTGTTCGAATACTCGGCGCAATATGCCGATCTTCTGCAGCCGATCACGCAGGACGTTGGCTGGCATGCATACCTGACATTTGCCGATATCAGTAGAGCAAAATACGTGGGACAGAAATTTGTGGAAGTGATGTGGTCGGATTTTGATCGACTCATCAAGACCACGCATGCTATCCGTGAAGGCTCGCCTCTTGCCAACAATGCACCTCTAGACAATGGTCAACGGGCAGCCATCTGTCTCCGGAAGATCATTGAGATTCTTGACTTTGCACGGCATCGCTGGTCAATGCCGGAGATGCGGGAAAAGTTCGAGCAAGAATCGGCCGTCCTCTTCTCACGACTGAAAACCAGGCAGATGGAATTGGAGACTGCACAGTACCCCAGCACGATCGGTGTCAATGCCCCAGCGGCCACCAGTGTCGGATATGGCAGCATGCCGAGCAACATTTATCCAGATTCAAATGCCTTTCCATATCAGGGATCAACCATGACTCAACTCCCGAGCCCTCCAATCAATCATGATCCCGTCCAACCTGATGTGCAACAACAAGCGATGCTAACGCCACCTGAAGACTATCACATGCCTACCATGTACCCCATGCCACAAGGGTCGTTGCCTCGGCGGAGCTATGAATTCTATGGTGGACGCAGTTGAAGGCAGCACTGGTCTCAACGCATGAGAAATTACATCAGGCCCAACTTACCCAGGAATAGTGCGGGATGAATCCAGTCGCGTGCCTCAAGCTGCAGTCGGTCAGAGGTAACCCAAGACATGGAAGCCATTTCGGGACGGTCTTTATTCAAACCACACACGGTCTCCCCTATTAGAATCCAGGGCCAGGACTTACGAAACCTAGATCAGCTGGAGCGCGACCAAGGAGGGTGTCAGCTCCCGTAAAGGATGGCAGGCGCCCAAGTCATCTGAGAACACAACGAAGCCCACGTGTATTGCACGGTCCTGCTAATTGGCCTTGGGGCAGCTTCACCGCACAGTCAGAGTTTTGGGGGTCGCAGAAGAACAGTGCCATCTTGACCTCCAGGGAGGGGGCCAGCTGCAAGACCAAGCGAAGGTTGTCACGAATTCAGAGCAGATGCGCGGTCCCAAGATCCCGCCATCGATATTTATATGCCTGGCAAGACCTCGCAAGACTCGGTTGTTCACGCTGCTATTTTTCCAGCGGTTGCCGGCCCAGCTCGTGCGCTGAAGCAGGCCGTACTAAGCCATCCGCACACGCCACGTCGCCCAGCGTCCGGTGATTTGCTTCCAGAAATCTCTCACCCGTGCCTGGCCATCGCGCGCATCGCGGGGGCATCGAGGGGCTTGTTAGGCCGTTGCAGGGGGCGGTTGGTCCAATTAGGCTTGCCCAGGGCCCTCGCCTCTTTCCGCCGGTGCCTTGAAATCCGGCCAGTTGAAGCGAGCCCTCATTCGCCGGATGACGTGGGTTTCCCTTGGGCCCTGAACCCATTTTTCGAGGACCTTCGCCCGCGCATGCACCTCTGCCATCAACTGCAAGGGATTTCTTTTCACTCCCAAGATATATCCGTCCAGATTCACCAGCTTCTCGCTCTGTCACTCTCTAATGAAGGTTGTCTGCTCGATCACCTCTAGTCCATGTGACGTCCGCTAGCATTTCCGCCATGGTCCGCCTTGCCAGCTACCTGCTGCTGTTCGCAGCTCTCGGGGCGGCAGCGCCTCCAAACATTCCTTGGAAAGAGGATGGCTCACAGCAAGTGATCGGCGAGCCGTCGACGTCGAGATCGCAGCCTGCACCTAGAAAGCTCCGGGGTAAATTCCTGCACATCACAGGTACCGTAACTGCGGCTCCCGAACTGCCGTGGTGACGCTGACCTTTGCTCCAGACATCCACCCCGACCCTTTCTACAAGCCTAACTCCGATCCTGACGAACAATGCCATTCGGGCCATGGCAACGCCGCATACTTTGGAGCAGAAGTGACCGACTGCGATACGCCTCTGAGCCTGGTGAATGCCACCTTCCGATGGATTGAGGCCAACCTCAAAGACCAGGTCGATTTTGTCGTCTGGACCGGCGACTCCGCCCGCCATGACAACGACGAACGCCTTCCCCGATCAGACAAGCAGGTGCTCAAGCTCAACCGATTTATTGTAGACAAGTTTGTCGAGGCTTTTGGCAAACCGGACAACATAGACGACCCGGACCCAACCAATGATTTCGTCGTCCCCATCGTTCCCACCTTTGGGAACAACGATATCCTCCCTCACAACATCTTCACCCCCGGGCCGAACAAGTGGACGCGAACCTACCTGGACGTCTGGGACCGCTTCATACCACAGGCACAACGTCATTCATTTGCAAGAGGTGGCTGGTTCTTCACAGAAGTTATACCCAACAAACTAGCGGTCTTTAGCCTCAACACTCTGTACTTTTTCGATTCGAACTCAGCAGTAGACGGCTGCGACTTAAAATCCGAGCCAGGCTACGAGCACATGGAGTGGCTCCGGATCCAACTACAATTCCTCCGCGATCGAGGCATGAAGGCCATCCTTATAGGCCATGTGCCACCGGCCAGGACCGAAAGCAAACAGAATTGGGACGAAAGCTGTTATCAGAAATTCACCTTGTGGATGAGACAGTATCGAGATGTGATTGTCACCTCGATCTTTGGGCATATGAACATCGATCATTTTATGTTCCAGGATGTCAAGGAACTGCATTACAAGTTCAAGATCAAGGGTATCGATGACGGACCTGGCAAGATCAAGCGCCTCAAATCACAACCAAATGACACCTTTTCCATTGCCGCCAAGGCACAATACTTGAATGAATTGAGGTCAGGCTGGTCAGAACTACCCAGCCCGCCAGCCGGACATTCATATATGTCTCTGGATAGGGTAGAGATTCCAGATGATATTATCGATGCTCGAAAGAAGGACGAAGGGAAAGAGCTCGCAAAGTTTCTGGAAGCCATCGGCGGACCGTGGGCTGAGAGATTCAGCATGTCTCTGGTGTCTCCGAGCGTTGTGCCCAACTTCTTTCCCACTCTTCGAGTTATAGAGTACAACATCACAGGGATGGAAAATGACCACCCAGCCGAGGGAGCGATTGGAGAACCTGCACTTGAAACCCATCTCGATGACCAGACGAGTGAAGAAGTGATCTCCGAAGATGAGTCTGACGAAGACAACGGCCCAGAAGACGATATCCACGACCTGAAGAAAAAGAAGAAAGGCAAAAAGGGGAAGAAGAAGCCGAAGAAACCCAAGTTCCCAGTGCCGAAACCACCATCCAAAACGTCTCCTCCTGGTCCGGCTTATTCTCCTCAATCGTTGTCTCTACTGTCGTTCACGCAATATTACGCCAATCTGACCGAAATCCACGAGCAGATGCACGCGGACAAGTCCTCGAAAAAGGATCGCTACAAATACTTCCAATACGTACCGGAGTATACTACGAACAATGACAGCGCATATCAGATGAAAGACTTGACCGTGCGGTCGATGCTGGATCTGGCCGAGAAAATGGGACGGGACAGCCTGAGGTCGATCGTTACAGACACCGAGCATGGGGGGAGCGATGCTGATTCCTCCACGAAAAGGGGTGACAAGAACAAAACCAAGCGTCGCAAGAATCACCTATGGAAGGTGTTTATCAAGCGCGCTTACGTGCATACCAAACCTGACGATGAGATCGATCAGCAGTTTTGATGAATGTCTTCTTCAGGAGAACAGCCAGGCAGTGCCAGTGCTGCTTCCGCTGTGCTCCATCTCTTTATGCTTCTATGTACGATCAATCGGATTATGAGCCAACGACTCGACTGTTTTCAAAGCGGACTTGGGTATGGGAAGGATCTATGGCACTCGGGCGGGCTAGAGACTTGATGAGTTACGACATTACAGAGTGGTTGAATGTGCGGTTGAAGTCGCGCGTATACATGTACTAGATACTCGATCTTCGTGTTAATAAAACCCTTGATGGTTGCAACAGCGACATTCAAGCTGCGGGGTATTCACTGGACGTGACAAGATGTGCCCCGACCATGACCCCATGCGATTTCATACATGGACCGAGTATGCGGTATATATGCTCCTAACCTCGTCTTTCTCTTTCTGCCCTATTCTGAGCCACTTTGTCGTCGTCCATCAAGTCAGGCCGACGCTGTAGGCTTGCTTGAGCTCTCTCTCAATCTCTTTGTTCCAAAATGTGAGGAGACTGAAGGGATGTTCGACCTCTAGAGGCAGTTCCCATCTGACAGGTAACGACCCTCTTCCCAGCGACCCTTCCCTTACCTCGCCCACGTCGATCTCTTGTAAGCAGCACTGCAGGACGACGACGGCAACAACAACAACAACAACAACAAAGGGCGTACTCGAATGTTCTACCGTCGACCTCTCCCACTCCAGCCCGAGTTTGACATCTAGCACATTACACCCATGGCCACCACTGCGTCTTCGACACGCCCCTCAACCCAGGCCGACTACCCAACCCTCCAGCCGGCCTTCCACCTCACTGTCGACATCGGCCCTGCGCAGCCCATCGGCTCGCTCTCGCGCGGCAACCCGCTGACGGTCGTCCCGCTCGTTGCCGCCACTCTGGTGAGCGAGCCGGGCTTCCCTGTGAGCGTGGATGCGAGCATGCGCGGCCAGGGCGTGGATTACGTGCACAATGACCCGGACGGAGGCCGGATGCGGTTGAGGAGCGATTTGATTGTTAGGTGAGTGGTCCTGATCTACGGAGCTGGTATGAACGAGCAGGGTCGGCGCTTGCTTTTATTCGCAAGCAGAGCTATCAGCATGAAGGGGACAAGGGCTGATTGGTGTCTTTGGAGAGGAATGGTAGAGATATGAATGGAGAGGTCAGTTTTGTCCCAAGTGATCCATTCCCCATTTTCCTCCGCTTCACTGGTTTTTTTCTCTCTTCGATTTCACGCCGAGGAGCACTGTCGGGAGCCCCTAGTTGACCACCAGGCGTCTCTTCTTCGGCTCTTGCAGATGATACACATCCACTACACCGGCATCGTGGACATCACGAACGAGATGCGCCGGATCCTCGGCCGCAGCGCCAACGCCAAATCCACAGAGTTTGGCCACTCCTGTACGTCCGTCCCAAACCATCCCTAGGCCCGCTTCTTCCTTTGGCCTACTTGAGATACTCTCTCCCTATCAAGATCATTTGTGATGTTGCGGGGTTACGGTGTGGTTGGTGCTGACTTCGGCACCCTCTGGGGTCGCTCCGGGTTGGAAGTCATACAGGTATCGTTTGAGACGGGATCGATGCGGTACAAAGCTCTGGAACAGGCCCTCTTTGTCGGATCGGGGAGGTTTATCGTTGGAGTAGGCAAGCTCACCGTTGAGTACCGGATCAGCAAGGTATGTAAAGGTCCAGGGGCTGCCGGGGAAGTCGGCGGCGGCGGCGGCGATGAGGCCGGAGGAGAGGGAGCAAGTCAAGAGGCCTAGAACCATTCCGCCCGGTCATATTCCATCCCCTACGTATCGATGTAGAAAGACGCGCCTTTGCTAGTCCGGGTGAATCACGCGAGTAATGGTGTGGTTTCGTCTGTTGCTGCTGCTCCTCCTCCACCGGTATCCATCCCTCCTCGAGCCCCCGTCGCTGTAGAAGCATCCTTGCGCGGTCCCCTCCTCCACGCAACCATCCAGGCCGGCACCCAACGGCTCACCCTCCACCAGCCCTGCTTTCTCCCCCTCCACTTCCTTCCAGCCCACCTCCCGAGCCGGACCGCCGTCCAGATCAAGGACAGGCCCACCAACGTCGCGAGCACCGCGACCACCACGCTCACAAAGGTCATGCTCGAGCACCGACAGCTGAACGGCCGGGCGCGCAGCTCCCACCGCTCCCGCCACGCCAGGGGGCAGATCTCGGCGGATTGGAGCGGCGAGAGGATGCCGAACGGGTACGGGTAGATGGTGTTGGGGACGCAGGTCTGCGAGGTCGCGCACCACGAGCACGGGTACGGGTTGGACGCCGACAGGCATGCCGGGCAGTGCGGGCGGATCCAGCAGTGGAAGAAGAGGTCGAGGTCGTCGCCCGGCACCATGCTGGAGGCGTTGATGCTCTCCAGGACGGAGGCCAGGTGTGGTGGAAGACGCGAGTTGCTGTGCGCCATGCGGGCCGTTGGATTTACCCGGGCCTTTACAGGGCGAGCATGTACTTCGGTTTCCCCTTCAATAGGTGTCTTGACAAATCAGCTGGTCCGCTATCGAGGGTGAAGAGGGTTCGCCCGCGAGGCTCGTCGCTTTGGTTGCGGGCAGACTTGGGTGTGATTTAGGCAGGGTGAAAATAGATGAAATGTCAAAAAGCTTTCTTATCTGCCTCGCTGCCTAGTACAAAGCACACTATGATCTACCCCACCAAATAATTGTAATGACTGGAGAGTCCGGTGTATAGCTACCTAACAGAGCACGAGTATCACAGCCAGGCACCGCTACAGAACCTGGTCCTCCGCCCTCCGTGCTCCGAACCTCCCAGGGATCTGCACAACACCGAGGCATCGCATCATCGGTGAGTCCTAGAACTCTGTGAGACGCCAATGTGACACGCACTCCAACGCCTCACCGCGCGCCGATCAGGCTCACCCATTTTGTATCATGGCTCTTGAGCGTGGCCTTCCAATCTCACCCAGCCCGCGGTCGCGCACTGTCACTGCAGGCCACTGCCGGAGCCTCCTCGCATGAGGTGTGTTGATGGAGAATATGCTCACGAGTTGACTGAAGCAAGCCGTCCATTTCTCTGCGTCTGCATCCCTAACTCACCGCCCCCATCATGCCCCGTGAGTCCACGGACAAGTGGCTGTCGAAGTTGCGCCCGGGGAGACCCCTCCTCGAGGCATGGATCCTGTCGGCCATCATCGTCTCCATCTCCAATGCTCTGGCGCAAGTCATCGACGCGTACAAGAAAGAGGTATTGTACAAGCTTCTCTCGCTCGGTCCGATCTGCATCGAGCCAGGAAAAATAAAATTGACGAAAAGCCCCCCAGGAGGCATTTACATTCGACGTCCCCCGTCTCTTGAGATTCCTCTGCCTCGACCTCATCACCGCCCCGCTGAACTACAAGTGGCAGGAGTTGCTCGAGAGGTCGTTCCCCCGGCACGAACGTCCCCCGTCCCGCAAAGACTACCACTCCATCCCGCTTGAAGACCGTGACGTGGAAAAGGACTCCAACGCCGACGAGGTGGAAGATGATGATGATGACCACCGTGAGCCCGCCGTCGCCGGAGGGTCAAGTAGTCCGCGGCGGCAGCAGCAACAATCGCGGCCGCCCAAGCGGACGAAGAAGAAAAGGAAGAAGACGGTGTCAAAGAAGAATTGGAGGAACATCTGGACCAAGTGGTTCATCGACTGCGTCACGCTTGGCGCCATCTTCAACACGGTCGCTTTCCTGGTCATCATGGGCTTTCTGAACGGCCAGCCCGCCAGGATCCCGCACAACCTGCGCACTCAGACCGTCACCATTATCGTGAACGGGTACAAGATATGGCCCTTTGCCAACATCATCGCGCATAGTGTGATTTCCTTTGAGCGCCGGATCCCGTTCTTCGCGACGGTGGCGCTGTGCTGGAACGTGTACTTGAGTTTGGTGGCGGAGAGACTCTAGAGGAATCAGCTTTGCCAGGCTAGATGGGTTGCCCCGTTTCCAAGCTGTCGGAGGCTACAGCATTTCCCTGGCCTCCTTCTCCTTTCTCCTTCCTCCTTCCTCCTGTCGTAGGTCGCCTGCGAGTCTGGTTGTAACAATGGTGCTATGATTTAAGTCCGAGAGTTGCTCTCTCACACCATCTCCGAATCTCTCCAATCCTTGCGATTGAGAATCCTTGCAACTTCTCCATTCATAACGCCTCGCATATAAGCTTGGCCTAGGTTTCGATTCTGGTTGAGGCATGGTCCTGAACTAGCTGCTCAGTGGGAGAGATCCTCAGAACTTGGTTCTTGAACTTCTCTCACGCATCGTCCTTTCTGCTAAAGACTTTGAAAGCCATTTCAGTCAGGTTTTCGTAGTGTGGCACTTGTGAAGGTCGATATCACAAGATGTGACTAGCCCTATAGTCCAAGATTGCGTCCAAAGTAGCCCGTGTCCTGTGCAGGAAGATCCCACTCCATATTACTGTAGTTCGCCCCGCCGCCAAACATGAATTCATCAAGCATAAAGCCTTGCCCAGAAGAGCCTTGTGCATTGAGACCGAAAGTATTCGGATCACTCCCAACGACAAACAACGGAGCTGGAGCAGAATGACTCGGTGTTGCTCCGAATTTGGGGCTGGTAGGGTGATTGCTTTGCGGACCTCCACTTTGCTTCATAAGCTTGGTCACAAGGGTCTGCAAAGTCTGCATTTCTGAAGGGGATATGCCGATCTTGGACGACTGGTTTCTGACGACGGCGGGTGAAGATTGTGCTCGTGGTTTCGTTGTCGAAGGTTGTTTGGTCGCTCTTGGGGGCAACAACGCCAACTGTACTCTTCGGTTGCGCTCAAGCATAGCTCTCCATTTCTTCACTGATTGATTTTTGGGGTTCAGCGGACTCCCATTTTCAATCAAGAAATTCGCAATCTCCTTGTTGCCCTTAGAGATGGCCACGTTGAGCGCAGTGTCTGCCTCTACGTCGGCAGCTTCCACGTCTGCACCATGGCTGACAAGCATGCGCACGGTATCGAAGCAGTTGTGGTAGGCCGCCCCTCCGAGGGGGGTGGTCCCAGAACGCGATTTGGCGTTGATGTCCACCCCTGGCTTTTTGACGACGGCCTCTGCAACCTCACAAAGATCCGGTCGCTGACACAGGATGTGCAGGACGGTCTCATCATCGTTGCCTTTCAGCGTGAGATCAGAGTTACTATCGACCATCCGCAATAGCATTTCGGGTGAGCCGTCAAAAGCCGCCTGATGCACAGGAGTTCTCCCATCCCTATCCTGTATGTCCAGACTTGCACCAGCTTCCATGAGCGTGATGACGTAGTCTTCTTTGTTTTCGGCGACCGCAATGTGGAGAGCAGTAGCGCCATTGTGGTCTTGACGGTCAATTTGGCTGGTCTTTCCAGCTATCGCCTTGACAAGCTCATCCATACCACTCCGGAGACAAGCATAATGTAGAACGCTTTTGCCGCGAAAGCTGCCAACATCTGGATTTGCTCCTTTTTGAAGCAACAAGACAGCGCACTCAAGTGAAGGCTCGACGACCGCACGTATCAATGCAGTTGCCCCGCGGTTGTCCACAGCATCTATGTCTATATTGCCCTGGAACAGAAGTAAGCGTAGAACTTCCAGACTTTTGAATGCAGCGATATGAAGTGCCGTCCAGCCTATGCCACCTCGGGCATTTATGTCAGCGCCCTTATCAATAAGAGCTTTTGCTGTTGTTTCATCATCTGAGAGAGCAGCCCAATGAAGGGGGCCGAGATCCGTTTCTTCTTGCTCCGGCTGCTCTTCCTCCATAGCTTTCTTAAGAAGCTGCTCGACCTGTGTCACTGCGTCCGCATATTTCTTGTCTCCGGAGGGCAGTCCTTGGGAAACGGCTCGGAGAGTGGCGAACGCCTTTTCCATTTCCTTTTTCTTGTCGCCTGCGGATTTGTCGCCATCGTCTTGGTCATCTGTGACCTCTGCTTCGGCTGCATGATCGTTTCTCTCACTCTGGCGGGGCTGCCTGGAACTACTGGCGTCTCTGTGTGGCAGTGACGACCATGAAACAGCTTTTCGTTTCTTCGTCGGCCTTTCTTCTGCTGGAATATTCCTGGAAGATGCGCTGGTGCTGACCTGAGAGCTCGCTGCCAAGGTCAACTGGTCTGGGCCAAGGTCATCCGACTCCAGTTGTTGTTCCTCGGCCGCAGTAGTTGGTACGGCTTCGAGGTGACCGGGCAACTCTTCATCACTCCCGTCAACCAAAGGATTTTGCTTGAGATAGCTCTCAATCTCAGCGGTAGAATATGCTTCTCCAAATCGCTTGAAGGTTACGCAGTGCCCTTGTGCCTGATGATGAAGGAAACAGCGTGCCATGATACGAAGCTCCTCTTGAGGCCAGCATCTCCTAATTTTCCATTCTTGAAGTTTTGCCTTGACCGAGGATCCGCTCGAAAATTGTTAGTCCCTGACGTGACACTTGAGCGGTACAACGTACGATGTTATGAAGCCGACATTGCATAGGCGATGCGCGATTTCGTCATACAACAAGCCATCGGCCACGTATAGCTTTGCCATCAAGTCGCGTTGTTGTGCCCATTCGGCTGGAGAGTGCCCAGGGGCCATTTTCTAGCTTCGAGGCGATAGGGGACGATATCCTATCAACGCAGACAAATTCGATCTAGGGTATGAGGGCGCCCTTTGAAGCCTGCGAAGATAATAGAAGAGAGAATCTCTCGACTTGGGGGGAGGGGGGTGTAGCATCAACATATATGTGGCAGCCATGTGGCAGCGTCAAACATGGGTATTTGCAACAAGATGCGAGGCGACGACTGTGGTCCGCAGATGGATTGGCCGTGTTAGGCCCCGGGGCTGAAAGGTCGACCGTCTCCTGCAAGCCAAGCGAGGCAATGGAATCGAGGTGTTGGCCGTGGGAGGTAGTTCGAGGGCGGTGGCGCAGGCAGATGACCACCTCGACGCCCTGCTTTGCGTGCAAAGCTGGAATAGTGGCAGGTTTCGCTCGCCCGGACAAGCCAACTTCCAAGGTTCCCTTTCATCGTCGGACGCCGACCTGGGCAAGAATTAACGGGGAGCTGGTGTTTGTCTTCTCTGACTGTGGAAGGTAGTTGTCTTCCCCGGCTAGGACAAAGTCTTAACCCGACGTCATTTTTGGTCACTCACCAATGGACGGGCTGAACCCCATTCTTATCCTCCTTCGCTGATACGAGAGGAGAACACAGAGAACACAGAGAACACAGAGAACATCAAAGGGAAAAGGGTGCTTGTCTGATCTAAATCCTTCGCCAGATCGATTGTTCTGTCCAAGGGCGCCAGGATCTCAGTTTGGACGCAACTTGGAAGCCGGTGCGATCCAATATTGACTCTCAAGGAGAAGACTGTTGGCCCCGTCGGTTATCTTCATCGTCACGGACATCGACTGCCCAAGACGAGGTCTTCTCCTCTCTGCCTGCACGACTACACCTCACCTCCCTCTCCCTCTCCCTCTCGGACACAACTTCAGCCTTCTGCGTCGGCTGGCCTGCTCAAGAGCATGTTCACGAAGGCCGTCGTGTCACATAAGCCAAACACGATGGGATTGTCTATATCTTCTTCTGAGCCTCCTCCTGAGCACTGCTCATTTTTGCCAAACATTCGGTACCAGCAAGCCTCCCATACTCGCCGGACCTTAGAACGCCAAAACTGTCGCCAATGCCTCTGCGCGAGATACTCGATTTTGTGAAGTTCATTCCGTTTCTCCTACCAACACTCAATCTGGGACTGGTCCTCCTGCAGCAGAGCACGTCTGGTCTGCTGTTGGCTCTGGTTTCGGCGCTTCATGTCTTCAGCAACCCTATTGACGCCATATGGAGCATTCTATTCCGACAAGAGGTGCTCTATCGATGTCTTGTCCTTTCGACAAGTCATCTTCCGGATGTAAGCCGTGAATTTGCGGCGGTCTTGTTCACCTACGACCAGTGGCTTCAAGATGCCCGATCCCACGTTTCACGAGTGCTGGCAGCTCGACGGCGTTTCTTGGAGCACCGCAATATCGACTGCGCCGTCCTCATCACCGACGAAGAAAAGTACCTTATCCGGCACGCAGCGCTGAGATTACGAAGCTGCCGTCCCGATGGAGTCTTTCACACACGGCTCTCCATCATTTCATTCCTGGCCTCGCTCGCCATTGTGGCTTACAGAGTGCTGAGTTCAAGCGACGGATATATTCAACGAGAGGCCGGACACATTCTATCGCTGATTGCCATCTTCAGCCACCTTGTTTTCGCCATCTGCATCAACGGATACGTTGGGGCTTTCCTGTATCAAGAAGAGGCTACAAGAGTCATCTTTGACCTCTGCACATCTCTGACTGCCCTCCACAACAATCCCTTGAATGCCTTTACCCTGCTGCCTCTACCGCTCTTGGTTATCCCTCGCCGCCAGTCTTCCGTTACCGCCAGAACTCCTGCAGAATTTTTCCGAAGCTTTGCGGCGCGTGGCAGCACGGCCGGGACGCTGAACACTTTACGCGCACGAAACACGGAGAAGATTGTCGACGGAGAAGGCCGGGATACCTCAACTCTCTTCATGATGTCGCTATGCGCGGTACTCATCTCCTGTCTGGGTGTCTTCGCGGTCCTTTTGTTGACTTCGATCAACCCAAGCATACCGGTATTCCTCGCCTTTGGAATTTGCTTCCTGCTTTGGATTACCAACTGGATCTTATCCGCCGTCGTCTCATGTTTCGATCGCAGGAAATCCGTCGAGAACAACGCATACTCTTACCTCCTCACCGGGAGCGATGCTGTTTTTGCAGTCCTCATTCTGTGCTCCTTAGGATGGTCTTTGACTACTTGGCCTGGCACTACCGCGATTGACCCAACAGTGCCCACGTTGACGACCGTCGCATTGCTCGTCGTTATCTTCCTTCTCCCGACAAGCATGCTTCTTTTGGTGTTTTGCGCCACTTTTGGCCGCCGGAATGTGGGACTTGTGTATCTACGCTCGCAAGAGGAAGCCCTGGCAGATATGGACGCGATCTCGATGCTTCCGACAAGACACCTTACCGTCTAGGAGCTTTGGTGGATAATTCTATCTAGACATCTTAACGTTTCATACCTGGGGAAGTTGGTAGAGATGTGGGGTCGTGTATTTTCAGGAATTGCACCATCTGGTTATGTTGTACCATATGCCATAGCACCATTGTATTCTAAATGCATTTTCGAAGCTGCCACGTGTGCTGATACCTAAGATAGAGGTAGATCTGCTCAGGCTTAAGAGTCTGTTTAGCTAGCAAGTGGTGGGCGGGACGGAGAAAGTTATGGTATCGAGACTGACACTGGCGGAACGAACCCTCGCGATGGAGAATCTGCTGTTGGAGAAGCGTCCCAAGTGTTTGTTTGGAGCACCCACCTCATAATTTTGCGGCCGGGCATTTCTACCATTCAACCGAAGATAGGCGACAAGCAGTCGACCTCGACCAACCAATACAGACAAACCCTCATGGTAGAACCCGTCATGGCGTCTTCCACTCCGGCGATCACCTCGGGCTATCGAATAGACCTCACCGCCGGCAGCTTCGATGGCCTCCGACTGGACACTTCCCTGCCCGTGGCGTCCCTCAGTCCACATGACTGCCTCGTGGCCATCCACGCGGTCTCGCTGAACTATCGCGACATTGCAATGCCGCTCAGGTTATACCCTGCATATACCAAAGAAGACGTCGTGCCCTGCTCGGACGGGGCTGGCGTGGTGGTTGCGGTCGGCAGTCAAGTCGAGTCCCTCAAGGTCGGCGACAAAGTATGTCCCACGTTCTTCCAGGACTTTGAAGACGGGTATCCCACTAAGGAAAGTCGCGCAACCAGTCTGGGAGGGTTGAATGACGGAGTACTCAGGAAACACGCCGTCTTCGGCGAGAGGGGGTTGATCAAGTTGCCCGCATTCCTGAGTGCAAGGGAAGCAAGCACCTTACCATGCGCGGCGTTGACGGCGTGGAATGCTTTATTTGGTGTCGAGGGACGCGCGTTAAAGCGCGGAGACTGGGTATTGACGCAGGGGTCTGGCGGAGTCAGTATCTTCGCCTTACTGTTCGCGAAAGCCCTTGGTGCGCATGTTGTCGCCACGACGGGGGACAAAGGGAAGGAGAAGAGACTCCATGATCTCGGGGCAGACCTTGTGCTCAACTACCGCGAGGATCCGAAATGGGGCATCGCGGCCAGAGACCATATCGAGAAACAAGGCGGCACGGGAGCTCAACACATCATTGAGGTTGCCGGTGAAACTTCGATGGAGCAGAGCCTAAAAGCCGTGGCGCCGGAAGGAATCATCTCGATCATCGGGTTCCTCGGCGGCGCAGGGACTGGAGAGAAGAAGACTGGGTTCTGGGACTGTTTCACGAGCGCTTGTCTTGTGCGAGGTGTGCTCGTGGGCAGCAAAAGGCAGTTTCGAGACATGCTCGCTTTCATGGAGGAGAAAGCTGTGAGACCAGTGATAGATGAGAAGGTCTGGAGGTTTGAGCAGGCCAGAGAAGCGTACGAGTATTTCAGAGCGCAGAAATTCTTTGGCAAGGTGGTCATTGACGTTGAAGGAGTGGCAAAGTAAAAAGAGGCTTCACAAGGAGGAGCGCCTCGCGAGGCTGCACTATACGTGATAAGGCTGATGTGTTCCGATCACGTGTTGGACCAAGCCATTTCTCTCTATCCAACAACTACTCCCTGCTCCCTCTCACCCCCTCCCAGCCCAGATGTAGCGCCCACTTCTTCCTCGACAGAGAGCGATGCATCTGTCTTCATCTTCTGTTGCTGTCTGTCTTTGCTCTCAGCAATGACGACATCATGTTCTGGTAGGTTTTCCGGACGAGCGGTCCCAGCAGGCTTCACTCTCGAGCAACATGTGTCACTGCACTGCAGCCTCTGTGACTCCTTCTACCATTCATAGGGATAGATTGGACGAGCCAAAGATGCTGGCCCCTTGAAGAGTATCAAGATTTCTGACGGAGATTATGTGGGTTCATTTCTCATGTGAAGTCGTTGACCTGTCCACGCTGCCGCAAGCGGACCTTGTTGGCGAAAGGAATAACCATGTCAACTATAGCATCTTTAAGAAGCCGAAAATTTGCCGTCAGTGATGTCAACTGATCATGGCGGCGGTCTTTTGGATGCCTCACCTCGGCGGGCTCTTTTAGATATACCCACTGTTTGTCAAACACCAAACGCGTTCCTGGACCAAATGTCCTTTAGAGAGCCTGACCTGGATTGCGTTGCCTTGCTGGAAGTTTCATTTTATTCAGAAGCAAGCACAATATTGAGAGCAAAAGCTCCGCTAGCCGACCGGCGACTCTATCTGCCCCCTGTGGTTTCTTGGGCTGGCATCAGCCAGGCATTGGAGGCGGAATGGGCTGCGGTGCAGGCGATGCTAGACAGACGAGAATCGTCTGTCTTGGTATCCATCTACACCCAGTGCCGCGCCGTCCTCACCTCAGCATGGAGGCCAATGTCTTCTGGGCGGAAGAGTTGTTCTGGGAAACAGTGGAGACCTTCTTGCCCTTCTGCCTTCTCACGTCGGTCCTCATACTTGGCTTTGTGGTGGGAGCACTGGCCATAGTTATCGGGTTAGTCGGCACTTTCAGCTGGCTAGCCTTGATGGGCACGACATTCGGCGCCTCTGTTGCAAGACCAGTGGTCGAACAAGCGAAGAGCATCCTCAGCGAACAGCTGCGCCCGCCGCCTATTTCGTCCACTGACAACGAGGGGTTGTCGAGCCAGCGAGACCCAGAGCGGGTATCTAGCTGGTGAGGAGCAGCTTGGGCTTGGGGGTTGGGGGGAGAAGGAGGTGTGTACGTACGTCAGGGCGGAGGGGTGGAGGAATCAGGGGGTTTACCATCAGTTGGCCAGAGAAATATGGCAACAGATTCGTCAGGACAGACGGGTGGAGGGCTTGGGGGGCTTATGGTCGGTGAGCCAGAGCAACATTGCAGCAGAGTCGTCAGGACGGACGGGTGGAGGATCTTGGGGCATGTTGACTAGCAAGAGGCTCACGGTAGACGACCGAATGAGAGACACTGAAACAGACTGCCGTTCCCTTAATGTTTTCCCATGACTGAACTGATGAAGTGGAAGATTGTTCTCCGTCTTCTTTGCCTGCGCTGCGTCAGTTGCGCGGGTTGGCGGCTCAACTACCAACGACGTCATTTCTTCGTCTTTTCGTCTTTTGATTTCGCTCGGAGACTCGCTCAGGTGCAGGGCGTAGCGAGCCCACAAATATTGATGCAATCCATCATCATTGCTATGCCATAGGGAGCAATGGCTCGGAGGTCGCCTCCATATCGAGCACCTTTCTGAGAAGTTTTTCCACGGAGTTCGCACCACAACTGAAAACAGGGAAACTCCTTGCCCTTCCGAGTACAAGTCCCTCCACCATCTCGCCCATTTTGCCTGACGCGGAAAGACCCAGCGAGCACCGGCTTCGAGAGGCTTCGTCGGTCTTTGCCAGCGCCCGATGATATAAGCGAGAACAGGCGAAGCGAGGCCGAGCAGAACCGCCAGGACATATGGGCCCTTCCTACACGGCTACAAATACAAGAACACGCGCAAGCACAAGGACGGGCACCTCAGCTTGTTTGTTTGAACCTCATCCTCTCTCCATTTCCTCCTCCTCTTTCATTCAGACATTGAGTAAACCATCACTAGTTTATTGACACACGGAGGAGCTCCAGAACCATGGCAGACACTCAGGAAGAGGAAGAACGTTACCTAGAATCACATCAGGGCACATCCTCCAAGCTCCTACGCCCAGTCAATGCCTTTCTCAAAGAATTGGGCCTCGTGACCCTCTACCACTCTCCGTTCGACACAAAAATCCTCATTTTCCAGCGCTTCGTCCGCCTCTTCGCCTACGGCGGCTCAACCTTGATCCTTGCCTCCTACCTCTCCGACCTAGGCAACCAAGATGCCCGGATCGGCTTGTTCATGACCCTGACCCTAGTCGGCGATGTGTTTATTAGTTTCCTACTGACCCTGATCGCCGACCAATTGGGGCGGAGGTGGATTCTGGTCCTGGGAGCCGCATTGATGTCGGCAAGCGGCGTGGTGTTTGCCCTGAGTGGGAACTATTGGATATTGCTGGCCGGAGCCATTCTGGGTGTAATAAGTCCTGCGTATGTCCCTCCAGGTTGTCCTGTTACTCCCGACCTAGGGTATGAGTTACTGATACTTGGCGTTCCAGAGGTAATGAAATCGGGCCCTTCCGCGCCATCGAGGAGTCCACCATCGCCCATCTGACCGCCAGTGTCGATCGCAGCGACATTTACGCCTGGTACTCTCTCATCGGAACCGCGGGGACAGCGTTGGGATTCGTTGGATGCGGCTGGATCATCACGCTGCTGCAACAGAAAAAGCACTACGACTCTATCCAGGCGTACCGCATCATTTTCTTCATCTACGCCGTCGTCGGGGTGGTCAAGTTGTGCCTGGCCCTTATGCTGAGTAAGGATTGCGAGGTTGATGCTCAGCCAAAGTCCGCCAACGCAACCGAGACGGCGCCCTTGCTGGGCAATGACCGAGGAGCGCATAACAAGGACGACGACCTTCAGAAGAAGCGACGATGGAGGCTCCTCCCTGATATCAGCAAAGAGAGCAAAGTTGTCTTGGTGCAGTTGTGTGTTTTGTTCGCCTTTGACAACTTCGCTTCCGGATTGGCGCCATTGTAAGCACTTTTCGGAAAATGAGGGTTCTTATGGGCATTGGCTAACAATTCCATTTACAGATCATGGGTGACCTACTTTTTCAAGCGCAAGTTCGACCTGCCCGAGGGCAAGCTTGGGTCGATCTTCTCCATCACAGGCATCATCTCTGCGCTGTCCATGCTCATGGCGTCCTCCATTTCCAAGAGGATAGGGAACGTCAAGGTAAGAAGAAGCCCTCCAAGTCCCGCTCCCTCAAGAAGCGACAACAGCTGACGGAACATCAGACCATGGTCTTCACCCACCTGCCCTCGGCGATCTGCCTCGCCCTGATTCCCATCCCATCCACGCTCCAGGGAGCCCTCGTTTTCCTCATCGGCCGTGCATGCACACAAGTCATGGACGTGGCCCCACGCTCTGCGTTCCTCGCGGCCATTGTTCTCCCCCACGAACGCACCGCCGTCATGGGAACCATCAACGTCGTCAAGACGTGTGCGCAGAGCATGGGCCCCGTCATCACCGGCGTCCTCGGGACCAAGAACCACTTCTGGGTAGCCTTCGTCGCGGCGGGGTCCTTGAAGGCGACGTATGATTTGGGACTGCTGGCCGTGTTTGCAGAGCGGAAGAGCCGCGAAGAGAGAATATCGGAACGCGGGGATGAGGAGCGGCACGGGGCGACGTCGAGCGCCCGATGAAGAAAATGTAATACAGCATGGCCATCGTTGCTTTGGGCAATTGGCTGCTCGGAAAAGTCAAGTATCTCGTTAGACCAATGTACACCACAAAATAGAGCCAGGGACGACGTTTAGGATTAAGAGGCCGGAAGAAATTATGTTGGTCAACTCCGCTAGCGAGAGTTCCAGCCGTCGGAGTAGTGCTCCTGGAGCAGCCGATGTTCCCTCGCGTTATGTAAATGGTATGTAGTTATAGAGCAAGGATATAAGAAAAGGACGGAGGCAATGGCATTTGGGTATCGTAGTTTCATGATTCTCAATCTTGGGCTTGGGATCTCCAAGAAACCAAGATGCTTTGTTCTATATCATCAGCGACTGCAAATTCTTTTGTCTTTTGGGGCGCAAGGAAACGAGGTCGTGTGCTGCGTGCTGCGTGCTGCTGCTGCTGCTGCTATGTGCAACAACAATAGCTGCCTGCACGGCATGACCAACGCCGCCATGCCACCCAGCCAGCCGGCCGGCCAGCCAAAAAAGGAGGATACAAGATACCCCGCAATCCACGCCGACGCCATGCCAGGTTCAATACGTACAAGTCTGGGAACACGAAGGAGGATGAGGAGGAAGAGGTGGTAGTAGTGGTGGTGGTGGTGGTGGCGAAGACAAAAGGCGAGGGATGAGGAAAGGGGAGAATGGGAACGAGACACAACCTCTTCTACTCAGACACCCTTCCCGACTCACAAATCTTCAAGCACTTCCGTTCGGCTGCGTGGTCTCGGACGCCTTGATCTCGCCCCGAATGCCTCCCTTGCCACCTATTTCCCGCGCGGCGATGGAGAGAGCCAGCTCCGCGTCGACGTTGACCATGACCTCGATCTTGGATCCCTTCTTCAGGCCCCGGAAGACGAACTCGGCCAGGGCGTGTTTGGGCCGCCACACCTTGTCGCGGATTTCTTCGGGCTCGTCGTCTTCGTCGTCTTCATCGTCGTCGTCATCATCATCAGCATCCTCTCCGTCCGCGGCTTTCGTTCCGTTGGTTTCGGGTTTCGGTTGGCGCTCCGGCTGGGTGACTGTGATCTCGCGTTCGCCTTCGCTGATCCGGAAGAGCACATCGCCCTCGAGACCCTCGATGACCTTGGTTCTCCGCGCGGGCACGGCCGTGTCGGGCGGGATGATCACGTTGAGCACGTCGACGGGCTGGCCTGTCACTTGATAGCCGATCGCAGCCGACAGGTGGGGCGTGACGGTCACCATTTCGTGCGTGGATTGATCGATGTCGTCTTTCTCAAACTCCTGGATCAGGGAGGCCTGCAGAGCGGCGCCTCTCGCCGAGAGCTCCGAAGGGTTCAGTGCCGTGGCCGTTGTTGCTGGGGCGAGAACCTGCGTTGACTCCGGGAACAGGGCTTCGATGTTCTTCGCAATCTTTGGTGTGTGAGATGTGCCGCCGGACATGATGACCTCGTCGATATCCAACACATCCAGTCCGGCTTTCTTGATCACTTCCTCCACCAGTCTAGTAAACCGCCCGAAGGTCTTCAACGCCAGAATTTCATACCGAGTTCGATTGATTGTGGACCTGAAATCTACGCCGTCTGCGAGGCTTTCGACGCTGAAGGTGGCGCTGTTGCTCTGGCTAAGAGCCTTCTTGACCGCTTCAGCCTCGAGCTTCAGCTTGGCCAGGCTCCGCTCGTTCTTGCGTGGGTCAGATTTGTGCTTCTTCTCAAATTCCTTGGCAAAGTGGTCAATCAAAACCTGGTCCAACTGCGTGCCGCCCAGCTCGTAGTCGTGTGCGGTCGCCAGGATGCTGTACATGCCTCCTCTTGAAGCCACCACGGCGACATCGGATCGGTTTCCTCCAAAGTCTGCGACAAGCACGATCTTACCCGCGCTGGCGTCCGAAGACCGCGAATCGTAGGCAAGGAGGGCTGCGATTGGTTCTGGCATGAATTGGAGGATTTCCACCTGGATGTTGGCAGCGGCTTTCGTCAGGGCGGCCTTTTGGTCGTCGTTGGTGTCTGTTGGCACAGCGACCACAGCCGACGTTATAGTCCTGCCGGTGAAGTCAGATGCCGAATTCTTCAGGCGCCTCAAATGCCGCGCAGCGATCTCCAAAACCGGCACTTTGTTTTCGGTCTCGTTGTCTGCAGTGTCTCTAATTGTAAAGCAGATCTCGCCCTTTTCCTCGATGGGGTGTGCGGACGCATGGCAAGGGGTGGGATCAATGGACTTGTAGTCTTTGCCGATAAAGTCCCTAAAGAATGCGACCGTGTTCTTGCTGTTGCGGACCAACTGCGCCTTTGCCTGCGTGCCATGAAACTCCTCTCCCTCGATGTAAGAAAGGATGGATGGGATCTGACGGTCTCCCTCTTCGTTCGCAATGACCTCTACTTTGCCCTCTCCTGAGATATGCGCAATTGAGCTGTACGAATTTCCAAACGAGATACCGATAGCATAATGTTCGGGCGGCCCTTGGGGTACAACCCCGTTCGTTTCGTCGCTCATGGCGCGGTTCAGCCGGGGTGGAGTGGAAAGGGACGGACTCGGGGGTTTGTGAAAGACAGTTTATATACACAAGTTTCCTGAAACACTCCTGCTCCTGGGAACCAACAAAAATTTGTGCACTGGACCTCAC